>NC_086450.1:194146055-194746055 GCF_028390025.1 Pseudophryne corroboree | reverse complement strand
GACGATCCACGTACTCTTTTGCTTCCATTTGAACGAAAGGACTGCATTTGATAATGTGTCGCTTTTTTTGTCTGTGAGGGAACATAAGGCAAAAAAGTCAATTTACCTGCCGTAGCTGTGGAGACGAGGTCCGAGAGACCTTCCCCAAACAATTCCTCACCCTTGTAAGGCAAAACCTCCATATGCCTCTTCGAGTCGGCATCACCTGTCCACTGTCGGGTCCGTAAGACTCGCCTAGCAGAAATAGACATAGCGTTTATTCTGGAACCCAGTAGACTAATGTCTCTTTGAGCATCTCTCATATATAAGACAGCATCTTTTATATGCCCTAGGGTCAATAAAATGGTATCCTTATCTAGGGTCTCAATATCCGCTGATAATGAATCTGTCCATGCTGCTACAGCGCTACAAACCCAGGCCGACGCAATCGCCGGTCTGAGTAAAGTACCAGAATGTGTGTAAATGGACTTCAAGGTAACCTCCTGCTTGCGGTCAGCAGGATCCTTGAGGGTAGCCGTATCTTGGGACGGCAGCGCTATCTTTTTTGATAAGCGTGTCAATGCTTTGTCTACCCTAGGGGAGGATTCCCACCGTAACCTGTCCGTTGGCGGGAAAGGATACGCCATAAGAATCCTTTTGGGAATCTGCAGTTTTTTGTCTGGAGATTCCCACGCTTTTTCACACAACTCGTTCAACTCATGTGAGGAGGGAAAAGTTACCTCAGGTTTCTTTCCCTTATACATGTGTACCCTCGTGTCAGGGACAGGGGGTTCCTCCGTGATATGCAAAATATCTTTTATTGCAATAATCATATAACGAATACATTTAGACACTTTTGGCTGTAACTTTGCATCATCGTAGTCGACACTGGAGTCAGAATCCGTGTTGGTATCTGTGTCTCCTATTTGGGATAGTGGGCGCTTTTGAGACCCCGAAGGTCCCGGCGACATAGGGACAGACATGGGTTGACTCCCTGACTGTTCCCTAGCTTCAGCTTAGTCTAATCTTTTGTGCAATAAATTGACATTAGCACTTAAAACATTCCACATATCCATCCAGTCAGGTGTCGGCGCTGCCGACGGAGACCTCACATTCATACGCTCCCCCTCCTCCCTAGGCGAGCCTTTCACCTCAGACATGTCGACACACACGTACCGACACACCACACACACAGGGAAACTCTTATCTGAAGACAGTTTCCCCACCAGGCCCTTTGGAGAGACAGAGAGAGAGTATGCCAGCACACACCCCAGCGCTATATGACCCAGGAAAAAACACCAAATGTTGACCCAGTAGCGCCTATTTATATGTATATGCGCCAATTATGTGCCCCCCCCCCTCTTGAAAACCCTCTGTCACCGTGAGTAAGCAGGGGAGAGTCCAGGGAGCTTCCTCTCAGCGCTGTGCTGTGGAGAAAATGGCGCTGGTAAGTGCTGAGGGAGAAGCCCCGCCCCCTCAGCGGCGGGCTTCTGTCCCGCTCAAAATTCATAAAAAACTGGCGGGGGCTCTTTATATACATGTACAGTGCCCAGCTGTACATGTATATATGTAATTTTGCCAAAGGAGAGGTTTATATGCTGCCCAGGGCGCCCCCCCCTGCGCCCTGCACACTTACAGTGACTGCCGTGTGTGAGGTGAATGGGAGCAATGGCGCACAGCGTTACTGCTGTGCGTTACCTCTGTGAAGATCAAGAAGTCTTCTGCCGCCTCTGAAGTCTTCTTTTCTTCTCATACTCACCCGGCTTCTATCTTCCGGCTCTGCGAGGAGGACGGCGGCGCGGCTCTGGGACGGACGGCGAGGGTGAGACCTGCGTGCCAGTCCCTCTGGAGCTAATGGTGTCCAGTAGCCTAAGAAACAGAGCCTTGAAACTCACAGAAGTAGGTCTGTTTCTCTCTCCTCAGTCCCTCGATGCAACCAGCAGGCTCCCTGAAAATAAAACCTAACTAAAATTCTTTCTAACAGGAAACTCAGGAGAGCTCCCTGTAATGCACCCAGTCTCCACTGGGCACAGTATCAACTGCAGGAGGGGCATAGAGGGAGGAGCCAGTGCACACCCATACCTAAAGTCTTTCTTAAAGTGCCCATGTCTCCTGCGGAGCCCGTCTATCCCCATGGTCCTTACGGAGTCCCCAGCATCCTCTAGGACGTAAGAGAAAAAGATACATTTCTCTTACGTCCTAGAGGATGCTGGGGTCCACATTAGTACCATGGGGTGAAGACGGGTCCACCAGTAGCCATTGGCATTTTAAGGGTGTGAGAGTGTGGGCTGGCTCCTCCCTCTATGCCCCTCCTACCAGACTCAGTTTAGAAAATGTGCCCGAAGGAGCCGGTCACAGCTAGGGGAGCTCCATAGGAGTTTCTTTAGTTTTTTTATTTTAAAAGAGTTTAGGCACAGGGAGGCTGCTGGCAACAGCCTCCCTGCTTCGTGGGACTAAGGGGGGGAGTAGTGTCCACCCTAAGGGGTCTGAGCCACTGTCTCCGCTGACAGGACACTGAGCTCCTTAGGGGACAGATCGATCGCCGCCACAGGGCATCACTCACCCCAGCAGCATGCCGCCAACCCCCTTACAGAGCCAGAAGACTTCCGTGGCGAGTTAGTCACCGCCCCCCCTGGCAAGCGGGGGGCCGGTGTGAAGATGGAGGCAACAGGGTAAGGAGCGCAGTACTAACTGCGCTCCGGGGCTCAGCGTTACATGGTACACCCTAAACTGGTCACACAGCCTTTCGGGGACCCTGGATCACTGCCAGCAATATACCTCAGAACAGTATAATTTCAAACAAGAGCGGGAGCCAGCGCCAAAAAAGAGGGCGACGCTTCTCCTCAGAGCGGACCCAGCAGCGTTCAGCGCCATCTTTCCTGCATGCAGAGCCGCTGACAGGGGAGAGCTGTTCTTCCACTTCAACTCCAGCTGTCCGTACGGTACCAGGGGGTTGTAGAAGGGGGGGGGGGAGGCGGTGTAATAGACTGTGTAACCTATTAAGGTACACAGTTGGTGCTGGTAAAGGGTGTCCTTTGTTGAAGTCAAAAATATTACATACAGACAACATACAAACTCCAAATAGAGAGGTCTCTGTTCGTCCGCATACATGCAGCGTGCATAAGATACACGGTAGCATACGCATCCACACAGACAAGCCACAAAGATATATTCAACACATATTTCATACAACACATAAATTACTCATAGACAAAACATGACAAGCACCAGACATTATAATGTATTTATATAATAGGGTGTAACATCAGATATATATGTATTATTGGAATGGAACAAGTTAAATATATCATGCTTTGTGTCAAAATGATCAGGAAAATGTGTGTATTAATTTGATAGCTATGGGTAGATTGTAGCACATTGCAACGATTAGTTATGACCAAATGTATGAATACAAAGGACTTTCTGAAGACTTGAAACTGGATTCACAGTCATGGCCCTGGGGGCAGACACATGTGTTTGCAACATAGGACAAAAGCCCTCACACTGACCTATGAGCCATCGAGTTCTTGAGAGGTCTAGCCTCTGGACCAATGGAAGAAGATGAAACCCACTGTTGTATACACCCATTAGATTACTGTATAAACATAGGGACCCAGAAGCAGGGAGCTCTCTGATACATTCTCATTACACACACACACACACACACACACACACACACACACACACACACACTCACACACACATTCACTCTCACTCACACACTCACTCACTCACACATTCACTCTCACTCACACACACACACACACACACACACACACACACACACCCACCCTTATCAGAAGTCTCCTACCCGATGACTGGCTGCCTGGGACCAGTGGAACTAAGCGTATGTATATTGGCTGTAACTGATGTGTCATATGTAACTACAACTGCTTCTTTTATAACTGTAACTCTGTAACCATATATATTATAACTGAATGATACACTGTACGTATGAAATTTTGTATGCATGCCCTTTTAATATCAAATATATATATATCTCTGAGCGTTGGACCTCAGCTTACAATGTGTGCGACTGCTTGCTTTCTCTTAAGGCATATAGTGCTGTGACATTCAGCGCACTTTTATCGTATATGGTAATAAGATGAGCCTTGCGTCCGCAGTATATATTAACGCTGGCATTGAAATGTTTATTTAGAAATAATTTGAAATTTACACCTTTATCTTTGGAAGCGCTGTGTGTGGGTTGGTTCCAAACTATGTGTCTCTCTTAGCATACTTAGGGGGAAACTCTGTCTGCATTTCCCTGTGTGTGTGTGTGTGCCTGTTTGCTCACATTAAGAACCATGTCTAGGGACCCTGTGTCATATGCTGCAGAGGATATGTCCTCTCAGGATGATTCCATTCCATGGGGGTAATTCCAAGTTGATCGCAGCAGGAATTTAGTTAGCAATTGGGCAAAACCATGTGCACTGCAGGGGAGGCAGATTTAACATGTGCAGAGAGAGTTAGATTTGAGTGGGTTATTTTATTTCTGTGCAGGGTAAATACTGGCTGCTTTATTTCTACACTGCAAATTAGATTGCAGATTGAACACACCCCACCCAAATCTAACTCTCTCTGCACATGTTAAATCTGCCTCCCCTGCAGTGCACATGGTTTTGCCCAATTGCTAACTAAATTCCTGCTGCGATCAACTTGGAATTACCCCCCATGTAATGAGGATTGCACTGTTTTAGCACAGATTTATGGTTATCCTCTATTAAAAGTATGATTTCTCAGATTTCTACTGGGGTAGCACAAAGTGAAACTGCAACTCAGGTTTTGCAGAACTCTATGGCTGTTTGGTCTGGGTCGGCACCTTCAGAGCCCCCTGGCACTCACTCTCAAAAACGTGCTCTTGCCCAGATTATGCAAGACGACACGGATAACGACTCTGACAAGGTAGACGGTGATGGGGACGTGCTGAGGGGGGTGGCATCTCTTGCAAAAGGGGTGCAGTTGGTGATCGAAGCCATTAGAGATGTGTTAAATATTGCTGAAGCAATACCGGAGCAGGTTGAGGAGGCTTACTTCACGGATAATAAGAAAGCCTCGCTAACCTCTCCTGTGTCAAAAGAGTTAAATGCTATATTTGAAAAATCTTGGGAAAATCCAGACAAAAAATTCCAGATCCTAAGAAAGGTTCTGGTTGTATTCCCCTTCCCTGAGGAGGATAGGAAAAAATGGGAAAACCCACCCATAGTTGACGCATCTGTGCCAAGACTGTCAAAGAAGGTGGTTTTACCTGTTCCAGGATCTGCCGCATTAAAAGAACCGGCTGATCGCAAGATTGACACTACGCTCAAATCCATATACATGGCTTCAGGGGCGATATTACGGCTGGCACGTTACTTGAGGAATGGGATACAAAGGATAAAAGTGACAATGAATTGGTCTTACGTAACATACAGGATTTTGCTTGATTTACGGTGGAATCCATGAAAGATCTGGGTTCGATGGCTGCAGGGATTTCTTCCATGTCTGTCTCAGTTCATAAAGGACTCTGGCTGCGCCAATGGTCTGCCGACACGGAATCCAGGAGAGCTGTGGAGAACCTACCCTACACAGGTCATGCTCTTTTTGGGGAAACGTGGATTTCCGTGGCAACTGCGGGTAATCATCTTTTCTTCCTTCAGCTGCGCCTGCTATGAAGAAATCTTTTTCTTCAGCTACGTCACAGTCCTTTCGGACGCCTAAAACAAGAAGGAGCAAGCAGCCCAACACCTTCTTTAGAGGAGGTCGGGCAAAATCCAAAAAACCTGCTACTGCAGTCTCCCATGACCAGAAGCCTACTTCTGATACATCAAAATCCTTCACATGACGGTGGACCAAACGGCCAGGAGGAAGGACCGGTGGGGGCGAGGCTAAAAAGGTTCAGCCATGTTTGGGTGGCGTCCGGCCTGGACCCCTGGGTGCAGGAGATTGTGTCCCAGGGGTACAGGCTAGAGTTTCAAGACCTCCCGCCTCACCAATTCTTCAAATCAGGCTTGCCAGCTGTGATGGCAGACAGGGCTATCCTACAGGAAGCCATCCAAAATTTGGTAGGGTCACAAGTTATTGTCCCAGTTCCACCTCATATGCAAAACAAGGGTTATTATTCGAACCTTTTCGTGGTACCGAAGCCGGATGGTTCGGTCAGGCCAATTTTGAATTTGAAATCGTTAAACCCCTATTTGAGGGAGTTCAAATTCAAAATGGAATCTCTAAGAGCGGTGATCTCAGGTCTGGAGGAGGAAGAGTTCATAGTTTCCCTGGATAGCAAGGATGCGTACCTTCACATTCCAATTTGGCAGCCCCATCAGGCTTATCTCCGATTCGCACTGTTAGACAGTCACTTTCAGTTCCAGGCACTGCCATTCGGTCTCTCCATGGCACCGAGGGTGTTCACCAAGGTGATGGCAGAGATGATGGTTTTCCTGCGCTGGCAGGGTGTGAACATAATTCCGTATCTGGACGATCTGCAGATAAAGGCAGTGTCCAGGGAGAAGTTGTTGCAGTCCATTGCTCTGACGACTAGACTGCTCAGGAATCATGGTTGGAACCTGAACCTTCCAAAATCGCATTTGGAGCCGACAAGGAGATTGTCTTTCCTGGGGATGATCCTCGACACCGAAGTGCAGAGGGTGTTTCTTCCACTGGAGAAAGCGTTAGTGATACAATCCATGGTCTGTGATGTCTTGAAGCCTGCCCAGGTATCGGTTCATCCGTGCATTCGCCTTCTGGGGAAGATGGTTGCCTCCTACAAGGCTCTACAGTATGGAAGATTCCATGCTCGACCCTTCCAGCTGGATCTCCTAGACAAATGGTCGGGATATTATCTTCACATGCACCAGAGGATACGTCTCGCACTGAGGGCAATGATTTAGCTCCTCTGGTGGCTGCAAATGCCTCACCTTCTGGAAAGCCGCAGGTTCGGAATTCAGAACTGGATCCTTCTGACCACGGATGCAAGTCTCAGAGGTTGGGAAGCGGTCACCCAGGGGGAAACCTTCCAAGGAAGATGGTCAAATCAGGAAGCCATTCTTCCAATAAACATTCTGGAATTAGGAGCTGTGTACAGAGCTGGCCCTAACCAATATGATGCCCTAGGCAAGATTTTGACTGGTGCCCCCTAGCACCACCGCTGTTCCGCCTCTGACCCTGCACCCCTTTCCCAGCACCATCACACCTCACCCATAGCAGTCCTTATTTTGGTGTTGCTAAGCCCTATTTTTTTAAATAGAAACAGAGAGCACATTTGGCGCACAGCCCAAAAAGGGGTGTGTTTTTGCTGGGGAGAGGCATGGCCACACAATAGTACCCCCAATTCAAATTACTCCACACAGTAGTGCAACTTTATTCACATTTTATCATGAAATAGTGTCCATTATTCACATTACATCGCACAGTAGTACCACTTTACCTCATATACGTTACTCCTCACAGTAGTGCCCCTTATTCACATTACATCACACATATTGCTCTTTATTCACATTAGACCACACAGTAGTGCCCTTTCTATACATAACACCACACAGTAGAGCACCGTATACACGTAATGCCACACATATGTAATGCATTTATACACATAATACCACACAGTAATGCCCCTTACACATGTTCACATTATTGATGTCCTTATAAACATAATGCACCTTGCACATTATGCCAACCTTTATTAATGCCCTTTTACACATAATGTCCCTTACACATATGCCACACATTATTAATGCCCTTATACACATAATGACACATGTAGTGCCCCTTACACATACTGTATGGCACACATTATTAATGCCCTTATGCACATAATGACACACGTATTGCCCTTTACACATATGCCGCACATTATTAATGCCATTATACACATAATGACAGACATAATGCCCCTTACACATACTGTATGCTGCACATTATTAATGTCCTTATACACATGATGACACACAGTGCCCCACACACATTTGCTGCACATTATTAATGCATTTAAACACATGACACACTTAATGCCTCTTACACATATGCCAAACACTACTGCACAACCAACCACCCATACACTGCCCTCACACAGCTGCTATCACTGTGACCTCTGCCTCTGCTTGGATACAGATGTGTCCTCATACATCTTGCCTCAATACGCCATGCAGCAGGAGATGCTTGGCGTGAGTCAGCTGGCAGCTCTGCTTATGTCGGGCGCCTTTTTTTATGAAAGTGCATTTTATTTGTATTACTGTGTGGCTAAGATGCACAAGCAGCTTCTGCTAATTAAAATTATATGCAGCATGTCTATATTCTGTGTGCGACTATGGCTGTATCTGCATACAAAATGCTACACACAGAATATAGGCATGCTGCATATCATTTTAATCAGCAGAAGCTGCTGGTGCCCCTAGGCATACCAAATGCCCTAGACAATTGCCTAGTTTGCCTATGCCTAGGGCCGGCTCTGGCTGTGTACAATGGTCTTCTCCAAGCAGCTCATCTTCTACAAGATCGGGCCACTCAAGTACAGTTGGACAATGTAACGACGGTGGCCTACATAAACTGACAGGGAGGTACAAAGAGCCAAGCTGCAATGTCAGAGGTGACAAGAATCCTCCTCTGGGCAGAAAGGCACGCGTTGGCACTGTCAGCGATCTTCCTCCCTGGAGTGAACAACTGGGAAGCAGACTTCCTCAGCAGACACGATCTCCATCCAGGAGAATGGGGCCTCCATCCGGAGGTGTTCGCAGACGTGACCAGTCATTGGGGCGTGCCTCAAATAGACATGATGGCCTCACGTCTCAACAAGAAACTTCGGAGGTACTGTTCCAGGTGGAAAGACTCTCAAGCAGTGGCAGTGGATGCCCTGGTAACTCTGTGAGTGTTTAAGTCAGTGTACGTGTTCCCTCCACTTCCACTCATTCCAGGAATTCTAAATCTGATAGAGAACAAGGGTTCAAGCAATTCCCATTGCTCCGGAGTGGCCAAGGTGAGCTTGGTACGCGGATCTTCTGGACCTAGTGCTAAAAGAACCGTGGCCTCTTTCTCTTCGCGAGGACCTTCTGCAACAGGAGCCATTTGCTTATCAGGACTTACCGTGGCTACGTTTGACGGCATGGCGGTTGAACGCCAGATCTTAGCCCGAAAGGGTATTCCAAGCAAGGTTATTCCTACCCTGACACAGGCTAGGAAAGGGGTAACGTCTAAACATTACCATCGCATTTGGAAAAAATATGTGTCTTGGTGTGAATCCAAGAAATTTCCTACGGTGGAGTTTCAACTTGGACGTTTTCTCCTCTTCCTGCAAGCAGGTGTGAATATGGGTCTGCGTTTGGGATCCATAAAGGTCCAGATTTTGTCTTTATCCATTTTCTTCCAGAAACAATTGGCTGCCCTCCCTGAGGTTCAGACCTTTTTGAAAAGGGTTCTGCACATCCAGCCTCCCTTTGTGGCGCCGACGGCACCCTGGGATCTTAACGTGGTGTTGCAGTTCTTGCAATCGGATTGGTTTGAGCCTTTACAGTAGGCTGAAGTTAAGTTTCTCACGTGGAAGGCTGTCACTTTGTTGGCCTTAGCTTCTGCTAGACGTGTGTCGTAATTGGGGGCTTTGTCCTGTAAAAGCCCCTACTTAATTTTGCATGAGGATAGAACTAAACTCAGGACGCGTCAGCAGTTCCTTCCAAAGGTTGTGTCGGCTTTTCATATCAACCAACCTATTGTGGTGCCAGTTGCTACTGACTCCTCAATTGCATCAAAGTCCTTGGATGTTGTGAGGGCTTTGAGAATCTATGTGAAGAGGACTGCTCGTCACAGAAAATCAGACTCTCTGTTTGTACTGTATGATCCCAAGAAAATTGTGTGTCCTGCTTCAAAGCAGACGATTTCTCGCTGGATCAGGTTCACTATCTAGCATGCATATTCTACGGCAGGATTGCCGTGTCTGAGATTGGTTAAGGCCCACTCTACTCGTAAGGTGGGGTCTTCCTGGCGGCTGCCCGGGGTGTCTCGGCTTTACAGCTTTGCCGAGTGGCTACTTGGTCAGGGTTGAACACGTTTGCTAAGTTCTACAAGTTCGATACTTTGGCCTCTGAGGACCTAAAGTTTGATCAATCAGTTCTGCAGGAGCCTTCGCACTCTCCCAGCCATTCTGGGAGCTTTGGTTCATCCCCATGGTACTAATGTGGACCCCAGCATCCTCTAGGACGTAAGAGAAAATAGGATTTTAATTACCTAATGGTAAATCCTTTTCTTGTAGTCCCTAGAGGATGCTGGGCGCCCGCCCAGCACTTCGTTATCCTTCAATGGTTATCTGGTTCAGTACGACTTTGAGGGGGTCATTCTGACCCACTCGCATGCAGCGGTTTTTCGCTGCGGTGCGAACGGGTGCAGAATGCACATGCGCGGCGGGCGCAGTGCGCATGCGCGACGTTGACCAGCGACAGGGGTCGCCGGGTCACGTCATGGCTACCAACGGAAGCGGCCGCAGCGGTGACTGCTAAGAAGATTGACAGGAAGGAGTCGTGGTTGGGCGGATCTGGACCGTTGGAGAGCATTTTCGGGGAGTGGTGAGTAAAACGCAGGCGTGTCCAGGACAACGGAGGGCGGAGGTGTGACGTCAAAGCCGGGCCCATCATCGCTGGATCCATCGCACAGGGTAAGTATGTCCAGCCCTAGTCTACTTCTGCTTGAAGTTTGTTTAGCTTAGCAGGGCTGCACAAGCGATCGCAGCCCTGCTAAGCTAAAATACACTCCCCCATAGGCGTGGACTATTGATCGCAGCAGCAGCTAAAAGTTGCTGGCTGCGATCAACTCGGAATGACCACCTTAATTGCGTACTGCCTTGTTATTTGGTTAAGTATTGTTTCAGCTGTTGCTGAGTTTCAAGCTAGTTAGCTTGGTTTGCCTTATATGTGTGAGCTGGTATGAATCTGGCCACTATCTCTCGAAGATGTCCGTCTCCTCGGGCACAGTTTCTAGACTGAGTCTGGTAGGAGGGGCATAGAGGGAGGAGCCAGCCCACACTCTCAAACTCTTAAAGTGCCAAAGGCTCCTTGTGGACCCGTCTATACCCCATGGTACTAATGTGGACCCCAGCATCCTCTACGGACTATGAGAAAAGGATTTACCGGTAGGTAATTAAAATCCTATTTTTTTCACGGCGTTGGCTGCTTTAATATAAAGCACTCTCTGATTTTCTGGATTGATTGAATATTACAGAAAGTCTCCCCGTGAAAATAATGTTTTACTACATGTTATGGATCTTCGGCCCTCATTCCAAGTTGTTCGCCCGCTAGCTGCTTTTAGCAGCATTGCACACGCTAAGCCGCCGCCCTCTGGGAGTGTATCTTAGCTTAGCAGAATTGCGAACGAAAGATTCGCAAAATTGCGAATAGAAATTTCTTAGCAGTTTCTGAGTAGCTCGACACTTACTCTGCCACTGCGATCAGTTCAGTCAGTTTCGTTCCTGGTTTGACGTCACAAACACACCCAGCGTTCGCCCAGGCACTCCCCCGTTTCTCCAGCCACTCCCGCGTTTTTCCCAGAAACGGCAGCGTTTTTTCACACACACCCATAAAACGGCCAGTTTCCGCCCAGAAACACCCACTTCCTGTCAATCACACTCCGGTCACCAGAACGAAGAAAAATCTTCGTTATGCCGTGAGTAAAATACCTAACTTTTGAGTAAAATAACTAAGCGCATGCGCTCTGCGAACCATGCGCATGCGCAGTAAGCGACTAATCGCAATATAGAGAAAATCGGCAACGAGCGAACAACTCGGAATGAGGGCCTTTGTGTTTTCGATAAAGAGGGAGCAGAGAGGGCTGGAGTTATAAATGACAGGACTATAGGCAAAGAAACAACACCTGAATAAACATTCATCTACAAGTGGGATTACAGGAATCCAGTAGAATTATCATAATTTAGGCCAGTTTTTACATGAAGAGTAAATAAAATATCTGAAGCAACCAGATAAAATAAAACATTGTGCTTGTTGTTTTTTTTTGTTTTTTTTTAAGTATGAAACATCCAGATAGGGTCAGAACATTATGCCAGGAGCCATGGAAAAAGTTGTATCTGCGATAAAATAGTAGTGGTAAGAAATACTGCCATTGTACGTAATACATCGGCTATAGGTTCACTGTACTCTTTAGGCCCATTTAGCCAGTTAACCACTTAACTGGCATGGTCAGATCGCATGCGACCATGCCGCCCCACTGTATCCCCCAGTTTTTGATGAGGAGATCCATTCTGCAGATGTGCATAATATAATATTTAAAAAAAAAATACTTTTTAAACTATATTAAATAAAAAAAATTGTAAATTTTTTTTGAGTGGTTTTGAAGAGAAAAATTGTCAGTTAAGTGGTTAAGGCACCAGGACCAACCTCTCTTCTGAAGACCCTTTGATTATTGCCAGGGGCTTGCTGGGCAGGGGGGCAGGGTGCCATCTGCCCCCTGGGCCAGTGCAATTTAAGTGTTTCAGGGCCATTTTTGCATTGCATTTCCTGTGAAAAGCCAGGCCACTTGCATGAGTCTGCCCCCCAGGCTGAGAGTTGCCAGCCAGACCCTGTATATTGTCCAGTATATACAGGCTTTTACTAATAATTTATTTATACAGTGATTTATTTCCTAATAGGACTCAAATCACTTTACATTATTGTAGAAGGTGAGTCAACCTAACTTTGGCATGCTCAGAATTCAGTGTTATGAAAGAGCCAGTAATCACACACAACCACCACTATTACCCACTAGGAATGGACATCTAAGACAGATGTATCACAATCTTCAATCTTCAGGTTTGATATTCCACGCATATTGTTTTTTTTATTTTATTTTATCAACTGTATTAATTATTGGGTGACATCAATATTATAAACATTATGGAGTATATTTACTGAAGTGCAGCTTTATAGTAGTGGAGATGTTACCCAAAGTAACCAATCAGATTCTACTTATGTATCTAGCACCTTCTAAAAGATAATAGTTAAAATCTGGTTGCTATGAGCAACATCTCCACTTACATGAATGAAAAATGATAAAAGCCCTAACTGAGTGCACATAATCAAAAGAAATTGTCAGTTCAATGATGTGGAAACCAGGGTGTATCCTATAGCTGCCCAACAACATACTGGTAGAAACATAAAAATAAAAATAAATGTTTAGTCCATTTTCATTATTCATCCAGAACAGCAAACTGGCCTATTCCCAAAAGTCATCCCAACAGTGAGGTACCTGCAGGGCCACAATCAGGGGGGTACTGGGGGCACAGCTCTGACAGAAAGGGGAGGGCTCGGGCTGCTCATGCCGCCTGCCCGTCTGCCGCCGTTCCACCACCGTCCTCCCTCAGCTGTATTGAAAATGTTCCTACCAAAATGGGAGGGACATTGTCAATAGATTGAAGCATGAAGCAGGAAGGCGGCAGACCCTCAGCAGTAGACCCTCAGTGGCGGTGACCGGGTGGGGAAGGAAGGAATCCCCTGACAATGAGCAGAACCCCTGACAATGAGCAGCTACTTGCATAATTATTTTGTGGCCATAATTTGGCCATAATATGGTGACAAGGGCATTAATGTGGGGGCATAATATGGTGTCAGGGGTATTACTGTGTGAGGCATAATATGGTGACAGGGGCATTACTATGGGGACTTAATATGGTGCAAGAGGCATAATATGGTGTTGCTCCATGTGTTGTGTGCACAGATTTTTTTTTAAATATATGTTTACTAGTGATGAGCGGGTTCGGATCCTCGGAATCCGACCCGCCCGAACTTCACCTTTTTTTTACACGGGTCCGAGCGACTCGGATCCTCCCGCCTTGCTCGGTTAACCCGAGCGCGCCCGAACGTCATCATCCCGCTGTCGGATTCTCGCGAGACTCGGATTCTATATAAGGAGCCGCGCGTCGCCGCCATTTTCACACGTGCATTGAGATTGATAGGGAGAGGACGTGGCTGGCGTCCTCTCCGAGTCCGTTGTATTATATTAGAACTTAGTTAGTTATAATTGTGGGGAGGATTGGGGACGGGGAGCAGCTGTTAGGGAGTACAGTGCAGGGTTTTGAGTTTAATCCGTTGTTTCTCTGCCTGAAAAAAAACGCTCCACCATATCTGTGCTCACTCAGTGTGCTGCACTGCTGCATGATATATCTGTGCTGAGTGCACTGCTCACACTGCCTAATTGTGGGGACTGGGGAGCAGTTATAGCAGGAGTACAGTGCACAGTTTTGCTGACAGTGACCACCAGTCCAGTATACGTTTGTCTGCCTGAAAAACACTGTGGTGTTTTTTTTTTTCTTCATGCTAGTTTGTTTAGCAGTCTGCTGACACTGCAGTGTCCACCAGGTCCGTTATACAGTATATTATATATATAATTAAGCACTAAGCAGCAGTACGGTAGGCCACGGCTGTACCTACCTCTGTGTCGACTCGTCACTCGTCGTCCATAAGTATAAGTAATACTATCCATCCATCTACATTGTATAACTGTGGTGTTTTTTTTTTTTTTTCTTCATACTAGTTTAGCAGTCTGCTGCTGACACTGTCCACCAGGTCCGTTATACAGTATATTATATTTATATATAAGCACTAAGCAGCAGTACGGTAGGCCACGGCTGTACCTACCTCTGTGTCGTCACTCGTCCATAAGTATAAGTAATACTATACTATCCATCCATCTACATTGTATACCTGTGGTGTTTTTTTTTTCTCTCTTCATACTAGTTTAGCAGTCTGCTGACACTGTCCACCAGGTCCGTTATACACACAGTATATTATATTTATATATAAGCACTAAGCAGCAGTACGGTAGGCCACGGCTGTACCTACCTCTGTGTCGTCAGTGCACTCGTCGTCCATAAGTATAAGTAATACTATACTATCCATCCATCTACATTGTATACCTGTGGTGGTTTTTTTTTCTTTCTTCATACTAGTTTAGCAGTCTGCTGACACTGTCCACCAGGTCCGTTATACAGTATATTATATTTATATATAAGCACTAAGCAGCAGTACGGTAGGCCACGGCTGTACCTACCTCTGTGTCGTCACTCGTCGTCCATAAGTATAAGTAATACTATACTATCCATCCATCTACATTGTATACCTGTGGTGTTTTTTTTTTCTTTCTTCATACTAGTTTAGCAGTGTGCTGCTGACACTGTCCACCAGGTCCGTTATACAGTATATTTATATTTATATATAAGCACTAAGCAGCAGTACGTTAGGCCACGGCTGTACCTACCTCTGTGTCGTCACTCATCGTCCATAAGTATAAGTAATACTATACTATCCATCCATCTACATTGTATACCTGTGGTGTTTTTTTTTTCTTTCTTCATACTAGTTTAGCAGTCTGCTGGTGACACTGTCCACCAGGTCCGTTATACAGTATATTATATTTATATATAAGCACTAAGCAGCAGTACGGTAGGCCACGGCTGTACCTACCTCTGTGTCGTCACTCGTCGTCCATAAGTATAAGTAATACTATACTATCCATCCATCTACATTGTATACCTGTGGTGTTTTTTTTTTTCTTTCTTCATACTAGTTTAGCAGTCTGCTGCTGACACTGTCCACCAGGTCCGTTATATAGTATATTATATTTATATATAAGCACTAAGCAGCAGTACGGTAGGCCACGGCTGTACCTACCTCTGTGTCGTCACTCGTCATCCATAAGTATAAGTAATACTATACTATCCATCCATCTACATTGTATACCTGTGGTGGCTTTTAGTTGTTCGCAAAATATGGAGAACAAAAATGTGGAGGTTAAAAAAATAGGGAAAGATCAAGATCCACTTCCACCTCGTGCTGAAGCTGCTGCCACTAGTCATGGCCGAGACGATGAAATGCCATCAACGTCGTCTGCCAAGGCCGATGTCCAATGTCATAGTACAGAGCATGTAAAATCCAAAACACAAAAGATCAGTAAAAAAATGACCCAAAAATCAAAATTAAAAGCGTCTGAGGAGAAGCGTAAACTTGCCAATATGCCATTTACGACACGGAGTGGCAAGGAACGGCTGAGGCCCTGGCCTATGTTCATGGCTAGTGGTTCAGCTTCACATGAGGATGGAAGCACTCATCCTCTCGCTAGAAAAAAGAAAACACTTGCGGCAAAAGCACAGCAAAGAACTGTGCGTTCTTCAAAATCACAAATCCCAAAGGAGAGTCCAATTGTGTCGGTTGCGATGCCTGACCTTCCCAACACTGGACGGGAAGAGCTTGCGCCTTCCACCATTTGCACACCCCCTGCAAGTGTTGAAAGGAGCACCCGCAGTCCAGTTCCTGATAGTGAAATTGAAGATGTCAGTGTTGAAGTACACCAGGATGAGGATATGGGTGTTGCTGGCGCTGGGGAGGAAATTGACAAGGAGGATTCTGATGGTGAGGTGGTTTGTTTAAGTCAGGCACCCGGGGAGACACCTGTTGTCCGTGGGAGGAATATGGCCATTGACATGCCTGGTGAAAATACCAAAAAAATCAGCTCTTCAGTGTGGAAGTATTTCAACAGAAATGCGGACAACAGGTGTCAAGCCGTGTGTTGCCTTTGTCAAGCTGTAATAAGTAGGGGTAAGAACGTTAACCACCTCGGAACATCCTCCCTTATACGTCACCTGCAGCGCATTCATAATAAGTCAGTGACAAGTTCAAAAACTTTGGGCGACAGTGGAAGCAGTCCACTGACCAGTAAGTCCCTTCCTCTTGTAACCAAGCTCGTGCAAACCACACCACCAACTCCCTCAGTGTCAATTTCCTCCTTACCCAGGAAAGCCAATAGTCCTGCAGGCCATGTCACTGGCAAGTCTGACGAGTCCTCTCCTGCCTGGGATTCCTCCGATGCATCCTTGAGTGTAACGCCTACTGCTGCTGTAGCTGCTGTTGTTGCTGCTGGGAGTCGATCGTCATCCCAGAGGGGAAGTCGTAAGACCACTTGTACTACTTCCAGTAAGCAATTGACTGTCCAACAGTCCTTTGCGAGGAAGATGAAATATCACAGCAGTCATCCTGTTGCAAAGCGGATAACTGAGGCCTTGACAACTATGTTGGTGTTAGACGTGCATCCGGTATCCGCCGTTAGTTCACAGGGAACTAGACAATTTCTTGAGGTAGTGTGCCCCCGTTACCAAATACCATCTAGGTTCCACTTCTCTAGGCAGGCGATACCGAGAATGTACACGGACGTCAGAAAAAGACTCACCAGTGTCCTAAAAAATGCAGTTGTACCCAATGTCCACTTAACCACGGACATGTGGACAAGTGGAGCAGGGCAGACTCAGGACTACATGACTGTGACAGCCCACTGGGTAGATGTATTGCCTCCCGCTGCAAGAACAGCAGCGGCGGCACCAGTAGCAGCATCTCGCAAACGCCAACTCGTTCCTAGGCAGGCTACGCTTTGTATCACCGCTTTCCAGAATAGGCACACAGCTGAAAACCTCTTACGGCAACTGAGGAAGATCATCGCAGAATGGCTTACCCCAATTGGACTCTCCTGGGGATTTGTGACATCGGACAATGCCAGCAATATTGTGAGTGCATTACATCTGGGCAAATTCCAGCACGTCCCATGTTTTGCACATACCTTGAATTTGGTGGTGCAGAATTATTTAAAAAATGACAGGGGCGTGCAAGAGATGCTGTCGGTGGCCAGAAGAATTGCGGGCCACTTTCGGCGTACAGGCACCGCGTACAGAAGACTGGAGCACCACCAAAAACACCTGAACCTGCCCTGCCATCATCTGAAGCAAGAGGTGGTAACGAGGTGGAATTCAACCCTCTATATGCTTCAGAGGATGGAGGAGCAGCAAAAGGCCATTAAAGCCTATACATCTGGCCATGATATAGGCAAAGGAGGTGGAATGCACCTGACTCAAGCGCAGTGGAGAATGATTTCAACGTTGTGCAAGGTTCTGCAACCTTTTGAACTTGCCACACGTGAAGTCAGTTCAGACACTGCCAGCCTGAGTCAGGTCATTCCCCTCATCAGGCTTTTGCAGAAGAAGCTGGAGGCATTGAAGGAGGAGCTAAAACAGAGCGATTCCGCTAGGCATGTGGGACTTGTGGATGGAGCCCTTCATTCGCTTAACCAGGATTCACGTGTGGTCAATCTGTTGAAATCAGAGCACTACATTTTGACCACCGTGCTCGATCCTAGATTTAAAACCTACCTTGGATCTCTCTTTACGGCAGACACAAGTCTGCAGAGGTTCAAAGACCTGCTGGTGACAAAATTGTCAAGTCAAGCGGAACGCGACCCGTCAACATCTCCTCCTTCACATTCTCCCGCAACTGGGGGTGCGAGGAAAAGGCTACGAATTCCGAGCCCACCCGCTGGCGGTGATGCAGGGCAGTCTGGAGCGACTGCTGATGCTGACATCTGGTCCGGACTGAAGGACCTGCCAACGATTACTGACAAGTCGTCTACTGTCACTGCATATGATTCTCTCACCATTGAAACAATGGTGGAGGATTATATGAGTGACCGCATCCAAGTAGGCACGTCAGACAGTCCGTACGTATACTGGCAGGAAAAAGAGGCAATTTGGAGGCCCTTGCACAAACTGGCTTTATTCTACCTAAGTTGCCCTCCCTCCAGTGTGTACTCCGAAAGAGTGTTTAGTGCCGCCGCTCACCTTGTCAGCAATCGGCGTACGAGGTTACTTCCAGAAAATGTGGAGAAGATGATGTTCATTAAAATGAATTATAATCAATTCCTCCATGGAGACATTCACCAGCAGCAATTGCCTCCAGAAAGTACACGAGGACCTGAGATGGTGGATTCCAGTGGGGGCGAATTAATAATCTGTGAGGAGGGGGATGTACACAGTGAAAGGGGTGATGAATCGGACGATGATGATGAGGTGGACATCTTGCCTCCGTAGAGCCAGTTTGTGCAAGGAGAGATTGATTGCTTCTTTTTTGGTGGGGGCCCAAACCAACCAGTCATTTCAGTCACAGTCGTGTGGCAGACCCTGTCGCTGAAATGATGCGTTCGTTAAAGTGTGCATGTCCTGTTTTTACAACATAAGGGTGGGTGGGAGGGCCCAAGGACAATTCCATCTTGCACCTCTTTTTTCTTTCATTTTTCTTTGCGTCATGTGCTGTTTGTGGAGTATTGTTTTGAAGGGCCATCCTGCGTGACACTGCAGTGCCACTCCTAGATGGGCCAGGTGTTTGTGTCGGCCACTAGGGTCGCTTAGCTTAGTCACACAGCTACCTCATTGCGCCTCTTTTTTTCTTTGCGTCATGTGCTGTTTGGGGAGTATTTTTTTGAAGGGCCATCCTGCGTGACACTGCAGTGCCACTCCTAGATGGGCCAGGTGTTTGTGTCGGCCACTAGGGTCGCTTAGCTTAGCCATCCAGCGACCTCGGTGCAAATTTTAGGACTAAAAATAATATTGTGAGGTGTGAGGTGTTCAGAATAGACTGAAAATTAGTGGAAATTGTGGTTATTGAGGTTAATAATACTATGGGATCAAAATGACCCCCAAATTCTATGATTTAAGCTGTTTTTTAGGGTCTTTTGAAAAAAACACCCGAATCCAAAACACACCCGAATCCGACAAAAAAAATTCGGTGAGGTTTTGCCAAAACGCGTCCGAACCCAAAACACGGCCACGGAACCGAACCCAAAACCAAAACACAAAACCCGAAAAATTTCAGGTGCACATCACTAATTTACTTGTAGTTAAATTTTTATTTTTTTTATTCTTTATTTTGTATGGTCAGGTAAGGTAGAAACAGTACAAATAGTAGTAGTAAACGGGCAAACAGAGCCCAAAAGCATTACAATGACGACCATAGTAATGTTAAAGAGTAACATAGAGCAAAAACCAGAATGAAATCAGTATCGAATGAATATAGTGGGGGGGGGGGGGGGGGAGAAGAATGGTGGGGAGGGGGGGGGAGGAGGGAAACCATGATACAATCTTACAACAAGTATATATCTCATTATGGTATGTAGGGTACGAGAGGGGGGGAGAGAAGCATAGGAGCGTAAAGAGGTCAGGCAAAGGATGGAGAGTGAGAGCTAGTAGAAGGGGTGGACATCAGTCGTCGCCCACGGGCCCGCGGGAAAACTTAACAATGCAAAGAGGGAAGAGACGATCTACTTTCTGCAAGGAGCCAAGGAGCCCAAACCTGGTCAAAAGTATATCCTCGGTCATGGAGGTAGTAGGTGATCTTCTCCATTGCTGCAATGTGCCAGATTTTGGCTTTGAGGGCAGCGAGAGGAGGGGGAGAGGGTTTTTTCCAATTAAGAGCTATCAGCGATTTTGCCGCTATTAAGATGTGTGTCGCTAGTTTTTTTGAAAATTTATCAAGGGCTGGGGGGGGGGGGATAACAAAGTAAAAAGACCCAAGGGTCTTTCGGAAGAGGGGTCTCGAGGAGGGAGTTCAAGAGAGCATGAACTAAGTCCCAAAAGGGGGTTATTATCGGACAGGTCCACCATATGTGGAGCATAGTACGTTTACAGCCACAACCTCTCCAGCAATTAGGAGAAGTAGATGGGTAGATCTTATTGAGTCTGTCAGGAGTGTAATACCAGCGATAATAAACCTTGTATGAGGTTTCTTTAATATTGGTTGCAATTGAGCTCCTCGCAATCCCCAGTCTCATGTCGTCCCAGTCCTCGGCTGTTGGGGGAGGTCCAAGGTCTCGTTCCCAGGCAGTTTCATGGGATCTGGAAGGGGGAAGGGTGGCGTCTAATAGGAGGGCATAGAGCTGGGAGATTAATCCTTTGGAAAGGGGGGAGTTTTTACATAAGGTTTCAAAGGGGTAAGGGGACGAAGTACCGTGAGCGGGGGCAGAGAGCATAAAAAGTGGCGAATTTGTAGGAATTCAAAAGGGTTAAAAGTTTGTGAGGGGTTCTTCTGCTGGAGATCAGACAGGGATAGCCATTGGCCCCGATTGGCAAAATCAGCTGGGAATTTAAACCCCAGTTGAGTCCATGTACGGAATCTCGTAATCGAGGATCCCGGAGGAAATAGAGGGTTCTGCCAAATAGGGGTCAGGGGGGAGGGGAGGGTAGTAAAATTCAGCTTTACAGGACAACCGTCCCAGATTTTAAGATTAAATTTGATGGTAGGAAGTAATTTGGATGTAAGGGGTCGGGATGTGGAAGGTAGGCCCCATATGGGGGTCAGATCCGGGAGGGAGATGTAAGCCGATTCAATATCAAGCCAGGAAACTGATCCAGGGGGAGCATAGTAGGCTATAATATGGGAGAGATGAGAGGCGAGATAGTAGAGTTTAATTTCAGGAAGACCCCTGCCACCGGCAGAGACTGGTCTTTTCAAGGTGTTTGCAGCAATACGCGGGGGCCTGTGGTTCCAAATAAAACTGATAAAGGCTTTCTGAATATTGCGAAGGAAGGAGGCAGGGACGGCCACAGGAAGAGTCTGAAAGAGATAAAGCCATTTGGGGACAATATTCATTTTGACGGCGATAATCCTGCCCAGCCATGAGATAATAAGACTATTCCAAGATGAGAGGTCAGACTGCATCTTGGAAAACAGAGGTAGGAAATTTTCACGGAAGAGAGAGTCATAATGGGAAGTGAGATATATCCCCAGATATTTGATCCTTTTGGTTTGCCATTTGAAGGTAAAATTTGTCCTGAGGGAGTCGGCTTCTCGGGGGGAAACATGGAGCAGCATGGCCTCCGACTTGGAGTAATTAATCTTATAGCCCGACACCACACCATAAGATCGGAGGACCGAGAATAGGTTCGGGAGGGATATTGCAGGTTGCGTCAGGGAGAGGAGAATGTCATCCGCGAAAAGAGAGATTTTGGAGTCCGTATGGCCCACTTGAACGCCATGTATATCAGGATGGGATCTAATTTGGGAGGCAAGCGGTTCAATTATAAGGGCAAAAATCAACGGAGATAGGGGACATCCTTGTCGTGTGCCGTTAGAGATATGGACCGGGGCAGATGGGACGCCATTAATCAATACTGTCGCGGAGGGGGTCGAGTATAGTGCCAGGAGGCCAGTGAGGAAGTCACCAGACAGGCCATAGGCTGCGAGAGCAGATTTGAGGAAACTCCAGGAGATCCTGTCAAAAGCTTTTTCAGCATCTAAAGAGAGGACAATAGTAGGGGATCCCCTGGAGTTTGAGATATGAATAAGATCGACAGCACGTCTGGTATTGTCCCTCGCTTGGCGACCTGGAATAAACCCCACTTGGTCATAGTGGATCAGGGATGTGAGATACGGGTTCAAACGGTTTGCCAGAATCTTAGCAAATATCTTCAGATCTAGGTTCAGGAGGGAAATAGGATGGTAGCTAGCACAGTGAAGTGGATCTTTACCTTCCTTAGGGATCACCACAATTCTGGCTTCTAGCATCTCAGAGGGAAAGGGGTCTCCATGGAGTACCTGATTGTAGTTAAATTTTTTATATATTTTTTTCGGGGGGGGGGGGGGGGGTTTGGGGGCCCTGCCTGTTTTGTCAGTCCTGGAACCCCCACAAGTTTTGATGGCAGACCAGAGTAAATGGGCTGGTAAGTAAATCTGGCAAGTGAGTTGCTGATATCGTGTATATACCAGACCAGCATACAACTGCTTTTTTCATGTTTTGTTGCCTCACAACCTCAAATTAAAATGGATTGCTTGAAGGTTTGCATCATTTCATTCACAGAACATGCCTACAGCTTTGAAGATTTTTTTTTTAATTGTGAAGCAAACAACAAATAGGACAAAATAACAGAAAACTTCAGCGTGCATAACTATTCACCCTCCTAAAGTCAGTACTTTGTAGAGCCACCTTTTACGGAAATTACAACTGCAAGTCGCTTTGGATAAGTCTCTATGAGCTTGCCACATCTTGGCACTGGGATTTTTGCCCATTCCTCAAGGCAAAACTGCTCCAGCTCCTTCATGTTGGATGGTTCCCGCTTGTGAACAGCAATCTTCAAGTCTGACCACAGATTCTCAATTTGATTGAGATCTGGGCTTTGACTAGGCCATTCCAACACGTTTAAATGTTTCCCTTTAGTTTAAACCACTTGAGTATTGCTTTAGCAGTATGTTTCGGGTCATTGTCCTGCTGGAAGGTAGGCCTCAGTCTCAGTCTCAAATCACAGGCAGACTGTAACAGGTTTTGCTCAAAAATATCCCTGTATTTAGCACCATCCATCTTTCCCTTGACTCGAAACAGTTTCTCAGTCCCTGCTGCTGAAAAACATCCTCACAGCATGATGCTGCCACCACTATGTTTCATTGTGGGGGTGGTGTTCTTGGGGTGATGGGATGTGTTGGGTTTGCACCAGACATAGCATTTTCCCTGGTGGTGAAAAGTTACATTTTAGTCTCATCTGACCAGAGCACCTTCCTCCATACATTTGGGAAGTCATCCACATGCCTTTGGCCAAATCAAAATGTGCCTTCTTATTTTTAACACTAAGTAATGGCTTTTTTCTGGCCACTCTTCCATAAAGCCCAGCTCTATGGAGTTTACGGCTTATTGTGGTCACATGCGCAGATACACCAGTCTCTGCTGTGGAACTCTGCAGCTCCTTCAGGGTTACCTTTGGTCTCTGTGCTGCCTCTCTGATTAATGTCCTCCTTACTTGGTCTGTGAGTTTTGGTGGCCAGCCCTCTCTTGGCAGGTTTGTTGTGGTACCATATTCTTTCCATTTGAAGATGATGGATTTGATGGTGCTCCGAGGAATCATTGAAGATTTGGATATTTTTTTATAACCCAACCCTGACTTGTTCTTCTCAACAACTTTGTCCCTGACTTGTTTGGAGTGCTCCTTGGTCATCATGGTGTGATGCCTCTTGCTTAGTGGTGTTGCAGCCTCTGGGGCCTTTCAGAAAAGGTATGTTGCATACAGGTGGACTTAATTTCATTAATTATGTGACTTCAGAAGGTAATTGGTTGCACCAGAACTTTTGAGGGGCATCATAGCAAAGGAGGTGAATACATATGCACATGCCAATTTTCAGATTTTTATTTAGAAAAATTATTTTTTATATACATTCACTTCACCAACTTAGACTATTTTGTGCAGATCTATCACATAAAATTCAGATGAAAAAAAATTAAATTACAGGTTTTAATGTAACAAAATAGGTAAAAAGCCAAGGGGGAGAATACTTGAGCAAGGCACTGTAATAGGGCATGACTTATGATGGGCTATGATTGCATATACTGTAAATCAAAATACAATTATAATTGTACTGTGTATTTGCACGATCAATCTCAAAATAGTGACTGGTCGGACAAGCTGAATCATCCAGCATGTCCGCCTAATGCTATATTTCTCTTACGTCCTAGAGGATGCTGGGGACTCCGTAAGGACCATGGGGTATAGACGGGCTCCGCAGGAGACATGGGCACCTAAAAAGAACTTTTCCTATGGGTGTGCACTGGCTCCTCCCTCTATGCCCCTCTTCCAGACCTCAGTTAGATTCTGTACCCAGAGGAGAAAGTCGGCATTACCAGCTTCTACACCAGATCGGAATGTAGTGTTAGCTGCAATTCAAACGCTGTGTCTACAGCAAGTAATTATCAGGGTTCCCTTGAACCAGCAGGGAAGAGGCTACTACTCAACCCTCTTTGTGGTCCCGAAACCGGACGGTTCGGGAAGACCTATTTTGAATCTAAAATCCCTAAACCTGTACATGAAAAGATTCAAATTCAAGATGGAATCGCTCAGGGCGATTATAGCCAGTATGGAGGAGGGGGAGTTTATGGTGTCACTGGACATAAAGGATGCGTACCTTCATGTCCCCATATATCCCTCCCATCAGGAGTACCTGAGATTCGCTGTACAGGATTGTCATTACCAATTTCAGACGTTGCCGTTTGGGCTTTCCATGGCCCCAAGGATTTTCACCAAGATAATGGCGGAAATGATGGTGGTCCTGCGCAAGCATGGAGTCACAATTATCCCATACTTGGACGATCTCCTGATAAAGGCGAGATCAAGAGAGAAATTGCTGAGCAGTGTAACGCTCTCTCTGAGAGTGCTCCAGCAACACGGTTGGATTCTGAATCTACCGAAGTCACAGTTGATTCCGACAACTCGACTAATGTTCCTAGGTATGATACTGGATACGGAACAAATGAAGGTTTTTCTCCCGTTGGAAAAAGCCCAGGACATCCAGAACATGGTCAGAGACCTGCTAAAACCGAAAAGGGTGTCAGTTCATCAATGCACTCGAGTTCTGGGAAAAATGGTGGCGGCCTACGAGGCCATCCCCTTCGGCAGGTTCCATGCGAGGACGTTTCAATGGGACCTTCTGGACAAATGGTCCGGGTCGCATCTGCACTTACATCGGAAAATAACTCTGTCCCCAGGGGCCAGGGTGTCTCTCCTATGGTGGCTGCAAAGTGCTCACCTGCTGGAGGGTCGCAGGTTCGGAATTCAGGACTGGATCCTGGTAACCACGGACGCGAGCCTCCGAGGGTGGGGAGCAGTCACCCAAGGAAGACATTTTCAGGGACTGTGGTCAGACCAGGAGTCCTGTCTACACATCAATGTGTTGGAACTCAGGGCCATATACAACGGCCTTCGACAAGCGGAGAGTCTTCTTCGAAACCTACCAGTTCTGATTCAATCAGACAATGTCACAGCAGTGGCTCATGTGAACCGCCAAGGCGGGACAAGAAGCAGAGTCGCGATGGCGGAAGCCACAAGGATTCTTCGCTGGGCGGAAAATCACGTAAGCGCTCTGTCGGCTGTCTTCATTCCGGGAGTGGACAACTGGGAAGCAGACTTCCTCAGCAGACACGATCTCCATCCAGGAGAGTGGGGACTTCATCAAGAAATCTTTGCAGACATAACACGTCTTTGGGGAATTCCTCAAATAGACATGATGGCGTCACGCCTCAACAAAAAGCTTAGGAGGTGTTGTGCCAGGTCTCGGGACCCTCAGGCAGTAGCAGTAGACGCCCTGGTAACGCCGTGGGTGTTCCACTCGGTCTACATGTTTCCTCCTCTTCCTCTCATCACAAAAGTGTTGAGAATCATAAGGCGAAGAAGAGTACAGACGATACTCGTTGTTCCAGACTGGCCTCGAAGGGCCTGGTACTCAGATCTTCAAGAGATGCTCACAGGAGATCCCTGGCCTCTCCCTCTGAGGGAGGACCTGTTGCAACAGGGGCCCTGAATATTCCAAGACTTACCGCGGTTACGTTTGACGGCATGGTGGTTGAACGACGAATCCTAGCGGAGAAGGGGATTCCGGAGGAGGTCATCCCTACTTTAATAAAGGCTAGGAAGGAGGTGATGGTGAAACATTATCACCGTATCTGGCGAAAGTATGTGTCTTGGTGTGAAACCAAGAACGCGCCTACGGAAGATTTTCATCTGGGGCGTTTTCTCCTCTTCCTGCAGACAGGAGTGGATATGGGACTGAAATTAGGTTCTGTTAAGGTACAAATTTCGGCCCTTTCGATTTTCTTTCAGAAGGAATTGGCTTCTCTTCCAGAAGTCCAGACGTTTGTAAAGGGAGTGCTGCACATCCAGCCTCCTTATGTGCCTCCAGTGGCACCGTGGGACCTGAACGTGGTGTTGCAGTTCCTAAAATCACACTGGTTTGAACCACTTAACAAGGTTGAGTTGAAATTTCTTACCTGGAAGGTGGTCATGTTGTTGGCCTTGGCATCGGCAAGGCGAGTGTCAGAATTGGCGGCCTTGTCTCACAAGAGCCCCTACTTGATTTTTCATGTGGATAGAGCGGAATTGAGGACACGCCCTCAATTTTTGCCTAAGGTGGTTTCTTCATTCCATCTGAACCAACCTATCGTGGTGCCTGTGGCTCCGAGTGACTTGGAGAATTCCAGGTCCCTGGACGTAGTCAGGGCTTTGAAGATTTATGTAGCCAGAACGGCTAGACTTAGGAAATCAGAAGCACTGTTTGTCCTGTATGCTGCTAATAAGATTGGCGCACCTGCTTCGAAGCAGACTATTGCTCGCTGGATCTGTAATACGATTCAGCAGGCTCATTCTACGGCTGGAATGCCGGTTCCAAATTCGGTTAAGGCCCATTCCACTAGGAAGGTGGGCTCTTCTTGGGCGGCTGCCCGAGGCGTCTCGGCATTACAGCTTTGCCGTGCGGCGACTTGGTCGGGGTCAAACACCTTTGCTAAATTCTACAAGTTTGATACCCTGGCTGATGAGGACCTAGCTTTTGCTCAGTCGGTGCTGCAGAGTCATTCGCACTCTCCCGCCCGATTGGGAGCTTTGGTATAAACCCCATGGTCCTTACGGAGTCCCCAGCATCCTCTAGGATGTAAGAGAAAATAAGATTTTAAACCTACCGGTAAATCTATTTCTCCTAGTCCGTAGAGGATGCTGGGCGCCCGTACCAGTGCGGAAACTCTGCAAGACTTGTATATAGTTGTTGCTTACATAAGGGTTATGTTACAGTTGGAGTCGGTCTTGGACCGTCACTGTTGTTGTTCATACGGTTAACTGGTTATGTATGTTCCAGGTTA
This sequence comes from Pseudophryne corroboree, assembly GCF_028390025.1. Lineage (NCBI taxonomy): Eukaryota > Metazoa > Chordata > Amphibia > Anura > Myobatrachidae > Pseudophryne > Pseudophryne corroboree. The sequence continues at coordinate 194,718,656 of NC_086450.1, read as the reverse complement.
CATGGTATGATTGGTGTGGGCTGGTATGAATCTTGCCCTTGGATTTTTAAATCCTGCCTGGTATTGTCCATCTCCTCTGGTCACAGTTCTCTAACTGAGGTCTGGAGGAGGGGCATAGAGGGAGGAGCCAGTGCACACCCATAGGAAAAGTTCTTTTTAGGTGCCCATGTCTCCTGTGGAGCCCATCTATACCCCATGGTCCTTACGGAGTCCCCAGCATCCACTACGGACTAGGAGAAATAGATTTACCGGTAGGTTTAAAATCTTATTTTTTGGAGATTGAAGTCTGCCACATTGGGCAGTGTATATATTGCCGCAACCAACCGACGGACATCCCGTGCCTTCACTGGGGAGAAACAGGGAAATGTCTCCTCCCCAGGGGAGGAAAGCAGATATACACACACTGTGAGATACAGTGACATGTGGTGAGGTCAATGGCTGGAGAGGCACTGGCTAGTATCAGAGCCAGATTTACACAAACATATATATCATTTGGTGGTGAGTTTTGACTGTAAAAGTGATTGGAATAATACAAATGTATGAATAATACAAAGATGATTTTTAGAAGTTATACATATTTTCTTAGTTTAATTGTAATCATTTTTATAGTCACAACTTTGGAGTATACTGGAGTATGGCAGGTGAGACTCTGCCTACCCTGACTGCACGTCACTGGTGAGATATCCACAGTGTATGTCTAGGATATCGGATGGACCACAGGCTGTCAGATGAAATGTCTGTTGGTCTGAGAGACATTTTGGGGTTTATACATGAAGCAGAGCATACCCTCCAACATTTTATACATAAAAATTGGTACAAATTAGGAAAAGGGTCGTGGCCACAGGTAAAGGGGGCATGGTCACGCCCCTTTTCCTATACTTTCAATGGAAGTTTGGAGAACCAAAAATCGGTACAGACCATAAAAAAAGGCACTGTACCTGCCAAAAAGGTTCAGTTGGAGGGTATGGCAGAGTGGAGAAGTGAGCCAGTGGAGAAGATGCCCATGACAACCAATCAGGTGCTCTGTATAATTTTATAGTATGCAAATTGTATATGTTACTTCAATGCTGATTGGTTGCCATGGGCAACCTCTCCACTGGCACACTTCTCCACACTTTTCACTGCTTCATGAAAAGACCCCTTTATCTGACTGTGTATGCCCAGCATAAGAAATAAAATGGATGTAAGCCTACTGAGCTTTTGGCCCACCCCATTGTCATGCCCCCTGTTGGGGAATCTGATAATGACCAGTGTGCCTCACTTACCTGATTTTCCATCACCGTGGCTGCACATGCAGTTTAGGAGTTCCCAGCAGTGTGACAGTATATAATGTAACTGCAGCAGCAGTCTCTGAGTGGTATGTACTAAGCATTTTTGGTACATCCCGCTACACATCGCATTGTACAAACATATGCAATTAGAACCACAAAGGACAGTTCTACCTTTGCGATCAGTGATGGCTACTGGACTTTTGGGATTATGACCCAGGAGTCTGTCTGCGCATGCATAGAGTGACATGACAGTGGCAGGGGATGCTGGGAGGATCTGATCGGATCCCTCTCATAAAGAATGAGTAAAGAAGTTCATGGGAGTCTATAGTGTAACTCCAGCAAAAGCTGTTGTTACGCACTGCACCGAAGCCAAGGCGTCCAGGGTTTAGTACATATGGGAAATGCGGTCAGAGCCTGAAACAGGCTTTTGGCCACATTTTCCCTTTAGTATATCCTGCCTTCTTAGACAAAGTGCAGCTTTGCTGCTCAATCCTCTTCCGTGACTGTAGCCATCAGCCTCAATTAGCCAAGCTATCTAGGCACTGGTTAAATCTATGAACTCTTATAGAGTTGGCCCAATCAATCAACATCTACAACTGAGGTCATGGGTTCAATTCTCACTATGGCCCTAACTGTGTGGATTTTATATATTCTTTCCATGATTGAGTAGGTTTCCTCCAGATATTCCGGTTCATTTCCACAATTCAAAAATATTGGCTCCTGACAAAAAATAAACCCTAGTGCATAAGTGTGAGCATGTACATGTGTTTAGGGCAGAGTAGATGGACCAAGTGGTTCTTATCTGCCGCCAAATTCTATGTTTCTATCTTCCCGCTTATATCGGGGGTGAAAAAGGCGCACACAGCAGCGCCCACCAGACCGTGGCACCCTAATCAGCTGCCTGTTGTTACCTCCCGTAGAGTAAGTACCTGTTTCAGAGCACTGATTTTACATCTGGCATGCGTAGCAGCACCATATCACTGCAGCACCTAGGAGTAGGTACATGTGCAGTGACAGATCTCTCTCTCACATGCAGATTGGAGGACATTGGCATTACTTTAGAGGGTTGCCTCCCAAAAAAATATACTTACAGCATGGTAAGTCTGGACCAATCACATTTCCCATTAGAAGTATGGGAAATTCACTTTGAAGGGATGCGAATTTTAAGGCATGGAGGAGACTACCTAAAAATAAAAATGTATTCCCTATAATAATTTCAATAGATTCTTGAGTTCTATGATAAGATGGAAAAATCATCTATTTTCACAAAATATTAGGAAAACATGCTTGATAAATGTGCTCCTATGTAAGTTATGAAGCTATAACTATTGCTTTACTTGAGTTTATCTATTTTATAGAATTCTGCACTTTCATAATTGTACTATGATTCTTTTAGAATTCTTTGGCTCACCTATGTACTCAGTATAGAGACTCCATCAAATTAGGTCACATGACATTCTATATCTACTCATCAGACCATTCATCATCAGAAGAAAACTAGACGCAATATGATAGGCAGACTAGGATATCTGTGTCCTTGAGCATGTCAGGCATACTTAGGGGATATGAGGAGTGTGGGGTCTATGTTTCGATGACCAATCAATGGTTATACCATCAGTATTTAATCATCTATGGTGAGCCATCAATGGTTAGGCCACGCACACAGACAGCAAATGTGCATAACGGGGCCGGCGCTCACCATCGGGAATCAGCCACCAATGGTTTACTATCATTGCCATCTTATCGATGGGGAAATAACAAGCCATCATACCATCGATAGTTGCGGGGCCACCTCTAGATCTATGTGTGAGTGGAGGTAAGTGTGTCTGCTAGTGACTATGCTATGTGTTGCTGAGTGTGGCCTAGGAAACTCACCTAGTCACGGCAGCTTGGTTGGGTCTTGTGTATCCTGCACTTCTCTGAAGCACAATACACAGACACAAGTCACTAAGGTAGATATGTACTAAGCAGTGAAGTGGAGAAGTGGGCCAGTGGAGACAGTACAGCTGCTCTGTATAATTTTATAGTATGCAAATTTTAAATGTTACTTCAATGCTGATTGGTTGCCATGGGCAACTTCTCCACTGGCTCACTTCTCCACTCTTGTCACTACTTAGTACATCGCCCCTTAAGTCTAGGAGCCGTCACAGAGAATCAGGAGATGAGCGGGACACAGGACCGAGTACCAGGCCACAGCCCAACCCCCAGGACACGTACACCATTCACAGAACAGGAAGGACGACTCTGATCAATATCACCAGTATCCCTACACAAGCAGCCAGATGGGGCACAGACTCACAGGCTCTGTTACTCAAAGGGCAGGCAAAGAAGAAACTAGTTGCCCATAGCCCGTCAAGGTGGGAGAAAGACAACAAATTAGCTGTGATGTTCAGCTCCCAGGCGCTACTGGCTGGCAATAGTTATAAGAGACTTACATGTAAAGCTTTGTCCACCAGTTATAATCCATGCTGCACATGTGTAACTAAGGACATAGCTGGAAGTGCTGTGCCAGTGCCGTAACTACATGTGTGCCAGGTGTGCCTAGCACACAGTGCAGTCTCCCTGAGGGCGCAACGGCCCCCATTCCCTAAAGCCAGCGGGTTGTAATGAGTCAAATTGATTAATTACAAGCCGCACGTGCTGGGGATGAGAGGAGCAGTGGAGAAGGAAGAGGAGGGAGGGGGAGGAGGGAGGGAGCCGCAGCAGCTCTATGTAATTGGTGGAGGTGCCGCTGCAGCTTTCCCTCTCCTTCCACATAGGCAGCTTGCCGCCGCCGCTGCTGTGAATGCTGGGATGCGCTTCCCTCATCCCAGCATTCACAGTGGAGGCAGCCAGCCGATGTGGAAGGAGAGCGACTGCTGCAGCGCCGCCGCTGGCAATTACAGTGCGCTGCTGCGGCTCCCTCCTCCCTTCTCTTCCTTCTCCCCTGCCCCCGGAGCGCCCAGCTCCCACTATCATCTATTCTATCTGTCTGTCTGTCTGTCTGTCTGTCTATCTATCTATCTATATCTATTTATCGGTCTGTCTACCTAATGTGTAAAAAGGTGACTCTGTCTGCCGTAATGTGTAAAAAGGGGACTCTGTATGCCATAATGTGTAAAAAGGGGACGTTGTCTGCCGTAATGTGTAAAAAGGGGAAGCTGTCTGCCGTAATGTGTAAAAAGGGGGACTATCTGCCGTAATGTGTAAAGAGGGGATGCTGCCTGCCGTAATGTGTAAAAAGGGTAACTGTCTGCCGTAATGTGTAAAAAGGGGATGCAGTCTGCCGTAATGTGTAAAAAGGGGACTCTGTCTGCCGTAATGTCTAAAAAGGGGACACTGTCTGCCGTAATGTGTAAAAAAGGGGACTATCTGCCGTAATGTGTAAAAAGGGGGATGCAGTCTACCGTAATGTGTAAAAAGGGTAACTGTCTGCCGTAATGTGTAAAAAGTGGACTCTGTCTGCCGTAATGTGTAAAAAGTGGACTCTGTCTGCCGTAATGTGTAAAAAGGGGGACTATCTGCCATAATGTGTAAAAAGGGGGACACAGTCTGCCGTAATATGTAAAAAGGGGACTCTGTCTGCCGTAATGTGTAAAAAGGGACGCTGCCTGCCGTAATGTGTAAAAAGAGGACGCTGTCTGCCGTATTGTGTAAAAAGGAGGCGCTGTCTGCCGTAATGTGTAAAAAGTGGGACACAGTCTGCCGTAATGTGTAAAAAGGGGAACTGTCTGCCATAATGTGTAAAAGGGGCCGCTGTCTACCGTAATGTGTAAAAAGGGGGCGCTGTCTGCCGTAATGTGTAAAAAGGGGATGCTGTCTGCAGTAATGTGTAAAAAGGGGGACTATCTGCCGTAATGTGTAAAAAGGTGGATGCAGTCTGCCGCAATGTGTAAAAAGGGTAACTGTCTGCCGTAATGTGTAAAAAGTGGACTCTGCCGTAATGTGTAAAAAGAGGGACTATCTGCCGTAATGTGTAAAAAGGGGGATGAAGTCTGCCGTAATGTGTAAAAAGGGGGACGCTGCCTGCTGTAATGTGTAAAAAGGGGACGCTGTCTGCCGTAATGTGTAAAAAGGGGATGCAGTCTGCCGTAATGTGTAAAAAGGGGACGCTGTCTGCCGTAATGTGTAAAAAGGGGGACTGTCTGCCGTAATGTGTAAAAAGGGGACGCTGTCTGCCGTAACGTGTAAAAAGGGGACACTGTCTGCCGTAATGTGTAAAAAGGGGAAGCTGTCTGCCGTAATGTGTAAAAGGGGAATCTGTCCACTGTAATGTGTAAAAGGGGCTCTATCTGGTTTAGTGGTGCTACTGTGCGGCATAATTTGAAGAATAGAAACTACTATAATATGTAATATGAATTGCTATTATTTTGTGGCCACACCCCTTCCCCATGAAGCCATGCCCCTATATTTTTTGCGCACGCCTATGGCACACACTGACCCTTTTTTACATAGAAAGGGGGGGCGCCGATGCCCTATCTTGCACACAGCACTAAAATGTCTAGTTACTTCACTGTGCTATGCTATGGGGACCAGAGTTGAGAGGCGCCTATCATCCCTGGCAGAGTTACATGTGTTCTATTTTGCCCTTAAAAATCTTTGTCTCAGGGCCTACAGTATATCTAGTTATGCCCCTGGACCTGCTCATTGTAATGTGGTATAAAATGAACTGCAGGACATTATCATGTTACATAGTACGAAGTGGGACACTGTAATGTGGCACAATATGAAGTGGAGGCACTATATTGTGGTATAATATGAATTGGGGATGCTGTATGTCATAATGTGAATTGGGGGTACTGTATTATATAACGTGCAGCCCTACAATGTGACAGCTAGGAAACTAGTAATGTTCATAACTATAAACTATGGCACTACTATGGGGTGTAACATTAACTAGGGCATTACTATAGGTCAGTAACTGAAATAGGGCACAAAATTAACAGCAGCTGCGGAGCAGTGTCTCTCTATTGGGACAGGGAACCCTTCAAAATGTTGCTATGGGCCCAAAAGTTCTGGCTATGCTCCTGCCTATAATGTAATGTAACTAATAATAACAACAACTGTATGCATCAGCTTTAGCAATGTGTCTAAAATGTTGCCCTTAAAAACTAAAATGTTCCCTCCTCAGTGGTTAGCACACTACACTTCAAATGTGTAATAGCTGTGAGGTTCCCTTTACAAATGATCTCCCACACTGTCTTAACTGTGTTTCTATCTGTCTGTCTCTTTCTGTCTCTCTAACTCTTGCAAAAACTGTTTTATACAGATATATATATATATAGGGCACGCCTCATTCTCTATCATAGTCAAAGATAAAGACTGGACTGTGTAGCTCTCAGCCATAAACCCTTCATCATTTTCCACTACTAGCCTCACATCAATACCTAACTGGAAAGAACCCAGCACTCCCATTGTACCAGGTACAGGTGTGGGAGTGCTGAATAGGTGACACATTTACACTAGAATTGTACCATTTCAGGAAGCTTGTTACAGGTGTGTGTTCTAATTCCCACCTTCTTCACAAATGTGTAATCAATACACGTGTACATGTATCTCCGACTTCACATACAAGCAGAGTGTTCATGATGAGATTAGATTAGATTTCATAAAACCGTTGCATTCTAAATGTGTATAACAGGATTATAATGATATCATGCTGTACCTACCTACCCACCTACATGTAATACCTTATATTCGAGACTGCTTTTCCAATAATTAGGCACACCACTGCACAGTAAATGGAATATGTTATAATAAAGGAAATAACAAGTACACTACACACAGGGGAATTGGACAGCCATTTTGTGAATTAATATTAATGGAAATACAGCCTATGTCTGAGGCAGCCATTTTGTAAACTGGACCAATATTTGGCAAACTACAGCCTGTCAACTGACCAAAAAACAGTAACATCAAAGAAGCACAATTTCAATAATTTCTTGAGTATACGTTTAATTTTCTGGCTGTCAGGATGATGGCATTCAGGATACCGACGCCAGAATCCCAACAGCTGGCAATGCCAGCAGCCGTAATACTGGCGCAACAGGGCTGTTCCCACTCATGGCACCCGTAGAATGGAAATAGAACCTGTGGTGAGTGCAGCGAGCCACCAAACCCGCAGCGTGGCGAGCCCAGAGAGCCCGCAAGGGGACTCTTTGCACTCGCCTCAATGCCAGCATACTGACGGCTGGGATGCCGCTGTCTGTAAATTGACAGCCGATATTCTTGTTAATAATTTGTGACATACAAGCTGCTGAAAATGCTGGATTATTACTTGGGAAATTGTAATATTTTCAAATGTTAGGTGCAATACTTTTCATTGATGGTATAAATGGTGGCTGTCGCTATCTACTGGAAACTGATTATGTTTCAAGATGTTTAAAATAATGTTAGTAGATATATTCCTACAAGCATATTTTTTCTTATATATAGTATTTGAGTTCTAATTGGCAAATAAAATCATTTAAAACAATCATAATTGTTCATTTATAAGGTGCCACAAAATTCTTCATCTCTGGACAGTCAATACAGGGCCGTAACTACGTGTGTGCCAAGTGGGCTTGGCACACAGCGCAGTTGCCCTGAGGGAGCACGGCCAGCGGCATGTAATGAGTCAAATTGACTCATTAATTGCCGCCCCTGCTGTGTGCGCCGTGCGCCGCGCTGTGGAGGGAGAAGAGGACCAGTGCCGGGCAGCGGAGAAGGAGGAGGAGGGAAGGGGAGCAGGGAGCCACAGCAGCGCTATGTCATTGGTAGTAAGCGCCGCTGCAGCATCCCCCTCTCCTTCTGTATTGGCTGCCCGGCGCTGCTGTGGATGCTGGGATGCGGTTCCTCCATCCCAGCATCCAGGGCCGGCTCCAGGCCTACTGACACCCTGAGCGAGAAAATGTCAAAGCGCCCCCACCCCCATATGCGCGCGCCGAAGGTGCGCGCGTTCCTGGGAAAGTGGGTGTGGCCTCCTGGAAAAGTGGGCGTGGCCTCACAACTTCATATTATCACACTACAAATAAATATATTTTCACACCCCCTCTACGCACACAATTAGCAGCCTTACACATAACATAGTAGTGTTCCTTACACACAATGTCTCCAGTATAGTGCCAGATTACACATCTCCAGTAAGGTGCCAGATACACATAATGTCTACAGTAGCGCAGTGCCAGCTACACATGACATGCCCCGCAGCAGTGCCAGCTACACAAGACATGCCCCGCAGCCGTGCCAGCTACACATGACATGCCCCGCAGCAGTGCCAGCTACACATGACATGCCCCGCAGCAGTGCCAGCTACACATGACATGCCCCGCAGCAGTGCCAGCTACACATGACATGCCCCGCAGCAGTGCAAGCTACACATGACATGCCCCACAGCAGTGCCAGATGCATATGACATGCCCCACAGCAGTGCCAGGTGCATATGACATGCCCCACAGCAGTGCCAGGTACACATGATATGCCCCCAGCAGTGCCAGCTACACATGATATGCCCCCCAGCAGTGCCAGCTACACATGATATGCCTCGTAGCAGGCCTGGTACACATGCCTCACAGTGCCAGATATGTCCCCAGTGCCAGATACACCTGCCGCACAGTGCCAGATATGCCCTCAGTGCCAGATACGCCCCACAGTGCCAGATACACCTGCCCCACAGTGCCAGATACACCTGCCCCACAGTGCCAGATATGCCCTCAGTGCCAGATACGCACCTCAGTGCCAGATACACCTACCCCACAGTGCCAGATACACCTGCCCCACAGTGCCAGATACACCTGCCCCACAGTGCCAGATACACCTGCCCCACAGTGCCAGATACACCTGTCCCACAGTGCCAGATACACCTGTCCCACAGTGCCAGATATGCCCCCAGTGCCAGATACACATGCCCCCCAGTGCCAGATATGCCCCCAGTGCCTGATACGCCCCCAGTGCCAGATAAGCCTGCCCCACAGTGTCAGATATGCCCTCATTGCAAGATACAAATGCCCCACAGTGTCAGATACACCTGCCCCACAGTGCCAGATACACCTGCCCCACAGTGCCAGATACACCTGCCCCACAGCGCCAGATACACCTGCCCCACAGTGCCATATACACCTGTCCCACAGTGCCAGATACACCTGTCCCACAGTGCCAGATATGCCCCCAGTGCCAGATACACATGCCCCCCAGTGCCAGATATGCCCCCAGTGCCTGATACGCCCCCAGTGCCAGATAAGCCTGCCCCACAGTGCCAGATATGCCCTCATTGCCAGATACAAATGCCCCACAGTGTCAGATACACCTGCCCCACAGTGCCAGATACACCTGCCCCACAGTGCCAGATTCACCTGCCCCACAGTGCCAGATACACCTGTCCCACAGTGCCAGATACACCTGTCCCACAGTGCCAGATATGCCCCCAGTGCCAGATACACATGCCCCCCAGTGCCAGATATGCCCCCAGTGCCTGATACGCCCCCAGTGCCAGATAAGCCTGCCCCACAGTGCCAGATATGCCCTCATTGCCAGATACAAATGCCCCACAGTGCCAGATACACCTGACCCACAGTGCCAGATACACCTGCCCCACAGTGCCAGATACACCTGCCCCACAGTGCCAGATACACCTGCCCCACAGTGCCAGATATGCCCCCAGTGCCAGATACACATGCCCCCCAGTGCCAGATATGCCCCCAGTGCCTGATAAGCCTGCCCCACAGTGCCAGATATGCCCTCAGTGCCAGATACAAATGCCCCACAGTGTCAGATACACATGCCCCACAGTGTCAGATACACATGCCCCACAGTGTCAGATACACATGCACCACAGTGTCAGATACACATGCACCACAGTGCCAGATACACATCCACCACAGTGCCAGATATGCCCCCAGTGCCAGATACGCCTGCCCCACAGTGCCAGATATGCCCTCAGTGCCAGATACACATGCCCCCCAGTGTCAGATACACATGCACCACAGTGCCAAATATGCCCCCAGTGCCAGATACTCCCCCAGTGCCAGATACGCCTGCCCCACAGTGCCAGATATGCCCTCAGTGCCAGATACACATGCCCCCCAGTGTCAGATACACATGCCCCACAGTATCAGATATGCCCCACAGTGTCAGATATGCCCCACAGTGCAAAGATACACATGCCCCACAGTGTCAGATACACATGCCCCACATTGTCAGATACACCTGCCCCACAGTGTCAGATACACATGCCCCACGGTGTCAGATATGCCCCACAGTGTCAGATATGCCCCACAATGCCAGATACACATGCCCCACTATGCCAGATATGCCCCCAGTGCCAGATACACATGCCCCACAGTGCCAGATATGCCCTCAGTGCCAGATACACATGCCCCACAGTGCCAGATATGCCCTCAGTGCCAGATACACATGCCCCACAGTGCCAGATATGCCCTCAGTGCCAGATACACATGCCCCCCAGTGTCAGATACACATGCCCCACAGTGCCAGATATGCCCCCAGTGCCAGATACGCCTGCCCCACAGTGCCAGATATGCCCTCAGTGCCAGATACACATGCCCCCCAGTGTCAGATACACATGCACCACAGTGCCAAATATGCCCCCAGTGCCAGATACTCCCCCAGTGCCAGATACGCCTGCCCCACAGTGCCAGATATGCCCTTAGTGCCAAATACACATGCCCCCCAGTGTCAGATACACATGCCCCACAGTGTCAGATATGCCCCACAGTGTCAGATATGCCCCACAGTGCAAAGATACACATGCCCCACAGTGTCAGATACACATGCCCCACAGTGTCAGATATGCCCCACAGTGTCAGATATGCCCCACAATGCCAGATACACATGCCCCACTATGCCAGATATGCCCCCAGTGCCAGATACACATGCCCCACAGTGCCAGATATGCCCTCAGTGCCAGATACACATGCCCCCCAGTGTCAGATACACATGCCCCCCACTGCCAGATATGCCCCCAGTGCCAGATATGCCTGCCCCACAGTGCCAGATATGCTCCCAGTCCCTGAAACACATGTCCCTGAAACACGTCTCCCCCCCCCCCCCAGTGCTGCTCACCTGCGCTGCTGCCGAAGGTCCTCTTGGGCTCTTGGGCGGGGAGGAGGAGGCGGCGGCTGCTGCTGTGCTGTGAGAACGGGGAGGAGAGCGCAGCGTGCACCTCTCCTTCCCCTCAGTCTCCGGAGGGTGGGCGGCTGGGGGCACTAAACCAAACTCAGTGCGCGCTACGGCGCTATGTGGCGCCAGCGGCGCGCACTGAGAAGTTTTGCATAGTCCCGCCCCCAGCACAGAGTCAGCCACTGACTGCTGGCTGGGAGTGGGACTCGGAGGCGGGCCGGGGACGGAGCTGGAGCCGCACAGACACAGGACCAGGCTCCAGGCTCCAATATGGCGGTGCCAGCGTGCGGCGCCCATTAAGGGTGGCGCCCTGCGCGGCCGCTCTATTGGAACATGCCTGGAGCCGGCCCTGCCAGCATCCACAGCAGCGCCGGGCAGCCAATACGGAAGGAGAGGGGGATGCTGCAGCGGCGCTTACTACCAATGACATAGCGCTGCTGCGGCTCCCTGCTCCCCCTCCCTCCTCCTCCTTCTCACCTCACTGCCTGCACCGAGGGAGCTGCACGAGGAGCCTGACAGCCAGCAGGGAGATGGTAAGTATCTCTCTCTCTCTCTCAGGGGGTCACCGTCTGCCGCAATGTGTAAAAAGGGGGATGGCTGCCGCAATGTGTAAAAAGGGGGACTGGCTGTAAAAAGGGGGACTGTCGTTTCTTGCACACAGCGCTAAAATGCCTAGTTACGGCACTGAGTCAATATAACAAATCATACATACATACATACATACAGAACGAGGATACGAGGTATAAGGTTGACGGAGAAGATGCAGAGATGAGACATCGGCTTATATTCTGGCGTTTCATTACCAGCGTTTAAATGACATCTCTACATCATAGAAGCCACCTACCTATTTATAATAACAGCCGTAGTCTCTCTCCTGACTCCCACCATGTGCTTAGTGCGCTTTTGGCAGACAGAATACATCTGATTCCTATATTACTATAGATAAACAAAATTGAGGGACATGTAGAAATTTTATTTTTTTCTGGATTAGCTCCCTGTAATCATTGTCCAATCAGAAACAAAATGGATGTGGCACCACGTGGCGCTATTTTTATACCCTCAAGAAAAAAGACCTTACACGATGGAGTCTGATTTGTTCTCATAGATGGTAAGATTCATATGAGGCATATTGATTTCTAAAATACAAAAGTACACACAAACATAGTGCAACTCTGTTTTAACAACAAACAACACTTCAATCTGTATGGTCTCACTCACATAGAGCAATTTTGATATTGCATGTAGAAAATCAAGGATGATGGAATGGCCACTGTCACTCAATGGAACGAGATTCCTTAATGGATGGCTTAAAAAGAAACAAGGCAATGGTGCACTAACGTCTTAAAAACCAAAACGAATTTAATAAAAATGTTTTTACATATTGCAAACCACGGTGAAAGGTTTTCTTGGTATCCAAGGGCTGCTATTAGTATTAAGCGCACAAGGGGTCTATTTTTTCTTTGTTTCAATTGTCCAATCAGAAGTTGTCTCTTTAAAAACCAACATTGATATTAGTTATGGTATAGACATCGGACGATCAATGTCAACCATTAATGACTGCCAATGGAAACCATTGGTAGTGTGTGCATGAATGTAAATGCAGCTCTGGAGCAGTTCGGTGTGTGTGTTCTCTAATTAATGTAAATGCAGCTTTGAAGTAGTTCGGTGTGTGTGTTCCCTACAGAATGCAAATTCAGCTCTGGAGCAGTTTGGTGTGTGTGTTCTCTAATTAATGTAAATGCAGCTACGAAGTAGTTTGGTGTGTGTGTTCCCTAAAGAATGTAAATTCAGCTCTGGAACAGTCTAATGTGTGTGTTCCCTAATGAATGCAAAAGCATCTTTGGAGCAGCAGCATTATGGTTTAATCACATACAGGTATGGGACAGTTTAAACTCATTGCCCACAATCTTTCTCTGTGTGTTCTCTTGGTTCAGTATGAAGGGTTAGGTGGAGGTGAGCGGCCAATCATCGATGATGAGCAGGCAACACTGCAAACTCACCATCAATTAAAAATATATATATTCATTATTCCAATGTTTCATCATTCCTATCTGTAATTCCCAGTCACAGTAAGTACCAACATCTTTACGCAGTTGGTGAACAGTGACAGCTGCCAACCCCAATCCCTTTTTCTTCCCTCCAAAAGTTGAAAACCTCTTACATATTGCTGTGATAACATTGCACATTATGATTAGTTACTTTAAAACACTAGGACATTTTTTTCCCCTTGTTTTATTCATTTTATTTTCTCCCTCTATATGTGTCATGGAGGGGATCAGTATGATTTGCCGATGGACGGGATGCTGGCTGTCAATATACTGACAGCAGCTTCCCGTCCATCATAATCCCGACAGGCCCCCATTCAGCCCCCTAACCCTAACCTTTTCCCTATTCTAACCCTCCCTTCTAAGCGCCTAACCCTCCCTGGTGGTGCCCAACCCTAACCCTCCCCACTTGGTGCCTAACCCTAACCCTCCCTTCCCCACTGCCTAAACCTAGCCCTCCCTGCTTGATGCCTAACCCTAACCTCCCCTTCTAACTGCCTAACCCTAACCCTCCCTCCCCGGTCCCTAACCCTAACCTTCCCATCCCTGCTCCCTAACGCAAACCCACATTCTCCTGCCTAAACCTAACCCCCCAAGCGGCAGGACGGCAGCACGTCCCTCTTTGAGGATGATTGGAATGCCAGCTGTCACTAATATGATGCCGGCATCCCAAGTGGTGTCGGTATGTGGACGCCGGAATTGTGTCCTCCTTCGGGATCCCATCATCGGTATATTGACCATCGGGATCCCATCCATCGGGAACTACTTTCCTCATGGAGACACCATGGTCACCAACACTATAATAAGATTACAGATTTGGGGAAGGGGAGCTGGATGATAGGTTAAGTACAATAGTTCGACATGGTGAAAAGGTCAACATGTAAAAGGTCAACAGTGCTTAAGGTCAACAGGTTGAAAATGTTGACAGGCACAAATAGTCAATAGACAATTGTCAACATTTTCTTTAAATTTCATTGTTTATTATCCACATGGACTATGATTGGGAATAGTAACCTGAAGCGTGGCATGCAAAGTGATCCTGCGAGGGTACATGTTTCCACTAAGTTGCCTTTCAAATTGTTAACGGACAACATGAAACAAAAAATTAAATAAAACTAAGTCAACCATTTCCATATCGACCTTTTCAATGTGTCAGCCTTCTGTACTTCTCGAACTTTTCCAGTATTTTTTTCATGTCGACCAAATGACCCTGTCAACCTTTTGACCCAATCAACCTAATGAATGTTGATCATATGGGGTCAACTTATTGACTTTCAACCTGATTGTGGTCGAGCCAATGATGCACACCCTTGGGGAAGTGTCAGGGACAAGAAATGAGATGTATCCAGCAGGAATATACACTCTGGGAGAGGTAGCTGTGCCCAGGGGACATACACATACAGTATGTGAGGCTGCACAGGAGAGAAGCAGTTACTTACATAACAATTCCGGCTTCTGCGGTCCCTAGAGGTCTACAGTAATAATCTGGGTCATGTTGGAGTTTAGCAAACACTTTTATCTCTCTGATATATCAGACAATACAAGTTATATACTGGAGAGAACCTGTGCCAATTTCTCTTTTTATTAGCAAATTCCACAATTGGTATGTAAATGTGCAAATAACAGTACATAGAATATTTGAAAGTTTACTGTTTAAGTAGGAAACATAACAACACCGATTTTGTAACTTTTTATAAAAACTATTCAATAAACAATACCAATTGATACATTATAAAATAGCATAGTTTGTACTGGGTCTTTCAGATTTCAGTTTAGGGAGATTAGCTATGTACTGTAAATACAGGTGTAGACAATCCGAAACCTTTCACCATATGTTCTAACTGACTTATGTGGTTTGCTCTTTCATAGTTGTGTGGTTATTCGTTTAGCATGTGGTCTATTGTATTTAAAGTATCATCCGTTGTATTAATATAAATCTATTTATTCCTATTGTAAATTCTGTACATTTGAATATTGAAAGAGCATTCCCTCCTTCATGATTTGTTAATGTATTTATTAAAAAACAATAGCACAAATACAGGGTGTTGGTCATGCCTGTTCATGCACTGCTACCCTAACTAGAATGGGGTTGGGTTCAATGACTTTGGTTTATTAAATGTACAATATACCATGCCAATTCTCCTTATTTGGTGTGTTTTCTCAATAAAAATAGATTTGGGGAGAAAAAACACAAATACAAATTTATAAAACCTTGTTGAAGGGTAGAAGCTAGTCTTATTATTTTTCTTTATATTAAATTGGCAATTATAATTAGACTGAATAACCTTTATGTACATCGTAATAATTGCTCACCAAAACCATTGTCACTTAGAACAATGATACAAATTTATAAAATCTTGTTGAAGGGTAGAAGCTAGTCTTATTATTCTTTTATATTAAACTGGCAATTATAATTAGACTGAATAACCTTTATATACAGTGTAATAATTGCTCACCAGAACCATTGTCACTTAGAACAATGATACACATTTATAAAATCTTGTTGAAGGGTAGAAGCTAGTCTTATTATTATTTTTTTATATTAAATTGGCAATTATAATTAGACTGACTAACCTTTATATACAGTGTAATAATTGCTCACCAGAACCATTGTCACTTAGAACAATGGCTTATCTGCAGACACAGGACAGAAAATGTATTTATTTAGAACCAGGTCAATTTCTAAATGTATCCATATGGTTTATTCTAGTATGGTTAGATTGTTAGTTTTTTTTATATTTTTTACCATGGCAAATATAACAGAGCTTATATGCAAATACGTTTTTTCCTGATTGGGTGCTGGAGTTCAGAGTGAATTTGTCACCTCATTGTAATGTTAGTAAATGTGACCTATAGTAGGATGCCCAGGAAATGTTAATTTTGCAGTTGGTTTGCTGTCATCACTGAACTTGCTTTTTTACCATTAATGCGGCTTCTACTGAATTCAATACACAATATTTCCATTTTTGACCATTTTACGGTGCAGTGATCATTTGCAAATTCCATAGGGCAGTATTTATATTAGGATATATGCAAAAGAAAGCTTAAAAGTATCAGCAATATTTATATATATATATATATATCGTAAAAAATTTTTTTATATATATATATATATATATATATATATATGCAGCTCAAAGAGAATTAGAAGTCTATGTACTAAGACTTGGAGAGAGATAAAGTGGACAGAGATAAATATCAGCCAATCAGCTCCCAATTATCATGTTACAGGCTGTGTATGAAAGATGTAAATATAAGAAAGCGCTATGCTGAAATATGTGTGTCAGTTTAACTCCCAAAAACCATTACCAATAATTCACTTCTCCATAAATATGGACTGCTGCCTTCAAATAATTGGGGGTCCCAATATAATCTAGTAAAACAATAAACAATAATTGAAAGCTCTGTCCAATATTAAAGAGTAATTTATTTTAAAACATTAAAATCATCAAAATCACACACAATTCACATTTAATATCAATTCCTACAAATCCCTAGATAGTGGACATCATGGTATTTCCAAAACAAAATTCTGTTTTGGTAATACCTGGTTATGTAGAAAATGTATCCACTGTGCACAGCTGTGTTATAACCAGGTATTACCGAAACAGAATTTTGTTTTGGAAATACTATGATGTCCATTATCTAGAGATTTGTAGAAATTGATATTAAATGTGAATTGTGTGTGATTTTGATGATTTTAATGTTTTAAAATAAATTACACTTTAATATTTGACAGCGCTTTCAACTATTGTTTATTGTGTATGAAAAATGACAGGAGCTGGTTGGTTGGTACTTTTTCTTCGTCCACTTCATCACTCTCCAAGGCTTAGTACTTAGACCCCTTAAACCCCTAAAATGACCACTTTAGTTTGTGATATTTCAGTATATTGTTATGAGATTGGGTGACCCCCTATTATATTTATCTAAAAAGCAGTTGAATAAAAGAGACTCATTCACAATATATTACAGGTTGAGTATCCCATATCCAAATATTCCGAAATACGGAATATTCCGAAATACGGACCTTTTTGAGTGAAAGTGAGATAGTGAAACCTTTGTTTTCTGATGGCTCAATGTACACAAACTTTGTCTAATACACAAAGTTATTAAAAATATTGTATTAAATGACCTTCAGGCTGTGTGCATAAGGTGTATATGAAACATAAGTGAATTGTGTGAATGTAGACACACTTTGTTTAATGCACAAAGTTATAAAAAATATTGGCTAAAATGACCTTCAGGCTGTGTGTATAAGGGGGGTCATTCCGAGTTGTTCGCTCGTTCTTTTTTTCTCGCAACGGAGCGATTAGTCGCGAATGCGCATGCGCAATGTCCGCAGTGCGACTGCGCCAAGTAAATTTGCTATGCAGTTAGGTATTTTACTCACGGTTTTTTCTTCGTTCTGGTGATCGTCATGTGATTGACAGGAAGTGGGTGTTTCTGGGCGGAAACTGGCCGTTTTATGGGTGTGTGCGAAAAAACGCTACCGTTTCTGGGGAAAACGCGGGAGTGGCTGGAGAAACGGAGGAGTGTCTGGGCGAACGCTGGGTGTGTTTGTGACGTCAAACCAGGAACGAAACTGACTGAACTGATCGCAGTGCCGAGTAAGTTTGAAGCTACTCAGAAACTGCTAAGAAGTGTGTAATCGCAATTTTGAGAATCTTTCGTTCGCACTTTTACTATGCTAAGATTCACTCCCAGTAGGCGGCGGCTTAGCGTGTGCAAAGCTGCTAACAGCAGCTTGCGAGCGAACAACTCGGAATGACCCCCATGGTGTATATGTAACATAAATGCATTCTGTGCTGAGATTTAGGTCCCATCACCATGATATCTCATTATAGTATGCAATTAATCCAAAATACAGAAAAATCCCATATCCAAAATACCTGTGGTTCCAAGCATTTTGGATAAGGGATACTCAACCTGTATTGAGAGAGAGAGAGAGAGAGAGAGAGAGAGAGAGAGAGGGTCCACACTCCCATTTTCCATCTAATATGCTGTGGTGACAAACAATGAGGGAGAATTAACCCCACTCCAATGTAAATCCAAAAAATAGGAACACTCACCAATGTTCAATATCAAAAAGTTTTAATCAGACCATCATCAGGTAATGATATGCATCAACGTTTTTGTCCTAGTGCAGACCTTTGTCAAGACAACAATCAAGTGAGCCTGTACTGTATAAATACCTTACATAGGCCCTCCCACCATATATATATATATATATATATATATGTATAAGGACACATTTGGCCAGGCCACTGTTACACCTGGGCTGCACCCCAGATCAACCTAATTCTCAAGTCACCAATGCCATACTGCTGATCCTCCTAGCAGAAATCATTCCCTATTTTAACGTGTCTGTTTCTTACAATCTGTTTCCATACTACCAAGGGAAACTGCTTGCTCTGTGCCACGGAGGATCCCTCCCGGCATTTGTGATCCAGATAGACTAAATTAAGTGACCTCCATCTTTTTTTTCAAGATTATCGTCTGCCTTGCTCAGCTAGATAACAAGGTAGGTTACATACAATTTGAAACATGCACATTTTATCACCAAAAATATTTTGTCAGTGCTGAAAGATGACTTTTCATATTGGATCAACTTGTATTTTAGGCTTGGAGGCCTCTGAGGTATCTTTAAGATTTTGTGGAACTGTTTTTTAGAGTTGCACAAATATCAAGTCCTTGGTTCCTCTTTCTTATGGACACTATGATAGTGATGCCTTATCACCTCATCCTTTTCTTCAGCAGCAGCTACAGCACCTGCACAGTTAGATGCAGGTAACAAAAAGAGAATAAGCTGATGTAATAAATAAGCAGCAATTAATACACTGAGTCTAATTAGCATGAGACACAGGGGAGAGGTTGGTGACAGCCTCCCATGCACAGCTGAGCGCATGCCCTTATATGGCAAATACAGATTCTTATTGAAGGAACAAAGGTCAGTTCTCCCTGCCAGGAGAGTCTGTACAGGTACAGGTGCACTGTACAGGTCTGCTCTGCTCTCCTGACAGCCGGCCACACCTGACACACAGGTACGTTCTCCTCTATGTTTTCTCGTCTTGTCACCTGTGCAGGTGCAAATATCTTCTATAAATAGGAGATTTGCTGTTTTCCTTCTCCGTGTGATAAACACACTCTGCAACAGTTAGAAGTCACGCTCAGTGCCATTAAATCTCAATGCTGTTGTAGAAAAGCATTATTCAGCAAATATTCACTAATTCCAATAATAAATACAGCGGTTGTGAAGATTAATTACACAATCTGTCGCTGTCAAATTCAGGACAAGTGCGATAGGTCTTATTATGAGGCTGAGATCAGTTAGTGCTGATGTGGAAGGACTGTTTAGGGCACAGTGAATGTATAATACATTCATCCTTTGCAGCTGCATACTGCTGGTACGTGGATTAACAATGAATTGATACCACTAGTCTCTGATAGAGTAGGAGAAGGAAGGTACAACGCTCCTATGTCCCACTTACACCATTTTTACTATGATATTATAATGATAATGTTACAGTATCACAGAATTGTAATATAAGATTAATACAGAACTAGAAACTTTAAATGGAAATGAAGCAAATAGTAGAACAGTGACAGTTAGTGAACGTTGGTTTGCTAAAAGATTTGGGGGGGTCATTGAAATCTGATCGTAGATGTGCTAAATTTAGCACATCTACGATCATTTACTCTGACATGCGGGGGGACGCCCAACACAGGGAAAATCTGCCCCGCTTGTCAGGCCCTACCCCCCTGCACAGGTAGAAAAGCATTGCACGTGATGCTTTTGTACCTGGCGAATAGCTTCCTGCCAGGGCAGATCCTGCACGCTGGAAGGCCACTACTCACCGCTTCCCAGGTTCTAACACCATTGGCACGCCCCCACCCACGCCGTGACCGTCTCTGCCTGTCAATCAGGCAGAGGCGATCGCACCAGTGAGATGCTGTTAGCATCTCCTTGGGTTCCCGGGGTGCGCACGCGCCGTGCGCCCACTGTGCCTGCGCTCTCCACAAAGTGATTCAGACAGCGATCGCGACCGCTGCAGCGATGCAGTCTGTATTTCCCCCATTATGTGGAAGTAGTGAACTTTTTACAAACAAAAGTAATTCAAAATTGTGACATAAAAGGTACAGTAAGAAGCTGAACTAGGAAATAATGGCAAGCTGCCACTGCTCCCATACCCTTATGTTTGACAGAATACTGGATGGTGCATACATAGGAAAATTCTATAGAATCAAATCATAGGAAGGACCAAATATATAACAAGGTGCAATGAATGCAGTAGAACATTACTTGATGTAACTGTATAATAGAAACGTATAGGGACTCATGCAGAGTTGATTGTACACCATGCAGAGGCGGAACAACCATTCTTACAGCAGGTGCATTGCACTGGGGCCCACTGTTGACCAGACCAGCAATGAGTTATCCCCTGGACCTCCTGCAGACCATTTTGAGCAATGTTAGATGAATGGTCCAGTGCAGAGAGCAGCATGGGCCCAACTGTCTGAGGGACCTGCCCTTATCTTGTGTAGGCGGGCCTGACCTTGTGTGTACCGGACTGATAGAGGAGTCCTGCCACCTATCAGTGCTGATGATCACAGCCACATACTGCCTCTAATTAACAGACATCTGTACATTTTTTATGATTCACTGCTGTCTGTGAATTAAAGGCAGCTCACAACCGGTGTAGCTGGCCAGTCACAGTCTGCCGAGTGCCAAACTGAGGACAGAGTCAGGGACAGAGCAGATGCCACTATGTTCCTGCCCCCACCAAGGTACATGCCCCTTGTTCTCTGCACTGCACAGGACATTGTGCTTGTACCCCTGTTACCCACTGTCTCTCCCTGTCACCCACTGTCACCTTCTGTCTACCCCTGCCTTCTGCTGTCACCCTCTGCCTCCCCTTAACTTCCGTTGTCACCCACTGCCTCTGCATGTCAACCTTTGCCTCGCTCTGCCTTGTGCTGTCGCCCTCTGCCCCTCCCTGTCACATTGTGAACTAATGTTAAGGTGGAGGAGGGGGGCCCCCAAATTATATTTTTGCACCTTGGGCCACCACTCATAAGGTCCACAACTGACACTGTGTATTTCCGCAATGTGCAGGCTGTGGAAGTGATTGCATGTGCATATTGTTATGTCGTACATACTTAGATTGCAACTACAGTTTGGATGAAAGAGGCTGTAACAGGGTGTTATCACACAGGCAAAGCACAGGGAGGACATGACAATGGACCTGCGGACTACGTAGTGTTGGTCCTAAGTGCAAATATGCCTGTTTCATTTACACCTAGTATAGGGAAGGAGCACTGATGATGATGATGATGACTAGTAGCACACCTAGCATACACATACTGTAGGGGCAGGGACTCTGCAAGATTCGTACAACCCCACATATGGGCAAATCTAAGTATTTTTTTCCATACATGCAGTACGGTTACACAGATGCTCCATTTCCATTCAGTTCCGCATGTTATTCAGCTCAGCGTCTGTGCTATTGTGTCATGTTTATAGCTGTGTATAGTAAGATAGGTCTTAATGTTAATTTATAGCAATGTACTGTCAGGTGTATGCAATGCATGCATCTAAAAACATAAAAAAAAGCACGTTGCTTTATACATAAAGAATTTGAAACTTCTGGCCATATCTGAACATTATCACGGAAGATCAGAGGACTCTGCTCTGTGCATACCTGATCAAAGAAGGTTGGATGTGGGCATCATGTGATGGGCTTACATTATGCCCCGGAACACCAGCTGTTGAATCTCGTTACAAATTGGAACAAATATTTAGATGCATCCTGGAGTTCTGTTGAAGGTATATGTACTCTGGGTGCAGAGCCGGCCTTAGGCATAGGCAAACTAGGCAATTGCCTAGGGCATCTGGTATGCCTAGGGGCACAAGCAGCTTCTGCTGATTAAAATGATATGCGGCATGCCTATATTCTGTGTGTAGCATTTTGTATGCAGATACAGTCACAGTTGCACACAGTATATAGGCATGCCGCATATAATTTTAATCAGCGGAAGCTGCTTGTGCATCTTTGCCACACAGCAATGTAAATAAGATGCATTTTCATAAAAAAATAGGCATCCGACGTTAGCAAAGC
Source organism: Pseudophryne corroboree (assembly GCF_028390025.1). Taxonomy (NCBI): domain Eukaryota; kingdom Metazoa; phylum Chordata; class Amphibia; order Anura; family Myobatrachidae; genus Pseudophryne; species Pseudophryne corroboree. Next base: position 194,696,129 of record NC_086450.1, on the reverse strand, counting down.
TGCCAGATGACTCACGCCAGGAACTATATGTGTCATTATGTGTATAAGGGCATTAATAATGTGTAACATATGTGTAAGGGGCACTGTGTGTGTCATTATGTGTATAAGGGCACTAATAATGTGTGGCATATGTGTAAGGGACATTATGTGTGTCATTATGTGTATAAATGCATTACCAATGTGTGGCATTATGTGTATAAGGTGCTCTACTGTGCGGCGTAAAGTATAGAAAGGGCACTACTGTGTGGTCTAATGTGAATACAGAGCAATATAGTGTGGTGTAATGAGAATAAAGAGCAATATGGTGTGGTGTAATGTGAATAAGGAGCAATTCAGTATGATGTTATGTGAATGAGGGGCACTACTGTGAGGAGTAACGTATATAAGGTTAAGTGATACTACTGTGGGACGTAATGTGAATAAGGGACACTATCGTATGATAAATTGCAAATAAAGTTTCACTACTGTGAGGCATAAGTTGAATTGGGGGTACTATTGTATGGCCATGCCCCTTGCCAGCAAAAACACATACCTTTGTGGCATGGTGCTGGGAAAGGGGTGCAGGGTCAGAGGCAGAACTAGCGGTGGTGCTAGGGGGCACCAGCCAAAATCTTGCCTAGGGCATCATATTGGTTAGGGCCGGCTCTGTCTGGGTGCATGGTGTGCTGTGCATATTGGACCTTATTGAGTCAAAGGGAACCCACACCATCCAATTGTGGGTCTTCTGCACCCTGAGTGACACAGTCAAACAGGCAGGATTACTTCAGGCCTCTAGTATGTACCTAACGGGCTCACTCGCTCTACTGTGCTTCAGGTTTCATCAAAAATATCTAAAATAAAAAATGATCCTTTGAGCGGGACTTTCATTCATATGAAAGAGTAAAACACACGTTAGTAGACAAAAAAAAACTGATGCCTGTAACATTGTTTTAACACACTGCGGGTCTTCTGTACTTTAACATGTACGTGTTAATGAGTACTGTAGAATAAGGTATTCTAAATGCAGTATTGTTTCCAAATGTTAACTGGAGCATGCAAACTGCCTTACAAGCAAGAGATTAGGTTTGTATTATGTAAGTTGTGTGGTTAGTTGGCTTTGTGACAGCTTTTTTTCCGCATCTTCCTCTAATGAATTCTATCGGTGCATTTGCCTGTAAGCAAGTTGTTGTGATGTAGCTGTGGTTTACATGTGTGTAACGAGATGTCTTTAAGAGTCATGTTCCTGTGTCTCTTCATGGTCTTCATGGTCCTGTGTATTGATCTAGGTGGGTAAACTTGTTAGCAGGCTCCAAAACATGTTTAGGGTCTGTGTTAGAGGCTCCATCCTGTGTTATTGTGTCATGTTTAATGACTGCTGTATTTTAGCTGCGTATAGTACACTGTACCTTAATGTTAATTTATATGCAATGTACTGTCAGGGTGTATGTATGCATCTAAAAATATAATCAACAGCATGTTGCTTTATATATAAAGAAGTGCAAATTTCTGTCTCTATATGAATATTTATCACCATTGACTAGAGGACTATGCAGCAGCTATGTGTAAATTGTCAAAGAAGATTATATAATGTAGGCATCATTTGGGCATCATGTGACTGGCTTCCATCATCTCCCAAAACACCATCTTATTGCTGTTGAGTCTTGTGGCCAATTGGGACAAATATTGAGATGCATCCTGGAGTTTCTACTGAAGGTGTATGAACTATGGGTGCACGGTGTGCTGTGCACATTGGACCTTGAGTCACATGGAACCCACACCATTCTGATAAATAGTTGGTGTTCTGCACCCTGAGTGACACAGCCAAACAGGCAGGTATAATCCTGATGACTTCAAGTTCTAGGAGTGCCTTAATCACTTTAGCTGCATCATCTCCACCAACTGGGAAGGGTGTGCATTACTCCTGCAAACAGGCCCACTGCATTTACCAAACACTTCTGCTTTCCATTATCATTATGTTACACGCTTCTAACAATTGCATTGTTGGTAGTGAAGTGCTATTTCTGTATAAGACATTGGGGGTCATTCCGAGTTGTTCGCTCGTTGACGATTTTCGCTATACTGTGATTAGTCGCTTACTGCGCATGCGCAAGGTTCGCAGAGCGCATGCGCTTAGTTACTTTACACAAAAGTTAGGAATTTTACTCACGGCGTAACGAAGTTTTTTCATCGTTCTGCTGATCGGTGAGTGATTGACAGGAAGTGGGTGTTTCTGGGCGGAAACTGACCGTTTTCTGGGAGTGTGCGGAAAAACGCAGGCGTTTCAAGGAAAAACGCGGGAGTTGCTGGAGAAACAGGGAAGTGTCTGGCCGAACGCTGGGTGTGTTTGTGACGTCAAACCAGGGCCCTCATTCAGAGTTGTTCGCTGGCTAGCTGCTTTTAGCAGCATTGCACACGCTAAGCCGCCGCCCTCTGGGAGTGTATCTTAGCTTAGCAGAATAGCGAACGAAAGATTAGCAGAATTGCGAATAGAAAATTCTTATCAGTTTCTGAGTAGCTCGACACTTACTCCTACACTGCGATCAGCTCAGTCAGTTTCGTTCCTGGTTTGACGTCACAAACACACCCAGCGTTCGGCCAGACACTCCCCCGTTTCTCCAGACACTCCCGCGTTTTTCGTTGAAACGCCTGCGTTTTTCCGCACACTCCCAGAAAACGGTCAGTTTCCGCCCAGAAACACCCACTTCCTGTCAATCACTCACCGATCAGCAGAACGATGAAAAAACTTTGTTACGCCGTGAGTAAAATACCTAACTTTTGTGTAAAATAACTAAGTGCATGCGCTCTGCGAACCTTGCGCATGCGCAGTAAGCGACTAATCGCAGTATAGCGAAAATCGGCAACGAGCGAACAACTCGGAATGACCCCCCCAGGAACGAAACTGACTGAACTGATCGCAGTGTAGGAGTAAGTCTCGAGCTACTCAGAAACTGCTAAGAATTTTCTATTCGCAATTCTGCTAATCTTTCGTTCGCAATTCTGCTATGCTAAGATACACTCCCAAAGGGCGGCGGCTTAGCGTGTGCAATGCTGCTAAAAGCAGCTAGCGAGCGAACAACTCAGAATGAGGGCCATTGTGATTAAAGTGACAGTTTCCAAGTTCTTATCAGGAGGGGGAGATTCCAGACAAATCAGATAGGCTCTATATATTGTAAATACCTTGAACTAACATTTTAGCTAATATAATGCTAGTGAAATCAGTTAAATAACTCAGTTGCTAGGACACTCTTTTAAATCCTAATTTTATTAAAATATTAATGTTTATTGATATACATTAAAAGCAGATATTTCCTCCATTCATCAAAAAGACATATTTCAAATAAGAATAAAAGTATCAAGAATATAGTGAGTGTTATAAAAAAAAAAAATTGCTAACTTTTCATTCATGGGTGAGATAAGGCGTGTAACAGATGTACTGGGTATAAATATACATACATTTGCGCCAACCCCCCCTTACCCCTAAAATAAAAACATGACTTGCAGAATTATATAGATATCACTCTCAGTCAATCTACAGGGACTGGAGCCTGCAGTGAATTGACAATGCTCCAGCTACGCTGTATGACAACGCCCAGTGGGTCAGGGTCAGACACACGAGTGGGTCCCATCTCACAGTCCAGTGCAGTGGCAAATGCAGGATTTGCATGGGGGGGTTTCCAGAACTGGGTGGAGCCAATCACGGGGGTGGGGACTGAGGTGACCCAGTATATGCTGGGTCCGTAAAACTAGTGTGTGTGTGTGTATATAATACATATCTACACATATATATACCGTGTATATATATACCGTGTATATATATATATATATATATATACAATATATATATATACTGTACATAAACACATATACATAGCATATTAAACATGCATACATATATATATATATATATATATATATATACATACACATACAGTACACGTATATATACATATGTATATATATCATATGTGTGTGTGTTTATATGTATGTATGTATATACATGTGTATCACTATATATGTATGCACATGGATATATATGTACTGTAATTAAAATAAAGTAAACTTTTACTGCACTTACAAGTGCCACCAGGAAGACAGCAGGCTGCAGAGGACGCTAGACAGCCATTAATAATACTCATGCAGCTAAAAAAAAACAACAAAAAAAAACATTTTTTTTTTGTTAGTGGAGGGGGGTTTCTGGGTGCTCGGAAAACCCCCCTGGGTGCGCCACTGCAGTGGCACCGTCGCTTGCTGCAGCGCAGGTTGAGCAGTACCAGGTGGGAGCTGTGCTGACACCAATTACAGGTGTTAGTAGGGCTCCTGGTACAGAGTCAATTAACTCTGCAGCAGCAGTGGGTGCACCACAGAGCTCCATTGGAAGAGCAGCAGTCACACTTGGATCCTGCTGTGAACCACACAGGTGCTGCTGTACATGCAGGTGCCCCTTCAGGGCTTGGAGCCCAAAGGCAGGCGTCTCCATTGCCTCTGGGAGTTACGCCCCTGATTTGCATTGAAATTTCACAGTGATAGCAGTGTGCACAACTACAGAGAGGAGAATACAACAGATATACAAAGTGTGTATCATCAGCCAATGTTGTAGGTGATTTTCGATAGTGGTTATGGACCTATCCTGTTAATCACTCTCTTTTCATGATTGTATTTATTGGTTATGCACAGAAAGAAATACGTTTACATAAATATTAAAAAGACGAAAATATAGCAATTATGGAAAAGGGTAATTGGGATATAGGATAATTACTGCTCAATTGCAGTATATAAATTGTACATATGAAGTACCCAAATAGCACAAGAAGGCTCTGATATGATGAATCTTATATACCTAGAGGAGGGACATGTATCACTATATGTTACCCAAACAAGTTAGCCTGGTTGAGTTGGGGAGGGGAACCCCAATAGTAAATATATGAAAAGTATGCTCAGTTGACCCTTGTATTTTTATATCTATTGTATTCTCATCTCTGTAGTTGTGCACACTGCTGTCACTGGGAAATATCAATGCAAATGTATGTATTTTATACCCAGTACATCTGTTACACGCCTTATCGCACCCATGATTGAAAAGTGTGCACATTTTTTTTATAGCATTCACTATTTTCTTGATACGTTTATGCTTATTTGGAGTACTGTCTTTTTGATGGAAGAAATATCTGATTTTAATGTATATCAATAAAAATGTATATAAAAAAATTACATTATTTAAAAGAGTGCCCCAGCAACAAGAGTCTTCTTTTCTCTTCTACTTACAGTTTCCATGGTCTGTAAGATTCTTGGAGGTCTATTTACCAAGCCTTGGACAGAGATAAAATGGATGGAGATTAGGGCCAGATTTACTAAACCTCGAAAAGTGATAAAGTGGAGATTGATAAAGTACCAGCCAATTAGTTCCTAAGTGTCATGTTACAGGCTGGGTTTGAAAAATGACAGGAGTTGGCTGGTTGTTTGGTACTATATCTCCATTCACTTTATCTCTATCCAAGATTTAGTACATAAACCTATTATTCTATCTCCAAGGTTTAGTACATAGACCCCTTATGGGGAGATGTATCAAACTCCTTGTCTTGTTTAATTACTGTTCTGTTCCAAATTGTAAAGCACAAATGCTGGCGCTGTATAATTATCTGTTAATTAAATAATAATAATAATAATAATAATAATAATAATACTACAGGTGCAACACCGATTATCGGGCACCTGTGGGTCTGGCACTTCTTTTAATCCAGACATATCAGGTGCCAGGGGAAGTTAGGCTGCGGGTGGGAGTTAGGTTGCGAGAGGGTTTATTTAGGTTGTGTGGGGGGAGTCGGGCTGTGGGATGTTTAGGTGCTGCTGGAGGGTGGGAGAGGAGTCAGGATGCCACCAATACAACCGCCACTGATATCACCGATAATCCGACAAAACAGGTAATAAGGCACAGTGTCAGAACCAAGTGTGCCAGATTACCGATGTTGCCCATAACAATCCATCATATTCTAGCTCATTTTATAGACTGTGTTGTGCTAGATATATTAATACTAGAATCTGATTGGTTGCTATAGGCACATGTATTGCCTAAGACATCATTTAAGCCCATGTGTATTGAAGGAGAGGCAGACCGTATTGCAGCTGCTCTTCCTGCTACTAGGCTGTGCATTATAGCTCCAGTATATTATAATGCATTTTCTTGTGAGTAGCTGTATTCAGCATGTCTATAGATGCAATGTGCATTGGTCTTGCTCAGGCACTTGTAACCAACACCTTCAACTCCATTATTTAGAAGTAAGCAAAAATAAAATGAATATAAATGATTTTTGTACTACTAGCTGAGTGCCCTGTTGGCTTATACATTAAACACAGCCCTGAAATGTAAGTAATTTGTGAGGTTTCTGGAGCATGTGCAGAGCTAAGTGAAAGGATACATTGGTCAAGATCCATCAACATGTGGTCAAGTTAGACTGGGATCTGTATGGATGGCACTTAGCCATTGGATGTGCTCATGAATGGGCAATAGTCTATATTGTATCTTGTATGAGCAATATTAGTCAGATGATAAAAATACCTTTTTAAAGGTAACCCTGACCCCTAACCTGCCTTTTCCACAGCCTAAACCAATCCCCCCCACTCCCGCAGCCTATCCCTAACCTTCCCTGTATGCCTAACCCTAACTTTCCCTCCCCACAGCCTAAACCTAACCCTCCCTCCCCTGCAGCCTAACCATAACTCTTCCCTGGGGTGCCTAACCCTAGTCCTCCCTCCCCGCTGCCCAACCCTACCACCCCCCCATATCCTAACCCTACCCCCCCCCCACAGCCTAAACCTAACCTCATCCACCACACATGCAACGATGTACCAATATATCTGTAGATCTGTATATCTGTAGATATATTGGTCATCGTGTGTGCTGCAGGGCCAATGCAACATGTCTGTAAATGACAGCGCTCACAGACATATACATATCATTGATACACAGAGGCCGACGGACCAGTGATATATTGGCCATTCAAAAGATCAGCTGAATAATCGCACCAGTGTGTACCCAGCATAAGTGTATGAGCAATATTAGTCTGTAGTGTATGATCAATATTAGTCTATATTGTATGAGTAATATTAGCCTAAGTGCATTGATAAGGGCCCTCATTCCGAGTTGTTCGCTCGCTAGCGGCTTTTAGCAGCATTGCACACGCTAGGCCGCCGCCCTCTGGGAGTGTATCTTAGCATAGCAAAATTGGGAACGAAAGATTAGCAGAATTGCGAATAGAAATTTCTTAGCAGTTTCTGAGTAGCTCCAGACTTACTCCTACATTGCGATCAGTTCAGTCAGTTTTGTTCCTGGTTTGACGTCACAAACACACCCAGCGTTCGCCCAGACACTCCCCCGTTTCTTCAGACACTCCCGCGTTTTTCCTTGAAACACCAGCGTTTTTTCGCACATTCCTAGAAAACGGCCAGTTTCCACCCAGAAACACCCACTTCCTGTCAATCACACTACGATCACCAGAACAATGAAAAAGCTTTGTTATGCCGTGAGTAAAATACCTAACTTTTGTGTTAAATAACTAAGCACTTGCGCTCTGTGAACCTTGTGCATGCGCAGTAAGCAACTAATCGCAGTATAGCGAAAATCGGCAACGAGCGAACAACTCGGAATGACCCCCAATATTAGTATAGTGTATTAGCAATATTAGTTTTAGTGTACAGTATGAGCAATATTAGTCTATAGTGTATGAGCAAAATTAGTCTACGTGTATGAGCAATATTAGTCTAATGCATCCACATTTGTTGATTTGCCGCCAAGGTGCCTGATGGGCGATACGGCGGGGTAGTGATGAGGGGAGTGAAGTTTCTTCACTCCCTGACATCACCTGGTCCCATAGCCCTGCATGCTAATATAGCCGATTTTGTCCATATTGGCTTGCAGGCATAAACGAGCCAGCACCAATGATGAACGACCGCGGGGCCACGCATCCTTCATCATTGGTGCCTACACACTGAAAGATATGAACAATTTCTTGTTCATTACTGAACGAGATTGTTCATATCAGCCGCACACATCGCCAAGTGTGTAGGGCCCTTAAGTGTATGAGTAATATTATTCTATATTGTATGAGTAATATTAGTCTTTAGTGTATGAGCAATATTCAAAACCTAACTAAGCAACTGACAGAGATACAGGGCCTGATTATGAGTTACACGCAAAGCACTGGGATATGTGATGGCTGCCAGATTTACTACTTTGTGCTAATTTGAGTATCCACCCAGCTAATGGGAGTATTCATAGGACTTCAAGTGGGAGCTTCACCACTACAACCATCATCATTAGCACCTGACTCATGTTGGGTGGAAGAGATCCATCAGAAACAGGCTTCCCTTCACTGTACATACACCTCAGAATATCACAGAAATATAGCTACATTCTTACGAGACGGATCTCTTACATGCCACCACACTATTGCCACCCAGAATGCTCATTTCACAAGGAAAGATCCAGCCAATATCCATCCAGCTTAGAATCGCCCTGAGATATGCAAAATGCATAATCGTGCTTCAGCACATATGCAGATTTCCAAGAATAACTTGTTGCGGCCAGTACAGAGCTGCATCAGACTCCTCAACAGGCCCAGTATATGTAATCTTGCAGGGACACAAAAAAAAAGCCTTGTGTTACTTTTGTGGAACAGGACAAATTCCTTTTCTGTTCTGCCTTCAACAATCATAAATGGGGTCAATGTATCTCTTTTATTATTACATGTTAATAAAGTATTCTCCTTATGCAAGAATAGTGACAAGTTCCATAGTAGTGCAAGCAAGCAAGCGGAACACAGTTCCCATATTCCGAAACAGACGTCCCTTATTGGGAATAATCACCATTATGTGGTTCTTAGTGGCCATAAAATTCTTTGTTACTTCTACCTTCCCCAATATGAAATGTTGGAAACCATCCTGGGAAGAGTACACCAGCTTAATAAGCATTAATTGTGTGATGTCTCAGGGCTCATGCACACCAGTAATGAAAACAAAAAGTTCAGTATGAATGACCACCAGACGGGATGCCGGCAGTCAAAATACAAAATACTGACGCCGGCATCCCGAAGTATGAAATCCCGACAGGGAAGAGTTTACTATGCTATGTCCCCTATCCTCTAACCCTCCTTCCAGCAGCCTAACCCTAACCTCCCCCCGGTGGTGCCTTAACCTAAGCCCCACTACCCCACAGCCTAACCCTATCCCTCCCACACTAGAGCCGAAACCTAACCCCCCCCCCCTCCCCGGTGGTGCCTAACCCTAAACCCCCACCCCATCCACAGCCTAACCCTAACCTCCCACCTTCTGCAGCCTAACCCTAAACCCCCCCCCCCCAGGTATCGGCTAAACCTAACCCCAACCGGCCCCTGGCACTATTCCAAGGTTGGCGTCTAAACATACATCGGTTGTGATCCCGACTGTCAGAGTTCCGGCGTCAGTATCCTGACCCTGTTGGGATTCTGATGTCGGTAATTTGACATATGCATCTGTATTTCGACAGCCGGGATTCTGACAGCCAGGATCTTAACCGCATCCTGAAAACAAAGTCTATTAAAATTGTAAAAGAAATCTCGTACTTTGTTGTCAGTAAAATGTCCCCAATGAACGCTGCATTGTACTGTTGTATTAATGTCATTGAATGTTGAAGACAGCATTGAAACTGAGCAAAATAAAGTAAACGCTTGTGTACAGTATGTACAGACCCATTGCTCTGCATCATTTTAGGGACAATCAGATGTACTGTATAGCACATTTCGAAAACTTTAACAGCTTGCATTGAAAGTGTAATATTAGTCTATGTGTACAATCCATTGCTGGAGTTAAGAGACATTTACTTTCAGTTTGTAAATTGTACTGGGAAAATGAAACAGGCCAGGTCTATTCAATATCGGCAATGAAAATAGACATGCAGGCCAAGTGATACTATGGGCATGTTATACATTATATATGCATCTACGTGGCCAAGAAGCAGTGGCCAAGAAGCAGTCCTCTGAGCCTCACTTGTGACCCTGCTTCTTCCTGCTTTGCTGTCAGAAATGTTATAGGGTGTATATTTTGTTTACAGTGCCTGCTATGTTATTACAGACTAGTATTACAGAACCTCCATCCACCAGTTTGCTAACTATCCCCTTTCTCTGTACCCTTACCCTTTTCATATCCGTCCCCCTTTTCTCCAGGTTCTCGGTGTCTCTCCTCTTGTCAGGGCCGTAACTAGGGTGGTGAAAAGTGTGCCAGGTACACAATGCTGCAGGGTAGAAGGCGCTGTTGGTGGAACTTGTCAATTATCTATTTTGATTACTTTCACTTGTAGCGTCCCTCCTCTTTGAAGCCCAGCATCTCCTGACCACTCCTAGTGTGTGGCTGTAGGGGATTGGATGTGTGGCTGCACACTACATAGATCTGCTCAATTACAATGCTGATTATTTAAAAAAGTATAAGTAGCTTCACATAGTTAGAAATTTCAGAGTGCTTATGCAGGATCAAATAGCTCAAAGAGTAGGGTGTTTGACTGAAATGCAACATGTTATGAGTTTGAATCCAGGGTATGGCAGTACAGTATATTGAAATGTGTTATTTAATAAAGGGTACTGAAACTGAATAACAAGTTAAGTGCATGAAAGTGGAATAAAGTGCTGTTGTGACCAAACACATTTTCTTCCAGTGTTCTAAAAATGTGTGTGTATTATATATATATATATATATATATATATATATATATATATACACTGCTCAAAAAAATAAAGGGAACACTTAAATAACACATCCTAGATCTGAATTAATGAAATATTCTTATTAAATACTTTGTTCTTTACATAGTTGAATGTGCTGACAACAAAATCACACAAAAATTATCAATGGAAATCAAATTTATTAACCCATGGAGGTCTGGATTTGGAGTCACACTCAAAATTAAAGTGGAAAAACACACTAGAGGCTGATCCAACTTTGACGTAATGTCCTTTAAAACAAGTCAAAGTGAGGCTCAGTAGTGTGTGTGGCCTCCACGTGCCTGTATGACCTTCCTTCAACGCCTGGACATGCTCCTGATGAGGTGGCGGATGGTCTCCTGAGGGATCTCCTCCTAGACCTGGACTAAAGCATCCGCCAACTCCTGGACAGTCTGTGGTGCAATGTGGCGTTGGTGGATGGAGCGAGACATGATGTCCCAGATGTGCTCAATTGGATTCAGGTCTGGGGAACGGGCGGGCCAGTCCATAGAATCAATGCCTTTGTCTTGCAGGAACTGCTGACACACTCCAGCCACATGAGGTCTAGCATTGTCTTGCATTAGGAGGAACCCAGGGCCAACCGCACAAGCATATGGTCTCACAAGGGGTCTGAGGATCTCATCTCGGTACCTAATGGCAGTCAGGCTACCTCTGGCGAGCACATGGAGGGCTGTGTGGCCCCCCCAAAGAAATGCCACCCCACACCATTACTGACCCACTGCCAAACCGGTCATGCTGGAGGATGTTGCAGGCAGCAGAACGTTCTCCTTGGCGTCTCTAGACCCTGTCATGTCTGTCACGTGTGCTCAGTGAGAACCTGCTTTCATCTGTGAAGAGCACAGGGCGCCAGTGGTGAATTTGCCAATCTTGGTTTTCTCTGGCAAATGCCAAACGCCCTGCACAGTGTTGGGCTGTAAGCACAACCCCCACCTGTGGACGTCAGGCCCTCATACCACCCTCATGGAGTCTGTTTCTGATCGTTTGAGTAGACATATGCACATTTGTGGCTTGCTGGAGGTCATTTTGCAGGGCTCTGGCAGTGCTCCTCCTGTTCCTCCTTGCACAAAGGCGGAGGTAGCGGTCCTGCTGCTGGGTTGTTGCCCTCCTACGGCCTCCTCCACGTCTCCTGATGTACTGGCCTGTCTCCTGGTAGTGCCTCCGTGCTCTGGACACTACGCTGACAGACACAGCAAAGCTTCTTGCCACAGCTCACATTGATGTGCCATCCTGGATGAGCTGTACTACCTGAGCCACTTGTGTGGGTTGTAGACTCCGTCTCATGCAACCACTAGAGTGAAAGCACCGCCAGCTTTCAAGAGTGACCAAAACATCAGCCAGAAAGCATAGGAGCTGAGAAGTGGTCCGTGGTCACCACCTGCAGAACAACTCCTTTATTGGGGGTGTCTTGCTAATTGCCTATAATTTCCACCTGTTGTCTTTTCCATTTGCACAACAGCATGTGAAATTGATTGTCAATCAGTGTTGCTTCCTAAGTGGACAGTTTGATTTCACAGAAGTGTGATTGACTTGGAGTTACATTGTTTTGTTTAAGTGTTCCCTTTATTTTTTTGAGCAGTATATATATATATATATATATATATATATATATATTTAAAACAATAGTAGATACTCGGCACTCCTCATCAAAAGTGCCAACAGCTCACTGGGTGCCATCAACGTTGAACTTTCATTCAAATATATACATCTCTGGAAGGAGCAGCACTCTACGGATTCTTCAGAAAATGACCACACAGACAAGCATCTGTACTGCTACATTTCGGTTTATTCAACCGTCGTTTAGCATGTCAAATACAAAAACTTTATAACCATTTATAATAACCAACATCCACCTCATGTGAAACGCCCCTGGATGTCGTCAGCAATTGATTTCCTGCTGACTTAATCAATTGCAAACAAATGCGAATAATTACTTCCATCACCATAGAAACCGTTATACAAAAGAGCTTTACAATCTAAAAACAGCAATTTTACATTCATGAGAATTGATGCTTCATGTTTCAATTATCTCTTTATAACTCGCACAGCAATGAGCTTTTATATACAGATAAACAGATACCTAATAAGTGTACACACACTAATTCTTTGAGCTGTGCCTGGTACCAATACAGCCATTAAAATTCACAGTTACCTTCAGAGATGTACCTCACGTGAAAAATATATGCATTAAAAATAACAACTAAGGGACAACATCTCACTAAACCCATACGGAGTTACTATAGTAATTCGGTTAATCCATATAGTTTCTCTCTGTAACAACTTTCTATTCCTATCTCCTCCTCAGTTGTTCTATGGTATGTGATCTATCATTTTATAACGCAAACTTGCCAGATTATGTCTATGCAGCCTAAAGTGCTTAGCTACCGGCTGATAAACTAACTTCCCTTCAATCGATTGTTTAATAGCACTCCTGTGTTGGGCCATCCTTTCTCTAAACAAACAAGTGGTTTTACCCACATAATAAAATCCACATGGGTAACGAATATAATAGACCCCATAATGAGTAGTGCAAGTAAGTATATGCCGAATCTTAAATTTATACCCCGTGTGAGGATGCACGACTGTGTCTCCTGTTTCCAGGTATACACAAGTGCTGCAGCCTAAAATAATTTGGCAAGTTGTGCAAAATGACCCCGATTTGAAATCATTGATGAATACGAAAATGCTCCCGTGTTATAAACGTGGGCGCAACATTTGGGATCAGATTGTACATGCAGATATTTCAGGATTCTCTGGTCATCAGATGGAACATTTTATGACAAAAAAAACAGGAAACTACAAATGTTTAGGCTGCAGCACTTGTGTATACCTGGAAACAGGAGACACAGTGGTGCATCCTCACACGGGGTCTAAATTTAGGATTCGGCATATACTTACTTGCACTACTCATTGGCCCTCATTCCGAGTTGTTCGCTCGTTATTTTTCTTCGCATCGGTGTGATTTTCCTCTAACTGCGCATGCGCAATGTTCGCACTGCGGCTGCGTCAAGTAAATTTGCTAAGTAGTTTGGTATTTTACTCACGGCATTACGAAGTTTTTTCTTCGTTCTGGTGATCGGAGTGTGATTGACAGGAAGTGGGTGTTTCTGGGCGGAAACTGGCCGTTTTATGGGTGTGTGTGAAAAAACGCTGCCGTTTCTGGGAAAAGCGCGGGAGTGGCTGGAGAAACGGGGGAGTGTCTGGGCGAACACTGGGTGTGTTTGTGAGGTCAAACCAGGAACGAAACTGACTGAACTGATCGCAGTGGCAGAGTAAGTGTCGAGCTACTCAGAAACTGCAAAGAAATTTCTATTCGCAATTTTGAGAATCTTTCGTTCGCAATTCTGCTAAGCTAAGATACACTCCCAGAGGGCGGCGGCTTAGCGTGTGCAATGCTGCTAAAAGCAGCTTGCGAGCGAACAACTCGGAATGAGGGCCATGATGTGATCTGTTATATTTGTTGCCAATGTGGATTTTATTATGTGGGTAAAACCACTTGTTTGTTTAGAGAAAGGATGGCCCAACACAGGAGTGCTATTAAACAATCTATTGAAGGAAAGTCAGTTGATCAGCCGGTAGCTAAGCACTTTAGGCTGCATAGACATAATCTGGCAAGTTTGCATTATAAAATGATAGATCACATACCAGAGAGCAACCGAGGAGGAGATAGGAATAGAAAGTTGTTACAGAGAGAAACTATATGGATTAACCGACTTAATACAGTAACTCCGTATGGGCTTACTGAGACGTTGTCCCTTAGTTGTTATTTTGAATGCATATATTTTTCACGTGAGGTATATCAGTGAAGGTAACTGTGAATTTTAATGGATGTATTGGTACAGAATTAGTGTGTGTACGCTTATTAGGTATCTGTTTATCTGTATATAAAAGCTCATTGCTGTTTGAGTTATAAAGAGATAATTGAAACATGGAGCATCAATTCTCATGAACGTAAAATTGCTGTTTTTATATTGTAAAGCTCTTTTGTATAACGGTTTCTATGGTGATGGAAGTAATTATTCACATTTGTAATTGATTAAGTCAGCAGGAAATCAATTGCTGACGACATCCAGGGGCTTTTCATGAGGTGAATGTTGGTTATAAATGGTCATTTTCTGAAGAATCCGTAGAGTGCTGCACCTTCCAGACATGTATATATATATATATATATATATAGCAGACTTGGAAAACTGCGGCACTCGTGATTGATGAAGAAAAGTACGCTTTATTAAGTCAAGCCCAAGATAAAAATGCCATACACGGCCAACGTTTCGGTGCCATGCACCGTTTTCAAGGCAGGCATACAAAAAGAGACAAACATAACACTTAGAATGCACTCACCTAAATAGATGATAAATCACTGCCCTGCGGGAGAGCCGGGTCCGGCGTTCGCATCCGCCCGCCTCGGCCGCCGGTGCGTCACGTCCGGTGACGTCAGACGGCATCCGCTTTGGTTACCATGGCAGCGCGTTCCGTTTCCCTGGCAACGCGTCTGTTAGCCGGGCCAAATGCAGGATGTCTCTGACTCATCTCCCCGGCCCTCACCGCGGGCGTCTACAATAAAACAGAAATGCATAATCACAGAATGGGAAAAAAACGTTCAAATGCTAATGTTAGAATATATGTATAACAAATGACTCATTGCTGTGTATAATGCATATGGGGATGGCAAGTGGTCACACAGACCATAGCAACACCGATCTGTGACTGGGCCAAAATCTCAGTGGTTTACTTAGCTAAGATGCGTGTCAATTTGCAGGGACCTGGGTGTTACCTATATCCAAGTGCCTGCTGACCTGATCACGTAGAGCTATAAAAAGGTATCTGTTTATCTGTATATAAAAGCTCATTGCTGTTTGAGTTATAAAGAGATAATTGAAACATGGAGAATCAATTCTCATGAACGTAAAATTGCTGTTTTTATATTGTAAAGCTCTTTTGTATAACTGTTTCTATGGTGATGGAAGTAATTATTCACATTTGTAATTGATTAAGTCAGCAGGAAATCAATTGCTGACGACATCCAGGGGCTTTTCACATGAGGTGTATGTTGGTTATAAATGGTCATTTTCTGAAGAATCCGTAGAGTGCTGCACCTTCCAGACATGTATATATATATATATATATATATATATATAGAAGGCCGACAGTCACATCCAACACCGGCATCCCGACAATTAGAATGCCAACAGGGGACAGGGTAATTACTTTAGCCTTCCCCTGACCCCTACCCTAACCCGCCTGGGGTGGCAGTTTGGGCTAAAATAGTGGCTAACTAAGTCACTGGGGGTGGTGGCAAGGGCTAAGACTCAGGGGGTTGGATACGGGTAACCCACCTTGTAGTGCCTAACCCTACAACCATCAGGCCCTAATCCTAACCGCCACCCAGATACCTGTGGGATGTCGGCGGTCAGTGTTCCGGCACCGGGATTCAAAGTGATGTCAGAATTCCGGCATCGATCACTTGACCGCTGGCATGCCACTTCCTCACAAGGACACCCACCTTATGTCCATATTTGATAAATGTGTGTGTATGTTTGGGTGTGGGGGGGGGGGGGGGCACCAATTCTCTTTCTGGCACAGGACACCAAAAAGTCTAATTACGGCTGTGCTTCTTATTGTATTTACTATCTGGCTTTTGCCATCCTCCCCCCATCCCTGTCTCATTACCTGTGTTTCCTATCTATCCACCTCTTGGCTTGACTCTCGTTCCTCCCGTTATATCCATAACTCTTTTCTTTCTTCCCTGATGTTGTGGGATGTAGCCCAACATATTGGTCATGGGTACTATATAAGCAAGCCTTTGTTTGATAGTGCTGAAATATCAGTGTTGGGCTATGTGCAGGGGGAGTGGCATTATGTCTAGAATCACTGTTGCACAGCCTTGATATTTTGCAGGGGTGAGGGAGTGTGCGAGTGGTGGTGACTACAGGGAGTTGTCAATTAGCTGGGGAGAGGCTGTGGTGTCCAGGCAGCCAATTAAATCTTTGATGGAAGGGAGGGGGTGTGACCTCCCTGCAGCTCTCTACTGTCAGTCATTGTGCTAGGTAGTATGGAGCATGCCCATGATAGTCAGAAAACCTTACAGGTTTCATATGGCATAACCTGAAGATGCCACATGCTGTGTAAAATCAGCTGCTACTGTATTTCGGCAATGACCAGCTACTATTAAAATACATAATGCCTTTCAAAATATCTATGTCAGCATGTCCATGTGATTAATGATCTAATTAACTGACTAAGGGCCCATCCTGACAGTATTTCACTTTTTTTTTTTTTAAGGTTTCTCAGGACTTTTGATCCAACATGCCGGAACTCACGGAAAAAGTAACAAAGACTTTGAATAAAACAACCCCAGGACTGCAAATATGGAGAATAGAGGTAATAAGAAATGATTAGAGAATAACTGAAGGTGTAATAATCCACATGACTGCTATTGGGCTCTGGCTATACATGTGGTCCTGGAGTTGCAGTCTATTTTACCACTAATTCTATGTCTACACACATAGCTGGCCAAATTGCATAGCTCCAGCTGTCTCAGCCATGGGTGAATAGTGCTAAATAATTTCTAGTTTAATTCTATTTAACACAATGGAAGAGTAACATGCCCTGTATCCCATATCCTGCAACCAGTGCTGTATGCTTTTCTGCTGACAGCAAGCAAATGTTTCTGTAACAGTAGCAGCATTTATCACAAGAAAAAAGTGTAACATGCATTACCCCTGCTGTATATTATATGAATATTAACAGTCACTTAGGATATTGTGACCATATAAAAGGAAATGGCTGTGGGATGTTCTAGAAATCCAATAAAGGGGCAAAGTACGCATGGATTTATTGTCAATAATAGGCATGGTTTCCTAGCAAACATCACAGTGATGACATCAGAACTCTGACTAGAAGTAATTAAATCGGAAATCACTGTTACAGTTATTATTTACAGGTGTTTATACATGTATCACATTAACTTGTGTACAGTGCAGTGTCCCTGAGCAGCAGTGACGTGTCCCTGAGCAGCAGTGACGTGCGGTGAGGTCAGGAGCTGGGGAGGCACTGCAGCAACCCCCCCCCCCCCCCCGGGAAAAAAAAAGTGCAGTCCCCCCACACCGCTAAAACCAGCACCAGGCAGAACCAGCCAGGGGGGGTAATGCCATAGCAGGGGAGACACTCAGTGTGGGGTCCCCCTCCATGCCATTAAACACCCCCCCAAACCAGTCAGTCCAGGGCTGGAATTCCTCGGAAAGTGGGGCCCCCAAAAAATCAAAATGGGGTCCCCCCTCCCTAGCAACAACCAGCACTGGGCTGATAGCCCAGTGCTATGCCCCGCACCACTGGTGGCGGTGGGTGCGGGGTTCATTGTATGCTAATACAGTTCTTTACAGGTGGCCTACAGATCCCAGCAAGCCTGCCCCAGCATGCTGGCACTTGGAGAACCACAAGTACCAGCAAGCCCGAGCATAAACGGCCCGTTGGCACCTGTAGTCCACCTGTAAAGAAAATATGAAAAAAAACACTACACGTACTTTAAAACCTTTATTAAACAGGGTCTTCACCTGGGGGCGGCAGCCTTTAAGCTCTTTTGCGTGGCCGCCGCCTTCCCAGGGCTTCTGGCGTCTTCCTCCGGCATCTTCACCTGGGAGGCGGCGGCCTTTAAGCTCTTTTGCATAGCCGCCGCCCATCCAGGACTTCCACGGCGTCTTCGGTCTTCAGGAGCTCTTCTCTGCTCCTCCTCCGCCGTCGGACTGACAGCCGCTGCCTCGCGCTGACTTATATAAGTCAGCGGAGTGGGCGGGGTGATGACGTGGTGAGCCGTCTTGAATTAAAAAAATTACGCTGAGGCGCCATTTTTGAAATGGGTACTGCTTCCGCTGCCAAACTCTGCAGAATTGTCCTGACTGCTGTGTCCCGCCGCCACTACCGCCGCCCGCATCTCCAACGCCAGGACCTCCGCCGCTCGGCCCGCCGCATCCCACACCTCCGCCGCCCGCACCTCCACCGCCACCGACGCCCACACAGTGATTGACAGCGGATACAGTGACGGATCTGCTGGCCAATCACTGTGGCCTCACTCACAGGGGTGTGCTTTCATAGGTTGAAAGCACGTCCCTGTATGAAAGCGGCACCTCTAATGGTGCCGCTTTCCCATGCAATTTCAATGGGCTTTTCCTGCCCATTGCTAGGCCCCGCCCGCGCCGGCTCCCATATCTTTTCCCAATCACTACGGGAGGCACCACGATCGGTGCCTCCCAAACTAATTATGCACACTTTAATGATGAGTAAAATAATACAGAAGATACTTATGTGTCATAAGTATCTTCTTTGTATTATTTTACTCATTAATGACAGGGGAGGCACTGCCTCCCCTGACTGCACATCCCTGCTGAGCAGTATGTTAATATTGTAACTTGTAATATACATATTATTTATAGTACTCAATATGTACTATAGATTATGTCACAACCATCCACTTCTCCCTGATAATAGAAATACAATTAATTAAAGAGAAACGTTATTGTATTATAGAGAATAGATATACAGTATCTGTATTCTGTGTTATAGTGAAAGTGTAAAGTGCTCTGATACATGTAATTGCAATGCTGGCTCTTACACTTTTAGAGTATGGACATGGTTCCTGTTCCGGAGAAATCATATGGGAACTTTTTCGATGGCGATTGCTATGTTCTCCTGATGGTAGGTTCAAAATATTTATCACCCAACCTCAATATACAAATAAATAACTACATATAATGCTGCATCAACCATGTCTGTCTACAGAGTGTCCTGCCCTCCAGATAAAGCAGGTAAATACCCAGGGAAAAATTATGGGTGGCGGGAACCATATTTTTTTTTAACATCAAAAATCTTTATTGAGATTTTTCAAAAACTATATCAGCAAAAAGCTAAACCAAAATACTGGTATTGTGTTGTGCTAGTGTTATACAAAAGGGAGATCTTAAGAGTTCCAAACAGTTTATAAGAAAATAGCAATAGTTATTTATAACATTATGATAATGTAAATAAGTAGTTTACAAGTACTACCCATATACATTTGTCATTACATTTCTGACCTGCAGATATGGTTTAAATGGAACAATTGCAAAAATCATAGACAAGTATATTAATGGTCAACTTTCTGTATGACTGGATTACAGACACACAAAACTGGAAATAACTTCACCTATGATATCCACTTCTGGGTTGGGAACAATTCCACCACTGATGAGCAAGGAGCAGCTGCAATTTACACCATACAGATGGACGATCACCTTGGAGGAGTAGCTGTCCAGCACCGTGAGGTTCAAGGCTATGAAAGTGACACATTCAAGGGCTACTTCAAACAAGGCATAATGTGAGTATCAGCCCAGGAATGAAGTTCAGGAAGCCAGATGCCGTAACGCACATGTAGCACATTTATTTGTGTGCAGCTATAAAGGGACAGTCAGGGAAAGGGTGGGCTTGTGAGAAATGTTTTCTATGGACAGATGTTATTTGGGTTTGCCATAATAATTCCTCTAATCCTGGACACCTATGATTTAAACAGGTTCCATGTCTGTGGCAGATTAAAACCAGGTGAAATGCAGGTTTGAATTTAACCAGCGGAATCTGTGTAATTCATGGGTGTCCTAGAATAAAGACATATTATGGCAAGCCTATTCTTATGTAATCTAGTTGATTACTAGTAGAAGAAAAGTTTCAAGAAAGTTTTCAGGATAACACTTTATTATTTCGCAACAATTGTGGTGCAAAAGATTTCTCATCGTGGATTTAAATGAAAGATTTTATCCATGTTCTTCTCCCTACCTTAGTTCCTTTTTTCTGCATGTTAATGAACATTCCCATAATCTGGTTTCTAAATACAATAGGAAGCTTGCATCTAGAAAAAATAAAAATAAGATTTCAAAACAATTGTCCTTTTTTGTTTGTTATGAATGTCACACATTATTTCAATAATACACTGAAAGTGTAAATATCGTGTTGCTGTTTTATGAGGATAAGGCAGAGAAGTTACTTAACACATGCGCATTAAGTTTCACTTTAGATTAAGCAGGAAGTCTAGGTAATCCCATCAAGTCATGGGCCCTGCACACTGACAGATCCGCAGCCGAGCTGCCCAACGGCGGATACGGCCGACGGGCGACACGGCGGCGGGGGGGCAGTGACGGGGGGAGTGAAGTTTCTTCACTCCCTCCGTCACCCGGCTCCATAGCAGTGCAGTCATTAAAATAAAAGTTTATTGAAGTTTCATCAACAATCACACAATCTGACATAACAGTACTTCACTTACTACACCTGCGGATCTGTCTCAGACTAAAATAAGAAGTAAAGGATAATAAGTCTGTTTAAATGTGTGAATGATAGATATGTAATAATAGAAATCTCGTGTCTGTAAAAGAATAATTAAAAATAGTTATGGATGGTAGAATTAATTAATTCCCCTTTTAGTTCTTATTTTATATTTTTGGCAACTGAAATTCAATAGTTTGCTTTGTACATGACAATGATTTTTGAAAGTGAAAAAAACACCCAGAGGTCACTTTATTCTGCTGTGATACTAATCATATATTATTGCGTATATATACTGGTTATCACTGTTTATATGGCATTTCTGAGATACTGTGTGTGTATATATATATATATATATATATATTAAAAAAATATTATTTTTCAGTATTTTCGCCAATTATTTTTTGGCAATGATTGGGTTAATTAACACTATCTCCCCAAAACACCAGAATAAATGTAAGAAAGATGGATGAGGGGGGAAGTGGGGGGACACAACTTTTAGGAGACAGATGGTCACATCCTCACCCCAGTAATGTCAGTGGGAATTTCCCACTGTTATGTGGGCCACTGTCTGATCCTGTGGAACTCCGTCAGCGGTAAGCCACAGAACAGTTCAAGTTCTGTGTGTGGGTTGGCGGGCCACGGGCGGGAGGACAGTACAGCGCAGGAGGACAGGCAGGCACAAGGGAGCGCGGTGTGATGTCAGCACGTCACACCGTATCCAGGAACACAGCACAGGGTGGCCAGGAAGGAGCAAAGCACAGGGCGGGCAGGAGGGAGCGCAGTGTAACTTCAGCACGTCACATTGCGAGCTTGTCGGTGCTGGACAGGGCTGTGTCTCAGCAGCGTGACCGTCCATTACCCCCAGGAATTTCATTTTTACCCCATTTGGGGTAATTTACCCCTGTTCCCTGACCACTGTACTAAATGGATTAATCCTCCCCAGTGGCCATGTATTTTATTTAATAAGGTCTTTAGGTAAGACGATACCACAAATATGAAGAAGCTTGATTTACATAATGCAATGCAGTTACATCTTCTGGAATTAGACTTCGTTTCACCAGTCACAATCAACATGCCTATTGCATAAAATCATTATTGAAAATCTTTTATAAAATTATGGTAACTAGTCATTAGGGCAAAAATCTAAGATTTGAAATTATTTATTGGCTTTCTCCTAGTTATAAAGCAGGTGGAGTAGCTTCAGGAATGAAGCAGGTGGAGACAAATACATACAACGTGAAACGTCTCCTACACGTCAAAGGAAAGACAAATGTTTTGGCTGGAGAGGTAAGACTTCCAATCAAGAGTCTTCATTTTAGACATCATGAACCATCACTAATCCATATTATAGATTTCCATTGTTGCAGCCTTTTTGTTTTCTAACTGTAACAATGAATCCTTACTCACTGGCAGTTGCGAACCGATACTGTCCTCTTCTTGTTACTCAATCTGTGAGGAAATGTAAATTAAAGGAGTTGCTCTTTTGGGCGAATTGTACCATTTAAATGGAATTCTTAAATGAAGTATCTTAGTACTCCTAGTATAATAAAACACTACCACAGTATTATATTCTAGGAAATTAGTTCCAAATGCATGGTTAAAACTTGAGATCAATCAGATAAATCGGATGACAGCAAAATAATAGTGATTTGACGTGTTTGGTGGGTCAGCTGCACAATCATTAGAAAAGTGCTGTTCAATATTTTCAAGTATTATATATTTTAGTAGTACTTTTGCTTCCAGGGAATCTGGGAAATATCCCCGGTGGTTCTGCATCCAGGCAGCATTTAAGTGACATTGTTCAGCAACATGCTTTTCTGATGAAGCGGGCTGCCAACCCACAAAATGCATCTTGCAGTCATTATCCCATTTACCTGGGAATTATATGGATTACCCTTAAGTTTTAAGCTTGCATGTAATACAGAAAATTAATTGGAATATTCTTGTGCAACTATTTTGTTATATAGGAGTAAAAACAATACTACAGTACTTCATCAAGAATTCTATCTAGAGGAGACACCTGCGCTCATGAGAGCAACCACTTTTCTTTACATTTCCTCTCTGAGGGGCACCTTGATTTCCCTTACAATTTTATAGTGGCTGCAACTGTTACTATTAGCCCAGTCTGTATTAGTGGAGTGGTACGGATCATATACTCCAATATAACCAGTGAGGAGTCCACACTTACCAATTAATATCATCGGAAGTTTTTCCATCTCCTTTCCATGGTTGTGGACATACTGTATATATCCTGTGTAAAGGACTGCAGAGCTAAGAACTTATCCGGTTTCTGCATTTCTGTGTTTGGGCTATGCATATTATTCTGCTAGTAGACAACAATTAAAAAAAGGAAAATGTTTATTTCCCCACAAATATAAATGATTTACTTTATTCATAAATGATAACTGTTGAGAGGTTGATGTCTACCTCAGTCTTAGTGAAACAGGTCTGATTTAGGAGACATTCCACCACCCTGATTTTATCCTTATAGGTCCCTTTAGAGTGGAACAGCTTCAATACCGGTGATGTCTTCTTGGTGGACCTGGGAAAGTTAATCATCCAGTGGAACGGACCCGAGAGCAACAAAATGGAGAGACTAAAGGTATAGAACACTTTAAATCTAATTATATTTGTTAAACCTGATATTTTTATTATTATTATTATTATTATTATTATTATTATTATCATTATTATATTTTTTTTACATAGTGCTACTAGAGTTACGTAGCGCTGTATAAATGGGATATAACACACATAAAACAATTACATAAGTGCATGAGACAATTACAAGCAAGTTTACAAGTGAACATATTTACATTATTACAACCTGCAAGTTGCATAATTATGTTGCTGCGAGAGGTCCCTGCTCTTTACAGCTCTACATTCTAGAGCGGATGTGCGTGGGCACAAAGAAGGAGAGGGATGCAGATCTGGGGAGGCTGGAGAGTTATGTAGCAGGAGATGTGATTGACCTGAATGAAGAGATGAGTCTTAAGAGCATAGCTAAAGACCCCTTGAAAATCAAACTGAGAGCACTGCAAAGGGTGGGAGCAGCACTGGAAAAATCATTAAGGCGTGAATGAGAAGAAATGATCAGAGAGGTGGAAAGGCAGCAGTCATTGGCAGAGCAAAATGGATTGGAGGAAGCCTTTGTGAAAATAAGACTGGAGATGTACGGTCTAGAAGAGTGGTTGAGGGCTTTGTAGGTGAGTGAGAGTAGTTTGAACCTGATACTGGATAGGAAAGGGAGCCAATAAAGGGACTGACAGAGGGGAGCAGCAGAGTTGAGTGACAAGCAAGGAAAAGTTGGTGGGCAGCGGCATTGAGCATGAACTAGAGAGGGGTGAGATGGGAAATCGGAAGGTTGGAAAAGAGAAAGGCCTGATCCTGAAAATGTTACGGAGGAGGAAGCGGTAAGATTGAGAAAGGGACTTAATGTGGGGGTGAAAGTGAGGGCAGTCTCCAGGATTACAATCAGGTAGTGGACTTGGAAGATATTATAATATATAATAATTTAATTTTTCTTGCAGTTTTAATATTATAAATTAACTTATTTATGCTATGTACAAAATATTTTAGCAGAAGGCATGACGTTGAAAGTTTATTGTGATACATTCCAAAGTGTACAGCAAATTATATGACTATTGATTGATTGTAGGGCATGAACCTGGCAAAAGATATCCGCGACCGTGAACGTGGCGGGCGTTCCCATGTTTACGTGGTGGAAGGAGATAATGAAGAAGGTTCGCCTAAGCTGATGGAAATCCTTTATTATATCCTGGGAGCAAGAAAAGAAATTAAAGTTTCCATACCTGATGATGTGGTGGATAAAGCATCAAAAGTGATAAAACTGTATCAGTAAGTAGTCATGCAAATGCCACCAACATGCTGTATCCCACCTGTTTAGTAAACCATGGAGTAGATGCTCCCACCAAGATCTAAACTAGCTTCAAGTGGAACTAAGCCTCAACTAATAATTCTGGTATCTTCCTTAGTTGTCAGAACATTATATCAACGGTCATACTTTTTTAAAAGCATGCAGTACACATTTTCACATTTAATGTAATAATAATAAGATTAAAATGAATAGAAATGTATTATTATTATTATTATTATTATTATTATTATTATTATTATTATACCTCTTCAGTAGGAAGTGGTTAATAACAATGAACAATATTTTATACGTATACACTGGGGCAAATGTAATGGGGTGCGGGATTCTGAAACTGCAGGGATTTTCCCAAGTTAGTAGACAAATTTAAAGCGTCATACAATTTGTCCCAATATGTTAAAAAAATAAATACTGTGTGCAACATGGTAAAAAGGATAATACTGTACAATGCAGAGCAGAGCCCATTCTCATTGCTCTGTGCAATGGAGAGTACATAATCTGGTATCACGGGTGTGTATCGTTTTACCGGCAGCCAAGATCCCGGCGGTCGGCATCCCGGGGGCCGCAGAATGCCGACGGGGGTGAGTGCAAGACACCCCTTGCGGACTCGCTGTGCTACGGACTTGGTGGTTGCCATGGGTCCTGTTCCCCCTCTATGGGTGTCGTGGACACCCACGAGTGTGAATAGTCCCTGTTGGTCCATATGCCGACCGTCGGGATTGTGAAGGGGCGGGATGTAGGGGGAGGTATTGTGACCGGCGGTCTCCTGACCGCCGATAACTACATCCCGGTATCCCTAGTATAATGCAGAGCTCATATTATGGTGATCACAGTACAAAATTCAATACAGGCCTGTTTCAGAGGTAGCTGCTATGGCAATGTTGTCCGATATTGTTTGTACCACGCATGTGTCGGAGTTGCACTATGGCATGGCAGCCCTGTTCCATTGGATATTCTGAGCAACTATAGGTCTGCCCTAATGTCTGATGATGTGACAGATTTTTTATGCAAAGTGCCAGTAGGCATCTAAGAGACACTGGGGGCTGGAAAGACAGAAGGGGGCTGGGCAGGGCCGGAGCTTCCACTAGGCAGCTTTAGGCAGCTGCCTAGGGGCGCCGGGACCTGAGGGGGCGGCCAGCTACAGCTGCCTGAAAAATGTTGCATGATCCTACCTTTCACAGCCGCTGCAATCCCCCATAACTCCTATCTTACAGTAGCCGCGACTGCAAATCTCCTGTATTGCAGCCTTCAGCTCCACCTCCACCCGGTACAGGCAGTAACTTTGACAGCTCCTGGAGTCCTGGCTGGGGGTGACATGCAGCACTGCTCTTCATTCCAGGCTCTTTCACAGACTACTCAGGGGCAGATTTACTAATCTCGGTGAAGTGATAAAGTGGAAGGTGATAAAGGACCAGCCAGTCAGATTTTAACTTTCATGTCACAGGCTGGGTTTGAAAAATGACAGTTAGGAGCTGACTGGCTGATGCTTTATCACCTTCCACTTTATCACTTCACTGAGATTAATAAATCTGCCCCACAGTCCCAACTCTGCACTGCAGCATGCAGGTAAGGTGGCTGCACAGTGCATTCTCTGCATTGATAAGAAAAGAGGGCGAGAGCAGCAGTGTGGTGAGGGGGGGGGGAGGGAGATGAGGAGCAGGCATGCACACAGTCTGGGGGGATGAGCAGCACCATGCACACAGATGGTGGGGGGGATAGAACAGCAGACATTTATCAGAGTAAGGGGGAGGGGGTGAGAGCAGCATGCCTTTTATCTGAAGGGTGGGTAGGCGGAAGGGGCAGTAGGCAGAAGTTTTGCCTAGGGTGCCGAGAAACTTTGCACCGGCCCTGGGGCTGGGGCTGTCGCAGGAGAGACATTAAAGTACTAGAGAGACACTGGTGGGTTGTCACTACACTACTGGGCTGGAGCTGTAGAGGCACTTTGGGCCCAGGGTGCTAAGAGGGATGTTGGTTGGGAGGTACTTTTTTACATGGGCCCGTGCTTGTTGGAGGGGCACTACAGGGGCCTGGATCAGTTGCTTAGAGGGATATTGTCTTCCTTTGCTTCACAGGGCACCGCCCTTTGCAGCACACATAGTATTTTCCTTCTTTTTTAGGAGGGGCTTTGCCAAGCCTTCCCTCCCCCCTCCTCTTGTATTTTCGTAGAACAAAGATAGCAACCCATGGTTGAACTACCTTCTGAGGATGGTGCCCATAGTCAGTATGTAGCTTATTGAGCACTATTTAATGAACTGTTTAATCACCAACACTGCAAAATGGGTAAAAAAAAAAAAAAAAATGCAATGTGCTTGAGTCTGCATTCTTAAATTCCATAATAATATTATACTAGTGGATGTCCTTGGCATTTGCTTGTTTTTTTTGTTTCGTTTTTTTATTTTTATCTCTCTTTGCTCCTTTCTCTAATCAGCACTCTCCTGCCCCTCATTGCCTTCCATTCTTACTCCCACTCTTCTTCATCTCTCTCTCCTCACTTCTCTGTCTTTTTCCCTCTGACTTCCCCATATTTCTATTCCCCTTTTCTCTTTCTCTACTGCTTCTCTGGTTCTCTCTTGCGTCCTCTCTCCTTAATGCTCCTGTAATACTCTTTTTTTCTTAACTCTTGCTCTGCTGCCCCTCGCGTGTGTACCAACGTGACAACATAAATTTTATCAGCGCTTGATTTTATTATGTTGGTTATCCTTAGAATGACCTAATTTCATTTCACCTTTACCATGATCCTGAGCCTGCAGAATCAACTTGCTGAGTACTTCACCTATAATAACCCCCTTTCCCATAATTATTATAATTCACTGGTACTCGGTTGCCGCCAGGACTTCAATTCTAAATAGTGCAGGCTCAAAATCTAAGACATAGATATTAGGGAAAAGGACACTTCAGAATAGACTTAGGGGTATATGCAATTGTGGTTGAATTCCCGAAAATGTCGAAAAACGGGACATTTTCGCCCCCCAAAAAAATCGACAATGCAATTCAGTACTTTTCGTAAAAAAAACGGACTTTCCAAATTCGACTTTTTGAAATTCGGCGTTTGACAAATTCAACATTTCTGCAATGGTACAAATGCGGCATTTCGACAAAAGTATATTCAATTGAAGATTGTAAATTCGACAACAATGCTTTTAGACAGTAAATTCATCATTTTCAATCCGCCTCACTTTGCTGGCGGAATCTGGTGTTTTTTTTATTGGTAATAGCATATCTATTTATATTAGAAGGGATTAGGTACTTGGTTTGTCTATTTAGGAGGCACAAGTATTTTTTATATATTTTTTAAAATATATATATTTTTTTTAATGGAATGGGTTAAAAATCAGAAAATAAAATGCGTGGGATCCCCCCTCCTAAGCATAACCAGCCTCGGGCTCTTTGAGCCGGTACTGGTTGTAAAAATATGGGGGGGAAATGACAGGGGATCCCCCATATTTTTAGAACCAGCACCGGGCTCTGCATCCGGTCCTGGTGCCAAAAATATGGGGGAAAAAAAGCGTAGGGGTCCCCCATATTTTTGGAACCAGCACCGGGCTCCACTAGCTGGGGAGATAATGCCACAGCCGGGGAAACACTTTGATATTGGTCCCTGCGGCCGTGCCATTAAAACCCCAACTAGTCACCCCTGGCCGGGGTACCCTGGAGGAGTGGGGACCCCTTCAATCAAGGGGTCCCCCCCTCCAGCCACCCAAGGGCCAGGGGTGAAGCCCAAGGCTGTCCCCCCCATCCATGGGCTGCGGATGGGAGGCTGATAGCCTTTTGTGAGATGGAAAGAATATTGTTTTTTGCAGCAGAACTACAAGTCCCAGCAAGCCTCCCCGCAAGCTGGTACTTGGAGAACCACAAGTACCAGCATGCGGGGGGGAAATGGGCCCACTGGTACCTGTAGTTCTACTGCAAAAAAAATACCCAAATAAAAACAGGACACGCACACCTTGAAAGTACAACTTTATTACATACATGTCGACACACACACATACTTACCTATGTTGACATGACGTTCGGTCCACTTGTCCAAGTAGAATCCACGGGGTGTACCTGAAAATAAAATTATACTCACCTAAATCCAGTGTCCAGTGATATTTGTAATCCACAAACTTGGCAAAATAAAAAAACACATTTACCCGATCCACACGGACTGAAAGGGGTCCCATGTTTACATATGGGACCCCTTCCCCTGAATGCTGAGACCCCCTGTGACTCCTGTCACAGAAGGTCCCTTCAGGCAATCAGGGAGCGCCACGTCCTGGCACTCTCCTGATTCCCTATGCACGTCTGAGCTGGCAGACAGCGTATCGCACAGCACCTCCATTAGTTTCAATGGTGGGAACTTTGCGGTCAGCGGTGGGGTTACCCGCGGTCAGCCGCTGACCGCGAGAGACGTCACCACTGACCGCAAAGTTCCCACCATTGAAGATAATGGAGGGGGCTGTGCGATGCGCGTCTGACAGCTCCGACGCGCATACAGCCAATCAGGAGAGTGCCACGACGTGGCGCTCCCTGATTGGCTGAAGGGACCTTCTGTGACAGCAGTCACGGGGGGTCTCTGCATTCGGAGAAAGGGGTCCCATGTGTAAACATGGGACCCCTTTCAGTCCGTGTGGATCGGGTAAATGCGTTTTTGTTTTTGTTTTGCCAAGTACGTGGATTACAAATATCACAGGACACTGGATTTAGGTGAGTATTAAGTTTATTTTCAGGTACCCCGGATTCGTCGACATTGGAGACGTGGCAGTCGGCGTGTCAACATAGGTAAGTATGTATGTGTCGGCATGTGTAAAATAAAGTTGTATTTTCACGGTGTGCGTGTCCTGTTTTTATTTGGGTATTTTTTTTGCACAAGAACTACAGGTACCAGCGGGCCCGTTTCCCCCCGCATGCTGGTACTTGTGGTGCTCCAAGTACCAGCTTGCGGGGGAGGCTTGCTGGGACTTGTAGTTCTGAAAAAAACAATATTCTTTCATTTTTACACATGGCTGGGGGAAAGCCTCGGGCTTCACCCCTGGCCCTTGGGTGGCTGGGGGGGACCCCTTGATTGAAGGGGTCCCCACTCCTCCAGGGTACCCCAGCCAGGGGTGACTAGTTGGGTATTTAATGCCATGGCCGCAGGGAGCGGTATAAAAGTGTCCCCCGGCTGTGGCATTATCTGTCCAGCTAGTGGAGCCCGGTGCTGGTACAAAAAATATGGGGGACCCCTACTCTTTTTGTCCCCCGTATTTTTGGCACCAGGATCAGGCGCAGAGCCCGGTGCTGGTTGTTAAAATACGGGGGATCCCCTGTCATTCCCCCCCCCCCCCCCCGTATTTTGGCAACCAGGACCGGCTCAAAGAGCCCGAGGCTGGTTATGCTTAGGAGGGGGGACCCCACGCAATTTTTTTTCAGGTTTATTACCGTTTTTTTTTTATTTTTAGAAATCGAATCAAAATCCGTCAATTGGCCCGTTTTTCGACAGCGGGACTGTCGAATCCGTTTTTTATTGAATATGTCGAATTCCGGCACCTGCCGGCCGGAATTCGATGGTCAAATTGTGTCGAATTAAAAAGCGGGTGAAAAATTGCCGCAATTCGCCCGGAATTGCATATACCCCTATATGGCATAAGAAACTAAGGGGGAGATTACTAAGCAGTGATAAAAGTGGAGAAGGTAGTCAGTAAAGAAGTTTCCCATGGCAACCAATCAGCTGCTCTGTATAGTTTTATAGTATGCAAATTATAAATATTACATCAATGCTGATTGGATGCCATGGGCAGCTTCTCCACTGGCTCATTTCTCCACTGTTTTTACTGCTTAGTACATCTCTCCCTATAATGCACTAGCTAAATGTACCACTTACTAGCAAGATTTCTTAATAATACATATATTTTGCACTACAGGGGAATGCTGGGCAGATCTTCAAAATAGCACAGATAATTTGCACAATAAAGAAATGCCAACAGATCTCTTCAATAAAATAAGTATTTGCACTATGGAGAAATGATAGCAAGTAACAGATTTTTGAATACCACATATACAGTACTTGCACTGTAGGGAAGTGCTGGACAGAACTTTCAAATAGCACAGGTAATTTGCCCAGTGCATAAATGCTAACAGGTCATAGGTTTTCTGAATAGCTTAGGGTAATTGCACTGTAGAGATGCTGGACAGATTTTCCAAATAGCAAAGGTGAGTTACACAGTAAAGGGATTCTGGGCAGATCTCCTGAATAGCCCAGATTAGTTGCACTGTGAAAACATGCTGGCAGGGCTCCTACATAGCATAGAAAATGAAACTGTAAAGAGATGCTATAGATTTTCAGAATAGTCTAGATGAGCACTGAGGGGAAATACTGGCAGATCTTCCAAGGAGCACAGATAAATGAGTACACAGCAGGTGTCCATGACCAGGACCGACAGAATCAGACTGATAGCAAGCCACCAAGTATCTGAACTCAGCTGCAGCAATCAAGAGTCAGAACACAGTCCAGTGCGGCAATGTCTAATCTGCACATCTTACTGATTGCCAGTCTAGTTCTAGTTGCACCTAGATAGACTACGTGTCAAGCTTTACATTCTCATCAAAAAAAAGATGTGTATTGTTTTCAAGTTATATATTTTTGGCACATTATAAACAAAGTGATAATAATAACCAGAAATAAGCAAATGTGGCTCTACAGTTGTGCACACCCTGCCTGTCTGTCTATCAAGTGATATTCGATGCAGAATGAATAATTGTAAATTATAATTTCACTCATTATTAAGTTTAATACTGTCTATCTCCACAATCTTACCCAGAGTGTCAGATAATAGCGGGAACCTCATGGTACAAGAAGTGGCCACCACACCCTTGACTCAGGACTTGTTGAATCACAGTGTAAGTTCTCAACAATTACTTTTACCTGGATATCCATAAATTATTTTGTGCTCCCTGTAAGAAAAACATGCAGAACACCAGACTGTTTTCCCACTTCAGGGGCAAACGCAGGATTTCTAGAGGTGTTTTTTGAAAATGTTTATTTTTAGAGAGATTGTCATCAGCCCATGAAGGATGCATAATTAGGTCAACCAATATTAGGTCGACTGTCACTAGATCGACCTTGATATGGTCGACATGCAGAGGGTCAAAAGGTCGACAGTGAAAAGGTAGACACCTTAAAAAAGGTCGACAGGTACAAAATGTCGACGCCATGAAAAGGTTAACAGTTTTTTTTTTCAATTCTGGGTGTCAATTTATATGTTTTACCATGTGACCCCAGATAGTGTACCGCGTCCCCTCGCATGGCTCGCTTTGCTCCCAAGCTTCAGGCAAGGTGCAGGTTACTATTCCCAATCGTAGGTGGATGGTATGACAAAATTTTAAAAATTTGGAAAATATCCCCAAAAATGTGTGTCGACCAGTTAAACTTGTTGAACTTATGCACTGTCGACCTTATGACCATCAACACATTACTAGGTGGGGATTCACCCCGAAGAAAATTCCTTTTTGGAGCACACTTTTAATAATAATTATAATCCATACAATAAGATATGATGTATTGTTTAAAACTTAACTTTTATTCCTTACCCAGTTAATATAAAGAAGGGGGAACAAGACGAAAACCAAAAAGTGAACAAACCAAAAAAAATTTTTAAACAATGTACAGAAAAATCTTCTTACTTACTCGGTAATAAATAAATACCCCTTCATACCTTTAAAAAAAAAAATTATATTATTTTATTGGGAGTTTAATAAGTATAATACAGTATGTCTTCCCCTGATAGTGTGCAAATAGCACGCAATTGGATTCAATATCTACCATGTAACTCCTATATATGGTTGTAAGATGTGATGTAATCTCTGAACCAGATTTAATTAAAGACATTTTGTATCATAAATTAATAGATATCATTGAGGGCCAAAAGCGACCCTTGAGCATATTCCAAAAAATCATATCAAACAGATTATTTACAATAGATATGTAGATTGTCGTCTATGATCTCACCATCTCAATTTGTACGATGCAACAATAATAGTGCCACATGATTTGTTTATCTTTGAAAGTAATTCAGGAGATTATATGGATACAGGAAAGGTTTATACAGCATATAATATAGTTTCCCCCATCTGCTGCCCCTCCTCATCCGTTGGAGCAGAGGACGGGTGAGAGTAGGATCACTATTATGCTGATAGAATTAAAGCTACAGTGTCCCCTTGCACCCCCGTAATCGGTGTTAGATATGCTCTGTTACCAAAGGCCTTGCAAAGCATAAATGCACCGCGAGGGTCATGAGAGCACCTGTGAAGAAAGAGAAATATTGTCCAACAGTAGAAATGTCTCCATAAATATCCTGTTTATCTATCTTGTATCGCTTGTGACTCGAAGCCAGAAAGTCTTATTTGCATCATGATTATAGAGTAGCCATATTGTTGCTACTGTGATGCTAAGCAGCTTCCCTCTGATAGGAAAAAATGTGTATAGAAATAAATAAATGAAGATGAAAAGTTAAGAAACAGTCTGTCTCTATTACTATGTCTTTGTATATTAAATGTGTCTCATCTAGATTGACTTTATTTCTCTATGGTGTACATCAACAGACATCAATGATGTGGTTGCAGATATCGTAATTATATGCTCCACACTTCCCTTTATTATATTTGAAAATGCCTAGGATAATCTCAGAAACACTTATAATGTAAAATAATTTACAATTATTTGCCTCCTCTTATTCCACCATTAGCTCATAACAATAGATTTTAATTCAATAGGTGCAATTATTTATAAAGTGCTCATTTGGTTTACTATACTCAGCACCAAAGGACTTGTTCTCTAGGTATAAGAGACAGTACAGCATAAAGTACAATCGCTCCCATCTGCTTCCCCTCCTCATCCACTGGAGCGAAGGAGGGGTGAGAATAGGGTCGTTGTTATGCTGATGGAATATAAGACTGCAGTGTTCACCCGTATCCCCGTAGTCGGTGTTAGGTGAGCCCTGTTACCTCTGGCATTGCAGAGCTCAAATGCGCCGCGGGGCCGGGAGAGCACCTGTGAAGGAAGGTGTAGGAGGAAAAGAAAAGTGTCTTAGCCTAGAGAAAAACACTTTTTCAAGGCTTATAATTGCTGCATACCATGGCGAAAGACACTTCTATCTTACTTAAATGGATTTAATAAGCTTATATCCATATATTTGGAACTTGAGAGAGACATTTAAACTGCATGGAGAAACCACTGTGACAAATCACACCATGTATATTTAAATCACTATTAAAGAGAGACACATTGTATATACCATTCATTAAATCGATACCATTTCGTAAAGCATCCTATATTGCATTTTTATAACCATGCATATGGAGAAATATACATGACACAAGTCTATTGATTATATCAAAAACAAAGAGAGAGGGGGAGTTTGAAAGATTCATAACCAATATACCGGCCACAGTTGGCAACACTTAAACTGCGTAAAAGCCACATTGATAGATCACATCATCATATATATTTAAATCACTGTTGGAAAAGATCAAGTTAATATATCCCATTCATCAGGTATATAAGGTTTAGTGAAGCATCTTATGTATCATTTTTGCAACCATACTTATGACCATGTCGACATTTTGCACCTGTCAACCTTATGCATGTCAACCATTTGGGGCTGACGTATTGACTGTCAACCTTGTTACTGTCGATCTAACATCCGGATATCATCTGCCCCAAAGTGCAGTTTATGTAATACAGTACGTCAGACATACAGTATACAGGCCCAATGATCACGGTAATCCACTTACCAGATTCTCTCTCTGGTTAGATGACTGAGCACACACACACACACATACACACACCAGACTTGGTAGGAAAATCTGCTGCAGGTGGGCATGTGCAGCAGCTCCATTCCGCTTATTATACTACATGTAGTGGTCGCTGGCCAGCCTGTGGGACATTTCCTCAATATTTTGTTTTATTTATTGCCATTGGGCCTCATTTAAACAAGCGATCTTACGTGTGTATGCTGACTGGCATGTATCTTAGAAGTGAACAAATCAAAACCTGTAATATTTGTGTCTAGTATAGATCAGGCGTACAAGTTGATATACTTCCACCTAATGATTGTTAGTAGTAAATACATTACCCTGTTTGTACACAATATAATGAAATGAAGTGTGTAGTGAAAGGGGTCGCCTCTCACCTGAGTTACTCACATTCCTGTGGGATCAGCTTCCTCCACTGGAGACTAAAGCAAGTCCTGCGCAGTTTGCAGCAACAGTGGAGGTTGCACAGGTCCAGCTGGAAATCATCACAGAAGGACAGGAAGGGTTTTAAAAATCCTCATAGATCCTCTTAGAGTTCTCATAGATCTGAACCCTTGCGCGCCTATGGTGAGTGTGACCAGAAAGAGGTGTGGCTTCAGTGGGAGGGGCATGGCCTCCTGTAGGTGGGCGTAGCCTAGTGGCATGGACCCATTTTCTGCATTTAGGGTGTGCTCAGTGATCTCTGAGCAGCTGGTCAGCCCCTGGATCCCCTCCCTGCACTGTATAGATGCCTTGCGCTCGCACACGGCATCTATTTACAGATCACCCGCTGATTTGCAGAGCAGCAAGTGATCAATGGTTCCCCCAACCTCACCCTCACCCGCTGGACACTACGGCACGCTGGTGGGACAGGGTGACAGTGTCCGAATAGCAGGACAGTTCTGCTGGAATTGGGACAGTTGGGAGGTATGACAACATAGAGTCCCATCTATATGTCTATATGGAAATAGAAGAATGCGGCGCCACTTGTGAGAATATATCTTCCTTGTTATTAATCTATTTTATAGACACTCCCAATTTCAGCTGTCCCCTAAGTAAACATTAGTGGTAAATTACTGTATAAAAGAGTATGTAATAGTTGGGGATAGGGGTTTAAGAGACCCCCTGCTAAATAATATAAGGCTCCTCTATGCTCTATTTTTATGTTGATTTTTATCTGTATTTTTAATCTTTGTTTTTTTACTTTTTTTGTACTATATTTTAAAATGTGCCATAGACTCTGTATAAAATAAAATCCCCTGTTAAATTTCATATTGAATATCCATATTCTTCTTTTTATAGAATCTGCAAGGTATTTGCACACCTCAGATCTTTTTAATTATGACACCATTGGATGCTTAAACCCCTATCCCCAACTATTTTATATATATATATATATATATATATATATATATATAAAAACAATTAAGACCCTCTAGTGCGCTAAATTAACAAGAGCTCGGACCACTGAGAAGTACCTCCTGTCAGAATAGGTACGGAAGATAGAATGAAGAAAAAAACAGAATTCCCATGGGAGCTAAACCACCTCAGAAAATCGAACCATTTATATAAAAAGTTATTTATTCATAATTATGACACCATTGGATGCTTAAACCCCTATCCCCAACTATTTTTATATATATATATATATATATATATATATATATAATTGAAGACTACGGTGCTCGGGTGCAGTTTTGTGAAAGCTATACCATAAATATGTAAACCCCTTTTAGAAAATAAATAGAAATTATAAAAAAATTATAAAAACACTTCTCAATAAAATCTATGAGCGGCAGCTTATAATACATAAACATGTGCTTGGCATGCACATATAATCTGTTGCAAGAATTGGTGAAAACAAGCGCCCAAGAGTGTGAATATATCCAAGGGAGAGAAGGTATACAAAAGGGATGATAAGAATTGGTTTAAAAACACTTATCTGATAAAAAGAAGCTCAGTTCAAGCAGCACTCTTTTGTGGCTTAAAACATGCGAATAAAACAGAAGAAAACGAACATAGTGTGTACCGTTTACATTTCGTATTGTGTTACTGCATAATTTCACAGGCCTCATTAGGGAACTAGCTTATTCCCAAACGAGATCAATATAAAGCCTGAGCAGTGTATATATTAAAAATACAAAAATTTAATACACATAATCACATAAAAATACATAAAGAATGGCTGAATAACATGCGTACAGAATAAAAAATTATATAAAGCTTATCTGCCCATGAAAATGGCTGGAAGGCATGCGCACAGAATTAAAAATTGTATGAGGCTTATCTGTCCATAAATGGAGATGTCTGCAGGTATTTCCAACGCGTTTCGTCCGTCAGCAACTGGACTTCATCAAGGGGATGACCACACTGGGCAAGCTTGCTCTATTTATACCCAAAGGAGGTGATTGATGATGACATCACTTCCTGTGATTATCATTAATTTTGCAAGAGCATTAAAGGAAAACAATTTTTGATATTCTAATTGGCACTCAAAAAGGTGACAAGTAGATTTAAATAAGGATAGACTATAAAAGAACCAAAGAATCCGTATTAAAAACGTATAATAACAGCTCCTGCCGTCAGAATTATCGGTGAAACGCATGCGTGATTTCCGCCCAGCGTGATGTGTTTATGTTGCAATGAAATGCAACCTGTAGCTATCATATGGGTGAATACAAGGGATAGAGTTGGTGACGAATATACTATTAAGAGTGGAATGATGAAAAGCAGTATGTTAGAAAAGAAGATACTAGCGGTGACACGCACTGCCATGACCGTCGCGTCACATCCATAATAGACGTGGAAGTGAGCAGACGGGTGGAAGTGACGTGCTCATTAGTGCGGTGGAACGCACCGCCATTAGCGTCCGGCTATATTAAGAGTGAATGTGTTTATAACCACGGTGACACGCACCGCCATTACTAAGATGCGGAAGTGCTTAAAAGTGTGATTTAAAGTGTGATTTAAGAATTAGGATAATGCAGGGACTACTTTTAGTGTTTCATATTTAGAAATTTGAAACACTTTATAAAAGACACATTATAGACTTTATTAAAAAGGATTATTGTAGTCTAATTATTATTTGTGACGTATCGCCGTTACACTAGTGAAATCCACCAGATAGTGATATTTTAAAGTGACGGTGCTATAAATTATATAGCTATATTTAAATTTTAAAGTGACAGTGCTATATATTAGTTATATATCATGTAATAGTTTTGAAAGTGATATTAATTTTAAATGTATTTTGAATAGAACCTAGACCAATCAAATTCCATATGGGGCGAACCAGTGTATAGGATCCAATAATGAGGACTCCTCTTTTGGTCATTCCAATGTCCATTGTTTTAATGTTCATAGAGCTTAGCTGTAAAATTTGTCCTTGCACATCACTTTGAGCCATATTGTGCTCCTTCTCACAGTTGTCAGTTCTAATATCAACGTCTGGTAGGGAGTTTGCTGAAAAAGAACCATATGATGGCTTGTGACATCAAATCTGAACTAGATGTAGGTTTGCATATAAAGAGAGACAGATTTTCTAGATAATTATGTGCAGAGAAAAGTAAGAAATAAGGGATGTGTACGGAAATGAAGTATCAAAGAAAAGGAGCAATTTCAAATGACTCATTTAATCCTAACGGTGATAAGGTCTTTAATTCATGTATCCAGAACATTTCTCGTTTTGATAACTTATTTAGGATATCTCCCCCTCTTTCTCCAAGTTTTACCAGTTCAATTGCTTTAAATTAAATATCTTCAGGATTTGATTTATGCTTTTCTGTAAAGTGTTTGGAGACTTTATGGTTCTCTATCTTGTTCTTGATGTTTCTAATATGCTCTTGGATTCGTAGTTTTAAGACCCTTTTCGTGTTTCCGACGTATTTCAATCCACATGTGCACTCTAATAGATATATATTACCATAGTCGAGTTACAGTTAAGGTAATCTTTATTACTGTACTCTTTAGTGCTGTCGTGATTAGTGAATTTTTTCCTATTTGGATGAAGATATTTACAGATATTGCAATTTCCATATTTATAGCATCCTTTGCAGTTTATGAAGGTGCTGTTTCCAGATTTATTCTTGCTTTGTAGGTGACTTGGTGCCAAGATGTCTTTCAGATTACTGGTTTTCCAGAATACAATGTCTGGTTTTGATGGAAGAATTTCTTTTAATATGGGATCCATTAATAAGATGTTCCAGTGCTTGTTGATGGATTTTCTAATGTTCTGCTCTTGATTACTGAATGTGGTAATGAAAGGAGTAAATTTCTCAGATTTCTTCTGTACTTGTTTGTTGAATAGTTCTGTTCTTTGTTTGTTAGCTGTTTTTTTCCAATGCTTTATTTATCACATGTTCTGGATATTTCCTTTCTTTAAATCTGGTGGCATATGTTGTTAATTGATTTTGGCAATCCTGTTCATTGCTGCAGTTCCGTTTAATGCGATAGAACTGAGAATATGGAATGTTGGTTTTCCAATTCCGGGCATGGCAACTTTTGAAATGTAGGTAGCTGTTAGTGTCTACTTTTTTTATGTGATTACTGGTTATGACTTTTGATTCGAAACTCGACAAGGTTAGATCCAGGTAATGTACACTTTCTTTGCTGATCTCGTATGTGAACTTCAAGTTGTATTGATTACTGGTAAGTGATTGAAAAAAACTTCTGAATAGTTCCTCCTCTCCTTCCCAGATGATCAGGATATCATCTATATATCATTTGTAGACAATCAGATTTTTCAAGTATGGGTTATTGTTATAGATGCATTCTTCTTCCCATGAGCCCATTAGTAAGTTGGCAAAACTGGGCGCAAATGACGTACCCATGGCCATTCCACAGGTTTGTAGGAAGAAGGTCCGCTGGAATGTGAAGTAGTTATAACTCAAGATGAATTTCATGAAATCACAAATTGCATTCTTGTGAGTTGTTGATAGTTCTTGGTCTTTATCCAGGAATCTTCTGCAAGCTTCTATTCCCTTTTCGGGATCCGGTCTGAAGATCGACAGTGTCTAGGTCGACAATGTTTAGGTCGACCACTATAGGTCGACAGTCACTAGGTCGACATGGATGGAAGGTCAACAGGGTTTCTAGGTCGACATGTGCTAGGTCGACAGGTCTAAAGGTCGACATGAGTTTTTCACATTTTTTGGGGGGGATTTTTTCATACTTAACGATCCACGTGGACTACGATTGGAACGGTAAAGTGTGCCGAGCGAAGCGAAGGCACCATGCCTGAAGCATGGCGAGCGAAGCGAGCCATGCGAGGGAACGCGGTGCACTAATTTGGGATCCCGGTCACTCTACGAAGAAAACGACACAAAAAAAAAAATTCCTCATGTCGACCTTTAGACCTGTCGACCTAGCACATGTCGAGCTAGAAACCCTGTCGACCTTCCATCCATGTCGACCTAGTGACTGTCGACCTATAGTGGTCAACCTAAACATTGTCAACCTAGATACTGTCGATAAAACGAACCACTTCCCCCCTTTTCATGGACAATAGAGGTGTATAGACTTTGCACGTCTATAGTAATCCAAAGGTAAGAATCCTTCCATTCAACTGAGGACAGTATGTTAATTGCACTGCTGGTGTCCTTCAGAAAAGATGGTAAGTTGATTACGTATTTACATAAAAAGATGTCTACATATTCTGATAGATGACTAGTAAGGGAGTCAATCCCTGTGATGATATGTCTGCCTGGTGGTTTTAAGAGGTTCTTGTTTATCTTTGGAAGATAATAAAATGTTGGAATTACAGGTGTTGTCATCATAAGATACTGAAATTCATTTTTATCCAGAATGTTGTTATGAAAATAGTGTACCAGTAAGATTCTGAGTTCTTCTACAAAAGAATTGGTTGGATCTTGTGAGAGCTGTTTGTAGGAGGATGCATCATGTAAAAGGCGTAGAGCTTCAAATTCATATGCCTCTCTGTCTAGGAGGACAATACCTCCTCCTTTGTCTGCCTGCTTGATGATGATTTCTTCATTTTCTTGCAGATTTCTAAGGGCTTCTTTTTCTTTGTTCTTCAGGTTGGAAGAGGAGGGTTTCTTTAATTCGATGTCACATAGGTCTTTTCTCACTAACTCCTGGAATCAGGGGTGTAAGTTAATATAGGACGCCCGGAGGCGAAAAACTTTATATTGCCCCCCCCCCTTCCCTCTGCCCAGGTCTGGTATATACACACAGCCACATATACACCCCCTCACATATATACAAATACACACCCAACCACATATACATTCAGCCATACACACACACACACACACACACACACACACACACACACACACACATACATTATACTACTTATACACACATAGCCACGTATACACACACATCTATACAAATACACACACACACATTGACACACACACACTGTCCCTATCCTGACACTCTCTTCCGTCAGTTATCTCTACTCACCATTGGCAGGCAGCCGGAGTGTCAGCATGCAGGAGAAGGGCAGCGTCGCTGTGGGGCAGGAGCCGAAGCTGGGCAGCTGCACTGTGGGGCGGGCGCCGGCCAGCCGTGGGGTCATCATACTGAAGCCGGAGCTGGGCAGCGGTGCTGTCAGGGGGGCGGGAGCTGGCCAGACGCAGTATCATCATGCGGGAGCCGCCGGAGCCAGTCTGCCGCACTTGTCAAGGGGCGGGAGCCGGGCTGTCATGCTGGAGGCTGCAGCCGCAGCCGAACAGTTGCACATGTCAGAGGCAATGGAGAAGGTGCCCCCCTTCACTGCTGGAGCCCGGCGGCAACCGACTCCATTGCCTCCCTGATTTCCGCCACTGCCTGGAATACATTTATATGATTACCTTTAGATTCCAGGGGGTAATATTTAGATTTCCTTTTGAGACCTGATTTGGAAGGATTCTTGTAGAGAATGTGTTCTCTGTTGTTGGGTCCGGGGATAAAAAATCGGAGTCACTATTTGACAATCTTTGGAGGGCTGAAAATCTGTTGTTAGTGGCTACAATTTTTGAAGTCGTCAGATTGGTTCTTTCTTTTTCCTGATATACTTGTTGTCAATTTTGATTACGAAAATGTTTATTCCTATATGGTGTCGTTTTGCATTTCCTTGCTCCTGGGTCCTGATATACAGGAATGTGTTGGTATTTTTTGTCGTGGAATCTGCTCCAGTTTTGTATCTTGTTGAGTAGATAATCTTGTTTATCTCTGAAGAATTTCTTTTGTTTACCTTTGATAACATCTTCCTCAATATGTTCAAGTTTCTTTGTTAGTGTGAGATCGTTTGCTTTGAATTCTTCTTTATCTTTATGTATGGCTAATTGTTGTTCTTTAACTTTGAGATTGTCTTCAATTTTGATGACATCACTTCCTGTGATTATCATTAATTTTGCAAGAGCATTAAAGGAAAACGATTTTTGATATTCTAACTCAAAAAGGTGACAAGTAGATTTAAATAAGGATAGACTATAAAAGAACCAAAGAATCCGTATTAAAAACGTATAATAACAGCTCCTGCCGTCAGAATTATCGGTGAAATGCATGTGGATATATATATACAGTACACACACACACACACACACACACACACACACACACACACACACACACACACACACACACACACATATATATATTTTTTTTCTAGGTCAGTGGTGTTACTACCATTACTAGTTTTCACACCAGTACCTCTCCTAGTATTATTTGCTCCAGTTTTTAACAGTTCTGCCAGTGGTCCCAGTCCTATGCCCACAACAAATGTAGGATCTGATCCATGAGTAGTCTTCTATTAATATTTCCTTATATCCTCATGACATAATTCATATTGTAGGATTTTAGAAAATAGGGTTAGCTTACCTTTAAGGGAACTCCGTATATGCTAATCATTTATCTAACTTCAGTACCCACCACTGAAATTATGTCACTAACAGACTATGTTTCCATAATGTCATCTCGAGCTCTTATTCCCATCAGGACTGCTACCTCTTGGATCAGGGTGGAATGAAGATTTTTGTGTGGAAAGGAAAAGATTCTTCAAAGGAGGAAAAAAAAC
Organism: Pseudophryne corroboree; assembly: GCF_028390025.1. Taxonomy (NCBI): domain Eukaryota; kingdom Metazoa; phylum Chordata; class Amphibia; order Anura; family Myobatrachidae; genus Pseudophryne; species Pseudophryne corroboree. The sequence continues at coordinate 194,653,456 of NC_086450.1, read as the reverse complement.
AAGCAATGGAGAGAGCCTTGGTGGGTATCATAATTCAATAGCTCAGTTGTCATATGTCCCATTTAGATAATTTTTTCCAAAAAAACCTTATTTAAAGGCATGTTCTATATGTAACAATATAATCAGTGAACATGGTTGGCAGATACCTTTGTTCTGCTCATGGCATTAAGCTACTCGTATAATCTACAGGTAAACAGGTAACTTTAATTTTACTCTAAAGTGAATGCATTATATTTTCCAGTCATTTTGATAATTGTATTTGCCACACTCATCAAAAAGTTTCTCTTCTAATTACTTATCGTTAACTTGTTCATTAACAGAATTTTATCAAAGCAAAGAACTACCCCCCTTCCACTAACATTGAGGTGCAGAATGATGGTTCGGAATCAGCAGTCTTTAAGCAACTCTTCCAGAAATGGAACACAAAGGATCAGACCGCTGGGTTTGGCAAGACAAATACTGTTGGTAAAGTGGGTAAGTGCAACATACTGTAAAAGTAGTCATGAAAGCAAGATTACTATTTCTACTTGCATTAAAGGCAACATTAATAATAATTAGTAAAATATGGTACGTAGGTAACACAAGTGGTCCAACCAATTCATCTTACAAATAAACGATTCTGCGTAGACGGATGGTTTTCAAAATTGAAAAATGCATATCATTTTCCCTGTCAGTTGTACACCTCAACAACCCCTTTTATTTCTCCCTTGATTCTTCCCCAAATGGATGAATGCTAGAACATTTATTCAGCTATAATCATTATGTAGTGAATCAATCTATGAATCTTGTGTCGGCTTTCATACAGAAATTAATAAGGTATATCGAGCAGATATAACTGACATCCTGTGAGTGCCTCTCACATAGATTCTTTATATTTGTTGCTGTTTCATGTGGTCAGTAGACATTTCATTTTGAAAACTCTATTTTTATTTATAATACTTTATATTAGACTATTCAAGCCTTGATCTATGTTCTCTTTTTCTAAGATAGTGTTTCTTAAATCTGGTTCTCAAGGAACAATGCATGTTTTCAAGGTCTACTTAAGAATCATAACTAAAATAATTAGTAGCACATGTGATTTTTTTATGTCTTACATAGTGATTAATGCTCCCGGTAAATGATAAGGAAAATCTACACTAGCAGGATTCCACTAGAATCACATTTGTGAAACATTGCATCAGCAGATTCTCTTCCACCTTTTCATGATCCCTCACATCTTCTCTGGACCTGCATCCTATCAATTAGGAAGCTGCTAATACAGTCATATTGCTTTTTGTCAACTTCACTTTTCTTAATGACATCTTATCTGTTAATGTAAATAGTCCTCTACATCTACCATTTATGTGAGATGTAATACTCTATCTGCCCAATATCGTGGTGTTGATTTATAAATAACTCCAAACTCTGATTTGTTTATTTAAATGCAGCAAAAGTTGAACAAGTGAAGTTTGATGCCACCTTGATGCACGCCAAACCTGAGATAGCTGCGCATCAGAAGATGGTGGATGATGGATCTGGGGAAGCAGAGGTGATGACATGACGTGGCTCGTGTTTAAGGGCTAATGGACTTGTAAGAGTTGCCCATCTGCAATCTAATCAAAATGGACTAAACATGATTTATGACACTGCATCCTGAGTGACCATAAGTAATATTGCTAGTCCCATTGTGATATCATCTCCCTGATTTGCTGTTAGTACAATGGGAGGGTGTAGACACCTTTAAGAATAGAAATATGGTTTTAAAGGTAGTAAGTGAACTTAGTCTGAGAATATAACCCAAATGTCCAGCTCAGTCTGAGAGTGAAACAAGAAGAACATCCATTTGAGCAAATCCCACTGACCACAGCAAGACACAACAACTGGCTAAGGGCCTAATTCAGATTGACGCAGTTCATGCAGCAGATGCATCTCTGGAAAATATGCAAAAGCAGCAGGAGGCATCTAAAGTAAAGACGTATGCTTGTGTCAAATGGTGCTGTTTAAAGATGCAGCATCGGATCACTTTTGTGAGCATTGGACATCTAAGTCATTTTCAGGTCACTCAGTCTGGCAGGACTGGACTGTTCTCACTGTTGTAGCCAGAAAAATGAACGGCCCCCAGTGATTCCTGTCCCCACAGGGCGGCTTAGAGGGCACTTCGTGTGACAACGAAGTACTAATGAAGTCACATGTGCCTAAGCATGGATATCATTATAACCTGGCCTGTTGGGGTGTCTTGCAGACTGCATTTGGGAAACATTGTAGTAGGCCCTTTTACTATAGTATGTGGTTTATCATAACAATAACCATATGTATGTCCGTTGGATGCATTACTAAATGCTTGTGCTCCATGAGTCCCGACCATGACTGCTGGAAGACTATCCCATGGATCTACTCCTCTTTCTCCTCACTCCATTTCCAAATTGTGCTCCTGTGTTCTAGAAATTATTATTCTCATATCACCAGAGCATCTTCCCTCCTCTAAGCTGTACATTAGGCATGTCAGACTCAAAATCCCAACTGGGCTGAATAATCAACGTCTAAAGGGCCCAATACACTACAGTGACATGTCGGAGGCTAAAGTCGGATACGATTTCCCATGAACCACCTGGCAGCTTCCCGGGCGGCTGGATCGCATACGATACATCATATGCGGTCCTTTTGCATACAATGTATCGTATGCGATCCCAGCCATGCCTGCGGGAACCGACATATCACGAGTGCAGCACTATAGGGCCCCATACACTAGAACAATAATGCCCGATTTAATCCGATTTTGGCCTTTTACATCCGATCTGAGCCGATGTGTGTTCCCGTGAGCATCAGGTCAGAATGTCCTAGAGTGAAGGTGCTGCACCCGTGATATATAGGACCCCACGGGCATGGCTGGGATAGCACAAGATACATCATATGCAAAAGTACAGCATATGATGTGTCTAATGCGATCCTGCCGCCCGGGAAGCTGCCGGGGTGATCGCCTGCTACATGAAAGTCCGACATGTCGCAGTAGTGTATGGGGACCCTTAAGTCTTGTGTGAGCCGCAAGAGAGTCCGGGAGCTGTGATATTCCCCCTCATATATCACTGTGCTCCTCTATATATTACTAATACCGCATATCAGTGTGAGCTGGGAGCTGCGTTATTCCTCCTCATATATCAGTGCGTGATTCCCTCTTCTGTATAATTAATACATAGCAGTGGGAGCTAGTAAAATGTGTCACTTATAGCCCCCCCTCTGTCCCTCCAGTCCAGCCACATAACCCCTGCAATTAGGACAGCTGGGTGCACAGGGCAGTCGTGCACACACACATAGAGGACGTGACTGCTTCAGTGCTAATGGCAATGAGCAGGAGGGATGCGGCGGGGGGGGCGGCTTTTTCAAAGGCAGCCGGGCATGCCCAGCAACTCCGCCTGTGGACCTTTCCCCATCTCTATCACTATCTTCTCGCGCATGTGCCCGTGGACCTTTCCCCATCTCTATCACTATCTTCTCGCGCATGTGCCCGTGGACATTTCCCCATCGCTATCACTATCTTCTCGCGCATGTGCCCGTGGACCTTTCCCCATCTCTATCACTATCTTCTCGCGCATGTGCCCGTGGACCTTTCCCCATCTCTATCACTATCTTCTCGCGCATGTGCCCGTGGACATTTCCCCATCGCTATCACTATCTTCTCGCGCATGTGCCCGTGGACATTTCCCCATCGCTAGCACTATCTTCTCGCGCATGTGCCCGTGGACATTTCCCCATAGCTAGCACTATCTTCTCGCGCATGTGCCCGTGGACATTTCCCCATCTCTATCATTATCTTCTCGCGCATGTGCCCGTGGACATTTCCCCATCTCTATCACTATCTTCTCGCGCATGTGCCCGTGGACATTTCCCCATCTCTATCACTATCTTCTCGCGCATGTGCCCGTGGACATTTTCCTATCGCTATCACTATCTTCTCGCGCATGTGCCCGTGGACATTTCCCCATCGCTAGCACTATCTTCTCGCGCATGTGCCCGTGGACATTTCCCCATCGCTATCACTATCTTCTCGCGCATGTGCCCGTGGACATTTCCCCATCTCTATCATTATATTCTCGCGCATGTGCCCGTGGACATTTCCCCATCGCTAGCACTATCTTCTCACGCATGTGCCCGTGGACATTTCCCCATCTCTATCACTATCTTCTCGCGCATGTGCCCGTGGACATTTCCCCATCGCTATCACTATCTTCTCGCGCATGTGCCCGTGGACATTTCCCCATCGCTATCACTATCTTCTCGCGCATGTGCCCGTGGACATTTCCCCATCTCTATCATTATATTCTCGCGCATGTGCCCGTGGACATTTCCCCATCGCTATCACTATCTTCTCGCGCATGTGCCCGTGGACATTTCCCCATTGCTATCACTATCTTCTCGCGCATGTGCCCGTGGACATTTCCCCATCGCTATCACTATCTTCTCGCGCATGTGCCTGTGGACATTTCCCCATCGCTATCACTATCTTCTCGCGCATGTGCCCGTGGACATTTCCCCATCTCTATCACTATCTTCTCGCACATGTGCCCGTGGACATTTCCCCATCTCTATGACTATCTTCTCGCACATGTGCCCGTGGACATTTCCCCATCGCTATCACTATCTTCTCGCGCATGTGCCCGTGGACATTTCCCCATCTCTATCACTATCTTCTCGCACATGTGCCCGTGGACATTTCCCCATCGCTATCACTATCTTCTCGCACATGTGCCCGTGGACATTTCCCCATCGCTATCACTATCTTCTCGCGCATGTGCCCGTGGACATTTCCCCATCTCTATCACTATCTTCTCGCGCATGTGCCCGTGGACATTTCCCCATCACTATCACTATCTTCTCGCGCATGTGCCCGTGGACATTTCCCCATCTCTATCACTATCTTCTCGCGCATGTGCCCGTGGACCTTTCCCCATCACTATCACTATCTTCTCGCGCATGTGCCCGTGGACATTTCCCCATCGCTATCACTATCTTCTCGCGCATGTGCCCGTGGACATTTCCCCATCGCTAGCACTATCTTCTCGCGCATGTGCCCGTGGACATTTCCCCATAGCTAGCACTATCTTCTCGCGCATGTGCCCGTGGACATTTCCCCATCTCTATCATTATCTTCTCGCGCATGTGCCCGTGGACATTTCCCCATCTCTATCACTATCTTCTCGCGCATGTGCCCGTGGACATTTCCCCATCTCTATCACTATTTTCTCGCGCATGTGCCCGTGGACATTTCCCTATCGCTATCACTATCTTCTCGCGCATGTGCCCGTGGACATTTCCCCATCGCTAGCACTATCTTCTCGCGCATGTGCCCGTGGACATTTCCCCATCGCTATCACTATCTTCTCGCGCATGTGCCCGTGGACATTTCCCCATCTCTATCATTATATTCTCGCGCATGTGCCCGTGGACATTTCCCCATCGCTAGCACTATCTTCTCGCGCATGTGCCCGTGGACATTTCCCCATCTCTATCACTATCTTCTTGCGCATGTGCCCGTGGACATTTCCCCATCGCTATCACTATCTTCTCGCGCATGTGCCCGTGGACATTTCCCCAACGCTATCACTATCTTCTCGCGCATGTGCCCGTGGACATTTCCCCATCTCTATCATTATATTCTCGCGCATGTGCCCGTGGACATTTCCCCATCGCTATCACTATCTTCTCGCGCATGTGCCCGTGGACATTTCCCCATTGCTATCACTATCTTCTCGCGCATGTGCCCGTGGACATTTCCCCATCGCTATCACTATCTTCTCGCGCATGTGCCCGTGGACATTTCCCCATCTCTATCATTATATTCTCGCGCATGTGCCCGTGGACATTTCCCCATCGCTATCACTATCTTCTCGCGCATGTGCCCGTGGACATTTCCCCATCGCTATCACTATCTTCTCGCGCATGTGCCCGTGGACATTTCCCCATCTCTATCACTATCTTCTCGCACATGTGCCCGTGGACATTTCTCCATCTCTATCACTATCTTCTCGCGCATGTGCCCGTGGACATTTCCCCATCGCTATCACTATCTTCTCGCGCATGTGCCCGTGGACATTTCCCCATCGCTATCACTATCTTCTCGCGCATGTGCCCGTGGACATTTCCCCATCTCTATCATTATATTCTCGCGCATGTGCCCGTGGACATTTCCCCATCGCTATCACTATCTTCTCGCGCATGTGCCCGTGGACATTTCCCCATTGCTATCACTATCTTCTCGCGCATGTGCCCGTGGACATTTCCCCATCGCTATCACTATCTTCTCGCGCATGTGCCTGTGGACATTTCCCCATCGCTATCACTATCTTCTCGCGCATGTGCCCGTGGACATTTCCCCATCTCTATCACTATCTTCTCGCACATGTGCCCGTGGACATTTCCCCATCTCTATGACTATCTTCTCGCACATGTGCCCGTGGACATTTCCCCATCGCTATCACTATCTTCTCGCGCATGTGCCCGTGGACATTTCCCCATCTCTATCACTATCTTCTCGCACATGTGCCCGTGGACATTTCCCCATCGCTATCACTATCTTCTCGCACATGTGCCCGTGGACATTTCCCCATCGCTATCACTATCTTCTCGCGCATATGCCCGTGGACATTTCCCCATCTCTATCACTATCTTCTCGCGCATGTGCCCGTGGACATTTCCCCATCACTATCACTATCTTCTCGCGCATGTGCCCGTGGACATTTCCCCATCTCTATCACTATCTTCTCGCGCATGTGCCCGTGGACCTTTCCCCATCACTATCACTATCTTCTCGCGCATGTGCCCGTGGACATTTCCCCATCGCTAGCACTATCTTCTCGCGCATGTGCCCGTGGACATTTCCCCATAGCTAGCACTATCTTCTCGCGCATGTGCCCGTGGACATTTCCCCATCTCTATCATTATCTTCTCGCGCATGTGCCCGTGGACATTTCCCCATCTCTATCACTATCTTCTCGCGCATGTGCCCGTGGACATTTCCCCATCTCTATCACTATCTTCTCGCGCATGTGCCCGTGGACATTTCCCTATCGCTATCACTATCTTCTCGCGCATGTGCCCGTGGACATTTCCCCATCGCTAGCACTATCTTCTCGCGCATGTGCCCGTGGACATTTCCCCATCGCTATCACTATCTTCTCGCGCATGTGCCCGTGGACATTTCCCCATCTCTATCATTATATTCTCGCGCATGTGCCCGTGGACATTTCCCCATCGCTAGCACTATCTTCTCGCGCATGTGCCCGTGGACATTTCCCCATCTCTATCACTATCTTCTCGCGCATGTGCCCGTGGACATTTCCCCATCGCTATCACTATCTTCTCGCGCATGTGCCCGTGGACATTTCCCCATCTCTATCATTATATTCTCGCGCATGTGCCCGTGGACATTTCCCCATCGCTATCACTATCTTCTCGCGCATGTGCCCGTGGATATTTCCCCATTGCTATCACTATCTTCTCGCGCATGTGCCCGTGGACATTTCCCCATCGCTATCACTATCTTCTCGCGCATGTGCCCGTGGACATTTCCCCATCTCTATCATTATATTCTCGCGCATGTGCCCGTGGACATTTCCCCATCGCTATCACTATCTTCTCGCGCATGTGCCCGTGGACATTTCCCCATCGCTATCACTATCTTCTCGCGCATGTGCCCGTGGACATTTCCCCATCTCTATCACTATCTTCTCGCACATGTGCCCGTGGACATTTCTCCATCTCTATCACTATCTTCTCGCGCATGTGCCCGTGGACATTTCCCCATCGCTATCACTATCTTCTCGCGCATGTGCCCGTGGACATTTCCCCATCTCTATCACTATCTTCTCGCACATGTGCCCGTGGACATTTCCCCATCTCTATCACTATCTTCTCGCGCATGTGCCCGTGGACATTTCCCCTTCGCTATCACTATCTTCTCGCGCATGTGCCCGTGGACATTTCCCCATCGCTATCACTATCTTCTCGCGCATGTGCCCGTGGACATTTCCCCATCTCTATCACTATCTTCTCGCACATGTGCCCGTGGACATTTCCCCATCGCTATCACTATCTTCTCGCACATGTGCCCGTGGACATTTCCCCATCTCTATCACTATCTTCTCGCGCATGTGCCCGTGGACATTTCCCCATCGCTATCACTATCTTCTCGCGCATGTGCCCGTGGACATTTCCCCATCTCTATCACTATCTTCTCGCGCATGTGCCCGTGGACATTTCCCCATCGCTATCACTATCTTCTCGCGCATGTGCCCGTGGACATTTCCCCATCGCTATCACTATCTTCTCGCGCATGTGCCCGTGGACATTTCCCCATCGCTATCACTATCTTCTCGCGCATGTGCCCGTGGACATTTTCCTATTGCTATCACTATCTTCTCGTGCATGTGTCCGTGGACATTTCCCCATCGCTATCACTATCTGCTCGCGCATGTGCCCGTGGACATTTCCCCATCGCTATCACTATCTTCTCGCGCATGTGCCCGTGGACATTTCCCCATCGCTATCACTATCTTCTCGCGCATGTGCCCGTGGACATTTCCCCATCTCTATCACTATCTTCTCGCGCATGTGCCCGTGGACATTTCCCCATCGCTATCACTATCTTCTCGCGCATGTGCCCGTGGACATTTCCCCATCTCTATCACTATCTTCTCGCACATGTGCCCGTGGACATTTCCCCATCGCTATCACTATCTTCTCGCGCATGTGCCCGTGGACATTTCCCCATCTCTATCACTATCTTCTCGCGCATGTGCCCGTGGACATTTCCCCATTGCTATCACTATCTTCTCGCGCATGTGCCCGTGGACATTTCCCCATCGCTATCACTATCGTCTCGCGCATGTGCCCGTGGACATTTCCCCATCTCTATCACTATCTTCTCGCGCATGTGCCCGTGGACATTTCCCCATCTCTATCACTATCTTCTCGCGCATGTGCCCGTGGACATTTCCCCATCGCTATCACTATCTTCTCGCGCATGTGCCCATGGACATTTCCCCATCGCTATCACTATCTTCTCGCGCATGTGCAGACCGCTAAATGCTGCCTGATTGGAGCTAAGCTCCTATCACGGCAGACGAGTCAGTGGTAACTCATCCAGCTGTGGCGGGCCGCATTCCATTGTTTTTAAAAATGTAAGCTTGGGCTGCAAAAGTATACGTTGTGGTCAACATACGGCCCGCGAGTCTGACATGTCTGCTGTACATGTTCAACTGTCACTTTTCCTGATAAGCATTCTTCTGCAGCCCATGCTGTATTTCTTTGCTGGGGGCATACTCATGGGCACTTAACATCCACTTGTATACCTACTGTGTGTTCACTGACATAGCTGAGGTGTGCTCCTTACAGAGATATAGTAGGATGCAAATAGTAATACATCAGTGAGTGACCATATCTGTGCCCAATTAGGGGTACATTTACTAAAGAGCAGGTTTAGACGTGGAGATGTCGCCCATAGCAACCAATCCGATTCTAGCTATTATCTTCTAGAAGGTGTTAGGTAAATAATACGTAGAATCTGATACCCCTAAGATCCCTCTATCTTTATTTTGATGAAAGGTAACTTACCCATGGATGCCTGCTGCTCCTCTGTTTGAATCTTTGCTTTTTCCTGATAGCAGAAAATTTATTTTCTATTTCAGGTCTGGAGAATTGAGAATCTAGAACTGGTGCCAGTAGAAAAACAATGGCTTGGCCATTTCTATGGAGGTGACTGTTACCTGATTCTCTACAGATATCTCGTCAATAACAAATACCATTATATTATCTACATATGGCAGGTAAGGGCTGTGATGACTGTCTTCTTTTTTCTTTATTGAGGCATTGCAGTGCAATATAACATTTGACATTACAACCATTTAGTATTGTCACATCTAGACAGAAAACAAACAAATATGTAATATATCTATATAGTTCTGAACATATCTATGTGTTCAACACAAGGGTATATAAAAAAAGAAATAAATGTTGAGTATTGAGAACCAAATCTTTATCACGAAATAACTGTACACACAGTCATTATATACATCATACTTACCTACTTTTAATTCCTCCTCTCTGGGAGAAGCCCGGAGAGGAGACGCTGCAGGGAATTTCGGGGGGCAGTGCTGGGCTGTGACATCATTAAGCCCCACCCCCACATCAGGAAACCATCAGGAAACCGTCACGATTCGCGGGGCCGCAGGTGGGTGAGGTGCTAAAATGACACAATTCACGTAATTTTAGCCCCTCCCCCACCCCACAGACCTGCGAATACCGGAGAGTATCTCTCCATCCTGCCCGCTTTACTAGGGTGTGGGCAGGATGCAGGAGATTTGCCTGCTCTTCTGGGGGTGCGGGGGGCTACTCCAGAAATCGGGAGCCTCCCGCAACTTCCGGGATAGTAGGTAAGTATGATATACATATACTTATTAAAGATAAGGAATGGAACAGTAAAATAATGTAACTCTGTTCTGTGTACATCAAACAGAGATAAGGTATATCAGCAGAGCTGTAACTCGACTTTTTGGTGCCCTGTGCCAGAGGGAGAATTGGTGCTGCCCTCCCCCATTTTTTTCAATAGGGACATAAGGTGCATAATAATTATAATTATTATTTTGAAAAATGTATTAAGGTGCATACACACGGTGAGATCATTGCTATGACCGATTTTGACTATGCGATTTCCCTTGAACTCCCCCAGAGGACAGATAGCACCGATTTTGACTATGGGGGTAATTCTGAGTTGATCGCAGCAGGAACTTTGTTAGCAGTTGGGCAAAACCATGTGCACTGCAGGGGAGGCAGATATAACATGTGCAGAGAGAGTTAGATTTGGGTGGGTTATTTTGTTTCTGTGCAGGGTAAATACTGGCTGCTTTATTTTTACACTGCAATTTAGATTGCAGATTGAACACACCACACCCAAATCTAACTCTCTCTGCACATGTTATATCTGCCCCCCCTGCAGTGCACATGGTTTTGCCCAACTGCTAACAAAGTTCCTGCTGCGATCAACTCAGAATTACCCCCTATATGTACTTGAGATTTTGTCTATGTACGATTTTCACTAAGTGTGAATTTTGAGTATACTTTGTACTAGATAGTACACTAGACAGTCAAGATTGACTTCCCTGTACAGTCTATCTATCCTTACGATACCGACCCTGCGGGACTGTGCATCGGGATAGCATCGGTATAGCAAGCTGCCTAACACATTGCGATTCGCCGATTTCCACTAACTTTCCTTGCGATTTTGACTATATAGTCACAATCGAAAGGAGAAATCTCACTGTGTGTACACACCTATACTGTTTTTCATATTTAAAATAGTGCACTAATTAGTAAATATAAAGGAACTTTATATTGGATGGTGCTTCTTATTTATTTATAAAAACAGTTATTAATGTACAGTAGCACACACCTATTTTGCAGCACTTTACAGAGAATATGTAGAATTTTTATATCAATCAACTGGTTTTCTATTTAGTGGATTGTGAATAATTTCTAAACAGATTCTCATTTATCTTAACCCAGTTATACGCTGTTGCATTAATTCCTCTTGTCTAATGATGGTAACCTGGTTTCACACTCACCTGTAACTCTGCTGAACAGGGCCGCCACGCCACTCAAGATGAGATTGCTGCATCCGCGTTTCAGGCTGTGATCCTGGATCAGCAGTATGATGGGCAACCTGTGCAGGTGCGCGTGGCTATGGGAAAGGAACCCTCGCACCTCATGGCCATATTCAAAGGGAAGATGGTGGTGTATGAGGTAAGAACCATCCTATGGACATTAGAATACAATTGTACCTGGCTTTATCACCTCACACTCAAAGGCTGTACTCGTGGCGAGATGCAGAGCAGTCCTTTCGTATGGGTTCAATGGGCAGTTGCCCAAGGGCCCCAGGAGTATAAGGGCCCTAGGCTGATAGCTGAGCATTCCCTTTTTCCAGGGGAACCAGATTTTTGGAAATCAGCCCAGGGGAATCTGAGATATCTGACTTCAAAGGAGTGGTCCCCATCTGAGCCTGTTAATTGCTCTTCACAGCCAGATATCTCTGGTTCTGTCTGACATAGAGTTTTTCTCCAAAAGCTGTGACTCCCCCCTTTCGGTGGACACTGGAAGCTTGTCTCTACTTTGACCAGAACCAGAGATATCAGCCTTCCAATAGCTGGTTCCTGCTCCAGATCCACATGCCTGGTATACAGTTTTATATTCTCGTCGGTGGATTGCTCTGGCTCCTGAACTCTTATCCCCAAGTACCCTGTACCTCCAGAAAGGTGGGACTCTCTAGTGTTGTACTTGTATCCCATTGAAAGCTAAGAAATCTGTTTCCAGGAACTGGAGATATCTGCAGTCAAGCAAGCTGTCCTCTCACTGGAAAATGATGATTATTACACCCACTCCACTATCCATTCCTCCCCTGAGTATTAAACAACCTGAAGTCATGTACCGGACCGAGCCCCTTCATTCAGCCCAATGCCCCATTCTACAGTTTAGAGTTTTTCCTTCCGCCCCATCTCCCACCATCTCTGCAGTAAAGGAGTAATTAGCAGAAATTACTTTTCCAGGTCCTACATGCTGAGCAGAAGATAGAACACCCCATACCTCCAGCGGGATATCAAAGCTATCACTGAAAACACTAGAGATGAGCGGGTTCGGTTTCTCTGAATCCGAACCCGCCAGAACTTCATGTTTTTTTTCACGGGTCCGAGCGACTCGGATCTTCCCGCCTTGCTCGGTTAACCCGAGCGCGCCCTAACGTCATCATGACGCTGTCGGATTCTCGCGAGGCTCGGATTCTATCGCGAGACTCGGATTCTATATAAGGAGCCGCGCGTCGCCGCCATTTTCACACGTGCATTGAGATTGATAGGGAGAGGACGTGGCTGGCGTCCTCTCCATTTAGATTATAAGAGACTGAGAGAGATTTACTGGAGCTGACTAGGAGGAGTACTGTTACTGTAGAAGTGTAGAGACTGAGTGGAGAGAGTTTACTAGTGAGGACAGTGCAGTTTACTTTATAATCCGTTCTCTGCCTGAAAAAAACGATACACAGCACACAGTGACTCAGTCACATACCATATCTGTGTGCACTGCTCAGGCTCAGGCCAGTGTGCTGCATCATCTATTATCTATATATAATATTATATATATCTGTCTGACTGCTCAGCTCACACAGCTTATAATTGTGGGGGAGACTGGGGAGCACTACTGCAGTGCCAGTTATAGGTTATAGCAGGAGCCAGGAGTACATAATATATTATATAGTGAGTGACCACCAGACACACAGTGCAGTTTATTTAATATATCCGTTCTCTGCCTGAAAAAAGCGATACACACAGTGACTCAGTCAGTCACATACCATATCTGTGTGCACTGCTCAGGCTCAGGCCAGTGTGCTGCATCATCTATTATCTATATATAATATTATATATATCTGTCTGACTGCTCAGCTCACACAGCTTATAATTGTGGGGGAGACTGGGGAGCACTACTGCAGTGCCAGTTATAGGTTATAGCAGGAGCCAGGAGTACATAATATATTATATAGTGAGTGACCACCAGACACACAGTGCAGTTTATTTAATATATCCGTTCTCTGCCTGAAAAAAGCGATACACACAGTGACTCAGTCAGTCACATACCATATCTGTGTGCACTGCTCAGGCTCAGGCCAGTGTGCTGCATCATCTATTATCTATATATAATATTATATATATCTGTCTGACTGCTCAGCTCACACAGCTTATAATTGTGGGGGAGACTGGGGAGCACTACTGCAGTGCCAGTTATAGGTTATAGCAGGAGCCAGGAGTACATAATATATTATATAGTGAGTGACCACCAGACACACAGTGCAGTTTATTTAATATATCCGTTCTCTGCCTGAAAAAAGCGATACACACAGTGACTCAGTCAGTCACATACCATATCTGTGTGCACTGCTCAGGCTCAGGCCAGTGTGCTGCATCATCTATATATATTATATATCTGTCTGACTGCTCAGCTCACACAGCTTATAATTGTGGGGGAGACTGGGGAGCACTACTGCAGTGCCAGTTATAGGTTATAGCAGGAGCCAGGAGTACATATTATATTAAAATTAAACAGTGCACACTTTTGCTGCAGGAGTGCCACTGCCAGTGTGACTGACCAGTGACCTGACCACACTGACCACCAGTATAGTTAGTAGTATACTTATATTGTGATTGCCTGAAAAAGTTAAACACTCGTCGTGTGACTTCACTTGTGTGTTGTTTTTTTTTTTTATTCTATAAAAATAAAACTCATTCTGCTGACAGACAGTGTCCAGCAGGTCCGTCATTATATAATATATAATATATACCTGTCCGGCTGCAGTAGTGATATATATATATTTTTTATATCATTTATCATCCAGTCGCAGCAGACACAGTACGGTAGTTCACGGCTGTGGCTACCTCTGTGTCTCTGCACTCGGCAGGCAGTCCGTCCATAATTGTAATACCACCTAACCGTGGATTTTTTTCATTCTTCTTTATACATACATAGTTACATAGACATCTTCTCTTTATCAACCAGTCTATATTAGCTGCAGACACAGTACAGTACGGTAGTTCACGGCTGTGGCTACCTCTGTGTCTGCACTCGGCAGGCAGTCCGTCCATAATTGTATACCACCTAACCGTGGTTTTTTTTCATTCTTCTTTATACATACATAGTTACATAGACATCTTCTCTTTATCAACCAGTCTATATTAGCTGCAGACACAGTACAGTACGGTAGTTCACGGCTGTGGCTACCTCTGTGTCTGCACTCGGCAGGCAGTCCGTCCATAATTGTATACCACCTAACCGTGGATTTTTTTCAGTCTTCTTTATACATACATAGTTACATAGACATCTTCTCTTTATCAACCAGTCTATATTAGCTGCAGACACAGTACAGTACGGTAGTTCACGGCTGTGGCTACCTCTGTGTCTGCAGTCGGCAGGCAGTCCATAATTGTATACTAGTATCCATCTCCATTGTTTACCTGAGGTGCCTTTTAGTTGTGCCTATTAAAATATGGAGAACAAAAATGTTGAGGTTCCAAAATTAGGGAAAGATCAAGATCCACTTCCACCTCGTGCTGAAGCTGCTGCCACTAGTCATGGCCGAGACGATGAAATGCCAGCAACGTCGTCTGCCAAGGCCGATGCCCAATGTCATAGTACAGAGCATGTCAAATCCAAAACACCAAATATCAGAAAAAAAAGGACTCCAAAACCTAAAATAAAATTGTCGGAGGAGAAGCGTAAACTTGCCAATATGCCATTTACCACACGGAGTGGCAAGGAACGGCTGAGGCCCTGGCCTATGTTCATGGCTAGTGGTTCAGCTTCACATGAGGATGGAAGCACTCAGCCTCTCGCTAGAAAAATGAAAAGACTCAAGCTGGCAAAAGCAGCACAGCAAAGAACTGTGCATTCTTCGAAATCCCAAATCCACAAGGAGAGTCCAATTGTGTCGGTTGCGATGCCTGACCTTCCCAACACTGGACGTGAAGAGCATGCGCCTTCCACCATTTGCACGCCCCCTGCAAGTGCTGGAAGGAGCACCCGCAGTCCAGTTCCTGATAGTCAGATTGAAGATGTCAGTGTTGAAGTACACCAGGATGAGGAGGATATGGGTGTTGCTGGCGCTGGGGAGGAAATTGACCAGGAGGATTCTGATGGTGAGGTGGTTTGTTTAAGTCAGGCACCCGGGGAGACACCTGTTGTCCGTGGGAGGAATATGGCCGTTGACATGCCAGGTGAAAATACCAAAAAAATCAGCTCTTCGGTGTGGAGGTATTTCACCAGAAATGCGGACAACAGGTGTCAAGCCGTGTGTTCCCTTTGTCAAGCTGTAATAAGTAGGGGTAAGGACGTTAACCACCTCGGAACATCCTCCCTTATACGTCACCTGCAGCGCATTCATAATAAGTCAGTGACAAGTTCAAAAACTTTGGGTGACAGCGGAAGCAGTCCACTGACCAGTAAATCCCTTCCTCTTGTAACCAAGCTCACGCAAACCACCCCACCAACTCCCTCAGTGTCAATTTCCTCCTTCCCCAGGAATGCCAATAGTCCTGCAGGCCATGTCACTGGCAATTCTGACGAGTCCTCTCCTGCCTGGGATTCCTCCGATGCATCCTTGCGTGTAACGCCTACTGCTGCTGGCGCTGCTGTTGTTGCCGCTGGGAGTCGATGGTCATCCCAGAGGGGAAGTCGTAAGCCCACTTGTACTACTTCCAGTAAGCAATTGACTGTTCAACAGTCCTTTGCGAGGAAGATGAAATATCACAGCAGTCATCCTACTGCAAAGCGGATAACTGAGGCCTTGACAACTATGTTGGTGTTAGACGTGCGTCCGGTATCCGCCGTTAGTTCACAGGGAACTAGACAATTTATTGAGGCAGTGTGCCCCCGTTACCAAATACCATCTAGGTTCCACTTCTCTAGGCAGGCGATACCGAGAATGTACACGGACGTCAGAAAAAGACTCACCAGTGTCCTAAAAAATGCAGTTGTACCCAATGTCCACTTAACCACGGACATGTGGACAAGTGGAGCAGGGCAGGGTCAGGACTATATGACTGTGACAGCCCACTGGGTAGATGTATGGACTCCCGCCGCAAGAACAGCAGCGGCGGCACCAGTAGCAGCATCTCGCAAACGCCAACTCTTTCCTAGGCAGGCTACGCTTTGTATCACCGCTTTCCAGAATACGCACACAGCTGAAAACCTCTTACGGCAACTGAGGAAGATCATCGCGGAATGGCTTACCCCAATTGGACTCTCCTGTGGATTTGTGGCATCGGACAATGCCAGCAATATTGTGTGTGCATTAAATATGGGCAAATTCCAGCACGTCCCATGTTTTGCACATACCTTGAATTTGGTGGTGCAGAATTTTTTAAAAAACGACAGGGGCGTGCAAGAGATGCTGTCGGTGGCCAGAAGAATTGCGGGACACTTTCGGCGTACAGGCACCACGTACAGAAGACTGGAGCACCACCAAAAACTACTGAACCTGCCCTGCCATCATCTGAAGCAAGAAGTGGTAACGAGGTGGAATTCAACCCTCTATATGCTTCAGAGGTTGGAGGAGCAGCAAAAGGCCATTCAAGCCTATACAATTGAGCACGATATAGGAGGTGGAATGCACCTGTCTCAAGTGCAGTGGAGAATGATTTCAACGTTGTGCAAGGTTCTGATGCCCTTTGAACTTGCCACACGTGAAGTCAGTTCAGACACTGCCAGCCTGAGTCAGGTCATTCCCCTCATCAGGCTTTTGCAGAAGAAGCTGGAGGCATTGAAGAAGGAGCTAAAAGGGAGCGATTCCGCTAGGCATGTGGGACTTGTGGATGCAGCCCTTAATTCGCTTAACAAGGATTCACGGGTGGTCAATCTGTTGAAATCAGAGCACTACATTTTGGCCACCGTGCTCGATCCTAGATTTAAAGCCTACCTTGGATCTCTCTTTCCGGCAGACACAAGTCTGCTGGGGTTGAAAGACCTGCTGGTGACTAAATTGTCAAGTCAAGCGGAACGCGACCTGTCAACATCTCCTCCTTCACATTCTCCCGCAACTGGGGGTGCGAGGAAAAGGCTCAGAATTCCGAGCCCACCCGCTGGCGGTGATGCAGGGCAGTCTGGAGCGACTGCTGATGCTGACATCTGGTCCGGACTGAAGGACCTGACAACGATTACGGACATGTCGTCTACTGTCACTGCATATGATTCTCTCAACATTGATAGAATGGTGGAGGATTATATGAGTGACCGCATCCAAGTAGGCACGTCACACAGTCCGTACTTATACTGGCAGGAAAAAGAGGCAATTTGGAGGCCCTTGCACAAACTGGCTTTATTCTACCTAAGTTGCCCTCCCACAAGTGTGTACTCCGAAAGAGTGTTTAGTGCCGCCGCTCACCTTGTCAGCAATCGGCGTACGAGGTTACATCCAGAAAATGTGGAGAAGATGATGTTCATTAAAATGAATTATAATCAATTCCTCCGCGGAGACATTGACCAGCAGCAATTGCCTCCACAAAGTACACAGGGAGCTGAGATGGTGGATTCCAGTGGGGACGAATTGATAATCTGTGAGGAGGGGGATGTACACGGTGATATATCGGAGGGTGAAGATGAGGTGGACATCTTGCCTCTGTAGAGCCAGTTTGTGCAAGGAGAGATTAATTGCTTCTTTTTTGGGGGGGGGTCCAAACCAACCCGTCATATCAGTCACAGTCGTGTGGCAGACCCTGTCACTGAAATGATGGGTTGGTTAAAGTGTGCATGTCCTGTTTTGTTTATACAACATAAGGGTGGGTGGGAGGGCCCAAGGACAATTCCATCTTGCACCTCTTTTTTCTTTTCTTTTTCTTTGCATCATGTGCTGATTGGGGAGGGTTTTTTGGAAGGGACATCCTGCGTGACACTGCAGTGCCACTCCTAGATGGGCCCGGTGTTTGTGTCGGCCACTAGGGTCGCTAATCTTACTCACACAGTCAGCTACCTCATTGCGCCTCTTTTTTTCTTTGCGTCATGTGCTGTTTGGGGAGGGTTTTTTGGAAGGGACATCCTGCGTGACACTGCAGTGCCACTCCTAGATGGGCCCGGTGTTTGTGTCGGCCACTAGGGTCGCTAATCTTACTCACACAGCTACCTCATTGCGCCTCTTTTTTTCTTTGCGTCATGTGCTGTTTGGGGAGGGTTTTTTGGAAGGGACATCCTGCGTGACACTGCAGTGCCACTCCTAGATGGGCCCGGTGTTTGTGTCGGCCACTAGGGTCGCTAATCTTACTCACACAGCTACCTCATTGCGCCTCTTTTTTTCTTTGCGTCATGTGCTGTTTGGGGAGGGTTTTTTGGAAGGGCCATCCTGCGTGACACTGCAGTGCCACTCCTAGATGGGCCCGGTGTTTGTGTCGGCCACTAGGGTCGCTAATCTTACTCACACAGCTACCTCATTGCGCCTCTTTTTTTCTTTGCGTCATGTGCTGTTTGGGGAGGGTTTTTTGGAAGGGACATCCTGCGTGACACTGCAGTGCCACTCCTAGATGGGCCCGGTGTTTGTGTCGGCCACTAGGGTCGCTTATCTTACTCACACAGCGACCTCGGTGCAAATTTTAGGACTAAAAATAATATTGTGAGGTGTGAGGTATTCAGAATAGACTGAAAATGAGTGTAAATTATGGTTTTTGAGGTTAATAATACTTTGGGATCAAAATGACCCCCAAATTCTATGATTTAAGCTGTTTTTTAGTGTTTTTTGAAAAAAACACCCGAATCCAAAACACACCCGAATCCGACAAAAAAAATTCGGTGAGGTTTTGCCAAAACGCGTTCGAACCCAAAACACGGCCGCGGAACCGAACCCAAAACCAAAACACAAAACCCGAAAAATTTCAGGCGCTCATCTCTAGAAAACACCCCACCACCCCTACTGCTGGAAGATGGGTAGGGGCCACAGTGCATTGCTGTTAAGACGGCCCTGGAGAGATGTTCCCTTTCAGAGTTCCATTCCATCCCTCACTCACTCTTTTTGGATGCTTCTGATGCCTTGCTTTCTAATCTGCATTAATAGAAGGAAGCTTCATCACTTGTTCACATGCTATGTATGATCTATTGTAAGTGCAGTATGATAGAAGAATCTCAAACAGGGCAGATATGGCCACATGAACACCCATAAGCAAATCCAATTGATATTCATATAATACAGGCATATGCAGCTTATGAGTCTTCACATGTTGTGGAACTACAAGTCTCAGAAGGCTAAGACATTTGGTTCAGCAACAACTGGAGAGCCACAGGATACCTTTTTTTAAATAATACAAATCAGAATAAAGATGCTTATCGATTACATATATAGATGCAAACTGAGTAGACATGGTCACTAGGTGAAAATATTTACCACACCGTCTCACAAGCGCTTCTCATAGAATTTTCATAAGGAGGATTTAACCACTGTTTGAGGGGTAATTTGAACCTTATAAAAAACATAAAAACACTAGGTGATCTGACAGTCTTGAGAAGGACAGTCTGCTCCACGCACTATGCACACATTGCAATAATCGGACCAATCAGCCAGGAATTTGCTGATCGGTCCCAATACTGCACAGTGTTTACCTAGCATAAGAAGAGTCTGTGAAAACACACATCTCAACTGGTGTAGAAGTAATAAAATGAATAAATCACATTTTGATACATAAGCCATATGGTATTCAATTATACTAATGGGCATATTTATTATTATTTGTGGGAAGCCCCCAAAAAATAAAGATTCCTTATTACCCACATGTATCATTTCTGAGTCGATGGGACGGGGGTTCCAATAGGAGATCAGTGAGAAGTAAAGTGATTGCATCATGACCACTTTACTTTCCAGCTTTGCCCCCTCAACTGTGTTACTACGCATGCAGATGGGCAAGCCAGAAGGGAAGTGGTTAAAATGCTGCCAGTCGGGATCCCAGCGGTCACAATACCGACGCCGGAATCCCGACAGGGGATGAAATGCCGCCGCTGCAATACCGGCGACACAGGCTATTCTCCCTCTGTGAGTATCCACGACACCCATAGAGGGAGAATATAACCTGTGCCCGCAAGGGGCTTTCTAGCACTCGTCTCGCTGTTGGAATTCTGGCGGACAGGATCGCGCTGACGAAATCATGACAGCCGGCATCCCGTCCACCGGCATTTAGTACATAAGAACCACTGGGAGAGATCCCTCTACTGAAAAAAAGGGCGAAAGGTGGCCTATAGACTACTATAGGCTAATGCCATCTGAAGATGACATTAGTGGCTGGGCCAGGTTATGGAATGGTAAATCCGGCAGCACAGCAACCCTCATAGAAATCTATGGGAGGTGCGGTTGCTGTCGGAAATGGAGGGACTGTGGTAAATATTGAAGCTATCTGCTGTGCTTCTGCCTTCTTACAACTTGGAGATACAGAGGGGGGAATTCAGTTGCTTGGAATTCACATTTCAGTTCGCAGTCCCCCAGGTGCCCAAAAGGTATTTTTCGCGAACACACCCATTAGTTTAGTCAGGTTTAGCGGCTAAACCCAACACTAATGGGCGCAATAAACAGCATCAATTGAATATCGCCCCTGCGATCTCCCACCACTTTAGACGGGAGATTGGGTAGCGATAACAATTGAATTCCCCCTTAATGTTTACTAGTGTTTTCCAAGTAAATGACGAAAGTATAATGTAGGAAATATGCATGTAATGCTTTATACCGAATCTCTGTCTAAATATAATGTACAGTAACTGTTATAGCGTCAGAGGCGGAACTACCGCCAGTGCAACCAATGCGTTGCACTGAGGCCCGCCACTGTCCAGGGGCCCAAAGCATTTAATGAGTCAAACTGACTCATTACATGCCGCAGTGTGCTGCGGGCAACCGCTGCCCGCAGCACACAGCCGCCCGGACAGAGAGGAGAGGAGCAGCGGTACAGGGGAAGGAGGAGGAGGGAGGTGGAGGAGGGAGCCGCAGCAGCGCTTTACTACTGGTTGAGGCGCTGCTGCTGCTGTCCCTCTGCTTCACTAAAGGCTGTCTTCCGAGAACAGCCTATAGTGAAGCAGAGGGGCAGCAGCAGCAGCGCCTCCACCAATAACACAGCGCTGCTGCAGCTCCCTCCTCCACCCCCTCCTCCTCCTTCTCTCCTGCCCGGGAATCGTGACCAGAAGCTGCACGAGGAGCCTGAG
Source organism: Pseudophryne corroboree (assembly GCF_028390025.1). Lineage (NCBI taxonomy): Eukaryota > Metazoa > Chordata > Amphibia > Anura > Myobatrachidae > Pseudophryne > Pseudophryne corroboree. Next base: position 194,631,736 of record NC_086450.1, on the reverse strand, counting down.
CCAGCGGAGAGGGTAAGTATAATTCTTCTTTCTTTCTTTCTTTCTTTCTTTCTTTCTTTCTTTCTTTCTTTCTTTCTTTCTTTCTTTCTTTCTTTCTTTCTTTCTTTCTTTCCTTCCTTGTACAAAAAGGGGGACTGCCTGCCGCAATGTGTAAAAATGGGGGACTGCCTGCCGCAATGTGTAAAAAGGGGGAATCTGCTTGCCGCAAAGTGTAAAAAGGGGGAATCTGCCTGCCGTGATGTGTAAAAAGGTGGAATCTGTCTGCCGTGATGTGTAACAAGGGCACACTGTCTGCCGTAATGTGTAAAAAGGGCGCGCTGTCTGCCTTTATGTGTAAAAAGGGCACGCTGTCTGCCGTTATGTGTAAAAAGTGTACCCTGTCTGCCGCTATGTTTAACAAGGGCATGCTGTCTGCCGTTATGTGTAAAAAGTGTACGCTGTCTGCCGCTATGTGTAACAAGGGCACACTGTCTGCCGTTATGTGTAAAAAGGGGACGCTGTCTGCCGCAATGTGTAAAAAGGGGGAATCTGCCTGCCGTAATGTGTAAAAAGGGGGATGCTGTCTGCCGTAATGTGTAACAAGGGCACACTGTCTGCCGTAATGTGTAAAAAGGGGACGCTGTCTGCCGTTATGTGTAAAAAGGGCACGCTGTCTGCCGTTATGTGTAAAAAAGTGTACGCTGTCTGCCGCTATGTTTAACAAGGGCACGCTGTCTGCCGTTATGTGTAAAAAGGGGACGCTGTCTGCTGTTATGTGTAAAAAGTGCATGCTGTCTGCCGCTATGTTTAAAAAGGGCGCGCTGTCTGCCGTAATGTGTAAAAAGGGGACACTGTCTGTTGTAATGTGTAAAAAGAGGAATCTGTCCGACGTAAGGTGTAAAAGGGTCTCTACCTGGTGTAGTGGTACTACTGTGCGGTGTAATTTGAATAATGGAGACTACTGTGCACCGTTTTATGAATTGGTATTATTTTGTGGCCACACCCCTTCCCCATGAAGCCACGCCCCTATGTATTTTTGCGTGCGCCTACGGCGCGCACTGCCCCTGTTTTGCATGCAGGGGTGGGGCTCCGATGCCGTTTCTTGCACACAGTGCTAAAATGTCTAGTTACGGCACTGTTGCTAGGTATCCATTTCTCTGGCCCTGCGCAGGTCCCCCTCACCAGATCCTCTCCAGGGGTGAGGTGGTGGACTTGGATAGGATGGGCGGCCCAAAGCATTTTGTCGCACCTGGGCCCACCGCTCTCTAGTTCCGCCACTGTATAGCTTATCTAATTCCTTTATATTAGAAAGAGCAAAATACAGTTAAGTTAGCAAATGGCAAAAGAGACAGGATTAAAAGCTGATTTAGCAAAGATATGCAAGTTAGCATGCTTACATTCATTTATTTGTGCACAGGTTTGCAAACTCTTTAAATTATTGTTAAATAAAAAATATATTTGTTTGATAGTATTTTCCTGGCATAAACATGTTGTTTCAAGATTTGCCAATGAAGTTTGATCAGTTTGATCAGTATATACAATACAATTCCTCTCAGGAAATATAATTACAAGATTTAGAACCCTGTACATACTCAAAATCATAATTATTATACTTCTGTGAGTATTTTTGTTGTGATTGGAGAGTTACTGATTTTTACTGAGTAGTGATTGGAAAATGATTAATATTTTGATGTTTTTCCATATTCAGGGTGGTACATCTCGCGCAGACAATGATGAGACACCCCCTGAGGTCAGATTATTTCATGTCCACGGAACCAATGAATACAATACCAAGGCTTTTGAAGTAACTGTCCGGGCATCATCCCTCAACTCCAATGATGTATTTGTGCTGAAGACGAAAGGAACCTGCTATTTGTGGTGTGGAAAGGTAATACCAAGGACTATATGGTAATCTGATCCACAATTATGAGATATGAAATATGAAGAAAAAATAATTAAGTGCTCTGTATAGAGCATCACTGTATGCTAATGATTCTCTGTTGTCTCAAAAAAAAAAAAGTAAACTATAGGAGTACAATCCTTAATAAAATAAAAGAGGAAAGGTTAGAAGGAGGGAGAGGGGAAGAGAAATATAGAAAAGGAGACACAGTGCAACCAATACCTCTTCTTTTTTGCTCTTTAGATCTCTAAACCAGAGGTAGTATTTATATAAAATGTCTGTGCACAATTGTCCCCTTTAAAAGTTATGTTCTATTCCAGTGGTCTCCAACCTTAATTGGGGTGTGAGCTACTTTCGGAAAATAAAAGCTCTGAAAGTGCTACCCCCTCCCCGCAATGCGCAAGTGTTCCTGCAAAAGTGGGTGTGGCCTCACAAAAGTGGGTGTGGCCTCACAACTACAAGTAATGCCCCACCACATAGTGCCAGATACACAAATAATGCCCCCCAGCAGTGCAAGATACACAAATAATGCCCCTAGCAGTGCCAGGTACACAAATAATGCCGCTCAGAAGTGCCAGATACACAAATAATGCCTCCCAGCAGTGCCAGATACACAAATGATGCCCCCCAGCAGTGTCAGATACACAAATAATGCACCCCAGCAGTGCCAGATACACAAATAATGCCCCCCAGCAGTGCCAGATACATGTTATGCCCCCCAGCAGTGCCAGATACAATGCCCACCGCAGTGCCAGATACAATACCCCCACCAGTGCCAGATAAAATGCACCCACCAGTGCCAGATACAATGCCCCCTGCAGTGCCAGATACAATGCCCCCCGCAATGCCAGATACAATGCCCCCCGCACAGTGCTCACCACTGCTGGCTTCTTCTAGCGAAGCCGGTGCTGCTCCTCCTGTATGAGGAACGTAAGGGGAGTAGAGCGCAGCGTGCGCATCTCCTATCTGTGACGTCCGGAGAGCGGCTGTGGTGAGGGTGACAGAGTCTCCGGCAGCGACGGCGGGCATTTTAAATATGGCACCGGTAAGTGAGCCAATCAAAGCTTGTGGTCCGGCAGCCAATCAGGTGCCGCAGCTGCCGGTCCACGAGCTCTGATTGGCTGACGGCCAGCACCATATTAAAAATGAAGGGAGGAGGAGTGCCAGTGATTGGCCAAGCCCGTACGTTCTGCGAGCTACCGAAAATACTACGGCGAACTACCGGTAGCTCGCGAGTGATGGGTTGGCGATCACTGTTCTATTCCAATAAAAAAGTCTATCTTTTGCTGATTATGTTGATAATATAACAATGGCAGTAGTATAAAGATAAATTATAACCCATTTACCCAAGTAGAGTTATCTATAGAAATCTGAGCAGTTAACTTGCACAGACAATCTTATTTCTCCTTTTGTTTTCCTGACTTTTAAAAAGTGGGAATTGCCATATTAATGGCTTGAGGAAGGCTTGAGGAATGTATATGTTATTGTGCAGGGGATGCCACACAAAAGGTAAGTTTTCCCTAGATGTCTGCACTGGCCCCTGTATTTCTGACCACAAAAACAGCACCCATATATATTCTATGGGGGTGTAAGTTAATTGACATACTGATCAATTTTGGCCTGGCAGCTAATGCTATCTTCGGGTGGCCAATGGGCTACACTGATTTCCATAATACTGAACCAACAATGGCACATTAATAACTGCTCTAGTTCATTCCTCTGCAGCGGGCTGACATGTTAGGAGGGAGCATACCAGGGACGCCACAACCGTTTTGGGTGTGTGGGGGGGCAAGATATAATTTTATTTTGGTGCCCCCTAAATCGCTGTCGCCCCCTCAGGGGCACATGGACTTACCCGCCACACCACCTACCTGTAGATAGAGTTATCTATCTATCTACAGATGCGGCCGCTGTCAGCTTACCTGCAAATGAATCGCATGTGCAACCGCATCACGATTGCGACTAGCTGCACCCGCGTGCAACCCATTCCCGAAAACGTACACAACCATGCAATCCTATGAATCATGGATGTGTACGCAGTGCAAACTTTACAGGGTAAAGTTTTAGTTGGACCCAGTTAGAAATGGGAGGAGGTCATCAGGGGGTGCCGTGAGTGACGGAGGTGGAAGGGCAAAGGGGAGCTGACAAAGAGGAGGACAAAGGTGGGAGGGAGAAAAGGTTAGGAACATCTGAAGTGGGAGGTGAGAAGGGAGCAGGGCTGGTCCCAGAGGAGGGACCAGCCCACTTTCACTAGCCACACACTGTAGGGCTGGAGCTCGGTGCAGAGGGGCGGAGGGCCCTGGAGGCAGGCGGAGAAGAGCTGTGGGGAGGGAGGAGGTGGAGCAGCCCGGAATAGAATAGTATTATCTTGACACTGCCCGTAGATGGCAGATGCACCGCACCCCTTGATTCAGTACTTTGGTGCCTCCCCAATATTTGGAGGAGCACTCCCTTGTCCCCCCTGTTCCAGCACCTATGGAGCTCAGCATACACAGCATAGACTGGTTTATGCATGCACGGGATGGGGCCAGTGATGTCACAGCAGCCCAGATAAAAGCATTCTTAGCTTTTCTTTTTTTCTTAATGTATATTATCCCATTAGGACACTGTCATAACTATGAGGGGGGTTGGGTCTGGGAGACCAGCACTCGGGATCCTGGCGGTCAGCATACCGACCCTGGAATCCCGGCGGCAGAATGCCGGAGGGGGCGAGAGCAACAAAGCCCCTCGCAGAATCGATGCGCTCGCTGCACTCGCCACAGGTTCTATTCCCACTCTATGGGTGTCGTGGACAATAGTCCCTGTGGGTCAGCATTCTGTCTGGTGGCATTTTGATTGCTTGGGATCCCGGATTCGGCATGGTGACCACTGGGCTCACGAGCGGTGGTCACATGCAGGGCCTGATTAACCAGTAGGCTGACAAGGCTGCAGCCTGGAGCACTGGGTCCTGGGGGGGAGATGCAGCGCTGGCACAATAGACTGCACTGGGATGGGAGCCGCTGGAGTTGGAGATCCGAGCAAGGTCTTGTGAGATCTCCCCCGGGAACTGTGAGAGCAGCGGTGCCTGCTGGGATTGCCGGCACCACCGAGGCAGGGACTCTGGGAAGAGGAGATCCTGTGAGAGCTGCGGTTGGCTCCACTGCCGAGGCTGTGATACTGTGGGAGCAGCGGTGCATGCTGGGATTGCAGCGTCACCGAGGCAGGGACGCCAGGGAAAGAGGAGATCCTGTGAGAGCCGCGGCTGGCTCCGCTGCCAAGGCTGTGATACTGTGGGAGCAGTGGTGCCTGCTGGGATTGCCGGTGTTACCGAGACAGGAAGACCAGGGAAAGAGGAGATCCTGTGAGAGCCATGGCTTGCTCTGCTGCCGAGGCTGTGATTGATGCTACTGCCGCCGTTGCCAGCACTGCTAGGGCAGTAAGGGGCAATATTATGAATGGAAATGAGACCCGGGCCTGTAAAAGATTTTAGCTGAATGTAAGCAAAAAAATTAGTGGTGGGGAAGTGAAGGGGGGTGGCCACTTCTGTATTAGCCTTGGGTGGCTGGAACCCTCAATCAGGCCCTGGTCACATGACTGCATCCCCGAGGAGGGAGCACAGCCGTCCATAATGGAAGGGGGCAATAATACTTTACACTGTAACAGAGCTGCAGTAGAATGTAATACTAATACTGCACTGTGTGTTCATATGTGAAGTGTGACTCTTGGGGTTTACAGTGGTCCTTAAAATATGTGTACACACTAGGCATAACAATTGGACAGTAAGCTTGTCAACTTTCCCCGACAACAAGGTACACCAGCTCTCCCTTTTATATCACCCCTTATCACCATGTCCTTTGAAAATGTATTCATTCCGGGTGGTCTTCTGTTTGCCGGCGGTCGGGCTCCCGGCGCTCAGTATACCGGCGCCGGGAGCCCGACAGCCGGAATACCGACAATTATTTTCCCTCGTGGGGGTCCACGACCCCCATAGAGGGAGAATAAAATAGCGCAGCGAGCCCGCAAGGGGCTCATTTGCGCTCGCCAAGCTGTCGGTAAGCCGGCGGTCGGGCTCCCGGCGCCGGGATGCTGGTCGCCGGGAGCCCGACCGCCGGCCAGCCGTAGTGAACCCATTAATTCCACAGTCACCCTCTTATAAGAACACCCTGGCTATAATGAAAGTGTTGTACAGTTGCATCAAATATTTTATTAACTTTTTTTTTTAAAGAAGAACCACTTAGCAAAAGAAATTTAGATGTCCAAAAAAAATAATCACATTAAGTCTAGTAATTCTTTAGGGGGTGGGGGTACCTGATTTTAAATATTGCATTTCCATCTATAAAATGTAAAAGAAACACACTTGGACTTGTGGTGGGATCAAACTCACATCATTTTCTACCATGTGTGACCCTAACACACAGGAATGAAGATAACCCCTAATATGGTTAAACATTGTAATCTGATAACTTTCACTGGCATTCAGTAATTGCTGTGATTTAGTAAATTCAGATTTCTATAGACAATACTCTTAAGGGGGGTACACATGGAGAGATCCGTGTTTAAAATCTAAACTAAATCTAAAATGCCCCCCAGCGATAGCAATGTGCGGCCCCGCGCATCACTATCGCTGGTGCTAGATTGGCCTGCATGCAGGCTCAATCTAGCGGGTCGCTCACTTCAGCGCTGTGTGAAGTGAGCACCCCCCCTCGCTCAGCACACATTGCGCTGTGCTGAGCTGGGGGAGAGATGTGTGCTGAGCGGTCTGTGTTAAGATCACTCAGCACACATCTCTCCCGTCAGTACTGGCCTTTAGTTTGATGTATCAAGCAGTGAAAAAAGTGGATGAGTGGCGCAGTAGAGAGGTTGTCCATAGCAACCAATCAATTTCTACCTATCATTTTATAGAATATACTCAATAAATGCTACCAAGAAGCGTGGGGGCTGCTAAGTTCTCTTACTGGTCCACTTCTCCTCTCTTTTCACTGCTTGATAAATACAATCCCTAAGTGATATCCTTGTATTAGGTATGCAAAATGAATAATGCAGTATGCAACCTTTAGACTATAATTTAATTCTGAGTGTATCTTTTACTTGTCCCGCAGGGCAGTAGTGGCGATGAGAGAGAAATGGCCAAGAATGTTGCTGACCTGATTTCCAGGGGTGAGAAGGTGGTGTTAGCCGAGGGCCAGGAACCAGATGAGTTCTGGCTGGCTCTGGGAGGCAAAAGCCAGTATGCTAACATTAAGAGGTAAAGACCTGGGTATCCAGATGGCAATAGTATGTCCAAATCTAGATGCTAAGAACTAGTGACCAGGCTTGGACTGGCCCACAGGGGTACAGGGAAACCACCGGTGGGCCCCACTGCCTGGGGGCCCACCTCCTGCTATTGTGCACTTGAAATACATTACACATATGTTACCTTATACTAGACTATGGTGTATTTTCTACAGTGCACTGCTGTCATTAATCTGTTATTAATCTGGTACATTATCATGAGTGCAGCATCTGATTTACTGTATATATTTATGAAGGGGCCCAGACATTGCACTCTCTAATAGTTAGTCAAACCAATGAGGTGGCAGACCCCACCCACTCTGCAAACTGGCCACACCCCTAAACATGGGCCCCTACCACTCCAACCCCCCGGTGGGCCCTACATGCCCCAGTCCGACACTGCTATTGACCAAAGTATATCCAACTTTAGATACAAAGTGTAGGTGACCATAAAGATGTTGATGATGAGCTGAACACATATTGGCAATAGTAGCTCCTGCATTACGCGTATGGAAATAAACGCGCATATTTGCCTGTATGTAGCATGCACATTATTGCAGTACACCACTCCTTATCGTGTGCTTTATTTGTTACTCATTATCAGTGTACAAGTACACTATCATATACTTGATGCAAATGATACACTTGGAAACAAGCATATTTAAACTTATGTCTAACTTTGCATTGAAGTACACTCACTTTGTAGACAAAGTGAGGGAACATCAACGCAGTTCGGGGTTAATTCAGACCTGATCGCTGCTTTGTGTTTTCTCACAGGCTGCGATCAGGTCTGAACTGTGCATGCGTATGCACCGCAATGCGCATGCGCGACTGACCGCAGCAATGGGGAGCGCCGGTCAGCGACGGGATGGTGTGAAAAATCCAAATGCACTGGCGATTGGAAGGAGATTGACAGGAAGAGGGCGTTTGTGGGTGGCAACTGACCGTTTTTAACGAGTGTCCGGAAAAACGCAGGAGGGACAAGGCGTTTGGAGGGAGGGTTTCTGACGTCAGCTCCAGCCCCGATCATACCAGCGGCTAAGTATGTCCTGGGCTGAGCAGAAACTGCACAAACTTATGTTTGTGCAGTTCTCCAACACATGCGATCGCACCCCTTCACACAGCTAATACCCTCCCTCTGTAGGCGGCGACTACCTGATCGCAGGGATGCAAAAAACGCACCCTAGCGATCAGGTCTGACTTAGGCCCTCAGCCGGGAGTGTAAATACACTTGTTTCCAAGTGCATTATTTGCATCAGTATATGTACACTTGTACACTGATAATGAGTAACAAATAAAGCACACAGATAGGGGGCGGTGTACTGTAATAATGTGTTTATGACACTGCATACAGGCAAATATGCGCATTTCTTTCCATGCACATAATGTCATTAGCCTCTTTGGGGTAGACGTTGCAGCCCATGCAGTGCGATAACATGCAAGATGCACTCCATAACCAGGCGGATCTCCAGCTCAGCATCTGAACCATTATTTCCACCTGTAGAAACAAAGCACTGGAGACTATAGTGGGACTCATGAAAAGTTGTCCGTAAACACTTGCACTCTTTATTTTATTTTCTTTTCTTACTGCACAGGTACAAAAACGAATTCTTACACATCTTTCCGTGATTTGCGCTTATGTCTCCTTATATCAAGAGGCAGAATGGAAACTGGAGAGAGGGTGTTCATGTAAATGCATCCGTGCAGACCACAAAAAAAAGATGAATATGCATATTCTCATGGGGCAAATCATTGCGAGTACTTTATCCTTGGTGCAAAATATGCACTGATGATGATGATGATGATGATGATAAGGGGGATCAGCAGCCACTGCTGCTTGCCTGACTGCATCTAGATCGATCTCACTGATACTATTATTATCATTAGGGGGGCTCTTAAAATCTATTTATGTTATGTATTTGCAGTTGGTTAACGGCACGCAAGAAAATTTCCATTAACATTTTTTAAATGAGAGGACAACAAATGTTTGTATTTTAATTAAATTTAAATAGTACTTTCATTTTGTGTTTACATCGATATTTAAATGACAGGCTATCGACTCTTCTGGCATAAAACCCACACATAGGCTGACCTGCCAGAGCTGGACACATTTTCCACCTACAGGACTTGACATGGAATTTACTAGACATAACACCTACTATCTATTAACACCACAATGGTTGCACATTGCATTGCAGAAAAAAAATACAGCATAAAACACACACAAAACACAAATCAATAAAAGGGCTCAACTATTAAAAACAAATAGTGTCCTGTTCACAAAGGCTTACACTTTACCTGAGTGATTGGAGAAACATAACTGAATAGGAGGGAGTTATGTAATCTATGTAATGAGCATTTGTTTAGTTTATACGGGTTGGGTTTGGGTGACTCACGTTTATACCATATGTTCCAGTGACCCCAATGTGTCTAAGGCATATACTAACACCTGCATCCCCTAACCCCAGTCTCGATCTACCGAGTAAAGTGTTCATTATATAGGGCCTAGTTCAGACCTGATTACAGCAGCAAATTTGTTAGCTAATAAAAACCATGCTGCCCTGCAAGGGGGGGCAGATTTAGATTTGGGTGGGTGTGTTCAGACTGAAATCTAAATTGCAGAGTATAAATAAAGCAGCCAGTATTTACTCTGCACGGAAACAAAATAACCCTCCCAAATCTAACTCTCTCTGCAAATGTTATATCTGCCCCCCTCCCCCTTCTACATATATTCCAGGTATGGAGGAATATATTAATCAGACTGCTTGCTAAGGTATTATTATTATTATTATTACATTTTATTTATAAGGCACCACAAGTGTTTTGCAGCGCCGTACAAAGGACAGTACAGGGAGACAAAACTCAGCATTACAGTAAATAAATAACAGAAATAGAGTACAGGTAACAAAGAGCACCACAATTCTCAAGACATAATACAGCTAAAATGTAAGTAGTGAGGGAGTGATCATCGTACTACAAGGGGCTGGTGGCCATAGATGGAGATTAGCCTTTACCAGCAGGAGAAAAAGCGGGTAAAGATAGTCACTGAGTAGGGGAGAGCTGCGAGTGAAATGTGTCGAGAAGAGGGCTTAGATAACAAGAGGAAAGAGGGCCCTGCTCTGAAGAGCTAACAATCTAGTGGGAAGGGTCGACAGACAGGTGACATGAGGTGCAAGCAAGCGGGAGGTAGCCTGATCGCAGTATGTAAGCAAAGCTGAGATGTTCAAGGCATCAGGCAGGGGGATGGAGGCGCGGCCTCAGGACTAGGTTATGCATCAGGAGGATATGCTTTGATGAGTAGGTGGGTTTTTAGTACCCGTTTGAAGCTTTGCAAGGTCAGGGAGAGTCTAATGGAGCAGGGGAGTGCATTCCACTGAAGGGATGCAGCATGGGCATTGTCTTGAACTCGAGCATGGGAAGCAGTGACCAGGGCGGTGGAGGAGAGTATGATCCACGGTGTCAAAGGCAGCAGAGAGGTCCAGAAGGATGAGCATAGAGAAGTGGCCCCTGGATTTGGCCGAAAGCAGATCATTGGTGACTTTCACCAGGGCAGTCTCAGTGGAGTGGATCAAGGACAGAGTTGTCAGAGAGGTAGCTTGTGAGACAGCTGTAGACCAGTCGTTCAAGTAGTTTGGAGGCGAAAGAGAGAAGAGAGATGGGATGGTAGTTGGTGGGTGATGAAGGGTAAAGGTTGGGTTTTTTGAGAATAGGTGAGACTAGAGCATGTTTGAATGGTGAGGGGAAGATGCCGGTAGAGAGCAATAGGTTAAAGAGGTGAGCTAGGTGGGAGCACGCAGTGTGGGAGAGGGAGCGGAGAAGATGGGAGGGAAGGGGGTCCAGGGGGCAGGTGGAGGGGGGAGGATAATATGAGGGAGTGGACTTCCTTGTCTGAAGTAGGACGGAAGGAGGACAGGGTGGGACAGATGGAGGGGGGATGATGGGGACAGGGGGCAGCAGAGGGGTGACGGGGGGAGATGTCGTGTGGCAGTGAGGGAGGATGGGAGGGGAGGAGGAGATGGGTGAAGGAGAGTGTTGAAAGTTTCAAAGAGACGGCGTGGACAGGAGTACTGAGAAGAGATGAGTAATTGTAAAAAGGATTGATTGGCGAGGGAAAGAGCAGAGCTGTAGGAGGAAATAATAAACTTGAAATGGAGGAAGTCCGGCAGAGAGTGAGCTTTCCTCCAGGAGCGTTCAGAGGACTGTGAGCATTCTTGTAAGAAACGTGTTAGTTTGGTGTGCCAGGGTTGGGGTTTGGAGCGGCGGAGGGGAGCAGAGGAGAGGGGGCCACAGAGTCGAGAGCAGCGGTTAGGGAAGAGTTATAGAAGGAGGCTGCCTGGTTGGGACCAGTCATAGTGGAAAGAAGAGATAGGAAAGTCTCGAGGGAGAACATGAAAGTGGGGTCAAGAGTCCTGAGATTGCGTCTGGTGATGGTGTGTCTGAGCGTGGAGAGGAGAAAGGAGGATGAGAGCGTGAAAGAAAGCAGATGGCAGTCAGAGAGAGGGAAGGAAGAGTTTGAGAAATCAGAGAGATCACATCGGTGGGTGAAAACAAGGTCAAGGGAGTGGCCGAGATTGTGAGTAGGGGTGGTGGTCCATTGAGAAAGTCCAAAGGAGATGGAAAAGGTTAAAGTCACCGAGGATGACAGCGGGGAGTTCGGAGGAGAGAAAGTGGGTAGGCCAGGCAGCAAAGTTGTCAAGGAAAGGTGAACAGTGGTGAGGGGGGCGGTATATCACTGCCACAAGGAGGTGAATGGGGTAGAAGAGGCGGATAGTGTGAACCTCAAAGGTGGAGAAGGTGAGGGAGGGCTCAGGTGGGATGACACGAAAAGGTGCAGTTTGGGGAGAGAAGGATGCCCACGCCTCTACCCTGGCGGTCATCAGGTCTGACCGTGTGGGTGAAGGAGAGGCCTCCATAGGAGAGGGCAGCAGGGGAGGTGGTGTCAGAGGAGGAGAGCCAGGTTTCAGTGATGGCGAGAAGGTTAAAAGAGTGGGAGATGAAGAGGTTGTGGATAGTTGGCAGCTTGTTGCAGATTGATCTAGCATTCCAGAGTGCACAGGAGAAAGGAAGGGATTGGACAGGGGAGATGGGGATAAGGTTGGCTGGGTTCTGAGTGCAAGTGGGTGGTTTGGAATTTGGGGGGTGAGACCTGGCAGTGAGGATTGGTATGGGACAGGATCGAGGAGCCATAATTCCAGTACAGTAGTGTTGTTCTGAGGAATAGAATGGTGTGGGTGTAATATCGAATGAACAAGGGGAAGTTGGGGTGTAGTGAAAGCAAAGTCAGTGCAAACAGGATTTTAAGAAATAATGTAAGGAACGGAAAGGCTGAGTTTGTAACACAGTGGTTGTAGATTGTATAAATTAGGAATGTGAGCAATGTGTGAGAGCAGGAGGGCTGTTACTTAATCAGACAGGTAGTTTAGTGTCCAGGCTGTGCAGGCTGCAGGCGTTGGTGGTAGTGGATTAGGTAACTCAATGTATTATGTTGATTGCAGTTCTTTTTTGGAGGTGGGGAAGATAGTCTGCTGTCCTTCTGTTTCTCTCGTTTATCTCCTTATAGCTCCAAAATTTCGTATCCTCATACTTTGCACTAACATAAACAAATAAATAGCAACTCCAAAGTGTTATTTCCCTTGGAAAAAGCTAATCAGGCGCAATTGATAGATGAATCTGGATAAGAGAAATTGTTTCTAAAAAAGACAAAAGCAGCTCCCAGATAAATATTCTGTACTTATTCACAATCAACAACTAGATAAAGTAGAGAGCGCTATTTTATCATATATAAACAATATTTATTGTACCAAAGTTTAAAAAAAATATATATATACACTCATATAATGGATGCAATCATAAATACAATTATAATTAATTAATAAAAAATCACCAAATTAAGGGTATGTCACTGATACAGAAAGGAATTAGTATGAACCAATTGATGGAAGTCCCGTAATAATACTTTTATAATTGTAAGAGGTGCGGCTGCGTGTGATGGTGCCTGCTGCCGTACAGGTGTAGAGTCGGTACTCACCAGGCGCCGCTCTCTCTCACCTGCAGGTACCGGAACCTTCAACGGACCTGGCAATCTTCAATCGGATCCGGACACGGCGATTCCCTCTCGGAGCTGACCGACGACCGAGCTAAGGAGAGAATATGTTACCTCAAGGGGGGTATCAACCCTTCTTCCACCGGAAAAGGGGATATCCCAGGGGTGACGGCGACCTTCACCGGTTGGGTGAAAGGTCATCACAGGCACAAAGCCTCAGCCACCCAGAATTCACACACTCGCACTCACGCACGTAGTGTGATGAAGGGGATTCTCACTAGAGATGTGCACCGGAAATTTTTCGGGTTTTGTGTTTTGGTTTTGGGTTCGGTTCCGTGGCCGTGTTTTGGGTTCGAAAGCGTTTTGGCAAAACCTCACCGAATTTTTTTTGTCGGATTCGGGTGTTTTTTTCAAAAAACCCTAAAAAACAGCTTAAATCATAGAATGTGGGGGTCATTTTGATCCCAAAGTATTATTAACCTCAATAACCATAATTTCCACACATTTTTAGTCTATTCTGAACACCTCACACCTCACAATATTATTTTTAGTCCTAAAATTTGCACCGAGGTCGCTGGATGACTAAGCTCAGCGACCCAAATGGCCGACACAAACACCTGGCCCATCTAGGAGTGGCACTGCAGTGTCACGCAGGATGGCCCTTCCAAAAAACACTCCCCAAACAGCACATGACGCAAAGAAAAAAAGAGGCGCAATGAGGTAGCTGTGTGACTAAGCTCAGCGACCCTAGTGGCCGACACAAACACCTGGCCCATCTAGGAGTGGCACTGCAGTGTCACGCAGGATGGCCCTTCCAAAAAACACTCCCCAAACAGCACATGACGCAAAGAAAAAAAGAGGCGCAATGAGGTAGCTGTGTGAGTAAGCTAAGCGACCCTAGTGGCCGACACAAACACCTGGCCCATCTAGGAGTGGCACTGCAGTGTCACGCAGGATGGCCCTTCCAAAAAACACTCCCCAAACAGCACATGACGCAAAGAAAAATGAAAGAAAAAAGAGGTGCAAGATGGAATTGTCCTTGGTCCCTCCCACCCACCCTTATGTTGTATAAACAGGACATGCACACTTTAACCAACCCATCATTTCAGTGACAAGGTCTGCCACACGACTGTGACTGAAATGACGGGTTGGTTTGGACCCCCACCAAAAAAGAAGCAATTAATCTCTCCTTGCACAAACTGGCTCTACAGAGGCAAGATGTCCACCTCATCATCATCCTCCGATTCATCACCGTGTACATCCCCCTCCTCACAGATTATCAATTCGTCCCCACTGGAATCCACCATCACAGCTCCCTGTGTACTTTGTGGAGGCAATTGCTGCTGGTGAATGTCTCCATGGAGGAATTGATTATAATTCATTTTAATGAACATCATCTTCTCCACATTTTCTGGAAGTAACCTCGTACGCCGATTGCTGACAAGGTGAGCGGCGGCACTAAACACTCTTTCGGAGTACACACTTGTGGGAGGGCAACTTAGGTAGAATAAAGCCAGTTTGTGCAAGGGCCTCCAAATTGCCTCTTTTTCCTGCCAGTATACGTACGGACTGTCTGACGTGCCTACTTGGATGCGGTCACTCATATAATCCTCCACCATTCTTTCAATGGAGAGAGAATCATATGCAGTGCCAGTAGACGACATGTCCGTAATCGTTGTCAGGTCCTTCAGTCCGGACCAGATGTCAGCATCAGCAGTCGCTCCAGACTGCCCTGCATCACCGCCAGCGGGTGGGCTCGGAATTCTGAGCCTTTTCCTCGCACCCCCAGTTGCGGGAGAATGTGAAGGAGGAGATGTTGACAGGTCGCGTTCCGCTTGACTTGACAATTTTCTCACCAGCAGTTCTTTGAACCCCTGCAGACTTGTGTCTGCCGGAAAGAGAGATACACCGTAGGTTTTAAATCTAGGATCGAGCACGGTGGCCAAAATGTAGTGCTCTGATTTCAACAGATTGACCACCCGTGAATCCTTGTTAAGCGAATTAAGGGCTCCATCCACAAGTCCCACATGCCTAGCGGAATCGCTCAGTGTTAGCTCCTCCTTCAATGTCTCCAGCTTCTTCTGCAAAAGCCTGATGAGGGGAATGACCTGACTCAGGCTGGCAGTGTCTGAACTGACTTCACATGTGGCAAGTTCAAAAGGTTGCAGAACCTTGCACAACGTTGAAATCATTCTCCACTGCGCTTGAGACAGGTGCATTCCACCTCCTATATCGTGGTCAGTTGTATAGGCTTGAATGGCCTTTTGCTGCTCCTCCAACCTCTGAAGCATATAGAGGGTTGAATTCCACCTCGTTACCACTTCTTGCTTCAGATGATGGCAGGGCAGGTTCAGGCATTTTTGGTGTTGCTCCAGTCTTCTGTACGTGGTGCCTGTACGCCAAAAGTGTCCCGCAATTCTTCTGGCCACCGACAGCATCTCTTGCACGCCCCTCTCATTTTTTTAAATAATTCTGCACCACCAAATTCAAGGTATGTGCAAAACATGGGACGTGCTGGAATTTGCCCATATTTAATGCACACACTTTATTGCTGGCGTTGTCCGATGCCACAAATCCACAGGAGAGTCCAATTGGGGTAAGCCATTCTGCGATGATCTTCCTCAGTTGCCGTAAGAGGTTTTTAGCTGTGTGCGTATTCTGGAAAGCGGTGATACAAAGCGTAGCCTGCCTAGGAAAGAGTTGGCGTCTGCGAGATGCTGCTACTGGTGCCGCCGCTGCTGTTCTTGCGGCGGGAGTCAATACATCTACCCAGTGGGCTGTCACAGTAATATAGTCATGAGTCTGACCTGCTCCACTTGTCCACATGTCCGTGGTTAAGTGGACATTGGGTACAACTGCATTTTTTAGGACACTGGTGAGTCTTTTTCTGAGGTCTGTGTACATTTTCGGTATCGCCTGCCTAGAGAAATGGAACCTAGATGGTATTTGGTACCGGGGACACAGTACCTCAATCAAGTCTATAGTTGGCTCTGCAGTAATGATGGATACCGGAACCACGTTTCTCACCGCCCAGGATGCCAAGGCCTCAGTTATCCGCTTTGCAGCAGGATGACTGCTGTGATATTTCATCTTCCTCGCAAAGGACTGTTGGACAGTCAATTGCTTGGTGGAAGTAGTAAAAGTGGTCTTACGACTTCCCCTCTGGGATGACCATCGACTCCCAGCAGCAACAACAGCAGCGCCAGCAGCAGTAGGCGTTACACGCAAGGATGCATCGGAGGAATCCCAGGCAGGAGAGGACTCGTCAGAATTGCCAGTGACATGGCCTGCAGGACTATTGGCATTCCTGGGGAAGGAGGAAATTGACACTGAGGGAGTTGGTGGGGTGGTTTGCGTGAGCTTGGTTACAAGAGGAAGGGATTTACTGGTCAGTGGACTGCTTCCGCTGTCACCCAAAGTTTTTGAACTTGTCACTAACTTATGATGAATGCGCTGCAGGTGACGTATAAGGGAGGATGTTCCTAGGTGGTTAACGTCCTTACCCTACTTATTGCAGCTTGACAAAGGCAACACACGGCTTGACACCTGTTGTCCGCATTTCTGTTGAAATACTTCCACACCGAAGAGCTGATTTTTTTGGTATTTTCACCAGGCATGTCAATGGCCATATTCCTCCCACGGACAACAGGTGTCTCCCCGGGTGCCTGACTTAAACAAACCACCTCACCATCAGAATCCTCCTTGTCAATTTCCTCCCCAGCGCCAGCAACACCCATATCCTCCTCATCCTGGTGTACTTCAACACTGACATCTTCAATCTGACTATCAGGAACTGGACTGCGGGTGCTCCTTCCAGCACTTGCAGGGGGCGTGCAAATGGTGGAAGGCGCATGCTCTTCACGTCCAGTGTTGGGAAGGTCAGGCATCGCAACCGACACAATTGGACTCTCCTTGTGGATTTGTGATTTCGAAGAACGCACAGTTCTTTGCTGTGCTTTTGCCAGCTTAAGTCTTTTCATTTTTCTAGCGAGAGGCTGAGTGCTTCCATGTACTATGACATTGGGCATCGGCCTTGGCAGACGACGTTGATGGAATTTCATCGTCTCGGTCATGACTAGTGGCAGCAGCTTCAGCACGAGGTGGAAGTGGATCTTGATCTTTCCCTATTTTTGGAACCTCAACATTTTTGTTCTCCATATTTTAATAGGCACAACTAAAAGGCACCTCAGGTAAACAATGGAGATGGATGGATACTAGTATACTTATGGATGACGAGTGACTGACGACACTACTGCAGGTATATATAATATAATGACGGACCTGCTGGACACTGTCAGCAGACTCCTAAACTACTAGTATGAAGAAGATAGAAAAAAAAACCCCACCACAGGTAGGTATACAATTATGGACGAGCACTGACGACACAGAGGTAGCTACAGCCGTGGACTACCGTACTGCGTCTGCTAGTATAGAGATGATAATGATATAAAAAATATATATATATCACTACTGCAGGTATATATAATATAATGATGGACCTGCTGGACACTGTCAGCAGACTCCTAAACTACTAGTATGAAGAAGATAGAAAAAAAAAAACCCACCACAGGTAGGTATACAATTATGGACGAGCACTGACGACACAGAGGTAGCCACAGCCGTGGACTACCGTACTGCGTCTGCTAATATAGAGATGATAAAGATGATAGAGATGAACAAAAAAAATATAACACTACTGCAGGTAAATATTTATATAATATAATGAATGACGGACCTGCTGGACACTGTCAGCAGAATGCGTTTATAGAATAAAAAAAAAAAACACCACAGGAGTGTTTAACTTTTTCAGGCAGACAATATACTGGTGGTCACTGGTCAGTCACACTGGCAGCAAAAGTGTGCACTGTACTCCTGCTATAACTGCACCCCAGTCTCCCTCACAATTCAGCTGTGTGAGCAGTGAGCACTCAGCACAGTCAGATATACATAGATGATATTATCATGCAGCACACTGAGGCTGAGCACAGATATGGTATGTGACTGTGTATCGTTTTTTTTCAGGCAGAGAACGGATTATATTAAATAATAAAGTTGTCAGTCACTGGTAACTAACTATCAGCAAAACTCTGCACTCTGAGTACTCCTAATGCTCCCCAAAATTACTAAGTAATCAACTCAAGTGTCTCTATCTACTAACGGAGAGGACGCCAGCCACGTCCTCTCCCTATCAATCTCAATGCACGTGTGAAAATGGCGGCGACGCGCGGCTCCTTTTATAGAATCCGAGTCTCGCGATAGAATACGAGCCTCGTGAGAATCCGACAGCGGGATGATGACGTTCGGGCGCGCTCGGGTTAGCCGAGCAAGGCGGGAAGATCCGAGTCTGCCTCGGACCCGTGTAAAAAGGCTGAAGTTCGGGGGGGTTCGGATTCCGAGGAACCGAACCCGCTCATCTCTAATTCTCACGTCCGTGAGCAATCCCTATTCCGGCGCTCGGGGACAGACAAAGGGACAAACGTACACGGATGCTACTCACCATCTCAAGTCTTGCACTCCGATCTTCTCCACTTACAGGTCCCTGTAAGGAGGCAAACAAACAAACAGCCGTGCAGGGCCTAGAACTACCCTAGTGTGCGTCCGCTACACTAGCTACATAAACAGAGCCCTCAAACTAGCTCGTGTGAGTGGTGCAACACAACTATGCACAAACTTAAAACAAACAGACACTTTGCCCTGCACGGTAACAACATACATCACAATATCGGAATACAAGATCACACGGTGCTGTCCCTTTAATTCCTACCTGCCGCTGGAAGGGGGTGGGTGCCACACAGCCTGCCCACCTAAACACCTCCGGGTGGCCCGGGCCTAGTGCCCAGTGCCACCTTTATTCACCTTGGGGGCACTTACTCGCTGGGCCTAACGCCCCCTGACTGCGCCCAGGCCGGAGGCCTGACTTCACCCACGGGCCTAGCGCCCGCCTAACTTGTTGCCCGTTGGGTGACCTGGGCCTAGTGCCCAGGGTCACCTTATGTTCCTAGTGGCCGCCAACTGGACTAGGGCCTAAAGCCCTCTAATACCTCCGCAGGCCTAATGCCTGGATTGCCCACGGGCCTAGTGCCCGCCTAACTTGCGCAGTTTTAGGTGGCTTGGGCTTAACGCCCAAACCACCAAATCTAACGGTGATCCCCCAAACTCCTAGCTGCGCCACAGGCCTAGTGCCTGGATTGTGCCCCAGGCCTAATGCCCATCCCTGGTGGTCGAGGGAGGAAAGGGAGGGGGAGAAAGTTGCCTCACTGAGGCCTCACCTGCCCTAGGGATCTCCAGCGCCCTCTTCTGCCGCTGACCCGTCCTGGCCAGCGGCGTCGCCTCCGCTGCTCCGCGTCCAGCCGCCGCTGGACATCTTCTTCCTGCAGGCCGACGTCTTCTGGCCTCTTCCGCGGCCTCAGGACCTCCTCACCGCTCTTCGGCGCGGTCTTCTTACTCCGGGTCCCGTCCGCTTCTTCGCCGCGGCCTCCTTCCTCCGCTGCTCCCGCCCGGCGTCTCCTCCCCTCGCGCTCCCGCGCGCTGTCTTTTCTTCAGGCTCCCGCCCGGCGTCTGACGTCAGATGCCGGGGGTGGGGCCTATGACGCGGCGAGCGCCGATTGGCTCTCCGCGCCCCTCTCCGATTGGCTGCCACTCCGGGAGCCGCGATTGGCTCCCGGAGGGCGCCAACATTTAAATGCCCCTGCAGCCTCTGGTCCGGTGCCGGGAAAAGGGTAATCCCTGCACCGGACACCCGCCGCCGCCACACACTGACAGGCGCTGGGGACAGACAAGCTGTCCCAGCGCTGTCAGAGACGTTGTCCCGCAGGGGACACAGGCTCCTTGGCTGCTGCAGCTGGAATGTGTCCTGTAAAACAGGACACATTCCCACATTTTCCCCCCCTTTTTCCTTTGTACAAAGGTCTCCACGATGTCCATCGTCCGCGGGTCAGGGAATTCCGAGGTCCCTCCGGTGAGGTTGTGTTCGAGGGCCCAGCCCGGACGGGCTGTGACCCCACATCCTTCCACCTCCAGCTCCGGGTTCCTCTTCTTACCTCCTGACCTCCATCGGCGGATCCTCTGGGGGAGTGGCATCTCCTCACGGTCGCTTGACGTTGGCCACCAAGGGGACTCTTCCTCCACTGGGACAACAGTCACCCACTCCCGGCCTTTCAGATCGTCTGTGGCATCGTCCCTGTCTTCAGGGGGTGGTACCGACCACCACCCAACAGTGGAATCCTCCGGGGCATCCGTTTCCTCCCGGGCAACAACCACCATCTGTCGCATCTCCTCGTGGGGCATCTCTAAAGGTCCCATGTCTTCCTCTGGAACGGGTCCTCTCACGGCATCACAATCCTCTCCCCGTACGTCCGTCCATTTCGGCACTCCCGGCAGGTATTCTTGCTCCAGGACTATCTCCTCCTCTTCACGGAGGGCATTCAACTGGGAGCACGACTCCACCCGATCCTGCCAGTCACTCTCGTCTGCGCTTCCGATGCCAGAGTCGTCCTCCATCTGTTCTTGGAGGGATTAGTCGGCGGACAGCTCACCGTAGTCCGAGTCCTCCTCCGATATCTGGACTGGGGTATTATTTTCCTCCTCAGCGTACTTCTTCGCTTCCGCTGGCATTGTTACTTCCTCAGCGTACTCAATCGCTTCCGCTGGCATCTTTACTTCCTCAGCGTACTCCTCTTCCGCTGGCATCTCTAGGTACCCAGGACACACCTGTTCCGCACGTCCTGGGCGTGGACGGTTCCATCGCGGGGAGATTCCGGACGTCTCCGTCACTGGGTCTTCACGCTTTTCTTCGCAGCGTGGTCTCTTCACCTCCCAGTCATCCACCTCCGCCTTATGCGGGAAAGGATTCTGCCTTACTGGGGTCACTTTCTTGGGACAGAGTAGGTCCGCGGCATCTTCCCAGGGGTACTCACTGGCCGCATGTCCTGGTCGCCGACACTTCCAACAAGGGAGGGCCACTGCCACCTTCTCCAAGACGGGTTCCTTGTCCACCTCCTTCACTGGGGAATCTTCACCCGTTGGTTCCGGCTCAGAGGAAATGGGCACCTGCGAACTAACTTCAAGCAGGGTCTTCCGCTCCATTTCCCTGGTTTCCTCCTCCCATCTCTGGGCGCGACCATCCGCAATCATCCGGTCTTCATTCCACGGACAATCGGGAAGCGCATGTCCTCTCGCCTCGCAGAGCGCACACACGGGCTCTGCAGCCACCCTGTTCCAAAGTTGCTGACGAGACTCCGTCATCTGCTTCACTGTGGCCTCGTAGTCCGTCCTGTCTTCAGTCCATGGACATTCCAGGAGCCGATGTCGGCGATCTCCACAGCTTTCACACCAGGAATCAACCTCGTCTTGGCTCAACTCTTCGTCCCAGGGACAACTGTTATGCTCATGCCCGTAGTTTCCGCAGAGCAAACACCAGGACTCCTTCTTCACTTGGTCCTTCTGACGTCTTCGGTCCGCTTCCTGAACCACCTTCTTTGGGGACGTCTCTCGCCAAGTACACTTGTCGGCAAAGTGCCCCGTTTGCCGACATTTCTTGCAGGGCGTCACCGCGGCCTTCTTGCGCCCCTTCTCCCGGCGCTCTTCCTTTCCACGCTGGACCGACCGCTGCACCATCTTCAGGAGGTCTGCCCCAGACACCGTCACCCAGTCGCTCTGGTCCGTACGCGTCCGTGGGTGAGTCCGTTCCGGAGCCGTCCGCAGGGAGGTCTTCTTGGTGGCGTTCCACATCGTGTCCGTGATTCGGTATCCTTGATCCTGCCGACTACGACAAAATGTAAGAGGTGCGGCTGCGTGTGGTGGTGCCTGCTGCCGTGCAGGTGTAGAGTCGGTACTCACCAGGCGCCGCTCTCTCTCACCTTCAGGTACCGGAACCTTCAACGGACCTGGCAATCTTCAATCGGATCCGGAAACGGCGATTCCCTCTCGGAGCTGACCGACGACCGAGCTGAGGAGAGAATATGTTACCTCAAGGGGGGTATCAACCCTTCTTCCACCGGAAAAGGGGATATCCCAGGGGTGACGGCGACCTTCACCGGTTGGGTGAAAGGTCATCACAGGCACAAAGCCTCAGCCACCCAGAATTCACACACTCGTACTCAAGCGCGTAGTGTGATGAAGGGGATTCTCACGTCCGTGAGCAATCCCTATTCCGGCGCTCGGGAACAGACAAAGGGACAAACGTACACGGATGCTACTCACCGTCTCAAGTCTTGCACTCCGATCTTCTCCACTTACAGGTCCCTGTAAGGAGGCAAACAAACAAACAGCCGTGCAGGGCCTAGAACTACCCTAGTATGCGTCCGCTACACTAGCTACATAAACAGAGCCCTCAAACTAGCTCGTGTGAGTGGTGCAACACAACTATGCACAAACTTAAAACAAACAGACACTTTGCCCTGCACGGTAACAACATACATCACAATATCGGAATACAAGATCACACGGTGCTGTCCCTTTAATTCCTACCTGCCGCTGGAAGGGGGTGGGCGCCACACAGCCTGCCCACCTAAACACCTCCGGGTGGCCCGGGCCTAGTGCCCAGTGCCACCTTTATTCACCTTGGGGGCACTTACTCGCTGGGCCTAGCGCCCCCTGACTGCGCCCAGGCTGGAGGCCTGACTTCACCCACGGGCCTGGCGCCCGCCTAACTTGTTGCCCGTTGGGTGACCTGGGCCTAGTGCCCAGGGTCACCTTATGTTCCTAGTGGCCGCCAACTGGACTAGGGCCTAAAGCCCTCTAATACCTCCGCAGGCCTAATGCCTGGATTGCCCACGGGCCTAGTGCCCGCCTAACTTGCGCAGTTTTAGGTGGCTTGGGCCTAACGCCCAATCCACCAAATCTAACGGTGATCCCCCAAACTCCTAGCTGCGCCACAGGCCTAGTGCCTGGATTGTGCCCCGGGCCTAATGCCCGTCCCTGGTGGTCGAGGGAGGAAAGGGAGGGGGAGAAAGTTGCCTCACTGAGGCCTCACCTGCCTTAGGGATCTCCAGCGCCCTCTTCTGCCGCTGACCCGTCCTTACCAGCGGCGTCGCCTCCGCTGCTCCGCGTCCAGCCGCCGCTGGACATCTTCTTCCTGCAGGCCGACGTCTTCTGGCCTCTTCCGCGGCCTCAGGACCTCCTCACCGCTCTTCGGCGCGTTCTTCTTACTCCGGGTCCCGTCTGCTTCTTCGCCGCTCTTCGGCGCGGCCTCCTTCCTCCGCTGCTCCCGCCTGGCATCTCCTCCCCTCGCGCTCCCGCGCGCGGTCTTTTCTTCAGGCTCCCGCCCGGCGTCTGACGTCAGATGCCAGGGGCGGGGCCTATGACGCGGCGAGCGCCGATTGGCTCGCCGCGCCCCTCTCCGTTTGGCTGCCACTCCGGGAGCCACGATTGGCTCCCGGAGGGCGCCAACATTAAAATGCCCCTGCAGCCTCTGGTCCGGTGCAGGGAAAAGGGTAATCCCTGCACCGGACACCCGCCGCCGCCACACACTGACAGGCGCTGGGGACAGACAAGCTGTCCCAGCGCTATCAGAGACGTTGTCCCGCAGGGGACACAGGCTCCCTGGCTGCTGCAGCTGGAATGTGTCCTGTAAAACAGGACACATTCCCACATATTAATGCTGCTATTTTCCTGTAGTTATTTCCACATGAGATAAAGTCTCTATATTAAAGGTTATTCAGCTGAAAAGGAGGAATCCCATCAGTGGAAATATGCAAGGTGCAGCTATATAGCAATGAATAATGGCTTCCAATATCGGTCCTGTTAGCAGTTCCTTTTATAGATATTAGAGTAGTATAAAGCTTGTAGATGTTATGTATGTTTAGTTTTCTAGAAAAGGTCCAAATAGTGACTCTCATCAGAATGTATTAACAAGGACGGCTGTGACACGGAGATACAGCTGATAACAGCGTTTCACGGTTAGTCACTGCCAAACGGCTCTAATTACCGGCTCCCGCAGGAGATGGATTTGTTGAGCCTCATGCAGTGCTGGAATATACTCATGCAGGTGACCAGGTTGAAATAAGTCACTGAGGTTACTTTGGAAAACGGCACTACACAGTTGATATGTTTCCACGGCTCCAATTACCGGCTCGCAAAGGAGATGGATTTGATGAGCCCAACTGCGGTATTCAAACGTTAATTACTCACATGAGTAGTTGAGATAGAAAGTCACTGTATACTCCGTTGGTCACTGTAATGGCCGATGATAAATGATCAGAGTGGGTCCGTATAGGTGAGTAGAAAGTATGCAACCTACTTTCTACTCAACAAATCCATCTCCTGCGGGAGCCGGTAATTAGAGCCGTTTGGCAGTGACTAACCGTGAAACGCTGTTATCAGCTGAATCTCCGTGTCACAGCCGTCCTTGTTAATACATTCTGATGAGAGTCACTATTTGGACCTTTTCTAGAAATCTAAACATACATAACATCTACAAGCTTTATACTACTCTAATATCTATAAAAGGAACTGCTAACAGGACCGATATTGGAAGCCATTAATCATTGCTATATAGCTGCACCTTGCATATTTCCACTGATGGGATTCCTCCTTTTCAGCTGAATAATCTTTAATATAGAGACTTTATCTCATGTGGAAATAACTACAGGAAAATAGCAGCATTAATATAAAAGTATTATTACGGGACTTCCATCAATTGGTTCATACTAATTCCTTTCTGTATCAGTGACATACCCGTAATTTGGTGATTTTTTATTAATTAATTATAATTGTATTTATGATTGCATCCATTATATGAGTGTATATATATATTTTTTTTAAACTTTGGTACAATAAATATTGTTTATATATGATAAAATAGCGCTCTCTACTTTATCTAGTTTGCACTAACATACTTATCAGCTAAGATGCTTGCAGCCTAAGGGGTATATGCAATTGCGGTCGAATTCCCGAAAATGTCGAAAAACGGGGCATTTTCGACACAAAAAAAAAATCGACAATGCAATACAGTACTTTTCGACAAAAAAACTGACTTTTCAGAGTCGACTTTTTGCAATTCGACATTTTGAAAATTCGACATGTCTGCAGTGGTAAAAATGCGGCAATTCGACAAAAGTATATTCAATTGAAGAATGTCGATTCGACTTTAGTGCTTTTCGACAGTAATATCGTCAATTTCCTTCCGCCTCACTTTGCTGGCGGAATCTAATAAAAAAATGTAAAACATGTTTTTTTGTTGTTTTTTTTTATTGCTAATAGCATATCTATTTATATTAGAAGGGATTATGTACTTGGGCCCTCATTCCGAGTTGCTCGCTCGCAAGGCGATTTTAGCAGAGTTACACACGCTAAGCCGCCGCCTACTGGGAGTGAATCTTAGCTTCTTAAAATTGCGAACGATGTATTCGCAATATTGCGATTACAAACTACTTAGCAGTTTCAGAGTAGCTTCAGACTTACTCGGCATCTGCGATCAGTTCAGTGCTTGTCGTTCCTGGTTTGACGTCACAAACACACCCAGCGTTCGCCCAGACACTCCCCCGTTTCTCCAGCCACTCCTGCGTTTTTTCCGGAAACGGTAGCGTTTTCATCCACACGCCCATAAACCGCCGTGTTTCCGCCCAGTAACACCCATTTCCTGTCAATCACATTACGTTCGCCGGAGCGAAGAAAAAGCCGTGAGTAAAAAAACAATCTTCATAGCAAAATTACTTGGCGCAGTCGCAGTGCGAACATTGCGCATGCGTACTAAGCAGAAAAACGCTGCGATGCGAATAAAATTACCGAGCGAACGACTCGGAATGAGGGCCTTGGTTTGTCTATTAGAGGGACACAAGTATTATTTATATATTTTTTAAAATAATATTTTTTTTTTAACTGACTAAAATAGAGAGAGCATGGTTTTTAGTGGGAAGGGGTGGGAATGGGTTAAAATCAAGGGAAAAAAATGCGTGGGGTCCCCCCTCCTAAGCATAACCAGCCTCGGGTTCTTCGAGCCGGTCCTGGTTGTAAAAATACGGGGGAAAAACGGACAAGGGATCCCCCGTATTTTTAGAACCAGCACCGGGCTCTGCGTCCGGTCCTGGTGCAAAAAAATACGGGGGACAAAAAGCGTAGGGGTCCCTTGTATTTTTTGTACCAGCACCGGGCTCCACTAGCTGGGGAGATAATGCCACAGCCGGGGACACTTTTATACCGGTCCCTGCGGCCGTGGCATTAAAACCCCAACTAGTCATCCCTGGCCGGGGTACCCTGGAGGAGTTGGGACCCCTTAAATCAAGGGGTCCCCCCCTCCAGCCACCCAAGGGCCAGGGGTGAAGCCCGAGGCTGTCCCCCCCCCCCCCCCATCCAAGGGCTGCGGATGGGGGGCTGATAGCCTTGTTGAAAATGAAAGAATATTGTTTTTTGCAGAAGAACTACAAGTCCCAGCAAGCCTCCCTGCAAGCTGGTACTTGGAGAACCACAAGTACCAGCATGCGGGGGGAAACGGGCCCGCTGGTACCTGTAGTTCTACTGCAAAAAAAATACCCAAATAAAAACAGGACACGCGCACCTTGAAAGTACAACTTTATTACATACATGTCGACACATACTTACCTATGTTGACACGACGTTCGGTCCACTTGTCCAAGTAGAATCCACGGGGTGTACCTGAAAATAAAATTATACTCACCTAAATCCAGTGTCCTGTTATTATTTGTAATCCTCGTACTTGGCAAAAAAAAAACGCATACCTGATCCACACGGACTGAAAGGGGTCCCATGTTTACACATGGGACCCCTTTCCCCGAATGCTGTGACCCCCCGTGACTCCTGTCACTGAGGGTCCCTTCAGGCAATCAGGGAGCGCCACGTCCTGGCACTCTCCTGATTGCCTATGCACGTCTGAGCTGGCAGACAGCGCTTCGCACAGCCCCTCCAATATAATCAATGGTGGGAACTTTGCGGTCAGCGGTGAGGTTACCCACGGTCAGCCGCTGACACAGTGAGATCCTGCTATAGTTTCGGCTAGGAAAAACTAGTTAAAGATAAAGTTGTCATTACCTAGCACAATTCAAAACCATGTAAAGGATGTAAAGTTGCAACAGTGAGAGATTGTTGCAGGAGTGATAAAGTTGTCGTTACCTGAGGAAGACAAAGAGAAGGTAGGGGTCACATCAGCTGAAGCATCTCCTTATATCTCCAAAATTTCATATCCTCATACTTTGCACTAACATACTTATCAGCTAAAATGTTTGCAGCCAGGAGGCTTGCAGCCTAAGTCTATACAGTTATTCTAAATAAATAAATAAATAAATAAATAAACTCATTAATTAAATGGAATCTTCTTTTACAGTAATAGAATAGTAAATGCAACCATAGAATATTTATGTCTACACATAGCATATCCAGACCAATAAACATTTGTTTATCACATAAATGTCTGGCTTCAAAGATGATGGTAACACTTTGATATAAAAGGTAACCACTTGTGTGCCACAATAATACATTTATAAAAACAAAACAAAAAACAAATACTTTTTTCCCCTATAGGCTGCAGGAACAGACAGCCGACATTATCCCGCGCCTATTTGAATGTTCTAATAAAACAGGAGTCTTTGTTGCAACTGAAATCACAGATTACAACCAAGACGACTTGGATGAAGATGATGTGTTCCTGCTGGATGCTTGGGATCAGGTGAGAGAGGGATGAGACAATGAGGGTGGTGCAGTTGAACATGTGCCATCTTGTGCAGTGTATTTTGCATGAATTCACATTGCACATACAAGTACAATAATTGATTCTAATCACATTTACACTTACGACTGGAGAGGCGGAATGGGTTCTCACACTAGCATAGTTCATGAAGGGCATGTTCATGCAAATGCACCTTATAAACAATATATACTGTATGCCTGTTTGGAGGCTCTTTTGTTTAACGTAATATTTTGCAAGTTCAAGTACACACTGATGATGATGACATATCGTAATTCAGGCATGTATCCTGTAAATACAGAGGTGGACACTATTTTTATGCTTCTTTCCTTTGAGTAATGTCCACCCATTTTATTCCCAGCTCTGCATCCGCCACAATGACTCAAAGTGAACAAGATCAAAAAGCAAGACAATACACATCCATTACATATGAGACTACAAGGCAACAATATTGCAAGTTAGGTAGCATCAATCACATCTTCTATATCTGCCGCCCAGTCCAGACTGATACATTATAGTGAAGTCAATTATACAACATTAATTTTGCTCTATGGAAATAGGGCACATTTATATCAACAGTTTTAATACATTTAAAAGTCAACAGTACACACACACACACACACATACACACACACACACACACACACACACACACACACACACACACCAGTATTTGGAACAACAATAAAACACAATTGTAAAAAAATTATTCCAGCTTCATTTCCAGCACCCAACGGGTCCACTCACCAGCACAGCCAGCTGATTCCCTGATCAGGATAGCAAGGCTGTCACGTTGAGACATTGTATATGCTTCCGTCTTCGCGAGTACTCACGTTTTCCAATTCCTAATAAGCTCCATCACCTCTACAGAAGAGTAATTCGAACATTGGGCAGTATTCAAATGATATATCATGCCCAATCTCCTTTCTAAAGTGATCCCCGCTATCGCACATATCATGCCCATAATAATTAGGTCTAGCTGCGTAAAGGGTTAGGCGCCTCGCTACCCCAGGGGTAGAGAGCTGAAATGATGACTTGTCAGCAGAAACAGAATGGGTGTGGAAGCGGGCGGGAAGAATTTAATACTGCCCATTGTATCAAGAATTGGGAAGTATTGACTTTGTTTCAGAAAAACTTTTTTCGGCCATCGGAGAATCTACTTTACTACTTACAGTGTGGCATAATAAAATAGTGTACAGATTCCCAGGAGGTGTATCAACAAGAACTTCACCAGATTCTTTTTACAATTGTTTTCAATTGTTGTTCCATATACTGGTGTATATATATATATATATATATATACATATACTGTTGATTTTTAAATGTATTAAATCTGTGCATTGTTCAGCTTGCGCTCCCATGTTTTCCTTTTCTGCATATTTATAAATGATTAACTTTTTTCATGAATATTATTT
Organism: Pseudophryne corroboree; assembly: GCF_028390025.1. Classification (NCBI taxonomy): domain Eukaryota; kingdom Metazoa; phylum Chordata; class Amphibia; order Anura; family Myobatrachidae; genus Pseudophryne; species Pseudophryne corroboree. The sequence goes on along the minus strand of NC_086450.1, from coordinate 194,602,511 downwards.
ATCTCGGTAAAACATACCTTGCCTTGCTAAAGTATTAAAATAAGCAATACTCTGGTAGGAACAAATCACAGACATTGGTACAATATGAGTAGAGAACAAATGATAAGTAACTGTGGTAACACAATGTTATTGATATTTTTGATGTATTATGGGAAGGGGAATGGGGACGAGGAGTAGGCAGGAAAAGGAGGTTCAAAAGTAGCCAAAAGTTCAAATGGCCTGCCAAACAGGAGCCCAGAGATGACTTAGGAGAGAAAGGAAGAAAAAAAATTAAGATATATATATATGTATATATATATATATTATATTATAGAATTGAAGACTACGGCGCTCGGGTGCAGTTTTGTGATAATTATACCATAAGTATGAAATTAAAATTATAAAAATATAGTGAAAAATATAATAAATATAGTAAACACCCCTGTTTTATATATAAACACTTCTCCATAAATTATTTGAGTGGCAGCTTGTAATACATAAACATATGCTTGGCATGCATATAAAATCTGTTGCAAGAATTGGTGAAAACAAGCGCCCAAGAGTGTAGTGATTAAATTCAGGGGGAATGAAGGTGTAGAGGAAGGGATGATAAGGATCAGCTTAAAACACTTATCTGGTAGAGAGAAGCTCGGCTCAAGCAGCACTCTTTTTGTGGCTTAAAAACATGCGGATAAAACAGAAGAAAACTAACATAGTGTATACCGTTTATATTTCGTATTGTGTTACTGCTTAATTTCACAGGCCTAATTAGGGAACTAGCTTATTCCCAAAGGAGATAAATATATAGCCTGGGCAGTGTATATATTAAAAATACAAAAAATGTAATAACATAATCACATAAAAATACACATAAAATGGCTGGATAACATGCGTACAGAATAAAAAATTATATCAAGCTTATCTGTCCATAACAATGGCTGGAATGCATGCGTACAGAATTTAAAATTGTTTGAAGCTTATCTGTCCATAAAAGGAGATGTCTGCAGGTACTCCCAACGCGTTTCGTCCGTCAGCAACAGGACTTCAAATGATGAAGTCCTGTTGCTGACGGACGAAACGTACGCATGCATTCCAGCCATTGTTATGGACAGATAAGCTTGATATAATTTTTTATTCTGTACGCATGTTATCCAGCCATTTTATGTGTATTTTTATGTGATTATGTTACTAAATTCTTTGTATTTTTAATATATACACTGCCCAGGCTATATATTTATCTCCTTTGGGAATAAGCTAGTTCCCTAATTAGGCCTGTGAAATTAAGCAGTAACACAATACGAAATATAAACGGTATACACTATGTTAGTTTTCTTCTGTTTTATCCGCATGTTTTTAAGCCACAAAAAGAGTGCTGCTTGAGCCGAGCTTCTCTCTACCAGATAAGTGTTTTAAGCTGATCCTTATCATCCCTTCCTCTACACCTTCATTCCCCCTGAATTTAATCACTACACTCTTGGGCGCTTGTTTTCACCAATTCTTGCAATATATATATATATATATATATAAAGAAAATCATTATCAAGTGCCAGAGTTATCAAGTCGAGAGGAATTTTTTGGATTGTTGTAACGTAGGCAAGTTATGTATTCTTTTCTTGCCACGCACTGTACCATATACAAGCAATCAAAGCATCCGAATTTGGTGAATCTGTCTACTTTCAATCCTGAGCCATTTGGGATTGGACTGCGATACAGACATGTTGCACCAATATGTTGAGAGGTCTTTTGAGTTTTTTAATAGGTTAGCATATTAACTTAACTCAGGTATCAGTATGTGTCATGGTACTAACAAGCCACCCCAGGAGGGCTGAAACCTTACCCAAAAAAGTAGATAACAGAGTACATTACCACCCAATAATATAAAGTAAACAAATGTGGGATAAGGCCCCGTTGGAACCACAGTGTCTCCAGCATAAGTTGGAAGTGGTAGGGTACATCTGATGCAGCTTTTAAGGAACGAAATACCATCTTCTGTATATCTTAAAAGTGTTTTCCCTTAGTGAAACATTTATAAAGGACTTAGCAACCCACTGTCTCGTAAGCAACCGATCCTCCTGGGATAGTGGTAGATTCAAATTTCAGGAATATTTAATTTCATTTGTCAGTTGTCCTCTACCAGCAGTCCAGTAAAATATATCTCATAGTTTATGAATAAATACCCCAGGAAAAGGGATCATTATTTAGATTGCAAATCTGAAGGACAGTTGTAAAAATTAAGCCTACAGAGCATTCCAAAGAAGTTAGAGATAAGATAATTCAAATACATAGATTAATAAAAGGATAGAAAACAAATATCATCCCAGAAACCTGAACAATCTGAAGCATATCTACCTGGAAGAATGGACACTTAAACAGTCAGCACATTTCAGTTATTGTTCAGCGACAGATGTTTTAGTAACTAGACATCACAAGTAAAAAAAAAATAATTAACAATCTAAATTCCTTATACTTAGATGAATAGGGGGTTTATCCACATCGGTCACAGTAAGTCCAAGAATTTCATCTGAAACTTCCTCTGGCCCGTAAATCAACAAAAAAAGGACAAGAGAAAAGCAATATAGTGTAGTATGTTTTTCCAATGTTCAAAAGAAAGTCTTATCAGTGGATTATTTATGGATAGTGGAGGCGTAGTGCTTCATAACGGTTATTCTCCCACCAAAAATTATTCGTACCGTACCGTACCGTACTCACACAAATGACCATTTTATGAACTTTGGGACCTTTTTTTAAAATAACAATCTTTTTATAATAAATTAGTTTTTTTATCATTACCTCAAGTTTATTAATTGGGGTTTAATTACCCCTATTATTGTGATTTGGTTGGAGCATCAGGAGGAATTATTGGGCATCAACGTTAGAGGAAGAAAGTGACAGATAAAGATACCTTTATGTGCAAGCAACAACCAGACCTACCGTAAGTCTGGTGAGATATACACACATATCACTAAGCACTTAGGTGTGGTACCAAGGGACTAGAGGGATAGAAGGAGATGATACAAGGTGGAGGAAGATAAAGATACCTTTATGAGTGGTTCTTACCACACTTGGGTGTGAGTACGGTACGATTATTTATAGATCTTTTGGTGGAGCAATATTGGATAAATAGTATTATCCTCCTGCTGTCCATATATAAGAACTGCATATATTTATAAAATATACTACACTATACTGCTCCTCTGTCTCTTTTGGGTCGCGATTTGGGATACATTCACCTCCATGCATGACCGATCGGTTGGAGTGCCAGGAAGAAAAATTTAAGTGCCAATATTAGAGGAAGAAACACATACAGATAAAGAAACCTTTATGTGCAAGTGTTAACCTTACTCACTGTAAGTAAGGTACGCCATTATTTCTTATTTGACTGAATAGAAAGAGGTCACAGAAGGTGGAGGAAGATAAAGATACCTTTATGAGTGGTTCCTATTGCACTTGGGTGTGAGTACGGTACGAATAATTTTTGGTGGAAGAATAACCGTTATGAAGCACTACGCCTCCACTATCCATAAATAATCCACTGATAAGACTTTCTTTTGAACATTGGAAAAACATACTACACTATATTGCTTTTCTCTTGTCCTTTTTTTGTTGATATACGGGCCAGAGGAAGTTTCAGCTGAAGTTCTTGGACTTACTGTGACCGATGTGGATGAACCCCCTATCCATCTAAGTATAAGGAATTTAGATTGTTCATTATATGTGAGCGCATGTTGAGAATTGTGTACATTTTCTTTTCTCTCTATCAGTTTCATAGCACGTTAGGTGAACGTGCCTACATAGTTTATCATTTGCAGCTCCCGAGTGCGCAGTAGGAGATATCTATATTTGTTTTTTCTGTGTAAAAAAAAATAATGTTGAGTTTCAGTGCTTTGAAATAAAAATATCATGGAGTAAAATTTCAAATTTACGATTTTATATTCAATGAAATTAGCAAATTGATCAAGAATCTGAATACCATTGCAACCAACAGTGTTTACTTGCTCTTTAAGCATTTAGGGCCTTATTCTGAGTCACATGCAGAGTGACTGTAGTTGTGGGCTGCCACAGAAACAAAACTTTCTTACAGGTTGAGTATCCCATATCCAAATATTCCGAAATACGGAATATTCCGAAATACGGACTTTTTTGAGTGAGAGTGAGAGAGTGAAACCTTTGTTTTTTGATGGCTCAATGTACACAAACTTAGTTTAATACACAAAGTTATTAAAACTATTGTATTAAATGACCTTCAGGTTGTGTGTATAAGGTGTATATGAAACATAAATGAATTGTGTGAATGTACACACACTTTGTTTAATTCACAAAGTTATAAAAAATATTGGCTAAAATGACCTTCAGGCTGTGTGTATAAGGTGTATATGTAACATAAATGCATTATGTGCTTAGATTTAGGTCCCATCACCATGATATCTCATTATGGTATGCAATTATTCCAAAATACGGAAAAATCCGATATCCAAAATACCTCTGGTCCCAAGCATTTTGGATAAGGGATACTCAACCTGTATTCGTTCAACTAATGCGGGGGTTCGTGCATGTGCAAGCGAAGACCGTGCTGCTTATCACTTTAACACCAGCTGATACAACTGTCACCATTTGTATTTGAGGATCCAGTGAGGACCCTGGTGGTCAGGATACCGGCAGTCAAAATCCCAACGCTGAAATCCTGAAACTACTCGGAATGCCGGCGCAAGGATCCAGACATTGATCAGTATCCTGGCATTAGGATTCTGACTGCCGGGATCCTGAATGAGGATATGCCAGGCAGGCGGAGAGGAAAGCCACAGGGGTAGGGAAGGGGGAGAGGGGGGGGCTGCAGGTTTAGGCTGCAGGGGGAAAGCTAGGGTTAGGCTGCAGGGAGGGGGAGTTAGGGTTAGGCACCTCCAGAGAGGGTTAGCCAGCGTTAGGTTGCAGGGGAAGGAGGGTTAGGTTTAGGCTGTGGGGAGGGAGGGTTAGGTTTAGGCTGCAGGAACGGGTGGTTAGTCACCACCGGGAGCGTGTAGTAACCGGTATAACCCTTCTTATAACCTGGGTTGAATTACCAGGTCAGGCGACCCAAGAGTTCTCCATGACCCTTTTCACATCGCACAGTGACCCGTGTTGACACGGCAATATAGTGGGTCGATACCGGGTTGTTTGTGCAATGTAGAAGGGGAGTGTCTGGATACCGCTGTCAGTATTATGACTGCCGACATCCCAAGTGCGGGGATCACAATATAATCCTAGTGTTTGAACTTGCACTAGCACCATGCTAGATGCATAAGATGTCCGAAACAGGCTTCCCTATATGCACGACTACGCATAATTTCATTGAACTTTAGATACATGCCCACAACATGCCATGAAACTCCCACGAGTCAGGGTGGTCATGTGTGACTGCATTGTCACCTCCCATTTCCCGTCCTGAAATGCCCTATTACCTATTTCATGGAAAGACAAATCCAGCCAAGTTTAATTCAACGGTTATACACACAAATTCATAAATTATGTTCTGCTCATGCGCTGTATATAAAAACTCGCCATTTGTGTCCATGCTAAGAGATCTTCCCAACTCATAATCAGGTCCTAAATGGGTCTGGAAAACATCTCTCAATATCAACTACTTGCTCATTGTCCATTTCTTATCCTCACTAGGTCTTCTTATGGATTGGTAAAAATGCAAATGAAACAGAAAAGAAGGATGCTGCACTTACAGCTCAGGAGTATTTAAAATCTCACCCTGGTGGACGTGATCGTGACACACCCATAATTATAGTGAAGCAAGGATTTGAGCCCCCTACCTTCACTGGCTGGTTCCATGCATGGGATCCATATAAATGGGAAGTATGTGATTTGTTAAGAATTTTCTCTGTGCCCAGCTATTAGCAAGCAGGAAACAGGGGCATTAGAAGAGCCCACTTTGTCACATACCAACATTTTATGAAAAAATTACTGAATAGTCCCACACTTGCTGACTTCTAATACCACTTGTGTATGTAAATAATTTCACACAGGAAGTCATGAGGATTTCAGAACCTCAAAAGTCTATTTGCAAGTTTGATAATGCTAATCCCAGGACTATTGTATGTTATGACAATGATTACCACCAGTCTCCATTACGGCAATGTGGAATTTTGACGTTCTGTTTTGTTACTAAAATCTGCCTGCGATCTTGGGTTATAGATGTTTTGGAAATCATATCTCCTCCTGCCCTCATCACCACACACACATAAAGTTCCATTTAGTCTATGGGGTCAATTCAATTAGATGCGAGTGTACTAAAGAGTTTGTTTCATGAAACTAGGATACTAATTTAGAGATGGTATAAAGAAGGACAACTAAAATGGTGCATGGCCTACAGCACAAAACTTACAGTCTGGGGGAAGAGAAGGGAACAGGGGAGCATGATAGACACTATCAACTATATCAAGGGTTTTAACAAGGAGGGAGACATTCCTCAAAGGGAGAGAAGTACTAGAACACGAGGACATGCACTGAAGTACTGGAACACGAGGCCATGCACTGGGCATGCACTGGGGGTGAGAACATTGCGGCAATGAGACTGAGCATGTTCATCCAGTCCAAGCTGAGAAATAAGATTTCCTTGGCAGAACAGATTAAAATCAACAGAGGAACCATCACACTGAATTATTGCATATGCGTGCACCAGCCCCTAAATGTATTTTTAGTACTATAATGATTATCAAAAAAATATGAGCTCTGCATTTTTTCTTTGGTCACCATAAAAGGGCTTTGGGGGTCATTCCGAGTTGATCGTAGCCCTACGGTTATGCCAATAGACATGTGGGGGGACGCCCCGCACAGGGCTATCCCGCCCCACATGTCAGTGCCGCCCCTTCCCCCCCGCAGAAGTGCAAAAGCATCGCACAGCGGCGATGCTTTTGCACTTTAGGAGTAGCTCCCGGCCATAGCAGCTTTAGCGTGCTGGCCGGGAGCTACTAGTCGTAGCGGCTGTGTGTGATGTCACGCAGCCGCCGCAGCCCACCCCCCCCCAACGGTCCGGGCTCGCCTGTGTTGGCCGGATCGTGCCCTCTAAACGGCGGCATAACGCCGCCGTCCAGCCCCCTTCCACCCAGCGACCGCCTCTGCCTCAGCGACGCAACGACGGCCGTCTGGCATGTGCCCGTGCACTGCGGCGCCGGCGCATACACACTTCCGACCCGATCGCCGTGCTGCGATAAACTGCAGCGAGCGATCGGGTTGGAGTGACCCCTTTTGTGCAGTAGTTTCTTCTGTGTGCTGTGTTCATCCAGATATAGGCTTTATAGGATTTCCATTGTACTATAGTCACCAAAATTGGTCTTTAGCCACAAGAATATGGCATTAATGGATTGTTCATTGTACTATAATTACTAGAATAGGCCACTGCATTTTACAAGAGTTACCAGGTAATATGGCATGTGAATTTATTCCGGCAGCTCTGCGTTGTACCTCGGCCACCAGAATATGAGTTCCTTGTTGTACGGTGCTCACCAGAACTTTATCTCTGCATAATACCGTAAACTGTGATCCCCCTAGTACATCAAAGACAACCTTTTTCACCACAGGAATGTTTCATAATTTGAAAGCTTGCTACAGCACTGAAACCTGTCTGGTTTTATTCTTAACAAAGATGGCTCTTCTAATTAGGGCTATTTTATTACAAAATGTGTTGTTAAGAGGATGAGAATCTACTATTTGTGTTTTACAGAATACAAAATCTTATGAAGAGCTGAAAGCAGAACTGGGAGATGATGGTGAGATTGATCAGTTCTCTTCGGTAAGGAAACATATTTAACGCTCATCACTCACCTGTACATAATATAATCTGATTTCTACTTGTTCCATTTAGGGCTGCCATCAGAAATTGAGGGACCGGGACTGAAAAAATAGGCATCCCAAGCCCAGGTTGTGGTGCACCCCCCACACCCAAATGGCGCATGCCTCTAGCCAGTCCCCCTTCTGTCTCTCCTGCCAGACCGCCCCTAGCTCTGTATCTCCAGCTCCAGTTCCCATATCTCAAAGACACTTACCTTCTCTTGTGTCTACACACTACAGCTGCTCCTGACTGATATTGTCACCCGTGAGTCATGACCACAGTTATAGACACATCTACACTTGGTCTCAGTGTAGATGGCAGGCCCAGGACTACAGTGCTGGCAGCACACCCAACTCCCCAATGGTGGCCCTGGCTACATTTTGCCAACTAGGGGGCAAAATTGAATAATGAACAGAAAAAAACTTTTGTGGTCTCTCAATGAGATACAGCATATGCAGTTATACACAGCAGTGTTTTGTGCTATTGCTGGCTACACAGCCCCTACCCACAACACCTCCATGAACAATTAGCACAACACCTCCATGAACAATTAGTAGGCTCTGCACATTATTATTTTAAAAAAAGAACATGCTGTTAAATGACTGGTTATCAATCCTATAGTGTTTTTAGAAATAATAATATAATGGTTGTTGCACATTGAATACATTTAGCAGGGTCCCAGCGATTGCTTTCAGCTGTAATCATCTCTTTCCATAATAAAAAATGGATCCAGGGCAGCAACTGGAATTGAATGGTTCAGAACTGATCAATCTGCTGTGAAGGGACCGCAGCAGCCACAAGGTGTAACTATATGACTGCCGGGACCCTGCTACACAGAGCTGCAAATTACTATTATTGTTGGGAAGGGATTTAGTAAACTTCTTAAATAAAGTTAAAAACCCTTTAATATAATTAATTAATTAATTAATTAATTGGGATGTGGAAATATCTAGATCAATTACAATCTAACAGTCATCTTTCCATGCCAGGACTTTACCAAGGTGGAGCTGGACTCTTTCACCGCTCTGACAGATTTTAGGTCCCTGATTTCTCAGACGCACCCAGCAGAAGCGCTGATAAATAAGACAGCGGATGAATTGCCCACAGGGGTTGACCCCACAAGGAAAGAGGTAAGAGAGCGGCTGTTAATAAATGTGATATTCACAATTACTTTTCCATATAAAACCAGCTAGTACAAGTAGTTTTCAATGTATTTTCACAATGTCCTCTGGTACAATAGGGGATCTCTTTGTAGAGAATCATTAAGGGAGAAATGTGTCAAACTGCTAACTAGAAGCTGATTGGCTCAACTTTATAGAAGGTTGCATACTGTACATTACATTACAAATTCAGAACTCCATCATTAATGGTCACATAACAATACTGTATCCCTAAGACAACTATTCATGCAAGAACATGGAGATGTAATCATCATCCAAGTGACTGCCAATGTCACTGTAAATCATTCTTTATGTAGAGGACTAAATAGGGTGACCTGTCCTTACTAGACGCACCTATGGCCAATTAAATTTAATTATTATTTTTTTATATGCAGCGTGAAATAAGAAAATAATAATAATAATAATAATAATAATAATGATAATAATAATAATAAAAAATAATATACGAAATGCCTGAAATGTGATTGCTACCATTTGCTATAGAGGTAGATTTTTCCCAACTGTTTTAGAACTATAGGACTGGTAGGGATTGATGGAGAAATACAGATTGCCTACACCTGCCGACAACAGAACTACAATGTAACAACTGTGCTTTCCATCACAGGAATATCTGTCCACTGAGGATTTTACAAGTATATTTGGAGTATCTCGCAATGAATTCCAAGCTTTGCCTGAATGGAAGAGACAGAACATCAAGAAAGAAAAAGGACTGTTCTGATTGTATCTTGACTGTTTGCTTTCTTTAGTTTTTAATATTCCTTTTTGTTCCCTCAGAAATACCTTCTTACTCTCGCATGGGCAGGCCAGAGAGCTCGGACGATATAAAACCCTTTACACATAAATCGAGAGTTTTTACAGAAAGAGTAATAAAATGGTATTGTTCTAAAAAACCAGACCATGTCTCCGTAGCACTGTACATAAACATTAGATTATCAAATGTGAGTTATTTCCTGGTTTATAATTGATGATGAATGACTGATAGTGAACAGTGGGACTGATTGTGATTTGTACAGTATTGCACAGCAGCAAGGAAGCGGCTGTGCAATACCGTAAAACTACAATGCAAATGTAGTGTGAGTTTGGACTGGTTGCTTTATAAACAGGGGCATGACCAGTAATGTCACAGTGACATTCTGCCTAGTATTAGACCCCATTTAAACCCTGTTTTAATTATGTTAGAGGAGCTTCAGCTAATGGAGAGGGGATTTTTAAGAGATCTGTAATAAATATTAGATTGATAGTGTTTTTTTTCTTTTCTCTTTAAATTAAGTGTTTTTATTAGTTTTTTTTTTACCCATACATAATACAACATGAAAAGAAACCCCACTAAACAATACACAGAAATGAAGTAACTTTCCCAATACACAGTCATCCATAGTGCATGAAAAAAACAGTACATGGAAATGAAAGTCAAGACAAAAAGGAGACAACAATTCAACAGTACTGTTGAGGGAGAGTTCTTTAGTAAAACATTATTGTGATTAGACTCATGGATGTCACACTTCGGTCGGGGTGCTCATATACAGCAGGGGAGCAAAGTCGGCGGAGGGCTCCAGCTAAAGTGCATAGAAAGAACTATTTTAACCAAACTTGATAAAGTTTAGGAAGGTGTTTCTATCATAAACAAAGTGCTGGTGCGCCACAATGGACTACGCCAATACATTCTAGAATAGTCAAGGGTTGAGGAGCCTTCCATCACTATGCAATACAGACCTTTGTTAATATACATACATTATTCACATAACGCTGGAGAGCAGCAATTAGACAATAATTCATTTTGTACATAGACCAAATATACATATACCCGGTTCTAACTATACAATTGATGACAGCAGTCACAGCAAACCAATATTAAAATTGTTTCAGGCAGGTCCACGACAGATGCCATAAGTTTGCTCTAGATATACTATGTTTATAAAAACAAGGCTGAGGCGTAACTGTGGGAGGCAACAGAGTCAGCTGCCGCCGGGCTCCTGCTCTGAAGGGGGGCACCTGTCCTCCTGTTCTGTGTTCAGCGACATCATTCAATTAAGTTAATTGACAGCCGCAGCTATCATTTCCGTAGCAGACTCCCCCACTAGTCACTGCACTTTGCAAATCACACCCTCTTTATTATAGATACATATTTTACAATTTGCTCCTACTGTATATAGGAAACATGAGATTTCTAACTATATGAAGTTATTTCTCTGACAATTACAAGTAACTTCATATAGTTAGAAGTCTCATACTTCTTATGCAAGAGCAGATAGCTCCATCAGTAATGTAATATATGTAATAGGTTCAAGGGCGCTCTGCGCCCCGGGCAGGAAAAGGGGCGTTGCCTAATACAGGGGGCGTGGTCAGTTACGCCCCCTGTACATTGCTAGCGCCGCGTCTAGTTCTCTTCGTGGAGAGGACCTTTGCTGTGCGGTGCGCGATGACGTCATCGCGCACCGCTCAGCAAAGTTACTATCCACGATTCACAGGAGGCAGACGGGGACGGCAGTGGGCAGCGGGCAGCGGAGGCGGACGGGTGACACAGCGGGCAGCAGTGGCGGATCTTGCTACGGTGCGGCGCCCTCCGGATGGCGCCAGCGCCCTCCGGAAGGCGGCGCCCCGGGCAAAAGTCCTGCTTGCCCGTGGCAAGATCCGCTACTGAATAGGTTGTGGGTTCTAATCCTGGATATGATACTTGCAAAATAATTGTCAGAGAAATAATCAGCATTGTAAGTGACTGAGCAGATCTATGTAGTGTGTGGCTGGACATTACATAGATCTGCCTAGTTGTAAAGGCTTTGTACTGACAATTCTAAGTAGCAACATACAATTAGAATCTGCAGGTGTGCTATGCAGGAGCAAATAGCTCTATCAGTAAGGTGTCTGCCTTCAGCAAAACAGGTCATGGACTCTAATCTTGGGTAAGAAAATTATATATATATATATATATATATATCAAAACAAAATACTCTCCCTCTGCGCTAGTGGATTAATCCAATTAAGATAGTCACTTCAATTAATACAAGAGTAATACAAGAGTAATTAAAAAGAGGCAGCCAAGTTCAACTAAGTTCCCTGTCAGGAGGAACTAATGGATAAAAATGTATGGCAATAGAATAACTGGCGCCAAAGTGTCTTATCAACACCAATTTTTTTTACCAAGGAACTTATAAATGGCTTAAGCACCTAAAAACAAATTAATAACATGTTCCATCTTAAAAAATTTATTAAAACAAAATAATACCAAAGTCGTTACAGAGGAGATGTGTTGTTCCACATTCGTAGCAATATGACTTTTAGCATTGAAAGCAATTGTAGGTGATTCACAATAATCTCCTCCTTCTCCTTAATGCTAAGTCGGAGATAACATCACAATACAGATACCTAATGAGTTTCGTCTCTATTTCGAGACTTCATCAGGGGTACATCTCAACTGACTGGTACATGCAGTTGTTTATCAAATCAACACGACTTGGCAAATCGTTCCTATATGCTTGAAAGAAAAACCCGTATATCACTAGGGTTTTCTGGTGGGCAAACGATCTGGCCTTATAGTGAGGCTATTTGTAAAAAAATCGGATACTCAGGTACAGAGGAAGAAATCACTTAGGTGAGAAACCTTCTGTGGATCTGCAGTAGAAGCTCAGTACCTGTGCAATGATTTGTGGTTGCACAGTCTGTTGGTGGATGGAGCGAGACATGATGTCCCAGATGTGCTCAATTGGATTCAGGTCTGGGGAACGGGCGGGCCAGTCCATAGCATCAATGCCTTCGTCTTGCAGGAACTGCTGACACACTCCAGCCACAGGAGGTCTAGCATTGTCTTGCATTAGGAGGAACCCAGGGCCAACCGCACCAGCATATGGTCTCACAAGGGGTCTGATGATCTCATCTCACCACCTAATGGCAGTCAGGCTACCTCTGGCGAGCACATGCAGGCCTGTGCGGTCCCCCAAAGAAATGCCACCCCACACCATTATTGACCCACTGCCAAACCGGTCATGCTGGAGGATGTTTCAGGCAGCAGAACGTTCTCCTTGGCGTCTCCAGACTCTGTCACGTCTGTCACATGTGCTCAGTGAGAACCTGCTTTCATCTGTGAAGAGCACAGGGCGCCAGTGGCGAATTTGCCAATCTTGGTGTTCTCTGGCAAATGCCAAACGTCCTGCACGGTGTTGGGCTGTAAGCACAACCCCCACCTGTGGACGTCGGGCCCTCATACCACCCTCATGGAGTCTGTTTCTGATTGTTTGAGTAGTCACATGCACATTTGTAGCTTGCTGGAGGTCATTTTGCAGGGCTCTGGCAGTGCTCCTCCTGTTCCTCCTTGCACAAAGGCGGAGGTAGCGGCCCTGCTGCTGGGTTGTTGCCCTCCTACGGCCTCCTCCACGTCTCCTGATGTACTGGCCTGTCTCCTGGTAGCGCCTCCATGTTCTGGACACTACGCTGACAGACACAGCAAACCTTCTTGCCACAGCTCGCATTGATGTGCCATCCTGGATGAGCTGCACTACCTGAGCCACTTGTGTGGGTTGTAGACTCCGTCTCATGCTACCACTAGAGTGAAAGCACCGCCAGCTTTCAAAAGTGACCAAAACATCAGCCAGAAAACATAGAAGCTGAGAAGTGGTCTGTGGTCACCACCTGCAGAATAACTCCTTTATTGGGGGTGCCTTGCTAATTGTCTATAATTTCCACCTGTTGTCTATTCCATTTGCACAACAGCATGTGAAATTGATTGTCAATCAGAGTTGCTTCCTAAGTGGACACTTTGATTTCACAGAAGTGTGATTGACTTGGAGTTACATTGTGTTGTTTAAGTGTTCCCTTTATTTTTTTGAGCAGTGTATATATATATATATATATATATATATATATATCTATCTATCTATCTATCTATCTATCTATCTGGAACAAGAATTTTAAGAGAATGCGCCCATAGTGCAGATCATTTTTATTACATGAATGCATCAATAAAAAACACATCACGGGTTAAGATATTCTCGTACCAAATCAGACCCACTCTTTGGGCCAGTTCATAAGCATAAAAACATCCACAAGGCAAACCTCCACCGCTGTGTACAGAAGCCGGGACCATGCACCGCGCCGGTAATCCGAACCCGTCTGGCCACTCGCAACGAGCACAGGGAGAGGTAAGAACCAGGTGAAAGCGAGCACATATGTCTGGCAAGCTCCGCTCCAACGCGTTTCGTGGATACTTCGTCAGGAGGCTGGCTTGTCAGACGTCATCTGGATCCTAATATACCCCATCACACATTGTCACAGGTGATATAGATAATTTACAATAATTGGTTATGAGCAAACAATGCTTCAACCGACAATATACAAACATTTAACACGAAGGGTTAAACAATACTAATAATACATATACAATAAAAATATATATAGTAAAAAAGATATATAATAAAAGAGAATTACAATAAAAAAAAGACGGAAAGATTTTCTTGCTTACACATCTTGTTACACCATTAATTAGCATTAATAAAAATCATATCATTGACTGCTACATAGATAATCACTTAAACCAATTCATCAAAGCTATCATAGTATGCTAAGTATGCATATATCTTATTTTACACAGATGTATTCTATACACCATCCATATATATATATTTCTGGATTCGTGAAAGATCATGTCAAGAAAAGCAGAATCACAATATACAAGGACGTGTATTTAAATGACCATTTTCAATCATTTTTTTCCCTTTTTTCTCACATTTTTCTTATTTGCTTATATCAGGTCCCCAGAGGCATTAGTCAATTCTATAACAGTTGGATTACTATCTATAATAAAAGAGGCTATATAACTATACTCTAGAATGAGAAAAATATACTAGTAATAATAGTAGAGATACACATTTATACCACGCCATATGGATTTCACTGAGAGAGCCAATAGTGAGTATCTCATTCCAGTTAGACATAATATCAAGCAGCTCTCAGATCATTCTCATATTAGCCTGATACTACATTCATCCTTCTGTCTCTATTACCACCGTTACCCACATTGATTATAGATTTAACCAAATCTAGGAAGTATTATAATGAAATAAACCAATTATATATAGATAGAACAAAGGAACCAAGATCCCCTACCGTTCCCTAATGAATGGAGTGATCTCATAATTCTCATTTAGGCCACATGGGACCAGTGTGTTCAAAGTCAGAATCCAAAAGGTCTCCCTTTTAAGCAGCTGTTCTTGTCTGTTTCCACCATCTTTGCCTGCCGCTACATGTTCAATACCAGCAAATTTCAGGAGAGATGGATCAGCATTGTGTTTCTCTACAAAGTGTCGTGGAACACTATGGTTCATAGCACGGTTTCTAATATTTCTACTGTGCTCCAATATTCGGATCTTTAATACCCGCTTGGTCTTTATGCCATAGCCAAGTCCACAGGTACACATTAATATATAGATACAAAAGCTGGTATTACAATTTAGGGGTATTTTTAACCTATCTAAATATACTCTGAATCCGATTGAGAAAAGGGTCCTGTCCAAAGGATTGTCTTATGCTCCTTCATCTAGCTTGAATAAAGTTAATACCTACATAGACTTGAACCTCTATATAAGGAACCTTACGTTAAAAAGGCATTTTCTTAGAAAAAATTATGCTCCCGTCAGAAATTGGGACGAGCCCAAAAGTGGATCGGGTCTCAAACTTAAATCAACCTATTATCCCCTGGAGTCCAGAGGTCGGTATATAGAGATTTTCAATGAAATGATGAAAAAGGATTTAGAAACTTTAGAAATTCCTACTAAGAAAAATAACAATCTGAGTAAGGCTGAATATCAGGCCCTTAAAACTCTGGCCACAAATGAGGATGTGGTGATAAAAAATGCTGACAAGGGGGGTGGGATAGTTCTTATGGATAGGGAATATTACGTTGAAGAAGCGCATAGACTACTCAACGATTCAGAATCCTATTTGAAGCTTAGGGATGATCCAACTATTGGATTCTTAACTGTATTAGAGGGGATACTGAAGGAAGTGTTGTCCACCAACAGTATCTCCATTACTGAATATAATTATTTATACAACCAGCATCCACGGATTGCTACGTTCTATCATATTCCAAAAATCCATAAGAATCTATCCCACCCTCCAGGGAGACCTATTATAAGTGTCATTGGGTTTCTGACCTCTAGGATGTCAGAATTTGTAGATTGTTATATAAAGAAATATGTTCCGTGTTTGGAATCATATATCCAGGACTCTACCTCGGTTTTACTAAAAGGGCTAAAATGGAAGGAATCCTATAGGTGGTTTTCTATAGATGTTCAATCACTCTATACATCTATCCCACATAATAAGGGAGTCTCAGCTGTTGAGGCCCAACTGAGGAATGATCCTGAGGTTAGTGACATGAAGTGTAAATTTATCTGTCAATGCCTAGAATTCGTTCTTAAATATAACTACTTCACATTTTTAGATGAGTGGTACCAGCAGGTGTGTGTGTCGGCCATGGGTAGTATCTGTGCCCCGAGCTTGGCCAACATTTATATGGGACAAAGGGAAATGGAAACCCTAAAAGGAGAGATGAGGTCTAAGATAATTATGTATAAAAGATACATAGATGATTTGATTAATGTATGGAACGGGAATGAACAAGAATGGAATGAGTTCCTGGGTAGTTTAAATGTAAATACTTACAACCTAAAATTCACGGGTACTTCTAGTAATAATAGGCTGGAATTCCTGGATTTAGTAATTTCAACTGAAAAGTTCAAAGAAACGGGTGGGTGAGATAGAAACATACACGTTCTTTTAGAAAGTTGATAGTAACAGCTATCTGGAATTTAAGAGCGGTCATCTCAGTGGAAAGAGAATATACCCTACTCAGGGCCGGTGCTAGGGTGTTCGGCGCCCCCCTGCAAACTATAAATTTGCGCCCTCCCATATTCCTTTGGCGCGCGTCAGGAAAAGGGGTGTGGTCTCACAAGGGGCATGGCAACACAGTAGTACCCCCATTTAAAATTACGCCAAAATGTAGCACAATCTTATTTATCTTATACGTAATGCCCCACCCATAGTAGTAGCGTCCTTATGCATAATGCCCCCCCAAGTACTATTAGCGTCCTTATACATAATGCCTCCCCAGTAGTAGTAGCGTCCTTATACGTAATGCCTCCACCAGTAGTAGTAGCGTCCTTATACGTAGTGCACTCCAAGTAGTAGTAGCACCCTTATACATAATGCCCCTTCCAGTAGTAGTAGCGTCCTTACACGTAATGGCCCCCCCAGTAGTAGTAGCATCCTTATACGTAATGCCCCCCAGTAGTAGTAGCAGCGTCCTTATACGTAGTGCACTCCAAGTAGTAGTAGCGTGCTTATACGTAGTGCACCCCCAGTAGTAGTAGCATCCTTATACGTAATGCCCCCCAGTAGTAGTAGTAGCGTCCTTACACGTAATGGCCCCCCAGTAGTAGTAACATCCTTATACATAATGCCCCCCAGTAGTAGTAGCATCCTTACAAGTGATGCCCCCCCAGTAGTAGTAGCATCGTTATACGTAATGCCCCCCCAGTAGTAGTAGCGTCGTTATACGTAATGCCCCCCCAGTGGTAGTAGCGTCGTTATACGTAATGCCCCCCCTGTAGTTGCGTCCTTATACGTAATGCCCCCCCAGTAGTAGTAGCGTCGTTATACGTAATGCCCCCCCTGTAGTTGCGTTCTTATACGTAATACCCCCCTGTAGTAGCGTCCTTACATGTAATGCACCCCCCCAGTAGTAGCGTCCTTATACATAATGCCCCCCCAGTAGTAGTATCGGCCTTATACGTAGTGCACTCCAAGTAGTAGTAGCGTCCTTACATGTAACGCCCCCCCCGTAGTAGTAGCGTTATACATAATGCCCCCCCAGTAGTAGTAGCGTCCTTACACGTAATGGCCCCCCCAGTAGTAGTAGCGTCCTTACACGTAATGGCCCCCCCAGTAGTAGTAGCGTCCTTACATGTGATGCCCCCCCAGTAGTAGTAGCGTCGTTATACGTAATGCCCCCCCTGTAGTGGCGTCCTTATACGTAATGCCCCCCCAGTAGTAGTAGCGTCGTTATACGTAATGCCACCCCTGTAGTGGCGTCCTTATACGTAATGCCGCCCGTGTAGTAGTAGCGTCATTATATGTAATGCCCACCTGTAGTTGCGTCCTTACACGTAATGCACCCCCCCCCAGTAGTAGCATCCATAAAGCACGTGCGCACGCACACAATTCACACATATAGACACACACATACACACCCACCATATACACACACACACACACATTTCTCTGTCACCCTCCACTTACCTAAGCCACTGTCTCCCTCAGTACAGCACTGCAGCAGCCTGGTCCGTGTAGCTCCGCCCCTTATGTCCCGTTTAGCTCCGCCCATTCCGGTCCGTGTAGCTCCGCCCCCTCCTTTGATATGTACCGAGCCACTGACACACAGGTGAGGGGAGGGGGGGAGTGGGCTTTTCATGCTGCCAGCGCCGCACAGCCGCTGGCAGCAGCAGCAGCAATGGGGTCAGGACGGCGCAGCAGGGAAGGGATGCAAAGCAGGGTGAGCGCCTCTCCCTCCCAGCGCCTCCCTGCACTGCATCCCTTCGCTGAGCGGGTAGCGCCGGGCCTGACCCTACTCTCAGTATACCAGATTACGGAGGAATTGTACAGACTTCTCAAAATTTGATGAACAAGCAGAGGTCTATACAGATAGGTTTGAGGAGAGGGGGTACCCAAAGGAATTCACTCAAAATGCAATGCTTAGAGCAAGAGAGAAGCAAAGAGAATCCCTGTTGGTTTATAAGAAAAATGACAGGGGGGGTATTAAGAAAACCTTCTGTCCCTTTGTTACACAGTTCAGTACAGGCTTTAAAGAATTAGAAAAAATAGCACAAAAAAAACTGGCATATCTTACAACTAGATCCTATATTGGGTCCGGAACTCCCGAAAAAAACAGAAGTTATCTATAGAAGGGCAAAAACTGTTAAATCGATGGTATCAAAAAGTAAGCTACAAAAAAGACAGATAGATAGAAGTGATCATTTTTTGGTACCTACAAAGGGTTTCTTTCAGTGTGTGAGCTGCAAAGTCTGTAACCGGGCTGACAAAGGTGCTAAAAATATAGTGGGGAAGATTGCGACACGTCCCATTGCTATTCAATCATTTATAAATTGAAATACCAGCTTTTGTATCTATATACTAATGTGTCCCTGTGGACTTGGCTATGTCGGAAAGACCAAGCGGGTATTAAAGATCTGAATATTGGAGCATAGTAGAAATATTAGAAACCGTGCTATGAACCATAGTTTTCCACGACACTTTGTAGAGAAACACAATGCCGATCCATCTCTCCTGAAATTTGCGGGTATTGAACATGTAGCGGCAGGCAAAGATGGTGGAAACAGAGAAGAACAGCTGCTTAAAAGGGAGACCTTTTATATTCTGACTTTGAACACACTGGTCCCACGTGGCGTAAATGAGAATTACGAGATCACTCCGTTCATTAGGGAACGGTAGGGGATCTCGGTTCCTTTGTTCTATCTATATATATATAAATGTGTATCTCTACTATTATTACTAGTATATTTTTCTCATTCTAGAGTATAGTTATATAGCCTCTTTTATTATAGATAGTAATCCAACTGTTATAGAATTGACTAATGCCTCTGGGGACCTGATATAAGTAAATAAGAAAAATGTGAGAAAAAAGGAAAAAAATGATTTAAAATGGTCATTTAAATACACGTCCTTGTATATTGTGATTCTGCTTTTCTTGACATGATCTTTCACGAATCCAGAAATATATATATATGGATGGTGTATAGAATAAATCTGTGTAAAATAAGATATATGCATACTTAGCATACTATGATAGCTTTGATGAATTGGTTTAAGTGATTATCTATGTAGCAGTCAAAGATATGATTTTTATTAACGCTAATTAATGGTGTAACAAGATGTGTAAGCAAGAAAATCTTTCCGTCTTTTTTTATTGTAATTCTCTTTTATTATATATCTTTTTTACTATATATATTTTTATTGTATATGTATTATTAGTATTGTTTAACCCTTCATGGTAAATGTTTGTATATTGTCGGTTGAAGCATTGTTTGCTCATCACCAATTATTGTAAATTATCTATATCACCTGTGACAATGTGTGATGGGGTATATTAGGATCCAGATGACGTCTGACAAGCCAGCCTCCTGACGAAGTATCCACGAAACGCGTTGGGGCGGAGCTTGCCAGACGTGTGTGCTCGCTTTCACCTGGTTCTTACCTCTCCCTGTGCTCGTTGCGAGTGGCCAGACGGGTTCAGATTACCGGCACGGTGCATGGTCCCGGCTTCTGTACACAGCGGTGGAGGTTTGCCTTGTGTATATTTTTATGCTTATGAACTGGCCCAAAGAGTGGGTCTGATTTGGTACGAGAATATCTTAACCCGTGATGTGTTTTTTACTGATGCATTCATGAAATAAAAATGATCTGCACTATGGGCGCATTCTCTTAAAATTCTTGTTCCAGACATCTTTGCTCAAGGGGGTTCTGACCGCCTGGGGAATTGCTGCGGTGTTCGTTACACCAGTGCCAACAGTCCAAGGGGTGACCACCTGTGAACTGTAAACGATCAATTTGAAAAACACCAGCGCACCTGTACACCGTTTTGTCCAATATATATATATATATATATATATATTGTTTTCAGAACATTCCATATACACACATATATATATGTATATATGTATATAAAATGTATATTGTACATACATTTATCTACATATATATAGGGGGGGCACCAGGGCTGTTTCTAGCCAATTTGGCTCCCAGTGTGAGATTGAAAAATGCGCCCCCAGCCATTGACATAAGAAAAATGCGCCCCCCCCCCCCCCCCCCCCCCCCATAGACATAAAGATAAAAAGCATGCACGGGCCAAAGGCGCGCGCGCTCCCGGCAAGGGGTTGTGGCCTCATTAAAATGGGCATGGCCTCATTAAAATGGGCGTGGTCTCATCTGAAAAGACTACCTTACACCCCAGTTTTTGACCTTGCACCAACAGATCACGGCCACCACAGGAAAAAAATAAACAAATAAAAAAGATATATATATATACGTATATATATATATATATATATATGTATATTATGACAAACTCCGCAAAGCCCTTGATACATTAAATCCCCATTTTACACATTACGCAGGCAAGTGTCCCCATTTTACACATTACGGCAGGCAAGTGTCCCCATTTTACACATTACAGCAGGCAAGTGCCCCCATGTTACACATCATGGCAGGCAAGTGTCCCCATTTTACACATCACGGCAGGCAAGAGTCCCCATTTTACACATCACGGCAGGCAAGAGTCCTCATTTTACACATTAGGCAGGCAAGAGTACCCATTTTACACATTATGGCAGGCAAGAGTCCCCATTTTACTTATTACGGCAGGCAAGAGTTCCCATTTTACACATTACGCAGACAAGTGTCCCCACTTTACACATTACGCAGGCAAGAGTCCCCATTTTACACATTATGTAGGCAAGTGTCCCCATTTTACACATTATGGCAGGCAAGAGTCCCCATTTTACACATTAGGCAGGCAAGAGTCCCCATTTTACACATTAGGCAGGCAAGAGTCCCCATTTTACACATTACGCAGGCAAGTGTCCCCATTTTACACATTACGCAGGCGTGTCCCCATTTTACACATTACGCAGGCAAAAGTCCCCATTTTACACATTAGGCAGGCAAGTGTCAAGTGGGGGGGGGGTAGGAAGGGAGAGAGAGAGAGAGAGACTTACATTTGCAGAAGTTCTTCCCGCTCTTCGGCCCGCCTCTCCCTCCTCACGCTGGCTGCCTCGTCCTTCTAGTAGTTTGGCTCCCCCTCCTTTTGTCATCAGTACTCCGCTCAGCGGGCGGAGTTCGCAGAATGACGGGATTACGTCATGACGTCACGACGCAACCGCATCATTCCGTGAAACTCCGCTTCCCGAGCGGAGTATACGGGAAGAGGGAGAAGGGGGAAGCAAGGACCCGCAGAAGTGCTGCGGCGGGCGCCCCGTGCGGTTGCACAGCTCGCCCGCCTCAAAAAACGGCTCTGGGGGGCACGAATATTTCTCTTGCCTTCAGGCAACTGGGATGAACTTACGCCACTCAAACTAGGGGTATATTTACTAAGGTGTCAGTTTATAGAGGTGGAGATGTTGCCCATTACAACCAGATTCCAGCTATTATCTTCTAGAAGGTGCTAGATAAATGATAAGTAGAATATGATTGGCTACTATGGGCGCAACATTTCCACTTATATAAACCCGCTCTTTAGTCATGGCCGCAACTAGGGGGGGTTAGGGGGGCATGTGACCTGGGCGCCGGATTGGTTAGATCAATCCCCCTAACACCCCCTCCGAGGTCAGAGCCGTCGGAGCAGCAGCACAAGCGATTCCAGGCTCTACTAGCTGCCGCCTTTGGTGATGAAACTGAAAATAAACTACAGCTCCCAGAAGCCTTTGCTGCAGGAGCTGTAGTTTACTTTCAGTTTCTTCTGTGTAGTTGTGTGCTGCCTGTTGTGCACTAAGAGTGGGCACAGGGAACAAGTGAAAGCCGGAGGTCCAAAAGGGGGTGGAGCTACACGGCACTGTACTCAGTGCCAGGCCAGACAGCACCATCATAGAGAAGAGGAGAGAAGAGCAGCAGCACATAGCACAGTCTAAACAGTTAGTGTGACACAGTGAAGGGGCACTGTATGTATGTGCGACTACTTTATACAGTATGTGTGTATGAATGTGTGCATGTGTGTGACTGTATGTAAATAGGTGTGTGACTACATATCTGTATGCGTGCTTGTGTGTCACTCTATGTACATATGTGTGACTATGTATGTATGTATACAGGTGTGTGACTGTATGTATGTGAGTGAGTGAATGTATGTATGTATGTATGTATGTATGTGTGCGTGTATGTATTTAGATATGTGACAGTATGTATGTGTGTGATTTTACATATGTATCAATGTATGAAGTATTATTTTCTTTTTTACTTAATCTGTAACCCATATGTCTAAGTCCAGCCAAATGTCTAGATAAGATGTTTTACAGCAGCTGCCAGCCCTTTGCCCTTATGGAGTATATATATATATATATATATGTATATATATGGGTTGGGGTTCCCGCTGGCCAGAATGCCGCCAGGGTGCGGCTCGCCACAGTGCGGACTCGGTGGCTCGCTGCACTCGCCACAGGTTCTATTCCCACTCTATGGTTGGCGTGGACACCCATGAGTGGAAATAGCCCCTGGTAGCTGGAACTGGCTGGCGGCATTGTCAGTCTTCAGGATCCCGGCATCGGTATGCTGTCAGCCGGGATCCCATACATCAGCCACGTAACCGCATCCCATGTATATATATATATATATATATATATATTAAGGGAAGGAGACAGCACTCAAAGCAAATCCACAGCAAAAAATTGAGGTGGTGCAAGGCAGCAGTAACAATAATAACACTCACTTTTCCAGCACACCAGAAAAAGCAAAAAAGCCAGCACTCACAGTTTTGATGAAAGAAGAGAGGTGTTTAATCCTTAGCCAAACGGCATGGTCATGTACAATCTCACAGTCACTGCCCGACAGCTGTTTCAACCGTTTCTGGTTTTTCTCAGGGGCTAATGACACAGTGACCAGAGCCCAAATAAATACATGGACTGGCTCCAAAACTTTCAAAAGAACCCATGCTGTGGGAGGGGACGGGACGAGACGAGCCATGCAAGCGGCTCGCTGATCACTCCTGCTCCATAGCGTCATCGCCAGGTAAACAAACACGGCGCTGCACTTAGCAACGGCTCTGATGTAGTGAAAGATGAGTCATCAGCACAGCTGCACTGGTCCTAAAGCAGTGCCACAGACAGGGAGGACAAATCCCAATGGAACACAAGAAATATGAAGTGATATATCTAAAAAAAGGGTGAAGAGTAGGTCCAACATGCAAAGTGAAAAACAATGTAATAAATCACTGGAAATTAGAAACTGCGGCATTGGGGAGGGAATGATAAAACCCATATGGTGATTGGTAGCAGATAGTGATAAGTAGCCCACAGAACGCAAAAGCCACTGGCGGGGGTAGCCCCCGGATGAGTACAAACTCAGGAAACCATATAAAGAAAAATGGCCATTAAACATCATTGTTTAGTAACGCAAGCAAGATGCTGCTGTAACAGAGGATCTCACATAAAGCAGAAGCACGGGTCCAAATGGGCAACAGTGATTAGTATACAGCACCCAGTGTTCCCAGGCAGTCTCCAAAACTGGTACTGACTGGGCCCAGCACTGCTTAGTTTCCAAGATCGGATGGAGTTGGACGTCACCCAGTGTGGTATGGCTGTAGAAATCATTATCAACCAAACTCTGACCGTATAGGGACTTGGCTCCTGCGAACTGTGTTCACCGCTGTATGGTCATACCTGAGGGGTAGTCACAGGGGGATTGTGACAAAAACGTGTCTGCCAGGAGGTGAAAGAGAGATCCCCCATTCAAGCCAATAAAGGCGTGCGGGTTAAGTTAAACACAAAAATGCTGCAAGAAAGTGTAGATCTACCCAATACACACAATATGATACGGCGGTGTCAGCAGTCTACATGCCAGTAAATAAAGCAGAACAAACCAAATGCATATGAAGACAGGACACACGGCGGTGTCTAAGAAAATAAAACCAAAGCTGAAAAACAGGTAGAACAAAGAGCGGAAGTGTTCTATTTTGAAGCTTTACAAGAAACATCCTAAATACAATTCTTCGTTAAGGCCATTGGGGGTCAGTGATTTCAATCTGTAAATCCATTGCAGTTTTCTTTGCAACAAAAATTCTGTTGCGATCTCCTCCTCGTTGTAGGGGCGGTATCTGATCAATAATACAACACTTAAGCTGGTTAACATGTGCTTCCTTGTAGTTTTTGCAACGGGTAAGTCGGTGAAGTCCCTCAAAGTCTCTGTAGTGGTTAAACATTTCTTTATCGAAGAACGATGTTGGCTAAGCCGCTCTTTTAACATTCTGCTAGTCTTCCCAACATATAAAAGGTTACAGGGACATCTGAGGACGTAGACCACAAATCTGCTGTTACAGTCCAATCTTTGTTTAATTGAGTATTCCTTCTCATCCAATGGACTGATGAAACAATTGCCCATTAGTAAAAATGGACAGTTAGAACATCCCATACATTTGAACACTCCAGGGGGTTTATTTACTAATATTCGTGTTTTGTCCGTTTTGAAGGGTGTTTGAACTCGAATGGTACCGCGTGCATTTTACTGCAACTTTTTGAATCCTGATACGGTCATTTACTAAGCTGCCGAGTTTTGCACAATCGTTTTTTCCGATGTTGATGTGATTCGTAATATCAGGCAGTGTTTTACGGGAGTGATGAGTAAAACACTGCCTGAAAAAACACAAGGAAACCCGGCCGGATCTGTGAGATCCGTGCAGGGCTTCATTGTGTACCTTAAAAAGTTCATTAAAGTCTTTAAAATCCTGGAAAAAATTGTGTGGGGTCCCCCCTCCTAATCATAACCAGCCTCGGACTCTTTGAGCCGATCCTGGTTGAAAAAATATGGGGGGGAAAATGACAGGGGTTCCCCCATATTTAATCAACCAGCACCGGGCTCTGCGCCTGGTCCTGGTTCCAAAAATACGGGGGACAAAAAGCGTAGGGGTCCCCCGTATTTCTGAAACCAGCACCGGGCTCCACTAGCTGGGGAGATAATGCCACAGCCGGGGGACACTTTGATATCGGTCCCTGCGGCCGTGCCATTAAAACCCCAACTAGTCACCCCTGGCTGGGGTACCCTGGAGGAGTGGGGACCCCTTCAATCAAGGGGTCCCCCCCTCCAGCCACCCAAGGGCCAGGGGTGAAGCCCGAGGCTGTCCCCCCCATCCAAGAGCGGCGGATGGGGGGCTGATAGCCTTTTTAAAAAAATGTGAATATTGTTTTTAGTAGCAGTACTACAAGTCCCAGCAAGCCTCCCCGCAAGCTGGTACTTGGAGAACCACAAGTACCAGCATGCGGTGGAAAACCGGGCCCGCTGGCACCTGTAGTACTACTACTAAAAAAATACCCCAATAAAAACAGGAGACACACACCTTGAAAGTATAAGTTTATTACATACACGCACACCTCCAAACATACATACTTACCTATGTTCACACGAGGGTCGGTCCTCTTCTCCATGTAGAATCCATGGGGTACCTGTGGACAAAATTATACTCACATAATCCAGTGTAGATCGGTCCTCTTCTGTTCTCTGTATAATCCACGTACTTGTCAAAAAAGTAAAACGCAAACCCGACCACGCACTGAAAGGGACCCCATGTTTTCACATGGGACCCCTTTCCCCGACTGCCAGGATCCCCCCTGACACCTGTCTAAGAGGGTTCCTTCAGCCAATAAGGGAGCGCCACGTCGTGGCACCCTCCTGATTGGCTGTGTGCTCCTGTAGTGTCTATCAGGCAGCACACGGCAGTGATACAATGTAGCGCCTATGCGCTGAACTTTGTGGTCAGCGGTGAGGTTACTTTCGGCATTATCTCCCCAGCTAGTGGAGCCCGGTGCTGGTTTCAGAAATACGGGGGACCCCTACGCTTTTTGTCCCCCGTATTTTTGGAACCAGGACCAGGCGCAGAGCCCGGTGCTGGTTGATTAAATATGGGGGAACCCCTGTCATTTTTTCCCCCATATTTTTTCAACCAGGATCGGCTCAAAGAGCCCGAGACTGGTTATGATTAGGAGGGGGGACCCCACGCAATTTTTTTTCTGATTTTAAACTAAACAGACCCTTTCCCATAGATAACCATGCACAGATCTCACTGATCCGTGCATGGTTATCCAAACTCGACTGGAAAAAGCAGGTCTATTTTTTTGCTGCTTTTTTTAACGATTCGGGGGAAAAAAGACCCGCACTTGAGCACTCAGAAACTAACACCCAAATACGAATGAATAGTGAATGGCCGTATTCTATGAAATAACAGCCGCGTTTGACCGATGGTCTATTCATTCGTATTTCGGGACGTTGTCATTCAAACCATTACGAATAGACCAGACACTGCCGAGATTGGTGCTTAGTAAATTCCCGGATTGGGACTTAGAAAAAAAAACACAAATCGTCCAAACTCGGATTTTTAGTAAATACTGGCCCAGGTTTCTTTGTTAGCCAATTAGAAGCTTTGGTCATTTTGCGTTGAGAAAAGTCTGTTTCAACCAAGAGGTCTTTGAGATTGGGTTACCGTCTGTAGGCAAATCTAGGTAATGTAGATAAATCTTTAGTGAGAATTGGATCACTTGAAATTAGATGCCAATGTTCCCGAATCTTGTTGCGGATGTAGCTTGAGGCTGTGGTGAACATACTACAAAAACTGAGCCTTTCAGAATCTTTTTTGGTGGAACCTTCCTTTTTAAGTAGAAGTTCATCCCTTTTGATTTGTCCAATCCTAGTCAAGGCATTGTCAATCTCCTTCCTGGAATACCCACTGTCCAAAAATCTTTGACATATAGACTCCAGTGCGGCCGGTATTTCAGTGGAATCAGAGGTGATACGTATCACCCTCAGTAGTTGTGAAAAAGTTAAGCCTCTTTTAAGAGGTGCAGGGTGGAAACTCGAAGATAACAGAAGAGTGTTTCTGTCAGAATCGTTGCTGTAAATTGTGGTGAGTAGTTTGTTATTCTCCTTTCTGATGGATATATCTAAAAAGTTAATGTGAGTCTTGCTGAAGGTCAGGCTAAATCTGATGGTGCCTGGGAGTGAGTTGAGGTCATTGATGAAAGCCAGTAATGTATCTTCATTGCCTTGCCAAATAAAAGACAGATCATCGATGTAACGCACGTAAAACGTTAAATATCGACAAAAAAATTGGTTACCAGTGATGTGAACCTGCTCAAAGGCTGCCATAAAAATAATAGCATAAGAGGGTGTCATGTTAGATCCCATGGCTGTCTCCTGTTTTTGTAAATAAAAACAATTTTCAAACAGAAAATAGTTTTTATTGAGAATTACATCAATGAGAAGCATCATAAAAGACACAGGTGGACCAAAGTATGAATCATTGTCGGTAAGGAGATCTCTACAAGAATCCATCCCTTGCGAATGAGGGATATTTGTGTATAGACTAGAAACGTCTAGTGTGACGAGCAAGGTATCCTCCATGATGTTCTGGACTCTTTCCAATCTCCTCAGGAAATCAGAGGTGTCTTCTATGTAGCTGGCTGTATTCCTAACTAATGGTTGTAAGTAAAAATCAACCAGTTGAGACAAGGACCCTCTGGCTGAAATAATGGGCCGTCCTGGTGGGTGAGTTAATGACTTGTGGATTTTTGGAAGTGTATAAAGAAAAGGTATTTTGGGATGTGAAGTAGTCATAAAATTGGCTGTGGTTTTGTTAATGTAACCGTTGTTAAGTCCCATTTGAATAATGGAGTCAATCTCTGCTTTATATGACCAGGTGGGATCATAACCAAGCTTCTGGTAACAGGTGACATCTGCAAGTTGAGTATTGGCTGCAAGAACGTAGTAGTCATAGTCTAAAAGCACAATTCCTCCTGCTTTATCTGCAGCTCTGATGACTAATTGAGTGTCATTGCATAGCGATTCGATGGCTTTCCTTTCACCCATAGTGATGTTGTGATGGAATATCTTTTGATTGGTCACGAAAGGCATGGTGTCCCTCTTAAGCACCCTCATGAAAGTTTGTATTGAGGGGTTTTGAGAAGGTGGATCAAACAGGTTGGGATTTTTCAAAGGGCATGTAGTTGTCGAAAGGGCTAACCCTGGAGTGGAAGTATTGCTGGAAAAAAAGTCCTTAAGCCGTAGTTGTCTGCCTAATTTATAGAGATCCACCTGCCATTCGAAATCATCCTGGGCAACTGTAGGGATGAATGATAAGCCTTTGTTCAATACGGACAGTTCATCGGATATAAGGGAGTGTCTTGAATGATCATTCCCTCCCCAATGCCGCAGTTTCTAATTTCCAGTGATTTATTACATTGTTTTTCCCTTTGCATGTTGGACCTACACTTCACCCTTTTTTTTAGATATATCACTTCATATTTCTTGGGTTCCACTGGGATTTGTCCTCCCTGTCTGTGACACTGTTTTAGGGCCAGTGCAGCTGTGCTGATGACTCATCTCTCACTACACAGCGTATCAGAGCCATTGCTAAGTGTGGTGCCGGGTTTACCCTGACGATGACGCTATGGAGCGGGAGTGATCAGCGAGCCGCTTGCATGGCTCATCTCGTCCCGTCCCCTCCCACAGCGTGGGTTCTTTTGAAAGTTTTAGTGCCAGTCCATGGCCAATATTTACTAAGATTTCGAGTTTGTCCGATTTGTGTGTTTTTTTCTAAGTCCCAATCCGGGAATTCACTAAGCACCAATCTCGGCAGTGTTTTGACTATTCGTAATGGTTTGATTAGCAA
This sequence comes from Pseudophryne corroboree, assembly GCF_028390025.1. NCBI lineage: Eukaryota > Metazoa > Chordata > Amphibia > Anura > Myobatrachidae > Pseudophryne > Pseudophryne corroboree. The sequence goes on along the minus strand of NC_086450.1, from coordinate 194,573,110 downwards.
AGTTCAGAAATACGAATGAATAGACCATCGGTCAAACGCGGCTGTTATTTCATACAATACGGGAATTCACTATTCATTCGTATTTGGGTGTTAGTTTCTAAGTGCTCAATTGCGGTCGTATTTTTTTGCGATTCGGTAAAAAAAGCGGCAAAAAAATAGACCTGCTTTTTTCAATCGTGTTTACATGTGTTGCAACTCAAAAATCAATCACACCTGAATACGGATGCCTATAAAAGGATGTTAGGGCCAATTCAATCCACCTACACTCAGAAATGGCAGCAGGACTGTGGACCAGTGATATTTTGTGTGCTGTGGGATTCCTCAGACTCAGACATCAGCCTGTAAGTAACCAGGGCCAACAAACTGACATGGTCAGCAGGTTGTACAGGTTCCGTGGAGGCTGCGCAGGCCTCGTTTTTTTAGGGGGCGTTTAAACTTGAACGCATTGTCCGATGATATGGTTATACAGATGTTCCGTCTAAATCGTAACAACATTTTCTGTCTGTATGACCTTGTCAAACTGGGCCTAGACCCTGAGACAGCACGCTCTCGCTCTGTCTCAGGCTTGCACAAACTCCTGGCTGTGTTGCACTTTATGGCTACTGGCAGCTTTCTGGCTGTGTCTGGGGATGTCATAGGAATCTCACAGCCCTCATTTTCCAGAATATTAACACAGGTGATGTATACCTAACTACCTCTTCTGTTTTTTGTTTGTTTTAATTTCTCGGTGCCCAGTTCTGTCCTAAAATCTCATGTTTATTGTTCTTTAAAATATACACACAGGTGTTGGCTGTTTTGCAGCCCCACATTGAGGCCTCAATCTGCTTCCCTACCCAGGAGTCTCAGTGGCATGCCGTCAGGGTAGATTTCTATGAGCTGGCTGGCATGCCCAATGTGCTTGGAGCCATAGATTGCACACACATTCAGCTGAGACCACCTAGGGGCAGGCAGCACATATATACTAATATAATCGCCATTTCGAACTCTCCACAAATGTGCAGGTGGTTTGTGATGCAAATCTCAAAATAATGAGTGTTGTTGCTGGTTACCCTGGGGGCTGCCATGACTCCTTCATCCTCAGTCAGTCATCCCTCTTTGATAAGTTTGAGGACGGACAAATGCCAGATGGATGGCTGCTGGGTATGTAATTTGATATGTGTAGGCCTGCGTATACTTTGTCCAAATACAGGGGCAGATGTATTAACCTGTAGAAGGCATAAGGAAGTGAAAAAACCAGTGATATGTGCATGGTGATAAAGGCACCAGCCAATCAGCTCCAATATGTAAATGTACATTTAGGAACAGATTGTCCGCTGCCTTTATTACCTTGCACATATCACTGGTTTATCACTTCCTTATGCCTTCTACAGGTTAATACATCTGGCCCACAGTGTGTTACTTATGTGTTGCTGTATCTTTACATGAATCACGTTACTATATCTGTCTTTTAGGTGATGGAGGATATGGCTGTTTCTCTTGGCTTCTAACTCCATTGTCCCGACCTGATACCCCTGCTGAACACAATTACAATAATGCACATAAGTCCTTGCGGAATGTGATAGAAAGATGTTTTGGTGTGCTGAAATCTAGGTTTCGGTGTCTGGATAAGTCTGGTGGCCTTTTGTTGTATAGTCCCTCCAAGGTGACTCAAATTGTGTTCTGCTGCTGCTTTCTTCATAACATGTGTTTGCAACAACATCTGCCACATGTTGAGGAGGAGGAGGAGGATGAAGAAAGCAGCCAGCAAGCAGAGGAATTAGAGACATCTGGTGATACTTGGAGTGCAGATGTAGGGAGGCAGGTTAGGCAAGAGCTCATCACTCACTATTTCTAAGGTAAGTTTGTTTTGCTTATTTCATTTGTTGTGTAATCATAAATGGATGTTTGGCCATTTTTAGTGTAAAAACCATTACTCAGAATGTGTCTGTCTCCTTGACACATACAAACATACCCTCGCTTTATGCAAAACGAATGTCGCATGTGTCTTGTGTTTTAAAAAAAAATCTAAACAACAGATTATGAGTGGCATACATTAAGTCTGGATAAGTGTTCGTAAACTTGCACTGATAATTTATTACAAGCACACATAATCCACATAGTAATTTATTTAGTATTTTACTTTATGATTGTGTTGGACATCCTAATGCACAGGTTCTCAAACTCGGCCCTCAGGACCACACACAGTGCATGTTTTGCAGGTAACCCAGTAGAAGCACAGGTGTATGAATTACTCACAGACACATTTTAAAAGGTTCACAGGTGGAGCTAATTATGTCACTTGTGATTCTGTGAGGAGACCTGCAAAACATGCACTGTGTGGGGTCCTGAGGGCTGAGTTTGAGAACCTGTGTTCTAAATAAACAGTCCTCAACATATAATATGTTAGCCTTGAGGAATACATGTGTCCCTATGTGTGATGCTCCATCATATTTAAGGGACACAAACTTACTCTCATCAAAAATAATTTATTTTGTAATGTTTGCTGCAGTAAACTTGCTGATTTGTAAGGAAATACACAGTTTGCCACATATATACATTATTATCCTCATTATTTATGTTTTGGTTTAGATTTTTTTGTTTTTGTTTCTGCATCATGTGTCATAACATTATTACTCATTTTTAACACACACAAACATGTCCCAACAATAATGACATTCATTTTGGCAATGAAATATCTCAATTCAATGACAACATATTAAAAACTTTTTACGCAACTCAATTGTGTTAATCTTGTAATGTTGTATAGAGAAGAAAGGTATAATAGTTAACAATCACATTGTAATTTGGATTGGCTGCAGGATATGAGATTTATTGGAATCTAGAAAGAGTAATGATTCTAAAAAAATCAAGTGGTATGGTTACTTCCTGCTAACATGTATGTGCAGCTCCAACAACATTTCCCTCCTCCAAAAATAAACAAAGATGGTAAAGAATAAATGTGCATACAAATTTGATGCTGTTGTTTGTAGCACTTATAATTAATGATGTTGTATAAATTGTCAAGGAGCTAAGTGTTATATATATTTAGCCAAACAAACACTTACTAACTATTTTGAATTACTTCTCAGAAATGTTACATTTGTTTGTTTTGTTTTATTTTTTTGGGGTGCCTGCTTGTACTGCCCTTTGACAATAGCACTGTCATGTTGTCGTGCTCTAGTGGAGCGTCTTGGTGGTGATGAGCTTGGCATGATATTTGGAGTAGTCGTACCAGAACTGCTGCTTGTTTGCTGTTGGTGCATGGATCTGAGTGTTTCATTCAGGTTAGTGAGGGTGGCATTGAGTTCACATGTAGCAGCATTTTGATTGTCTACAATTCGGAATAAACTTTAATTTATCTTTTGATTGTTTTGAAAAATGTTCATATAACTTTGCTGTTGTCTGTGCTGTTCTTCCATTAGTCTGTGCTGTTCTTCCATTATGCGCTGTAAGTTGGCCATGACCTGTGTAATGTCTATACGCATGAGTTCCATGGTATTGCCAATTCTGGTTGTTTGTTCATTTTGTCTACTCAGATTTCTGGTGATTCTTCTGAGGTGACATGGTAGGCTTGCAAACATTTGTGTCTGACTACGCAGGCAATCTTCATTAGTGGCCTGCTGTCTAGCCCAAATGGTCCAAAACACCTGATCAGGGCCTTGTGTTACTGGTGTTGTTGGGCTGTGTTGTGGTGGTGGTGTGCTTTGCTGTGGTGGTGTACTCACAGGTGCTGGGGGGCTGATTCCTTGGCTTAATGGCTGCATTTCTAAGATGATTGTCTCCTCCATGTCACTGTGTTGCAGTTGTTGCGGAGGGATGCTGTTACCAGGACTAGAAGCTGAAATGTATAAAAATTTGCCGTTAGCTATCCATATGTTTGATAAATGAAAACAAATCACTACACATGGAACACATGTCATTCACTGTTGCTTTCAGATATTCTGCCTAGCAACATCATCACTCTTAACTTAAATACATACATATGCCTGTTTGTGGCAAATGTTTCTGGTTACTTAATTGTGAAAGCAAACACTTTAGTTTTATTGTAGATCAGACATACTCCACCATAAAAACACATTGTAATCCATAATGTGTTACCTTATAGCTTTTCTAAAACAAACATAGTAATGTTTTTATATGTATTTGGCAATGTGAGCTCAAATACACATGATAAAATTTGAAAATCAACCTTACTATTTGCAAAAATTAAATATGAGTTTCTGTTGCAGCATCTTACACACAATGTGCTACTGTATGCCTCAAGTGGACATACATATCTTTACTGGATGTGGACAAGGCCATTTTGTTTGGATTCCGTTTCATGTTTTACTTACTTCGGTAATTATTTAAATTTTTGATGTGTTTTTACTTAATGCGGTTAAGAAAAAGTTTGTTAACGATCTGAAATTGTGTACATTTATTTCAGTTTGATACTCACAATCAAGATGAGGGGAGTGTGGATGACGTCTTGGAGGTGTGTCCAAAATTTGGAGTGGGGGACCGAACATACTGTGGATAATCTTCGTGGCGGGGTAGCCTGATGTGGTTGGCCCTGGACATCAGCCCTTGCTTTCTTTGCTGGCACAGGCTTTTTGTGGTGGTGTCTTCCAGAAGTCCCACTTCTGCTGCTCCAGACTTCTTTTGATGGACCTATTAATGAAAGTTAAATTTTGTTATGCCCATTCTTTTACAAACATACCCTATACTACAATGGACACTTTACCTGCTTCCGCAGCATCATCATCCTTAGATGTGATGGGAGTTACTGGAGGACAAGTAGTACTGCTTTTTTCAAACACTGTAAAAAAAAAAAAAATGTATTCATGCTATTGTTGATACATCCACCCATTATGCTTATAAACATTTATTCTTTAAGAAATGCTTGCTTTATTTTTCAGAAAAACATAATGACCGGAAACCAAAAAACCACTACATAAAACAATAAACATTGTCCAATAGCCATATGCACTATGTAAAGTTCAACACAGGAAAACATGTACAGGACACTAACATAGGCCACAAGTAAAAATACATACATTAACAACCAAAAACACACACATCTTAATTTTGTAATGAAAGGAAAAATATTACAGATGCAATATAGAAATTGCTGTGTGATGTGGCACTCCAAACACACATTACCACTATATGAGCCAAACAAAACAAAAAACACAAATAAAAAAATTAAACTGCAGTGTTGTGTCACGGTACAAATACAAACTCAAACTGAACAAACAAATAGTGGTTTTTAATAAAAAAAAATATTAGATTCTGTAATAATGACATTACACATGTAAGTGGTTTCCAAACCACTTTCCACTACTCCAGCCTCTAACATGACAACCACTGTTTTGGAAACATTGCACATGGATAACCTAAATATAAAACATACTGTAGGCCAAATTAAACATCCAAAAATGTCCAAAAGGAAAACATTATTGCAGGACAATTCAACGACACACCAAGTCCAAACTACACATGCAAAATATACTGGAAAAAAACACATGACATACAATAAAGTAAGATGTTACATTGGCTTTTGTATAAAACATTACCCAAAACAATGTATTTGCTGACACACACTTAAAGATGGGAGTCATATGCAACGTGACATGACACACATTTAGAAAGAAAAAAAAACACAAAAAAATAAGGTCATAGAATGTTAATGCAAATACACATGCTCACCATTCTTCCTGGGCCTATCTGAATCCCGGACATGGGTTGCAGAGACAACTTCAGGAGGTATTACACTCCGCATGGGCTCCTCATACTCCAGATATCTTGCAATATAGGGCTGCCCACCCTGGTTTTCGAGCCGACTTCGCCTCCTTGGCCATTTTGGACTTGACACGTCGCTTTATGTCATAGTACCGTTTGCGGCACGTGTCCTCTGTCCGCTTGACCACCCCCTCACTATTGACAGCAGCAACAACTTTCGCCCACAACACTGTCTTCCTCCGTGTTGGCACCTTGGCGGACTCAGGTCCAAATAGCTGCCGCTGATACTTCATCAGCTCACGCACCAATGCCACATTTTCAGCAAAACTAAACTTGACTTTCCGCCCAGTCTTAGTAGTGGTGCGTGGCTGCGGAGCTGTCTGACTGTCACTATCACTGTCACTTGAGGCTGCTGCAGCAACCTCACCCACCTCCTCCACCTCACTAACCTCACTAACACTCACCTCCTCCACCTGACTGACCTCCTCCCCCTCACTCACACCCTCCACCTCACCCACCTCTGAGTCACACATAATTGTGTGTCTAAACACTTAACACAGGGGAAAAAAACAACAACACACTCCTCCACTACCACTACACAACTCACACACACACACACACACACACACACAAACACTGACAAGGGACTATAAAGAAAAATAACTTGGACCAAAAATGAGACAAAACCACAAAAAACAAGACTACAAGAATGACAAGACGACTTACAAACACAATACCACACTCAGAAATCGATACCAACACTCCTCACCAAAACACTAATTCACCTACCTCCACAGCACAACCTCCCTCCTCCTCACCACTAACTAAACCCACGAGGTGCGGACGGTTTGGGGCATATTTATATGGTTGCGCACAGACACTCCTACCATCTGAAACACAACCAATCACGAACGGGGATGAAAATCGAAACTAAAAGTGAAAATGCGGCCGGGGTCTTAAAAAAACCCTGCCACGTTTAACTTAGAAAAAATACCGGTAAAAACAACCAAAAGACGTACGCAAATGACAATGATGGCCGAGAATGGTCCAAAAAAAACCGACTGGCATCGACATCGGAAAACACGAAAAGCATAAAGTCGACTGCTTCGTAACTTGGCATATATAGTTTCAAAAAGTTGCATGAAAATGCACCCGATACAAGACGAGTTTAAACACTACACAATCCGACACAAACACGAATATTAGTAAATATTGGCCCATGTATTTATTTGGGCTCTGGTCACTGTGTCAGCCCCTGAGGAAAACCAGAAACTGTTGAAACAGCTGTCGGGCTGTGACTGTGAGATTGTACATGACCATGCCATTTGGCTAAGGTTTAAACACCTCTCTTCTTTCATCAAAACTGTGAGTGCTGGCTTTTTTGATTTTTCTGGTGTGCTGGAAAAGTGAGTGTTATTTTATATATATATATATATATATATATATATATATATATATCTCAGAGTTACAGGCGGCACTCACGGACTCACTCAGAAAACGACTGGGAACCCCAAGTCTGCTTACAACGTTTCAGAATTTTATTTCCTTCGTCAGGTAAAAATACATACAATATAGAAAAGCTTACCTTTATACCAAACAGTTAGCGTGAATGTGCGAGTGTGAGCGGTGCCCGGCTCCCCCCCTGTGCTTCCGCTGATGTCATCACTGTCAAGCTTTTCTATATTGTATGTATTGTTACCTGACGAAGGAAATAAAATTCCGAAACATTGTAAGCAGACTTGGGGTTCCCAGTCGTTTTCTGAGTGAGTCCGTAAGTGCAGCCTGTAACTCTGAGATATTTCCCATTAACAAGAGGAGGGCACCCGGCATTGTGCTTTGTTGATTGATTGGAGTGCCGGATACTGTTTGCTATATATATATATATATATATATATATACATAAAACACGTGGAGCCCGGCACTCTCAGCATACAGTGATTTACTTTGTCCGTTGCCTTCCGTATTTAGGAGAGTAAGGCAGCTCCCCAACTATACAAATCTTGGACGGCGGCACTCAGAAAAATGACACAGCACTGCAGATAGTTGCCAACGTTTCAAAGCAAAACGGCTTTTTCGTCAGGGCTTTTTCGTCAGGGCATGCCCTGACGAAAAAGCCGTTTTGCTTTGAAACGTTGGCAACTATCTGCAGTGCTGTGTCGTTTTTCTGAGTGCCGCCGTCCAAGATTTGTGTATATATATATATATATATATATATATATATGTATATATATATATATATATATATATATATAAACGTGGTAAAAAAGACCTGCGGCACTCAGAGACTTAAGCAGTGAAACCGTGTATTCACATCAGCAAATGAACCAACGTTTCGGGGCTCGCACGCCCCTTTGTCAAGGTGATCAGAAATAAACATCATGCAAACATTACTTACCTAAATACCTGAGAGAAGCCCGCCGTGAAGAAGCACCGCCCGTGGATGCGCCTTCGGGACCCGGAACTGGCGCACAGACGGCGCGGCGTGATGACGTGGCGTTGTGTAGCCATGGTAACCGGGAAGCCGGAGGTCGCGTGCCCGGCCACTAAATGTCACTGTTATGTTATGTTTTGCACAGCACAGGCTCGCGTTGACGCGACCTCCGGCTTCCCGGTTACCATGGCTACCGGAGGTCGCGTGCCCGGCCACTAAATGTCACTGTTATGTTATGTTTTGCACAGCACCGGCTCGCGTTGACGCGACCTCCGGCTTCCCGGTTACCATGGCTACACAACGCCACGTCATCACGCCGCGCCATCTGTGCGCCAGTTCCGGGTCCCGAAGGCGCATCCGCGGGCGGTGCTTCTTCACGGCGGGCTTCTCTCAGGTATTTAGGTAAGTAATGTTTGCATGATGTTTATTTCTGATCACCTTGACAAAGGGGCGTGCGAGCCCCGAAACGTTGGTTCATTTGCTGATGTGAATACACGGTTTCACTGCTTAAGTCTCTGAGTGGCGCAGGTCTTTTTTACCACGTTTATTAACACGTTTCTTCTGGAGGCACCGGAGCCATTTTTCCACGGATGAGAGGAGTGCCGGTCCATGAACAAGTTTATATATATATATATATATATATATATACACAGTTGCAAGAAAGAGAATGTGAACCCTTTGGAATTTCCCGGATTTGTGCATAAATTGGTCATAAAATGTGTTCTGATCTTCATCTAAGTCAAAACAATAGACAAACACAGTCTGCTGAAACTAATACCACACAAGCAATTATATGATCTCATGTTTTTATTGAACACACCATGTAAACATTCACAGTGCAGGGTGGACAAAGTATGTGAACCCCTAGACTAATGACTTCTCCAAGAGCTAATTTGAGTCAGGAGTCAGCCAACCTGGAGTCCAATCAATAAGATGAGATTGGAGGTTTGGTTAAAGCTGCCCTGCCCTATAAAAAACACATACCAGTTTTGAGTTTGCAATTCTCAAGAAGCATTGCCTGATGTGAACCATGCCTTGCAGAAAAGAGCTCTCAGAAGACCTATGATTAAGAATTGTTGACTTGCATAAAGCTAGAAAGGGTTACAAAAAGTATCTCTAAAAGCCTTGATGTTCATCAGTCCACAATAAGACAAATTGTCTATAAATGGAGAAAGTTCAGCACTGTTGCTACTCTCCCTAGGAGTGGGCGTCCTGTAAAGATGACTGCAAGAGCACAGCGCAGAATGCTCAATGAGGTGAAGAAGAATCCTAGAGTGTCAGCAAAAGACTTACAGAAATCTCTGGCACATGCTAACATCTCTGTTTACGAATCTACCATATGTAAAACACTGAACATGAATGGATTTCATGGGAGGATACCACGGAGGAAGCCGCTGCTGTCCAAAAAAAACATTGCTGCACGTTTGAAGTTTGCAAAAGAGCACCTGAATGTTCCACAGCACTACTGGCAAAATCTTCTGTGGACAGATGAAACCAAAGTTGAGTTGTTTGGAAGGAACACACAACACTATGTGTGGAGAAAAAAAGGCACAGCACAACAACATCAAAACCTCATCCCAACTGTGAAGTATGGTGGAGGGGGCATCATGGTTTGGGGCTGCTTTGCTGCCTCAGGGCCTGGACACATTGCTATCATCGACGGAAAAATTAATTTCCAAGTCTATCAAGACATTTTACAGGAGAACTTAAGGCCATCTGTCCACCAATTGAAGCTCAACAGAAGATGGGTGATGCAACAAGACAACAACCCAAAGCACAGAAGTAGATCAACAATAGAAAGACTTCAACAGAAGAAAATACACCTTCTGGAGTGGCCCAGTCAGAGTCCTGACCTCAACCCGATTGAAATGCTGTGGCATGACCTCAAGAGAGCGATTCACACCAGACAACCCAAGAATATTGCTGAACTGAAACAGTTTTGTAAAGAGAATGGTCCAAAATTCCCCCTGACCATTGTGCAGGTCTGACTCTGATATGCAACTATAGGAAACGTTTGGTTGAGGTTATTGCTGCCAAAGGAGGGTCAACCAGTTATTAAATCCAAGGGTTCATATACTTTGTCCACCCTGCACTGTGAATGTTTACATGGTGTGTTCAATAAAAGCATGAGAACATATAATTGTTTGTGTGGTATTAGTTTCAGCAGACTGTGTTTGTCTATTGTTGTGACTTAGATGAAGGTCAGAACACATTTTATGACCAATTTATGCACAAATCCAGGAAACTCCAGAGGGTTCACATACTTTTTCTTGCAACTGTATATATATACACGCACACAGAGTTACACATGTGGTGGGGGGTGCCAGATTACGCCTTGCCCCGGGTGACAAAAATGCTATTTTGGCCCCTGCTTTAGGTAATATACCCCTTAGTGACATTGCCCCTTCCAAGGTTCAGCAAGTCTAATCAGGGTCTAATACACTCTATGGAGTATGTATGTTTGTATCGGCTGGAATCTTGACAAGGCTGTAGCCACCTGAGGTGACACCAAGACAAGATTCCAGTCACCATCGTCAAGCACTCCAGAATGATCTTTCCATCTGTCAATAACAACACACAAGATGTCTCCTGATCATGCATGTAACAGAAAGGAATAAACAGCAAAAATCAACATATATATTTAACCTAATGATTGTAACAACTTAATGGGGGGGGGGGGGGGGGAATGCACTCCAGCAATTTAGCAGAGAGCATGTTGGAACTAAAGGTAATGTTAAAACATAGAGTTACAGTAATTGTCCCAAAAGGCAATCTCTGCTGCTCATAACTCCCTAGCACACCCGTTTCGTACAGTTGACCCAAAGCCATGATACCACAATGTCCACAGAGAGACCACTCAACTGTACAAATACTTTAGCTGCTTCAAGTAACACTACAACTGCAGCTTGATCAGACGGATGCAAATGCATATACACCCATCAGACATAACATTAAAACCACCTTCCTAATATTGTGTAGGTATCCCTTGTTCCACCAAAAAGCTCTGACTCATCGAGGCATATACTCCACAAGACCTCTGCAGGTATCCTGTAGTATCTGGCACCAAGATGTTAGTAGCAGATCCTTTAAGTCCTGCAAGTTGTGAGGTGGGCCCTCCATGGTTCGGACTTGTTTTCCAGCACATTCCACAGATGCTCGCTCAGATTAAAATCCTGGAAATTTGATGGCTAAGTCAACATCAAAAACCTCAAACCATTCCTGAACAATTTTTGCAGTGTGCCAGGGGGCAATATTCTGGTCAAAGATGCCACTGCTATCAGGGAATACTGTTGCAACATGAATGCTAGGACCCAAGGTTTTCCAGCAGAACTTTACCCAGAGCATCCCATTGCCTTCTTCCCAAAGTGCATCCTGGTACCATTTCTTCCACAGGTAAATAACGCAGACACACTTGGTCGTCCACATAATGTGAAAGAAAACATGATTAATCAGGCCATTTCTCTAAGGTCCAATTCTGAGGCTCATGTGCCTATTGTAGGTACTTTCAGAGGTGAACAGGGGCACTCTGACCAGGCCTGTGACTATGCAGCAAGCTGCGATGCACTGTGTGTTGGGCAGCGTGGACTGTATAATTGTTAGCATCACTGCCTCATTGCACTGAGGTCATAGGTTCTATTTCCACTATGGCCCTAACTGTGTGTATAATATCCCTGTGCTTGCCTGGGTTTCCTATGGGTGCTCCAGTTTCCTGTCACAATCCAAAAAATAGGATTTTAATTACCTACCGGTAAATCCTTTTCTCATAGTCCGTAGGGGAGACTGGGAATCCATTTAGTACCATGGGTATAGACGGGTCCACTTGGAGCCATGGGCACTATAAAAGTTTGATAACATGTGCTGGCTCCTCCCTCTATGCCCCGCCTACCAGACTCAGTCTAGGAAACTGTGCCCGAGGAGACAGACATACTTTGAGAGAAGGAAATAGATAAGGAAGGTGGTGAGATTTCGAACCAGCACAACCAGAACAAGAGGAAAGCCATATTTGAAAACAGGGACAGCAACAGCTGAACCAAACAACAGTACTTAAACAAGTAACCGTGCAGGAAGAACAAAGCATCGGGCGAGTGCCCAGTATTCCCTACGGACTATGAGAAAAGGATTTACCGGTAGGAAATTAAGATCCTTTTTTCTCTTACGTCTTAGGGGATACTGGGCATCCAATTAGTACCATGGGGAAGTACCAAAGCTCCCAAACCAGGTGGGAGAGTGCTGAGGTTTCTGCAGAACAGATTGACCAAACTGAAGGTCCTCAGAGGCCAAGGTATTGAATTTGTAAAACTTGGCAAACAAACCTGACCAGCTGCTCGGCAGAGCTGTAATGCCGAGACACCCAGGGCAGCCACCCAAGAGGAACCCACCAACCTAGTAGAGTGGGTTTGTACAGATTTCGGCAAACCTGCCATGGAATAAGCATGCTGGATAGTGAGCCTGATCCAGCGTGCAACTGACTGCTTTGAAGCAGGAAACCCAATCTTATTGGCATCATATAGAACGAACAGCGAGTCCGATTTCCTGTGACAAGCAGGTCACTTTACATATACCTTCAAAGCCCTTATAATGTCCAAAGACTTTGAAGTAGCAGAGGTGTCAGTAACAACTGGAACCACAATTGGCTGGTTGAAATGGCAACACCACTTTAGGAAGAATTGCTGACAAGTCCTGAGTTCAGCTCTGTCCTCATGGAAAATGAAGAAGGCACTCTTGTGAGATAGTGCCCCCAGCTCCAATATACGCCTTGCCGAAGCCAAGGCCAACAGCGTGACGGTCTTCCACGTAAGATATTTTACGTCTACCTCCTGTAATGGTTCAAATCAATCTGATTGGAGGAATTTCACAACCAAATTGAGATCCCAAGGTGCGGTGGGAGGCACAAAGGGAGGTTGGATATGAAGAACACCTTTCAAGAATGTCTGGACCTCAGGGAGAGAAGCCAATTGTTTCTGAAAGAAAATAGACAAGGCTGAAATCTGAACTTTTATGAAGCCTAGGCGTAGGCCCACATCAACTCCTGACTGCAGAAAAAGCAGGAAACATCCCAGATGAAATTCCACCGTAGAATATTGTCTGCTTCACACCAAGAGACATATTTCTTCCAGATACGTTGGTAATGTTTTGCCGTTACCCCCTTCCTGGCTTGGATCATAGTCAGGATGACCTTGTCAGGAATCCCTTTCCTGGCTAGAATCAGCCATTCAACTTCCATGCCATCAAACGTAGCCATAATAAGTCTTGATAGATGAACGGACCCTGTTGCAGAAGATCCTCTCAAAGAGGCAGAGGCCACGGATCTTCGATTAGCATCTTGAAAAGATCCACATACCAGGCGCTTCGCGGCCAGTCTGCAGCAATGAGAATTGCTTGAACTATTTCCTTTTATTCTTTTGAGAATTTTTGGAATCAGAGGAATGGGAGGAAACAAGTACACCAACCGGTAGGCCCACGGAGTTGTAAAGGTGTCAACCGCTACAGCTTATGGGTCCCTCGACCTGGAACAATATCGCTTGAGCTTCTTTTTGAGTCAAGAGGCCGTCATGTCGATCTGTGGATAACTCCACCGACGCGTCAGCCACTGGAACACCTCCATTTGGAGGCCCCATTCCCCCGGGTGCATGTCGTGTCTGCTGAGGAAATCTACTTCCCAGTTTTCTACTCCCGGAATGAAGATCGCTGACAACACCACAACATGTTTTTCCTCCCAGAGGAGAATTCTTGACATCTCTGACATTGCGGTCCTGCTTTTCGTTCCGCCCTATCGGTTGATGTCAGTCACCGCTGTCACATTGTCCGACTGAACTTGAATGACCTGATTCTGAAGAAGAGATGAGGCCTGCAGAAGGGCATTGTAGATAGCCCTTAGTTCCAGGATGTTTATTGGAAGAAGGATTTCCTAACTTGACCATCTTCCTTGAAACTGCACCCCCTGGGTGACTGCACCCCAACCTCTGAGGTTTGTGTCTGTGGTTAGAAGAATCCAATTCTGAATCCCGGACCTTCGACCCTCCACTAGGTGAGAAGTTTGTAGCCACCACAGGAGGGAGATCCTGGCTCTAGGTGACAGACGAATCCTCTGATGCATGTAAAGATGCGATCCGGACCATTTGTCCAACAGATCCAGCTGGAAGGCGCTCGCATGAAACCTTCCGAACTGAATTGTTTAGTAAGAAGTCACCATTTTCCTCAGAAGGCAGATGTACAGATGTACTGAGATTCAGTCGGCTTCAAGACTGCCTGAACTATCGACTGGATCACCATTGCCTTTTCCAAGGGAAGGAACACTCTCTGAGACTGTGTGTCCAGTATCATTCCCAGGAAATAAAGCTTCTGCATAGGTTCAGAATCCACCCATGATCCAGGAGTAATCTGGTCATGAGACCAATGTTCTCCAACAACTGCTCCCTGGACGCATCCTTTATCAGAAGATTGTCCAGGTAAGGAATTCCATTTACTTCCTGTCTGTGGAGTAACATCATCTCTGCCATCACTTTGGTGAACACCCTCGGTGCTGTGGAGAGACGAAATGGCAGGGCCTGAAACTGGTAGTGACAGTCCTGCAGTGCAAACTGTAAATAAGCCTGATGAGGCAGCCAGATCGGAGTGTGAAGGTTCGCATCCATGACATCCAGAGACGCTAGGAATTCCCCCTCTTCCAGACCTGAGATCACCGTTCTCAGAGACTCCATCTTGAACTTGAACTCTTGTAAGTATGGGTTCAATGACTTGAGATTCAGAATCGGTCTTACCGAACCGTCCGGTTTTGAAACTACAAACAAGCTGGAATAGTATCCTTTGTTTTGTAGATGAGATGGAACTGGAACAGTGACCTGGGTCTATAACAGTTTTTGAATGGCTTCTCGTGAGGTTACTCTTGCTTTCTGTGAAACTGGTAAGCCTGATTTGAAGAATCTGTGAGGTGGGAGATCCTGGAACTCCAGCCTGTAGCCCTGGGATATAAGGTCTATGACCCAGGGATCCTGGCAAGATCTTATCCAGGTGTGACTGAAGAATTTTAGCCAGGCTCCCACCTACCTGTCTCCCAGGCATCACAGTCCACCTTCATGCGGAAGGCTTTGAGGAGGCAGAGCCAGAGCTCTGTTCCTGTGAACCAGCAGCTGCTGGTTTGCGCGGTTTACCTCTAGCACCTCTGGTGGCGGTAGCACCTCTGGTGGCGGTAGAAGAACCTCCGGTCTTGCCTCGAAACTTTGCAGTCCGAAAGGACTGTAAATTTGGTCCTGAGTAGGCCTTTCTAGCTGGCGGAGCTGCAGAAGTAGATATGTGGATTTACCCGCAGTAGCTCGCAAAATCCACTTGTCGAGTTGGTCGCCAAATAAGGCCTCATCTGTGAAAGCTGCTTTACCAATTAGCTCTCTGCGCTATTAAATAGCGCAGAGAGCTAATTGGTAAAGCAGCTTTGGGAATCAGCACAGGGACCACCTGTGCTAATTATTCTGACTTGAAGACCCCAAGTCAGTAGCTCTGTATTGCAGCTTGAGAATAATTAATTGATGATATATTAATTAAATTCAATTAAGCGCCTGGTTGCAGTTTGTGTGTTGTGCTCATCTGTGAAAGGCAGGCCTTCCACACCTTTTTTGGAGTCCGCATCAGCAGTCCACTGATGTAGCCATAATCCCCTGTGTGCCGACACTGTCATAGCTGTGGTGCGTGCATTAAGCAGACCTATCTCCTTAATGGCTTCCACCATAAAGTTTGCAGAGTCTTGTATGTGTTGCAGGAGTAAACAATTTCCTCTTGAGGTAAGGTATCTAACCCCTCAATTAAATTACCAGACCATTTAGCAATGGCTCGAGTCCACCCACATGCTGTAGTGGGTCTCTGGGCCACCCCTGCTGCTGTATACAAAGATTTGAGTGTAGTCTCAGTCTTACGATCGGCTGCATCCTTTAGGGAGGTTGCACCAGGCACAGGTAGTACTATTTCACGTGAGAGCCTGGAAACTGATGTATCCACTATTGGTGGATTTTCCCATTTTTCCTATCCTCATGAGGAAAAGGGAAAGATGATAATAACCGCCTAGGAATTTGAAATTCCTTATCTAGATTAACCCACTGTTCTTCAAACAGGGTATTTAGTTCCTTTAACGCAGGAAAAGTGGCTGATGATTTTTTCTTTATATAAAAGTAAGATTCCTCACACTCCTCTGTCACCTTATCAGGGATATTTAGGACTTCTCTGATAGAATATATGAGAGCCTCTACACCCTGCAACAGAGTACCCTCTCCTACCTCTATGTCCACCTCCCCTTCCTCCATTTCTGACCTGTCATTATCAGAGACAGAATGCAGGAGATCGGCCAAAGTAGATTTTTGCGGACTAGTGGTAGAGGACTGAGACGCTGGTCTGAGTACTGAGTCAGTTTGCATAAACTCAGCCATAGACTGTCTTAAGTATTGCGTCTCTTTCTCATTATGAGATGATTTAGTAGAGATGGTGGAAATCATCCCCCTAATGGAGTCCAGCCATGCTGGCTCCGCCTCATTAGCCTGAGAAGGGATACTACACTGAGTACACACTAGTGAACCCCCTGGAGAAGAGGAACACTGTGCCTTACATGAAACACACTCTTTGCCTGATATACTGCAGCAGTGACAGCACACACACACAGGAAAAGGTCAAATGCACAATTAACCTACGAAGAGCCCTTCCCGAGAGACACAGAGAGAGGACAGAACCAGCACACGGCGCCTCTATCGCTAAAGCCAAACTTAGCCAGGTTCGCAGACTAAGTACCTAGATTAGGGATTTAAGGGGTCATTCCGAGTTGATCGCACGCTGCTGATTTTCGCAGCTCAGCAATCAGATGTCTACTGCGCATGTGTATGCATTGCAATGCGCACACGCGTCGTACGGGTACAAACAGCATCGTTGCTGTGCATTGCTTCTAGCGACGAATCCATTCGCAGAACTGATCGCAAGGAGATTGACAGAAAGAGGGCATTTATGAGTGTCAACTGACCGTTTTCTGGGAGTGGTAGGGAAAATGCAGGCGTGTCCAGGCGTTAGCAGGGCGGGCGTCTGACATCAATTCCGGGACCAGACAGGCTGAAGTGATGGCAAGGGCTGAGTAAGTGCAGGCCTACTCAGAAACTGCAAAAAACTTTTTCGTCCCGCTCGGCTGCACATGAGATCGCACACTTGCTAAGCAAAAATACACTCCCCTGTGGGCGGTGACTATACGTTTGCACGGCTGCAAAAAGTAGCTAGCGAGCAATCAACTCGGAATGAGGGCCTTAGTACATTAGTATATAGCGCCCCCTGCTATGACCCCCTGGTACTGCTGAGGTAATCTGGAGGCTCTGTAGTCAGCGTCTGTGTTGCTGCAGTGAGGGAAAATGGTGCCTGTGAGCTGCTGGATCCGCTCATAGTGAAACCCAGCCCCTGTAGTGGTGCGCGGTCTTCCCGCTCTTCTTTATACTGGCTTAGTGTCTAAGTGCATAAAATGGAGTAAGCCCCCTTTTAAGCCTGTATTGCCAGTCTGGGTACTGTGTACACTACAGTGTACTAAGGGCCTAATTCAGACCTGATCGCTAGTGTGCGTTTTTTGCATCCCTGCGATCAGGTAGTCGCCGCCTATAGGGGAAAGGGGAAATCACTGTGCAGGGGTGCGATCTCATGTGCAGGAGAGCTGCACATCTCTACACAGACCAGGACTTACTCTTCCAGTGCGATGATCGGGGTCGGAGCTGACGTCAGAAACCCTCCCTTCAAACGCCTGTTCCCTCCTGCGTTTCTTTGGACACTACTAAAAAATAGTCAGTTGCCACCCACAAATGGCCACTTCCATTCAGTCACCTTGCGATCGCCCGTGCGTTTGCTTTTCTCGCACCATCCCGTCGCTGCCTGCCGAAATCCGTCACTGTGGACTGACGCGCCTGTGCATTGCAGTGCATGCACATGCGCAGTTCAGACCTGATCGCAGGCTGTACAAAAACGCAGCCTATCGATCAGGTCTGAATTAGGCCCTAAGTCTGGAGACTCATTCCGCCCCGTGCAGAAGCCGTACGTCTCCGTACCCTAATGCCGCCATAATGGCCGGTGACCCGCTAACCATGACGCTGGCTTAGTACTCACCACTCTTCTTTCTTCTGGCTCTGTTAGGGATGGCGGTGTGCTGCGGGAATGTACGCTCACCGTGGCGGGGCTTGCGAATAGTTCCCTCAGAAGCCAGTGTGCTGTCAGCGTGGAACAGGACCCTTAACCCTTAGTGGGGTTGGGCCGTCCCCTTCCCCTAAGTTCCACGAAGCAGGGAGGCTGGTGCCATCCAGTCCTGCCTGAAAATAACAAACTTTGAAAATAAATGCAGAAAACGCTTCAGAAGCTTCCAGAGATGTGACGGCTCCCTCGGGCACATTTTCTAAACTGAGTCTGGTAGGAGGGGCATAGTGGGAGGAGCCAGCACACATTATCAAACTTCTATAATGCCCATGGCTCCAAGTGGACCCGTCTATACCTGTGGTACTAAATGGATTCCCAGTATCCCCTAGGACGTAAGAGAAATATACTGGTAGGTTAATTGGCTCCCAACAAAATTAACACTAGCGTGAATGTGTGTGCATGTACTGTACACGTGGTAGAGAATATAGATTGTAAGCTCCACTGGGGAAGGGACTGATGTGAATGGCCATATACTGTATTCTCTGTAAAGCGCTGTGGAATGTGTGTGCACTATAGAAATAACTGGTAATAAAATTTTAAAATAATAAACGTTGTGACAAATTCTATTAGAGCCAGCATGAACTTTTTCTGCAGTTTGTGCTACAGTAGCTCTTCTGTGGGATTGGGCCAGACAGACTAGCCTTTACTCCCCACGCATATTAATAAGCCTTGTGTGCCCATAACCCTGTTGCCAGTTCACCAGTTCTCCTTCCTTGGCCCACTTTTGATAGGTACTAACCACTGCATTCCAGGAACATCACCACAAGACCTACTGGGTTTTGTTTTTTTTGTTTTTTTTTGAAGAACAGGTATTTTAATGATACAAAAAATTGTATTACATGAACACCAGTTGGATCAAATAGAAAAACAATAAAAATATTAAATAACAATAAAACAGCAGTATTCTCTTGAGCTTTCAGTATATTGTGCACAGTAAAAAAAAAAAAAAAACACATGCAAAGGTTAATACATTAGTGGCATGGGTGACTGCCTTATTAACCTATGCATGTGCTTAATTGAAACTGATGATTTTTACTGTTATTTGATACAATATTTTTACTATTTTTATATTTTTTTGGGCCAGTGTAAATGTAATGCAATTTTCTCTTACGTCCTAGAGGATGCTGGGGACTCCGTAAGGACCATGGGGTATAGACGAGCTCCGCAGGAGACATATGCACTCTAAAGACTTTAGATGGGTGTGCACTCCATGCCCCTCCTCCAGACCTCAGTTAGATCCTGTGCCCAGAGGAGACTGGATGCACTGCAGGGGAGCTCTACTGAGTTTCTCTGAAAATACTTTTAGTTAGGTTTTTTATTTTCAGGGAGCACTGCTGGCAACAGGCTCCCTGCATCGTGGGACTGAGGGGAGAGAAGCAGACCTACTTAACTGATAGGCTCTGCTTCTTAGGCTACTGGACACCATTAGCTCCAGAGGGTCGGAACACAGGTGTCGTCCTCGCTGTTCGTCCCGGAGCCGCGCCGCCGTCCTCCTCACAGAGCCGGAAGATAGAAGCCGGGTGAGTATAAGAAGAAAGAAGACTTCACAGGCGGCAGAAGACTTCAGATCTTCACTGAGGTACCGCGCAGCGGTAACGCTGCGCGCCATTGCTCCCACATATACACACACAGAAGGCACAGGGTGCAGGGGGGGGGGGGGGGGGGGGGCGCCCTGGGCAGCAATATTCACCTCAAGGGACACTGGCTAATATATTAGATACTGCGGAGGCAGTATATTGAAAAACCCCCACCAGTATAAAGAATTTGAGCGGGACCGAAGCCTGCCGTTGAGGGGGCGGAGCTTGATCCTCCAGCACTAACCAGCGCCATTGAAGCTGCTCCCCGGACTCTCCCCTACTGAGCAAGTACAGAGGGCAAAAAAGAGGGGGGGGCACATTTAATTGGCGCAGTGAGTGTATTATTTATTCTATAAAAGAGCGCTGTACAGTCTGGGATTTTATTCCAGTGTCAAGTGGCGCTGGGTGTGTGCTGGCATACTCTCTCTCTGTCTCTCCAAAGGGCCTTATTGGGGGGCTGTCCCCATAATTGTATATCCCAGTGTGTGTGGGAGTGTCAGTATGTGTGTGTCAACATGTCTGAAGCGGAAGGCTCGTCTAAGGAGGAGGTAGAGCAGATGATTGTGGTGTCTTCGTCGGCGACGCCGACACCTGATTGGTTGGATATGTGGAATGTTTTAAATGCAAATGTGTCTTTATTACATAAAAGATTGGACAAAGCAGAGTCCAGAGAAAAAGCAGGGAGTCAATCCATGGCTTTGACTGTGTCACAAGGCCCTTCGGGCTCTCATAAACGTCCCCTGTCCCAGGTAGCAGACACTGATACCGACACGGATTCTGACTCCAGTGTCGACTACGATGATGCGAAGTTACACCCAAGGGTGGCCAAAAGTATTCATTATATGATTATTGCAATAAAAGATGTTTTGTATATCACAGAGGACCCCTCGGTGCCTGACACGAGGGTATGCATGTTTAAGGAGAAGAAACCTGAGGTAACCTTTCCCCCATCTCATGAGCTGAACGCTTTATTTGAAAAAGCTTGGGAAACTCCAGACAAGAAACTGCAGATTCCCAAGAGAAATCTTATGGCGTATCCTTTCCCCGCACAGGACAGGTTACGGTGGGAATCCTCGCCCAGGGTCGACAAGGCTTTGACGCGCTTGTCCAAAAAGGTGGCGCTACCGTCTCCAGACACGGCAGCCCTCAAGGATCCTGCTGATCGCAGACAGGAGACTACCTTAAAATCAATTTATACACATACGGGTGCCTTGCTCAGACCGGCAGTAGCGTCGGCATGGGTATGTAGCGCAATAGCAGCATGGGCAGATAACTTGTCATCTGACATTGACACCCTAGATAAGGATAGCATTTTATTGACCTTGGGTCATATTAAAGATGCAGCGTTATATATGAGAGATGCTGCGAGAGACGTTGGGCTGTTGGGTTCAAGAGCCAATGCCATGGCAATTTCTGCTAGGCGAGCCCTGTGGACCCGCCAATGGACGGGTGATGCCGATTCAAAGAGACATATGGAAACTTTGCCTTACAAGGGTGAGGTTTTATTTGGGGAGGGCCACGCGGACCAGGTTTTCACAGCTACCGTGGGTAAATCTTCTTTTTTGCCTTATGTTCCCCCACAGCAAAAGAAAACACCTCAATATCAGATGCAGTCCTTTCGGTCGCATAAGTCCAGAAGAGGTCGGGGCTCGTCCTTCCTCGCCAGAGGTAAGGGTAGAGGGAAAATAATGCCTGCTACGGCTAGTTCCCAGGAACAGAAGTCCTCCCCGGCTTCTACAAAATCCACCGCATGATGCTGGGGCTCCACTGCGGGAGTCCGCGCCGGTAGGGGCACGTCTTCGACTCTTCGGCCAGGTCTGGGTTCTGTCAGATTTGGATCCTTGGGCGATAGAAATTGTATCCCAAGGCTACAAACTGGAATTCGTAGAAGTGCCTCCTCGCCGATTTTTCAAGTCGGCTTTGCCAGCTTCTCCCCCACAGAGGGAAATAGTTTTAGCTGCAATACAAAAGCTGGGTCGACGGTCGACAGCAGGTGATTATCAAGGTTCCCCTAATACAACAGGGGAAAGGGTACTATTCAACCCTATTTGTGGTCCCGAAACCGGATGTCTCGGTCAGACCCATTCTGAATTTAAAATCCCTAAACCTGTATCTAAAGAGGTTCAAATTCAAGATGGAATCTCTCCGGGCAGTGATCTCCAGCCTGGAAGGGGGGGATTTTATGGTATCACTAGACATAAAGGATGCATACCTTCATGTCCCCATTTATCCTCCTCATCAGGCGTACCTGAGATTCGCTGTACAGGACTGTCATTACCAGTTTCAGACGTTGCCGTTTGGGCTGTCCACGGCCCCGAGGATTTTCACCAAGGTAATGGCGGAAATGATGGTGCTCCTAAGCAGGCAAGGAGTCTCAATTATCCCATACTTGGACGATCTCCTGATAAAAGCGAGATCGAGAGATCAGTTGCTGAAAAGCGTGTCACTCTCCCTGAGAGTGCTGCAGCAAAACAGCTGGATCCTAAATCTGCCAAAGTGGCAGTTGATTCCAACGACTCGGCTATCGTTTTTAGGCATGATTCTGGACACGGAAAAGAAGAGGGTTTTTCTCCCAACGGAAAAAGCCCAGGAACTCCAGAGCATAGTCAGAGACCTGTTAAAGCCAAAAAGAGTGTCAGTTCATCAATGCACTCGAGTACTGGGAAAGATGGTGGCGGCCTACGAGGCCATCCCCTTCGGCAGGTTCCATGCGAGGACATTTCAGTGGGACCTTCTGGACAAGTGGTCGGGGTCCCATCTACAAATACATCAGAAAATAAGCCTGTCCCCCAGGGCCAGGGTGTCTCTCCTGTGGTGGCTGCAGAGTGCTCAACTTCTAGAGGGTCACAGGTTCGGCATTCAAGACTGGGTTCTGGTAACCACGGACGCGAGCCTCCGAGGATGGGGTGCAGTCACACAAGGAAGAAATTTTCAGGGACTGTGGTCAAGCCAGGAGGCTTGTCTACACATTAATGTGCTGGAATTAAGGGCCATATACAACGGGCTACGACAAGCGGAGACTCTTATTCGCGAGCTACCTGTTCTGATTCAATCAGACAACGTCACAGCAGTGGCTCATGTAAACCGCCAAGGTGGGACAAGGAGCAGAGTGGCAATGGCGGAAGCCACCAGGATTCTTCGCAGGGCGGAAAATCACGTAAGCGCGCTGTCAGCAGTCTTCATTCCGGGAGTGGACAACTGGGAAGCAGACTTCCTCAGCAGACACGATCTCCATCCAGGAGAGTGGGGTCTTCATCAAGAAGTTTTTGCAGAGATAACAAGTCGTTGGGGGCTTCCTCAAATAGACATGATGGTGTCACGCCTCAACAAGAAACTTTGGAGGTATTGTTCCAGGTCAAGGGACCCTCAGGCTGTAGCGGTAGACGCCCTGGTGACACCGTGGGTGTTCCATCCGTCTATGTCTTCCCTCCTCTTCAACTCATCTCAAAAATACTGAGAATCATAAGACGAAAAAGAGTCCAGACAATACTCATTGTTCCGGATTGGCCTCGAAGGGCCTGGTATTCAGATCTTCAGAAAATGCTCACAGAAGATCCGTGGCCTCTTCCTCCCAGGGAGGACCTGTTGCAGCAGGGGCCCTGCGTGTTCCAAGACTTACCACGGTTACGTTTGACGGCATGGCGGTTGAACGCCAAATCCTAGCAAGGAAAGGTATTCCGGGGGAAGTCATCCCTACTCTAATAAAAGCTAGGAAGGAGGTGACGGCAAAACATTATCACCGTATCTGGAGGAAATATGTATCTTGGTGTGAAGCCAAGAATGCTCCTACGGAAGATTTCCACCTGGGCCGTTTTCTCCACTTTCTGCAGACAGGAGTGGATATGGGCCTAAAGTTAGGCTCCATTAAGGTGCAGATTTCGGCCCTGTCAATATTCTTTCAGAAGGAATTGGCTTCTCTCCCAGAAGTCCAGACTTTTGTAAAGGGAGTGCTACACATCCAGCCTCCTTTTGTGCCCCCAGTGGCGCCATGGGACCTTAACGTGGTGTTACAGTTCCTTAAGTCACACTGGTTTGAACCTCTTCAAACAGTTGAGTTAAAATTTCTCACTTGGAAAGTGGTCATGTTGTTAGCCTTGGCATCTGCGAGGCGGGTGTCAGAATTGGCGGCTTTATCTCACAAAAGCCCCTATCTGATTTTCCATGTGGATAGAGCAGAGTTGAGGACTCATCCTCAATTTCTGCCTAAGGTGGTTTCATCGTTTCATATGAACCAACCTATTGTGGTGCCTGTGGCTACTGGTGACTTGGAGGATTCCAAGTCTCTTGATGTAGTCAGGGCCTTAAAAGTGTATGTAGCCAGGATGGCTCGGGTTAGGAAAACCGAGGCACTGTTGTCCTGTATGCAGCCAACAAGGTAAGCGCTCCTGCTTCTAAGCAGACTATTGCCCGCTGGATCTGTAACACGATTCAGCAGGCTCATTCTACGGCTGGATTGCCGTTACCAAATTCGGTAAAGGCCCATTCCACTAGGAAGGTGGGGTCTTCTTGGGCGGCTGCCCGAGGTGTCTCTGCATTACAACTTTACCGAGCAGCTACTTGGTCGGGTTCAAACACTTTTGCTAAATTCTATAAGTTTGATACCTTGGCTGATGAGGACCTCATGTTTGCTCAATCAGTGCTGCAGAGTCATCCGCACTCTCCCGCCCGGTCTGGAGCTTTGGTATAATCCCCATGGTCCTTACGGAGTCCCCAGCATCCTCTAGGACGTAAGAGAAAAAAAGAGTTTAAACCTACCGGTAAATCTTTTTCTCCTAGTCCGTAGAGGATGCTGGGCACCCGTCCCAGTGCGGATTCAATTCTGCAAGTCTTGTATATAGTTATTGCTTACATAAGGGTTATGTTACAGTTTTGATCAGTCTCTGGCTGATGCTGTTTTGTTTCATACTGTTAACTGGTTCGTATATTCCATGTTGTACGGTGTGGATGGTGTGGGCTGGTATGTATCTTGCCCTTAGATTAACAAAAATCCTTTCCTCGTACTGTCCGTCTCCTCTGGGCACAGTTCTTTAACTGAGGTTTGGAGGAGGGGCATGGAGGGAGGAGCCAGTGCACACCCATCTAAAGTCTTTAGAGTGCCCATGTCTCCTGCGCAGAGCCGGCCTTAGGTATAGGCAAACTAGGCAAATGCCTAGGGCATTTGGTATGCTTAGGGGCACCAGCAGCTTCTGCTGATTAAAATGATATGTGGCATGCCTATATTCTGTGTGTGACTGCGGCTGTATCTGCATGCGAAATGTTACATTGCAGTGTATTCCTGGAAATCACTGTAATGTAACATTTCGTATGCAAATACAGCCTCAGTCGCACACAGAATATAGGCATGCCACATACCATTTTTATCAGCAGAAGTTGCTTGTGCATCCTAGCCACATAGTGATGCAAATAAGATGCATTTTCATAAACAAAAGGCGCCCAACGTTAGCAGAGCTGCCAGCTGACTCATGCCAGGCATCTCCTTCAGAACTAGCGGCGGTGCTAGGGGGCACCAGCCAAAATCTTGCCTAGGGTATCATATTCGTTAGGGCCGGCTCTGCTCCTGCGGGGCCCGTCTATACCCCATGGTCCTTACGGAGTCCCCAGCATCCTCTATGGACTAGGAGAAAAAGATTTACCGGTAGGTTTAAAATCTTATTTTTTGTATATCATTAGATTACCTGTTTTTCTAGCTCTTCATTTTCCATCTGATGTTTGATATAGGGGGTCATTCCGACCCGATAGCACGCTGCAGTTTATCGCAGCGCAGCGATTAGGTCGGAATTGCCTATGCGCTGGCGCCACAGTGCGCCGGCACATACCAGACGATCGAAGACCGTCGTTCAATAGCGATCGCCTCTGCCTGATTGACAGGCAGAGGCGGTCGCAGGGCGGGAGGGGGCTGGAGGCATGGTCCGGCCAACGCAGGCGGGGTCGGACTGTTCGGGGGCGGGCCACGGCGGCTGCGTGATGTCTCACGCAGCCGCAGCGGCCAGTGGCACCGACGATCAACTCCCGGCCAGCCGCAGGAGCTGCGCTGGTAGGGAGTTACTCCACAAATACAAAAGCTGTGCGATGATTTTGTATTTGTGCGGGGGGGGGGGGGGGGCGGACTGACGTGCGGGGCGGACTAGCCCTGTGCTGGGCGTCCCCCTGCATGTCAGGGAAGTTGATTGTAGCTGTGCTAAATTTAGCACAGCTACAATCAACTCGGAATGTCCCCCAAAATTCCTAGGGGTTGAGTATTCTCCAATCGATAGCTGCTGGGCTGTTTTATATTATTATTATTATTATTATTATTATTATTATTATCAGCTTTAAGTCTAGCTATCACAATTTGGCCCTTGTCAGAGTCACTCAGATCCTTACACTTGCCCATGTTACCTGCTTCCAACACATCAACTTCAAGAACTGACTGTTCATTTGCTGACTAATATACTCCAAAGCTTGACAAGTGCCATTGTAACAAGATAATCAATGTTATTCACTTTACCTGTCAGTGGGTTTAATATTATCAGAATACAAATATGAAAATTGCGCCACTGATGTATTATTTTGATATATAAAAAAAAATACTTCTTAACCACTTGCCTGGTATGGTCGCATTAGATGCGACCATGCCTGCAAGTGCTCTCTCTGACCTGGTCGCACAGGATGCGACCAGTCAGATAGAGAGTGTTAGCAATGGCAGGGAAGATAAACTTCCCTCCACTGCTGCTGTCAGAGGGACCGGAAGGTCCCTCTGCCTCCCTGCACTCTCCCCCACTGATTGCCGTGCTGCCGATCACTGCTGATCGACCAGCACGGCAGGATCCCCCCCATACAGTGGCTGCAGACAATGACAGCCACTGGGGAGTATAAATGAACCCTCCCAAGCCACCCCCAGACCTCCCCTGTATATCTGCAGGCTGTCCCGGCTTTCAAAATGAAAGCCGCGATGGCCGCGATGTTCCCGATGTTCCGATGGTCATGATGTTCCCGATCGATGTTTCGATGTTTGGGGGGGTACAAAAAATTCAAAATATTTTTTTTTCCTTTTTTAATTAAAATCATTTGGGATAGGGTTAAATTCATGTTCTTCACCTAATTCACTCATAAAAAAAACACAACAATTTCAGAGCGGTTTTTGGCAAAATGAATCGTCAGTTAAGTGGTTAAAATGCTTTTCATCCATAAAGTGTACATTACATTTATACTTATGTCTTAAGATGAGGTGATTACTTGGCTGTTCACATTGGTATTCTTTAATCCAACCAGATACTAATCTCAGTCAATAAAGTTGTTCTTTAACGTTTCCACTGGTACTCCTTTTACAACAAGATAATCTTTCTATCACTTTCAAGTTTGCTGTGGAGGTCCTAAAAATAAACCCTTGCACCAAAATATAATTATTTGATACAAAATATAGTTTGAATATTCTTATATTAAAAAATGTTTGTTTTGCACCATGTTAGAATGCCTCTTTAGGCTCCTGATGTTAAACTAAGTCCACGTCACCCTTCCAGAGGGTGTGAGCTCCTTGTGGAATCAGAAAAGTTCTTTTAAAGAGGGTTTCCTTGTGAACCACCCAATGCATTTTATCTTTCTTGACCTCTTCAGGGGTGTAATTTGCAATAGTTGATCCTCTTTTGTCTTTAGGTTTGCCAGAAATGGCATGACATGCCCATGTTTCATCATTTGGGAAAAAAGCTGGAATATTAATAGGATTCAATTTCAGGCTGCTAATCCCAGGCAAGGAAGGTTTTGAAGGTGTCTGAACCAGGTAATCTCCAGGTTGTGAAAGTTTTTGTGGGGGTGTGAAGCTAGGAGATGGACATTGGTCAGGGAAAGCTCACTCAGAGTTGATCTTATAGGTAGATCACATTCGTGAATCAGCAACCTACTTGGGTGAGGATGCAATAGAAGTAGAGCTAGTTTTTGCTTCCGCGTTTGCAGCCAGAAGAGCTTTACGGTTAAGATCTTGGCAAGTGGAATCTGATTCCTAGCGTGCTTCTATGGGAGCCCAACATCTTACTTTTCGGAACATGTGACTAAAGATCACTATAGATGCTTGGGTATGGGATCTCGTATACTATATCGGCAAAAGTGTTGGACCCTGAAAAGGATGGACGGTCTCTAATATCACAGGTCATCATTTGGATTCCCTTAGCCAGAGCGAAAGGGTTTTATTGAAATTCGTCCCTGAGGTCTGTTCTTTCCTTAGTTTCCATACTAGAGTTCATGTTGTGCATGGATGTAAAAAAAGAGTTACCTCCATGTTCCCATCTGGAAGAACCATCAGAGCGAACATCATTGTCAAGTCCAGGTTTTACCATTTTGATTTTAAACTGCTCAGAGTTATTACAAAGATGATGGCAGTTATGACTGCTTATATTAGAACCTTAGGCGTAACAGTTATCCCTTGTCTGGACAACCTCATGATCAAAACTTCTTATAGACTTCTATTAATGGAGTCATGGTTGGATCATCACGGGAAATGTCCAACCTTTACCCATTACATAGAAAACTAATTATAGGTACGATCTTCAACACCATCCATCAGAGAATTTTCCTACCACAGGGCATTGTTTTCTCTCTACAGGCCATGCACAAGTTAGTTTTAAAAAGATGGCTTGTTTCTGTTCCCCTCAGTATGAGAATCCTCAGCAAGATGCACAGTTTCTAATTTGCCAGGCTCCATTTCTGGGAGTTTTAGATAGACTTCTAAAGAAGCTGAACAAGTCTTAACTTCCTTAGTAGATAGAAAATACGTCATAAAACGCTGGTTTACGTACAGGACTAAAAGCAACACTTTAAAAAGACATTTCATACACTTTAAATTAAGCCGCTGCGGCCGCTATACTTAATACACAACCTATGTACTTGTTACACCTTTAGCGTACAGAGTCCCGTACCGTGTACGGACTTTGCGTACAAACGCCGCGCTGGCTGTACAAAGTACACACAGCGCGTACACACCCAATGTTACACAGTGAACCCTTAACAGTTATGCATGCGATAGTAATACACTTTAAACCTTAGCAGGGAAAGGAAGACACGACACCAAATTGTATTTAAACGGCTGGGTTCCAACACCACAGCCTATTATTAATGAAAGGGGGTTACAATCACAAAGCAATACAATACAATAGAATAATGGCTACAGTCAATGGTACATACTTGTTTGAATCTTCGCTGCGCTACCCAGTCTGGTCCTCGGACATCTAGATAGATAACTTTGTGATTCTTGAGAGAGAGAGACCAGGCCTGCAGCTGGCTCCTTTTATACAATCTTCCAAAACTTAACACAATGGATACTGTAATCTCTTTGTGCATTGGATACAGGGATCGTCATTTACAGTACAGGAGAGGTCATAGGTTGGTTTGAATTGGTGGGCGATGTCTGTTCCAGATGCACTTGTGGGTGGTCTCCTCTGGGTTCCCGCCGCATACTTAATGTACAGTAAATACAGTTTATATCTATATTCTGCTCCTGCACATAACTATTCGCAGGAACGTGCGATCTTCTGCAAACCAACACCGGAATATTACCCTTAAAATACCCTACAGCTGGATACCAAACACCACCTTATAACCTTGTTCTGTCCCCTCCTATCCTGTAAAGGTGAATCCCTTTGTTCTGATACCATTTAAACTGTTGTAACTTGCTGGTGTGATGGGTGGAGACTATGTGTACATTGTGCACTATTTGGATTAAATATGTAATGTGTTTTGATGGCCTTTCCATGCGCTCACAACCTCTACCGTAAATACCCATACCACGCGCTAATGCGCAGGACCGCGGGAGCGACCATACGCAAATTGCGAATATGTGCACGCACGGCAGAACAAGTACGCGCACGGAGGCCATCTGTGTGTAGTTTGCATGTGATGTGTGTACCTCAATATTTTTCGACTTTGACAGTCACATATGAGACGCTGCTTCCTAAATAGAAGGTATGTGCATGCCTTCAAAACACCAACATAGAAAAGAAATAGGATGCACTGCCTCAAATTAGTGAAGAGTCTCAATATAAAACTATAATCATTTAATATATTAACGACATAGACAACACTCAGTATACATTATACTCAATATTCAATAAAATAACATTAAGTCAGCATTCGCTGATTGTTTAAAAACCACTAAATGTCATTGGTAAATTATGCCAAAATGCAGCTTATGCAGCATGGCTCACTGAGAGAGGCAGCTAAATAAAATGCTGTAGCTGTAATCAGGGGTGCAGCTGTCAGTGTTAGAGGCCCTACACACTGGCCGATTTTCTGAAAGATATGAACGATCTCGTTCATAAATGAACGAGAACTCGTTCATATCTTTCAGTGTGGAGACTCCAGCGATGAACGTTGCGCGTCCCCGCGCTCGTTCAACGCTGGTCTCCCGTCGGCTGTGCATGCAGGCCAATATGGACGATCTCGTCCATATTTGCCTGCACTTCAATGCAGCCGCGTGACGGGGGGAGTGAAGAAACTTCACTCCCCCCGTCACTGCCCCCCCGCCGCCGGGTCGCTCGTCGGCCGTATCGGCCGTCGGGCACCTCGGCGGCGCATCGAGATATGTGTAGGGCCCCTTAGACTGGAGTTGTTCCTGGTTCTGAACCTACTGCACCAGGGGGGTAATTCCAAGTTGATTGCAGCAGGATTTTTTTTAGCAATTGGGCAAAACCATGTGCACTGCAGGGGAGGCAGATATAACATGTGCAGAGAGAGATAGATTTGGGTGTGGTGAGTTCAATCTGCAATCTAAATTGCAGTGTAAAAATAAAGCAGCCAGTATTTACCCTGCACAGAAACAAAATAACCCACCCAAATCTAACTCTCTCTGCAAATGTTATATCTGCCCCCCCTGCAGTGCACATGGTTTTGCCCAACTGCTAAAAAATATCCTGCTGCGATCAACTTGGAATTACTCCCCAAGTATTCCCTGGTGGTCCCCCACCAGGTACTAACCCAGCCCTCTACTGTATAGCTTCCAAGATCGAACGAGATTGGGCATAAGCGGTGAGGTATGATAGTAGGTTATAGGTATTTCCATATGTCCGTCTCCTGAATCATTGATGAGAGTTCAGAAAATTGTAGGGTAAGAGCAGAGAATGGAATGGATCTGCTTTAGGTATTAGATAGTGGACAAATATCCCACAAGTTGTAGAACTGCCGTGGGAGAGTGAGTCCACCAAATCACCAATGAGAGTCCTGAATGGAAAGAATTATACAATGAAGACAAATCCCCTACTCCTATAGAACAGAAACATAATCACAAATCAGACTATTGTCAGAAAATATCCTTGTTTGCAACAATGTTACCACTGTGGTTAGTTAAGCACCAAATAGACATATAGAGCTTATATACAACAATACTCGGGTACAGTGAAATCTTTCACCTTAGACCAGAGACCATATGTTGGCTAGTTGCATGCCATTTTCATTTGGCTTATCCCAAATTTGAGCATATAAAGCATGTGTTTAGCAGCATTGAATATCAAAGATTTTAACACACGATTAGAAGTATATATTAGGCCCTTGAGAGCCAATATAATTTGGCTTATCCAAGAAGTGAATTTAAAGAGCCAATAAGTAACAGCATTCAAAATTTAGATATGAAATAGATTTTCACAATAAACCACACTCCCTGTGTTAATCTGTTGAGAACAACTTTCATTAGGTATTACCCTGAAGTAGTAATACTGTAAAGGTGAAATACTAATAAAGATATTCACATAATGCACAAGATAATGCACCCTGACATAGTAATACTGTAAAGGTGAAATAATAATAAAGATATTCACATAATGCACAAGATAGCCACTATGAAGAAATTCTCCTCCTTATAATAAATAAATAAGGGTGCTGATAGTTTTTCTGACAGGGCTTGGTCACTGCTAATGTATACTCAGTGGGATAAACAGAAATAGACCAATTCCATTATGTATTCACGGGCACAATAGCCCATCTGAATTCCTACAGTCAATAGTCTTAGGAATAGGAATGAGTGTAAATTAAGTCTATGTAAAAGGTACCGTACATCCCCCTTCAAATGAAAGGGGATGTATATCTTTAAAGACCCGGAGACAGTGTGTGTTCTCAGGGCTCCGGGGTGAGAGAAATGTGTAGCCGTTTCCGCCGTTGCTGTTAGCATATGGAGCTCAGAGATGTCACGCGTCTGAGGGTGCTGTTACCGCTGATGCCCCGAGCTGAGACCGCTGGAACTGCCGTCACCGCTGAGTGGAGTAGGGAAGACGCATTTCGCTCGTCCCGCAAGACTTGGTCACTTCCTTTCTTTCTTTTCTTCTTTTGTAATAGGTATACAGTAAGCAGTTACTGACTTTGGGGTGCACCACCAGTGTAATCTATATTGGCATTTTTCCCAGACATCATTTGATTACTGGCTATCATAATTATTAACGATTTGAAACCAGTGCGGAATCAAACCTATATTCTTTAAAGTTTATGAAGTTGACATTTGACTTTAGCTTCCCTTCCATAAAGGACAGCTTTGGAACATTCCTAGTGTTCCAATGCCCACCCATTGGATGATAAGGCAAGATTTTAGCACTTATAGTGACTTTCCCCCCCCCCCAGATTCTAAGGGTGACACTGGAGGCGCTCCAAACGCTGTTTTCGATTTACTTTAGTTCTCCCATACATTTTTTTGTGGAATGTACTCTGGACATTTTCTTCTCCTTCACTGTACTCCATATTTGGGGCTTTGTTCAAAATACCAGCTTTTATACAGCCATAGCAAAGAATGGGAGGTGCCAATTTCAACGAGTTTTCAGTTTTAATGTGCCAGACTCCTCACGCCACATCTATACCCCAGTATTCCCTTGGAATTGGAGAACAGGAGTGAAGGAGCCAGAATGGCCGCGTATCAGGATAAGGGGGAGGGGCGCCAGGCAGCCCGTAGGACAGCCACGTGAATCCCCGGAGGAGGGGGGGAGGTGGCCAACAGGCAGTTTTACCCCCCCCTCGCTCCTTTGTCCGGCACCTGGCCGGTCCGGCCAACCAGGGGTTAGCAGGGCTGTTTGTAGGGGAGGGGGCAGCCAGTGTTAAAAGCAGGCTGCAGGAGGAGAGAGGGTCCTTTTACCTCCATGTGCAGCCAAGACAGGCTGCACGTCCTGTCCTCCTTCATGATTAACTTTAGAGGGGCCCACGTGAAATGGAGCAGCCTGGGGATTCCTTTGCAGAGCAGCACCCTTTCCAAAGATAAGTATCATGTATTTTAATTCTGTGTGCCTAATTTCTGCTATCATTCTTCTCTTAATCCTTTGCTAATTTCCCATTCACCGTGACCTCTGGCTATATTTCTTTTCATCCTGTGTTGCATTTTTCCCCCAAGGCCACCTCGTGGCCCCCCTCCCTCCTCCTCAGTGTTTTGCTTTCCATAGTAGGTGTTTAGCAGCAAGCATGAATGGTAGTTATTTATTATTATTACCAGTTATTTATATAGCACATACATATTCCGCAGCGCTTTACAGAGAATATTTTGGCCATTCACATCAGTCCCTGCCCCAGTGGAGCTTACAATCTATATTCCCTACCACATGTACACACACACACACATTCACGCTAGGGTTAATTTTGTAGGGAGCCAATTAACCTACCAGTATATTTTTGGATTGTGGGAGGAAACCGGAGTACCCGGAGGAAACCCACGCAAGTACGGGGAGAATATACAAACTCCACACAGTTAGAGCCATGGTGGGAATCGAACCCATGACCCTCGTGCTGTGAGGCAGTAATGCTAACCATTACACCATCCGTACTGCCCTCAGCACTGCCCACTGATACAGTGTGAAGCTAATGCATTAACTGTAAGGAACGTAGTTACTGCTGGATATGCTATCCTGTAAATAAGATATAATATTATTATTATTATTATTATTATTATTATTATTATTATTATTATCCTTTATTTATATGGCGCCACAAGGGTTCCACAGCGCCCAATTACAGAGTACATAAACAAATAATCAAACAGGAAAACAGCAATTTACAGTTGATGACAGTATAGGACAAGTACAGGGTAAATAAACATAGTTACATCAGCAGATGACACTGGAATAGGTATCAGGTGGCAGAAGACTGATGGAATTGGTGCAGTTGAAGATTATAAAGTAAGAAAGGATAAGCACATGAGGGAAGAGGGCCCTGCTCGTGAGAGCTTATATAAAAGCTTGATCAAATAATCACTCCATCCTTACGCACTGTATTGAGGATTTACTAAGCACATCAAGTCCAGTTGGAGAAAGAGAGCAAAATATTATTATTATTATAATTATTATTACTGTTCAATGCAGTCAGGCACAAAAGGGTTCCATGCTTAACTACTTTGCTAGGATCTCAGCATGAAAGGGAATAAATGGGAATCAGGTACTAAAAGAACAAAGCATTCCAGCTGCTGCAGGGAAGGCATCTCTCCCAACTATACAGACCCCTTCCCCCATTCACCCCCCTTCACTTCCCTCATAATATAACTTGCTTGCTCCCTCAGCTATAACACAGTGCCCCACCCCATATTAATTACTGATGGCATGTTCTGCATACCCCATCTTGACCTTGGTTTTTACCTCCCCTCCCCCAACAGCTTGGTGTTTCCCGTCACTTTCATTATTTTCTTCCTATCCCAGAACCCAGCACAAAATGTAATAAAAAACTAGCAGCCTGCACCACACCCAGCAGGGCACCGCAAAGGCGCAGCAACAGGATCCAGGACATATGCTAAGGACCCGGCAGGCATCGCTGCCTTCTACAGACCAGGGAGCGATCACAGAGGTGGGAGGAGCATAGGCCCCAGGCAAGACGCGGGCAGCGCCGGTAACGGCAGAGGGGCACATCTGGAGCACGCAGAAGTTATCCGGAGCACACAGAGGGGGAATAGAAGACGGAGAGCCACGATGCATCATGGGACATGTAGTCCCAGCAGCACACCAGTTACACACCAACAGGCATCAGGACACTCCCCTATATAATAATATCACATATCAGTGTGTGCCGGGAGCAGTGTTATCCCATGCTTACCTACCTGACCCTCTCCATGAGGGAAAAAATGCTCTGTTCCTGAACTTTCCGGGTAATGTGTGATTGCCATCACCTGTGGTGACCTAGTTAATTGATAAGAAAGCTGTTTCACCACAGGTGATGGCAATCATACATTACTAGGAAAGTCCAGGAACAGAGCATTTTCTCCCTCATGGAGAGGGTCAGGTAGGCAAGTATGTGTTATCCCCCATCATGTTTCACTGTACAGTCCCCTCTCCCCTATATAATAATACCACATATCAGTGTGTGCTGGCAGGTCTGCCAATTTTTCCACTGCCTTTTTTACCCAGGACGACACTAAAAAGGGCCTGAGGGAAATACTGTCAGCAATGTAAATTAATTTCAGGGTAGACTTCAGTTTGTGGTCTTATCCGTCTCGAATCAAAGATGATCATTGGACTGCAATAGTAGCTTTCTTGGAAAGTCTGGACACTGAGGGATCCAATAAACAGCAAGCAAAAGGAGAAACTCTGAAGCAATGAAAATTCTCAGTAGATACTGTGCTGTAGTTGCTGCTGGAAGATGGCGGCTGTCTGCATGCAGAAGAAGCACACTTAGAAGGGGAGAACAGACCAATTTCTTACCCTCTGGGCTGATAGGCTAGCACAGTCCCTAAGCAGGGACAACCACTGACAGTGGCAAACGCAGGATTTGCATGGGGGGGTTTCCAGAACTGGGCGGAGCAAATCACGGGGGTGGGGACTGAGGTGACCCAGTATATGCTGGGTCCATTTGTAGCTGTGGCGATGGGTCCGACCTGTTTGTTTGGAGGTCCAGTGATGGGAGAGAAGTCCAAATTCTGCCAAAGGATGAATTGGGCTGTGCAAGCCAATTAGGAGAGTGAAATCCAATCTTATGAAGCAAGCTCAACGCGTTTCACTGGTGTAATCCAGCTTCCTCGGACCCACCGCCACAGCTACAAATGGACTCATTCCTATGCTGATGTCTAACAACGTGGGGATTTGGTAACTATTTACTCAACACAGTGAATGCACAAGGGGAGGTTGCCCTAGCCTTCAAGAATGAAAATCATTTATACAGGAGAATGTGAAATCCACTAAGTTTTATACTGAGAAAGACTTTTTAAGTTTTATCGCCACCTTGTGGTAATAGGAATTCCTTTTTCTTTTAGATCTCTCCATGTGATTTATAAATAAATTGTTATTTTTTACATTGAACAAACCATCCCTTTAATTATTATTGATTGTTATTAATTACTATTAATTATAATCAAACATTTGTACAGCCAGCGCAGGTATTCACCTCTATTTACGACATGGATATATATGTACTATAATTAAAATAAAGTAAACTTTTATTGCACTTGCAAGTGCCACCAGGAAGACAGCAGGCTGCAGAGGACGCTAGACAGTCATTAATATTACTCATGCAGCTAAAAAAAAAAAAAAAAAAAAAAATTTTTTTTAGTGGAGGGGGGTTTCTGGGTACTCGGAAACCCCCCCTGGGTGCGCCACTGACTGACAGCTGCTGATGCTAAGCCCAGCCTTCCCACAGTGGCTCTATTTTAAATTAACTGCTAATACACTGTCAGGACAAACAGCAGCACTGAGGATTTAAAAGCTTAGCTGTCGCTGATCAGACAGCAGGAAACGGGAAGTTTAAAAATTGTAAATGCCAATGTGCGCTCGGGAAAGCAGCTTCCCTACAGGATAGGGGCACAGCGCAACTTTTAAAAGGGAGACACCATACTCTGCTAGCCAGGAAAAGAGTCCCACTTACCACTGCAGAATCCTGCCAGTGTGCAATGGAGTCACAGGGTCTGATGACACTGCGCTTAGGGACCCAGATACTAACTTGTGCCAGCTGTGGAGGGGCAAACAGTGGATGAAAAAGTAATGTTTTGATATTCTGTCGTGGTGAGGACAAGGTGGTAAGTAAATTGATGATAATACAAGAAGCCTGGGACTGGTGTAGGAAAAGGAGATTTATGTTCATACCTTGTTAAATCCTTTTCTTCGAGATCCATAGGGGACACAGGCATTACGCTGGGGTATAGGCTGTGCAAAAGGACTGGGCCCCAAACAATTAAAAAACTTCTGACTTCTCGGAAGCCTAGACTTCTTCTTCCCTATACCCCATTCCCATCCAGGCCAGTTCAGTTAGCAAGCCCAAGGGAGGATCTAGAAGGAGGAGAAGGAAGACCAGTACACACAGATGCAAACACACATCAGGAATGGGTAGAGAAACCAAACTGAACCAGCTCTCGCAAGCCAGGTGCATCAGGGTGGGCACCCCGTATCCCCCTATGGATCTCAAAGAAAAGGATATCACAAGGTAACAACAAATTTCCTTTTCTTCCCCTCTCCATAGAGTTCCAAAGCAATTGCCCTAAGGGAGGGTATCCTACTGAGCTACACTGAAAACACTTCACCCAAAATCTGCATCCGGTGACGTGAAGGGGTCAAAGGAATAGAAACAAAGGAACACATGGACGCAAGACCATGTTGCTGCCTTGCAAAGCTGCTCAGCAGAAGCCCCACGGTCAGCCACACAAGAATCCACCGTCCGAGTGGAATGAGCATTCACCACAGTCGCAGGATGATCTACCGCAGTGCACGCATGGCGGATAGTCAAATATAGCCACCTGGCCAAGGTCTCCTTGGTAGCCAGCCAGCCAGCCACGTTTGTGAAAACCACAAAGTACAAAAAGGGAATCAGATTTATATATATATCCATGATGCGATCCGGAGGGTCCAAACAACATCTAACAACCATCTGGAAGGTGAGAGCATAGGCTTGGTAGACTACTCCATGTACCCAGGCATCAGCCGTTGTTGCTAACCAGGCCCCGGAGAAAAGCAGCAGCCAGCCGCCTACACTGGGTAGCTACCGTGACTATGTTCTTGTCCAATTCAAGGCCAAAAAGAACATCCTCAGAATAAGGAAGAGCCTCAAGGGCCTTCTTAAGAGTCTGCATGCCAGGACCAAAGCCAGAGGGCCCTTGTGGCTGAGACGGAGGTAGTTGACACCTTGGAGGTTAGGATACCAGTGTCCAGAGCCGCCTCTCCAGGTAGGAGGCTGCTTCCCTGGTATGCGCCACTGTCCTTGTGGGAGCCTGAGAGGCTCTCTTCCCAGGGAGTACACCTAGCCACTGATAGATTTAACCACCTCAGCAGACACCAGAGCTGGATGTGCAATAGCACCTGCATGGGAATAAATAACCTTAAGGAAGGTCTCCAACTTCCTATTCATCGGATCCTTAAGAAAAGGCGCATTAGGGATAGGAAGGGTAGAGTGCATAACCAGATGGGTGACATGAGTGTCCACTGGTGGAAGAGACTCCCACTTGGTACATTCCTCAGCAGGGAGCAGATAAAAGGGCACAGTGTATTTGGAGACCTGAAAACACCTACTGTATTAGGAATGGTCCAAACTTCAGCCAAAAGTTCTGCAAACAACCCATCTTTAATGTTTAATAATTGAGGATTTACATCCTCAATGGAAAGGACCAAAATAACAGTTTTAATTAAAGCCACTACGTTCACCTGATAAGGGGACTTCTTTGGACAGAGGAGCTTTCAACGTCAGAAGTAACAGACCTACTTAGGTGCTTTTCTCTTGGAAGACATGTTACAAAATCCAATGCAATTTCCACACACCAGGTTAAGATAAGAGGTGTTTTAAGGGATGGTACAATGAATGTAAAGCCACACCAATTAAGTAATAGTGCAGTGTAGTAGAGAGAGAACACATGGAACCTCTTACCTTGACCTACCTGTGCAAAGGCTATCTGTCCAGGAGAGAAAGCCTGCAGAAAGATAAGACGTTATGGTAGACCTACCGTTGATAACTTTTTCTCCATAGTATCCACAGGATATACATTGTGTATGAGGTTGCATCAGCGGAATGGCACCAACGATCAAAGCTTTCGGCCTCCCATAATGCAACGGAACAGTCTCCTATTTCCCTGCCTCCTGGCTCAGGCAATTCAGTTATTTTCCAAAACTCAAGGCAGGAGTAGCATAGATAACCCTAATCAGGTGAGAAGAACACACACACACACACACACACACACACACACACAAACACACACACACACACACACACAAAGGAAGGGGTTAGTAAGTGTAAGGATCCTCAAATCAGGTGCGTCAGGGTGGGATCCCTGTGAATACTGTGGACTTAGGAGAAAAAGAGTTATCAACGGTAGGTCTACCATAACTTCTTATTTCTCCTGCAGGGTCCACAGTAGTATCCACAGGATATACATTGGGATGTCCCAAAGCAGATTTAGTGGAGGGGATGCGCCTGATTGGACAGGAAAAATCTTCGCCCGAATGCAGCTTCCTGAGAGGCAAAGGTATCAAAGGCATAATGTCTAATGGATGTGTTGATGGAAGACCAGGTGGCTGCACTACATATCTGTTCCGCAGAGGCACCATGGCGTGCTGCCCAAGATGGACCTACCTTATGAGTAGAATGAGGAGAGACATTAGCCGAACAGGCTGATCAGCTTGAGAATGAGCTTCCGAGATAGTCATCCGAAGCCACCACGCCAGTGTTTGCTTGTCAGCAGTCCATCCTCTCTTGTGGAACCTATAGAGAACGAAGAGAGTGTCTGTCTTTCAGCACAGATACAATTCATGTAGATCCTTAGAGCCTGGACTATGTCTAAAGATGCATCTCCCCTGCTGCTCTCTCCTACGGAGGCCTCTCCTTCACCCACACGGTCAGACCTGATGGTCGCCAGGGTGGAGGCGTGGGCATCCTTCTCTCCCCTAACTGCACCTTTTGTGTCATCCCACCTGAGCCCTCCCTCACCTTCTCCACCTTCGAGGTCCACACTATCCGCCTCTTCTACCCAATCACCTCCTTGTGGCAGTGATCTACCGCCCCCCTGGCCACTGTTCACCTTTCCTTGACAACTTTGCTGCCTCGCTTCCCAACTTTCTCTCCTCCGACCTCCCCTCTGTCATACTCGGTGACTTTAACATCCCTATTGACATCACTAATGCTGCTTCCACTAATCTTCTTGCCCTTTCCACCTCCTTTGGACTTTCTCAATGGACCTCCACCCCTACTCACAATCTCGGCCAGTCCCTCGACCTTGTCTTCACCCACCGATGTGATCTCTTTGATTTCTCAAACTCTTCCTTCCCTCTCTCTGACCACCATCTGCTTTCTTTCACCCTCTCACCCTCCTTCCTCCTCTTCACGCCCAGACCCACCTCCACCAGACGCAATCTCGGGTCTCTCAACCCCACTTTCATGTCCTCCCTCGAGACTTTCCTATCTCCTCTTTCCACTATAACTTGTCCCAACCAGGCAGCCTCCTTCTATAACTCTTCCCTAACTGCTACTCTCGACTCTGTGGCCCCCCTCTCCTCTGTCCCCCTCCGCCGCTCCAAACCCCAACCCTGGCACACCAAACTAACACGTTTCTTACAAAAATGCTCACGATCTGCTGAACGCTCCTGGAGGAAATTTCACTCTCTGCCGGACTTCCTCCATTTCAAGTTTATTCTCTCCTCCTACAGCTCTGCTCTTTCCCTCGCTAAGCATTCCTTTTTCCAAGCACTCATCTCTTCTCAGTCCTCCTGTCCACGCCGTCTCTTTGAAACTTTCAACACTCTCCTTCGCCCCCCTCCTCCTCCCCTCCCATCCTCCCTCACTGCCACTGACTTTGCCTCCTTCTTCATCTCCAATTGAGGACATCCAACACGACATCTCCCGCCGTCACCCCTCTGCTACCCCCCTGCCCCCTTTATCCCTCCCCTCCATCTATCCCACCCTGTTCTCCTTCTGTCCCACTTCAGAAAAGGAAGTCCACTCCCTCATCTTATCCTCCCCCCCTCCACCTGCCCCCTGGACCCCCTTCCCTCCCGTCTTCTCCGCTCCCTCTCCCCCACTGCCTGCCCCCACCTTGCTCACCTCTTTAACCTGTCCCTCTCCACCGGCATCTTCCAGTCACCATTCAAACATGCTCTGGTCTCGCCTATTCTCAAAAAACCCAACCTCGACCCCTCATCACCCACTAACTACCGCCCCATCTCTCTTCTCCCTTTCGCCTCCAAATTACTTGAACGACTAGTCTACAGCCGTCTCACAAGCTACCTCTCTGACAACTCCATCCTCGATCCACTACAATCTGGCTTTCGCCCACTCCACTCGACTGAGACTGCCCTGGTGAAAGTCACCAATGACCTGCTTTCGGCCAAATCCAGGGGCCACTTCTCTCTGCTCATCCTTCTGGACCTCTCTGCTGCCTTTGACACCGTAGATCATCCTCTCCTCCTCCGCTGGTCGCCGGGAGGCCAGCCGCCGGGAGATCGTAGTGAACCCATATACACATATACATAGCATATTAAACATGCATACATATATATATATATATATATATATACACACACACATACAGTACACATATGTATATACACATGTATATATATATCATGTGTGTGTGTGTGTGTGTGTGTGTGTGTGTGTGTGTGTGTGTGTGTGTGTGTGTTTGTATGTATGTATATACATGTGTATATATGTAGGCACATGGATATATATGTACTATA
Organism: Pseudophryne corroboree; assembly: GCF_028390025.1. Classification (NCBI taxonomy): domain Eukaryota; kingdom Metazoa; phylum Chordata; class Amphibia; order Anura; family Myobatrachidae; genus Pseudophryne; species Pseudophryne corroboree. The sequence continues at coordinate 194,531,651 of NC_086450.1, read as the reverse complement.
ATTAACATAAAGTAAACTTTTATTGCACTTGCAAGTGCCACCAGGAAGACAGCAGGCTGCAGAGGACGCTAGACAGTCATTAATATTACTCATGCAGCTAAAATAAAAAAATAAAAAAATAAAAAAATATTTTTTTTTTTAGTGGAGGGGGGTTTCTGGGTACTCGGAAACCCCCCCTGGGTGCGCCACTGACTGACAGCTGCTGATGCTAATCCCAGCCTTCCCACAGTGGCTCTATTTTAAATTAACTGCTAATACACTGTCGGGACAAACAGCAGCACTGAGGATTTAAAAGCTTAGCTATCGCTGATCAGACAGCAGGAAACGGGAAGTTTAAAAATTGTAAATGCCAATGTGCGCTCGGGAAAGCAGCTTCCCTACAGGATAGGGGCACAGCGCAACTTTTAAAAGGGAGACACCATACTCTGCTAGCCAGGAAAAGAGTCCCACTTACCACTGCAGAATCCTGCCAGTGTGCAATGGAGTCACAGGGTCTGATGACACTGCGCTTAGGGACCCAGATACTAACCTGTGCCAGCTGTGGAGGGGCACACAGTGGATGAAAAAGTAATGTTTTGATATTCTGTCGTGGTGAGGACAAGGTGGTAAGTAAATTGATGATAATACAAGAAGCCTGGGACTGGTGTAGGAAAAGGAGATTTATGTTCATACCTTGTTAAATCCTTTTCTTCGAGATCCATAGGGGACACAGGCATTACGCTGGGGTATAGGCTGTGCAAAAGGACTGGGCCCCAAACAATTAAAAAACTTCTGACTTCTCGGAAGCCTAGACTTCTTCTTCCCTATACCCCATTCCCATCCAGGCCAGTTCAGTTAGCAAGCCCAAGGGAGGATCTAGAAGGAGGAGAAGGAAGACCAGTACACACAGATGCAAACACACATCAGGAATGGGTAGAGAAACCAAACTGAACCAGCTCTCGCAAGCCAGGTGCATCAGGGTGGGCACCCCGTGTCCCCCTATGGCTCTCAAAGAAAAGGATATCACAAGGTAACAACAAATTTCCTTTTCTTCCCCTCTCCATAGAGTTCCAAAGCAATTGCCCTAAGGGAGGGTATCCTACTGAGCTACACTGAAAACACTTCACCCAAAATCTGCATCCGGTGACGTGAAGGGGTCAAAGGAATAGAAACAAAGGAACACATGGACGCAAGACCATGTTGCTGCCTTGCAAAGCTGCTCAGCAGAAGCCCCACGGTCAGCCACACAAGAATCCACCGTCCGAGTGGAATGAGCATTCACCACAGTCGCAGGATGATCTACCGCAGTGTACGCATGGCGGATAGTCAAATATAGCCACCTGGCCAAGGTCTCCTTGGTAGCCAGCCAGCCAGCCACGTTTGTGAAAACCACAAAGTACAAAAAGGGAATCAGATTTATATATATATCCATGATGCGATCCGGAGGGTCCAAACAACATCTAACAACCATCTGGAAGGTGAGAGCATAGGCTTGGTAGACTACTCCATGTACCCAGGCATCAGCCGTTGTTGCTAACCAGGCCCCGGAGAAAAGCAGCAGCCAGCCGCCTACACTGGGTAGCTACCGTGACTATGTTCTTGTGCAATTCAAGGCCAAAAAGAACATCCTCAGAATAAGGAAGAGCCTCAAGGGCCTTCTTAAGAGTCTGCATGCCAGGACCAAAGCCAGAGGGCCCTTGTGGCTGAGACGGAGGTAGTTGACACCTTGGAGGTTAGGATACCAGTGTCCAGAGCCGCCTCTCCAGGTAGGAGGCTGCTTCCCTGGTATGCGCCACTGTCCTTGTGGGAGCCTGAGAGGCTCTCTTCCCAGGGAGTACACCTAGCCACTGATAGATTTAACCACCTCAGCAGACACCAGAGCTGGATGTGCAATAGCACCTGCATGGGAATAAATAACCTTAAGGAAGGTCTCCAACTTCCTATTCATCGGATCCTTAAGAAAAGGCGCATTAGGGATAGGAAGGGTAGAGTGCATAACCAGATGGGTGACATGAGTGTCCACTGGTGGAAGAGACTCCCACTTGGTACATTCCTCAGCAGGGAGCAGATAAAAGGGCACAGTGTATTTGGAGACCTGAAAACACCTACTGTATTAGGAATGGTCCAAACTTCAGCCAAAAGTTCTGCAAACAACCCATCTTTAATGTTTAATAATTGAGGATTTACATCCTCAATGGAAAGGACCAAAATAACAGTTATAATTAAAGCCACTACGTTCACCTGATATGGGGACTTCTTTGGACAGAGGAGCTTTCAACGTCAGAAGTAACAGACCTACTTAGGTGCTTTTCTCTTGGAAGACATGTTACAAAATCCAATGCAATTTCCACACACCAGGTTAAGATAAGAGGTGTTTTAAGGGATGGTACAATGAATGTAAAGCCACACCAATTAAGTAATAGTGCAGTGTAGTAGAGAGAGAACACATGGAACCTCTTACCTTGACCTACCTGTGCAAAGGCTATCTGTCCAGGAGAGAAAGCCTGCAGAAAGATAAGACGTTATGGTAGACCTACCGTTGATAACTTTTTCTCCATAGTATCCACAGGATATACATTGTGTATGAGGTTGCATCAGCGGAATGGCACCAACGATCAAAGCTTTCGGCCTCCCATAATGCAACGGAACAGTCTCCTATTTCCCTGCCTCCTGGCTCAGGCAATTCAGTTATTTTCCAAAACTCAAGGCAGGAGCAGCATAGATAACCCTAATCAGGTGAGAAGAACACACACACACACACACACACACACACACACACACACACACACACACACAAAGGAAGGGGTTAGTAAGTGTAAGGATCCTCAAATCAGGTGCGTCTGGGTGGGATCCCTGTGAATACTGTGGACTTAGGAGAAAAAGAGTTATCAATGGTAGGTCTACCATAACTTCTTATTTCTCCTGCAGGGTCCACAGTAGTATCCACAGGATATACATTGGGATGTCCCAAAGCAGATTTAGTGGAGGGGATGCGCCTGATTGGACAGGAAAAATCTTCGCCCGAATGCAGCTTCCTGAGAGGCAAAGGTATCAAAGGCATAATGTCTAATGGATGTGTTGATGGAAGACCAGGTGGCTGCACTACATATCTGTTCCGCAGAGGCACCATGGCGTGCTGCCCAAGATGGACCTACCTTACGAGTAGAATGAGGAGAGACATTAGCCGAACAGGCTGATCAGCTTGAGAATGAGCTTCCGAGATAGTCATCCGAAGCCACCACGCCAGTGTTTGCTTGTCAGCAGTCCATCCTCTCTTGTGGAACCTATAGAGAACGAAGAGAGTGTCTGTCTTTCAGCACAGATACAATTCATGTAGATCCTTAGAGCCTGGACTATGTCTAAAGATGCATCTCCCCTGCTGCTCTCTCCTACGGAGGCCTCTCCTTCACCCACACGGTCAGACCTGATGGTCGCCAGGGTGGAGGCGTGGGCATCCTTCTCTCCCCTAACTGCACCTTTTGTGTCATCCCACCTGAGCCCTCCCTCACCTTCTCCACCTTCGAGGTCCACACTATCCGCCTCTTCTACCCAATCACCTCCTTGTGGCAGTGATCTACCGCCCCCCTGGCCACTGTTCACCTTTCCTTGACAACTTTGCTGCCTCGCTTCCCCACTTTCTCTCCTCCGACCTCCCCTCTGTCATACTCGGTGACTTTAACATCCCTATTGACATCACTAATGCTGCTTCCACTAATCTTCTTGCCCTTTCCACCTCCTTTGGACTTTCTCAATGGACCTCCACCCCTACTCACAATCTCGGCCACTCCCTCGACCTTGTCTTCACCCACCGATGTGATCTCTTTGATTTCTCAAACTCTTCCTTCCCTCTCTCTGACCACCATCTGCTTTCTTTCACCCTCTCACCCTCCTTCCTCCTCTTCACGCCCAGACCCACCACCACCAGACGCAATCTCGGGTCTCTCAACCCCACTTTCATGTCCTCCCTCGAGACTTTCCTATCTCCTCTTTCCACTATAACTTGTCCCAACCAGGCAGCCTCCTTCTATAACTCTTCCCTAACTGCTACTCTCGACTCTGTGGACCCCCTCTCCTCTGTCCCCCTCCGCCGCTCCAAACCCCAACCCTGGCACACCAAACTAACACGTTTCTTACAAAAATGCTCACGATCTGCTGAACGCTCCTGGAGGAAATTTCACTCTCTGCCGGACTTCCTCCATTTCAAGTTTATTCTCTCCTCCTACAGCTCTGCTCTTTCCCTCGCTAAGCATTCCTTTTTCCAAGCACTCATCTCTTCTCAGTCCTCCTGTCCACGCCGTCTCTTTGAAACTTTCAACACTCTCCTTCGCCCCCCTCCTCCTCCCCTCCCATCCTCCCTCACTGCCACTGACTTTGCCTCCTTCTTCATCTCCAATTGAGGACATCCAACACGACATCTCCCGCCGTCACCCCTCTGCTACCCCCCTGCCCCCTTTATCCCTCCCCTCCATCTATCCCACCCTGTTCTCCTTCTGTCCCACTTCAGAAAAGGAAGTCCACTCCCTCATCTTATCCTCCCCCCCTCCACCTGCCCCCTGGACCCCCTTCCCTCCCGTCTTCTCCGCTCCCTCTCCCCCACTGCCTGCCCCCACCTTGCTCACCTCTTTAACCTGTCCCTCTCCACCGGCATCTTCCAGTCACCATTCAAACATGCTCTGGTCTCGCCTATTCTCAAAAAACCCAACCTCGACCCCTCATCACCCACTAACTACCGCCCCATCTCTCTTCTCCCTTTCGCCTCCAAATTACTTGAACGACTAGTCTACAGCCGTCTCACAAGCTACCTCTCTGACAACTCCATCCTCGATCCACTACAATCTGGCTTTCGCCCACTCCACTCGACTGAGACTGCCCTGGTGAAAGTCACCAATGACCTGCTTTCGGCCAAATCCAGGGGCCACTTCTCTCTGCTCATCCTTCTGGACCTCTCTGCTGCCTTTGACACCGTAGATCATTCTCTACTCCTCCGCACACTCCAAAACGCTGGCCTCTCTAGCACTATCCTTGACTGGTTTTCTTCTTACCTCACTAACCGCTCCTTCTCTGTGTCTGCCTCCAGCACCACCTCACACCATTCCATCCTTCCTGTTGGTGTCCCTCAGGGTTCTGTCCTTGGACCCCTTCTGTTCTCCCTGTAGACCTCTTCCCTGTGTGCGCTCATTAACTCATTTGGCCTTCAATACCACCTCTATGCTGATGACACACAACTCTACTTCTCATCTCCTGATCTGTCCCCCTCTGTCCTCTCTCAGGTTTCCAGCTGCCTCTCCGCAATCTCCTCCTGGATGTCTGAACGCTCTCTAAAGCTCAACATGGACAAAACTGAACTCATCATCTCCCCCCCCCTCCATCCAGAGCAACACCCCCGACCAATATCTCAATCATTGTTGACAACACCACCATCTCCCCCGTTCCCCAACTCCGCTGCTTGGGTGTCACTCTTGACTCCTCCCTCTCCTTTGCACCCCACATCCAAACTCTGGCACAATCCTGTCGTTTCCAGCTACGCAACATTGCTCGTATCAGGCCATATCTCTCCCAGAGTGCAACTAAACTCATCATCCACTCACTGGTCATCTCACGACTTGACTACTGCAATGTCTTCCTCACTGGCCTCGCTTGCTCCCATCTTGCTCCCCTCCAATCTGTCCTGAACTCCGCAGCTAGGCTTATCTTCCTCTCCCGCCGCACCACATCTGCCACTCCCCTTCAACAAAATCTACACTGGCTCCCATTCCCCTACAGAATCCTCTTCAAACTCCTCACCCTCACATACAAGGCCATCTCTAATTCCACTGCTCCCCACATCTCCAACCTCCTTTCCCTTCATACTCCCTCCCGCCACCTACGGTCGACTAATGACGTCGCCTCTCCACCGCCCTGGTCACTGCTTCCCATGCACGAGTTCAGGATTTTGCCCGTGCTGCACCCCTTCAGTGGAACGCACTCCCCCGCTCCATTAGACTCTCCCCAACCTTGCAAAGCTTCAAACGGGCACTAAAAACCCACCTATTCATCAAAGCATACCCCCCCGATGCATAACCCAGTGCTGAAGCCGTGCCTCCACCCCCCTGCCTCATGCCGTGAACATATCAGCTTTGCTTGCATACTGCCATCAGGCTACCTCCCACTTGCCTGCACCTCTTGTCATCTGTCTGTTGCCCCACACCACTAGATTGTTAGCTCTTCAGAGCAGGTCCCTCTTTCCTCTTGTTATCTAAGCCCTCTTCTCGACACATTTCACTCGCAGCTCTCCCCTACTCAACGACCATCTTGATCCTGCTAGTAAAGGCTCATCTCCATCTATGGCCACCAGCCTCTAGTAGTACGATGATCACTCCATCAATACTTACATCTTAGCTGTATTATGTCTTGAGAACGTGTGGTGCTCTGTTACCTGTACTCTATTTCTGTTATTTATTTACTGTAATGCTATGTTTTGTCTCCCTGTACTGTCCTTTGTACGGCGCTGCGAAACACATGTGGCGCCTTATAAATAAAATGTAATAATAATAATCTCCCGCAAAAGGGTCTGGCCCTTGGAAAGTCGGAACTACAATTTCATTGTTAAGGTGGAACTTAGAGACCAACATAGGAAGATAACCAGATTTGGTTCTAAAAACCGATCTATCTGGATGATAAATCAGAAAAGGAGGGCGACATAACAATGCCCCTAAATCTGAGACTTTTCTAGCTGAAGCAATAGCCAGTAAAAAGAGAACCTTAGCTGTCAATCATTTAAGATCCACTTGACTCAGTGGTTCAAATGGGGCAATTCAAAGCACCTTTAGGACTAAATTTAGATCCCAAGGAGCTGTAGGAGGAACAAAAGGAGGCTGGATGTGAAGTACTCCTTGGAAAAAAGTGTGAACATCCTGTAGGTTAGCAATTTTCTTTTGAAACCATACAGTCAATGCCTACACCTGCACTCTCAAGGAAGCCACACGGAGACTTTTGGCCATTCCTGCCTGAAGAAATGCTAGGACCCTAGAAACTCTAAAAGACCTAGGGTCAAGCTTCCTGGCACCACACTATTGAATATAAGCATGCCATACTGTAATAAATGCAAGCCGAGGACGGTTTCCTTGCTCTAAGCATTGTTTGAATTACTTGTTGTGAAAAACCTTTTGCTTTCGGGATGGATGTCTCAAGAGCCACACCGTCAAAGACAGCTGATCCAGGTGCTTGTAATAACATGGACTCGGAGACAGTAGATCTGGACATTGAGGCAGTAGAAACAAAGTATCCACGGACAGCCTCTGAAGATCTGTGTACCAATGACTTCTGGGCCACGCCGGAGCTATTAGTATCACAACGGCGCTTTCATTGTTTGACCTTTCGAATCACCCTGGACAACAGGGCGATTGGTGGAAACACATAGGCCAGATGAAAGTCACATCTCACTGACAGAGCATCCACGAAGATCGCTCTGAGATCCTTTGTCCTTGACCCGTAGGCAGGAACTTTGTTGTTCTGACAAAAAGCCATGAGGTCTATCTCTGGCAGCCCCCACTTGTTTACCAAAATCTGGAAGACCTCTGGGTGTAACGCCCATTCGTTTGCATGAATGGTGTATCGACTGAGAAAATTCACTTCCCAGTTTAGGACACCTGGAACGAACACTGCGGACAAGACCAGATAATGAAGTTCTGCCCACCTTAACGTGCATCTTGTTGGTATAGTGCGATGGATCGATACCATAGGTGTGCAGTGGGGAGCCTTAGATAAAGTATTACCTCAGGAGTTACCTTGTATACAGACAGAACGAGACTTGAGATGTATATCTTGTTTATATAGTACTGAAATAGCAGGATCAATACAACAGGTTTCAGTATCATCAGCTTATCTCCTTCTCCCTCAGAGACTCTTCTAGAAAGACACATGTGAGGTAAAACAAACAAGTACATAACATATGCAACAGACAAACACTACATCTCTGTAACTATACAGCGCCATCTGCTGCCCCTGTACGGTAACTACATGCATATAAACGAAACCATAGTCTGTTGTCCATATTTCAACACCCCTTCTCAACAGACTGGGTTTCTTCAGTTAGACCCATCTTTGACGTAAGTCTCCAATGTCTCTCTCTGGTAAGAGGCTTAGTCATGATATCAGCTGTCATATCTTCTGTTGGGCAATAGTTCAACTCTATAAGACCTTGTTCCTGTAGATCCCTCAGGAAGTGATGCTTGACATCAATGTGCTTGGTTCTTGGGTTCACTCTTTCTGTTTGCGCTAATGCAATGCATCCTTGATTATCCTCATATATCTTGATAGGTTCTTCTTGAGGCATTCCTAGGTCTGATAGTAGTTGCATTAACCATACCACTTCTTGACTTAGTGTGAATGTTCCATCACCTTCTCTTGAGATTTGCATTCCCAAGTAATGCGTTATGTGGCCGAGGTCTTTTGTTTCAAACTGACGGTTTAGTTCTTGTAACAATTCAACTTCGTCCCCTTCTTGTTCGAAACAAACTAGCAAATCGTCCACGTAAATTAATACATAGAACCATCTTTCCTCTATCAACTTCGTGTAGAGACATGGGTCTGCTTTGCTTCTGATGAATCCCTTTTCTGTCAGAACTCCATTTATCTTTGTATTCCATGCTCTTGCTGCTTGTTTAAGACCATATATACTCTTGTTCAGTTTACATACGTGATCTGGGTTCTGAGAATCCACGAAGCCTGGTGGTTGTTCCATGTATATATCTTCCTTTAGTTCACCATGTAGGAAAGCCGTCTTTACATCGAAATGTTTCACTTGCATACCCTTTATGGCTGCTGTTAGGAGTAAGGTTCTAATGGTAGTGTGCTTCACAACTGGAGCAAACGTTTCATCATAATCTTCTCCAAATTTCTGTGAATATCCTTTAGCAACCAGTCTTGCCTTGTATCTTTCTATTTTTCCTTCAGAATCATACTTGACCTTAAAAGTCCATTTACATCCTATGGCCTTTTTGTCTAATGGTAGTCTGGTCAATGTCCATGTCTGATTGTCTTCCATTGATTCCATTTCTTCTTTTGCGGCTCCTAGCCATTTCTGTGCTTCTCTTTCAGAAAAATTTGCAATTTCTTCCCATGATGCAGGTTCTTGTATGTTAATGGCTTTTGCTTTGTAAGATAAACGTGTAGGTGCTTTTCCCTTGTTTTCTCTTGAAGAGCGTCTCACACCCTCGGATGCACTCTCATGAGTGTCGCTGGTATTTGTCTTGTGTTGTACTTCAACTTCTTGAATGATCTCTACTTCATCTGTTTCTTTGGATTTGGTGCTTTCTTCTTCTTCAGTAGAGTCTACTGGAATTATGACATCATCTCGTGTTTCTTCTATGAATGTCACACTGTTGCTTATAACTACTTTTCCAGTTCTTGGATTTAAGATTCTGTAGCCTTTTGAATGTTCACTATAGCCGACTAGAACTCCCTCTTCTGCTCGGTTCTGCAACTTGCTTCGTTTTTCAGCAGGAATGTAAACGAAGGCTCTGCATCCAAAAACTCTAATGTGCTTTAAGCTGGGTTTCTTACCGTGCCACAGCTCATATGGTGTCTTCATTACTGCTTTGGAAAGTAGTCTGTTTTGAAGATAGGTGGCTGTTGCTGCTGCTTCACCCCAATATTTATCAGGTAGTCCTGAATCTGTAAGCATGCACCTTATCATTTCTGTTAGTGATCTGTTTTTCCTCTCAGATACGCCATTTTGCTCTGGTGTATATGGTACTGTCTTCTGATGCTCAATACCGAGTCCTCTTAAGTACCGTTCTATTTTCTGTCCTGTGAACTCGCCTCCATTGTCGCTGCGAAGAGTTAGCATATTCCTCTTGAACCTGTTTCTGGTCATGTTCACATAGTCTTGCAGCTTTTCTAAGACTTCATCTTTACTTTTTATTAGATAAGTGACTGTGAACCTGGAGTAGTCATCAATGAATGTCAGCATGTACCTTTTGTCTCCTACGGTTCGCGTTTTCATAGGTCCGCATACATCACTATGTACCAGGTCTAGTGGTCTGGAAGCTCTGTTTTCACTTTTCTTAGGAATTGTTATCCTTGTCGCTTTCGCTTTTATGCAGCATTGACACTTCATCATTTCTGAACAGTCTGACACTTTGAGATCCCTGGCTAGGTCTCTCTTCTGTATTTCCTTTATGCAATCTGGGTGTCTGTGTCCTAATCTTCTATGCCACTTGTGAATACAGTCAGCGTGTTTCTGTGTACTCAGCTTTGCCTGCTGTGCTGCAATACCCAGACAGTATAAATGTTCTTTTATTCTGGCTGTAGCTAGTGTTTCTCTTCCGTTTTGGATAAAACACTTATTATTCTGAAACTTTACAGTAAGTCCTTTTTCTACTAGATTCTTTACTGATAGCAGTGCTCCCTCAAGCTTGGGAACATATAGCACATCTGTTACGGGTATTTCTGCATAGCTGCCATTACCCTTGGAGCATAGGAATTGACCATTCCCTTTCCCTTCTGCAATGATATTTGTTCCATCTGCTAGGTAGATTGTTTCTTTATGGTTCAAATCAAGTTCAGTAAAAAAGTCCTTGTTATTTGTCATGTGACTAGTCGCTCCTGAGTCTACATACCACTTTTCTGATAATTGGTTTACTGTCGCTTTAAATGTTCCATTCCACTTGTGTGCTCCTGTATCTGTAAGTGTGGCTTTGGCTCTTTGTTTGTGTAATCTTTCTGGTGGTTTGTGCTGCTCTGTCTTCCATATGGTGCAATCTCTTTTCAGGTGACCCACTTTCTTGCATCTGAAACATGCTCTTGTTTCCCTGGTGTGTGGCTTAGTGTCCGCCATTTTAAGTGCTTTCTCTGTGTCACTTTCAGTATTGCACTCTGTAAGCTCCTTTCTGCGTTGATACTCCTCTATGAGCCTGTTCTTCACAAAGTCTGGTGTGATTTCTGCTTCAGGTCTCATTTCTAGTGCGTTTATTAGTGCACTGTATGTATCTGGTAAACTGCAAAGGAGGATGGCTACTATGTGGTTGCTTTTGATTTCTTCTCCCATTGACCTGAGCTGTATGGTTATCTCTAGTAGTGCACTGATGTGTTCTTGCATTGTCTTGCCTTTATTAAATCTCATTTGATATAATTTTCTTAATAGGAATAGTTTGCTGTTCAAACTTGCTCCTTCATGCACTCTCTGCAAAGCACACCACATGCCTTTAGCTGTACTCTCTTGTCTGATGTGTATAAGCTGTTCATCTTCCACTAGTAAACTTATAGTGGCTCTTGCCTGTCTGTCCTTCTTAATCCACTGCTGATCCTCTCCTTCAGGTCTGTCTGCATTTATAACATCCCATAAATCATCTCTGGTTAATAGCATTTCTACTTTAAACTTCCATGTTTGATAGTTCTCATTAGAAAGCTTGCTTGCAGCTAGTCTGAGATCTGTGTAATTTGCCATAACCCTTCCTTGTATAGATCTCTCTATTCTTCTGTGGTATTAAACTTGTTTTACTCACAGTTTTCTTTCCAAGGTTCTCCTGGGTTGTTTCTTGTGCGTTACACAGTCTGCTGTCTGCGCCTGCTGGGACTTGCAGTGCGACTCGTGATCTGGATGCTGCTTAGGATGCACTCCTGAAAACTTTTATCTTATACAGACTCCAGTCTGGGCCCATAACCTGTTGGTATAGTGCGATGGATCGATACCATAGGTGTGCAGTGGGGAGCCTTAGATAAAGTATTACCTCAGGAGTTACCTTGTATACAGACAGAACGAGACTTGAGATGTATATCTTGTTTATATAGTACTGAAATAGCAGGATCAATACAACAGGTTTCAGTATCATCAGCTTATCTCCTTCTCCCTCAGAGACTCTTCTAGAAAGACACATGTGAGGTAAAACAAACAAGTACATAACATATGCAACAGACAAACACTACATCTCTGTAACTATACAGCGCCATCTGCTGCCCCTGTACGGTAACTACATGCATATAAACGAAACCATAGTCTGTTGTCCATATTTCAACACATCTTACCTACTTCATTGCCTTTTTGCTGCAAGTTCCTCCCTGATGATTGAGGTACGCTACTGCCGTCGCATTGTCTGAGTGAATCTGAACCGGTTTTCCCTGAAGTATGTCTTTTGCCTGAGTGAGTGCCATATATACAGCCCGAAGTTCCAATATATTTATCGTCAGGCAACTTTCTTCCTTGGTCCACTGTCCCTGGAAGCAGCACTTTTCTGACATGGCTCCCCAGCCCTGAAGACTGGCGTCCGTCGAAAGAACCTCCCACTCCGTGATCCAAAAGGATGGGATGGCTGTAGCCACCAGGCTAACGACCTCCGTACTTCCTGAGGAATGACCATAGTCTGAGTTTTTATTGTCTGATGTCGTCCATTTCATCTGGAAAGAATCAGACATTGAAGGGGCCTCAAGTGGAATTGAGCATATTCCACTGTGTCGATTGTTGACACCATAGATCCCATCACTCGCATTTCTGCATGAATGGATACTCTTCAACTGTGTAGTTGCTCCTGAATCCTTGTCTGTATTGTGGATATTTTGTTCAGAGGTAGAAAAACTCTATGAAGTCTGGAATCCAATACCACCCCCAGGTGCGTCATGCGTTGTGACGGAACCAGGGACGACGTCACCCAATTTATGAGCCAGCCATGGCTTTGTAAACAGGCTGTTGCATATGGCACTGGAGAGTTTCCTGGGATTGAGCTAAGATTAACAGGTTGTCCAGGTATGAGAAAATTCTTATTCCCTGACGATGGAGATAAGCCGCCATCACCACCATCATTTTGGTAAACACTCTTGTAGCAAGTCCAAAGGGCCTGAAACTGAAACTGAAAGTGTTGCCAGAGGATAGCAAACCTGAGATAGCACTGATGGGACGGTGCTATAGGTACATGCAGGTAAGCATCCTAGATATCTAGGGATACCATAAAATCCCCCGCCAAGCTCTTTGGCCAAGATAATAGAACAGAAATTTTCCATATGAAAACGAGGCACCCAAATGTGCCAAATGCGTAGCTGGGCTAAATTTAACACAGCTACGATCAGGAACACAGACATTCTGGGGGATGCCCATCACTGTGGCCCCACTTAACCTCGCGGTCTATCGCAGACCGCAAAGTTCCCATCATTGGATATAATGTAGCTGCGCTAAGCTACATTGTATCCACAGTGCTCCGATTGACTGACAGTGCAGGCGCGCACATGACGTGGCGCTCCCTGACTGGCTGAAGGGACCCTCTTTGACAGGAGTCATGGGGGGCCCCGACATTCGTGGAAAGGGGATCCATGTGTAAACATGGATCCCCTTTCAGTTCGTGGGTCGGGTGAGCGGTTTGGTTTTATGACCGGTCGCTGAATTATAACTTTTAAGAAGAGGACCGATCTACACTGGATTCTTTGTGAGTATAATTTTATTTACAGGTACCCCTGGATTCTACTGGACAAGGGGACCGAGTGCTTCGGGTCAACATAGGTAAGTATGTGTGTATGTAAGTGTGCATGTATGTACATTAAACTTGTACTGTCACGGTGTCTGTGTTATGTTTTTATTTGGGTATTTTTTTGTAGTAGAACTACAGGTACCAGCGGGCCTGTTTTTCCCCTGCATGCTGGTACTTGTGGTTCTACAAGTTCCAGCTTGGGGGAGGCTTGCAGGGACTTGTAGTTCTGCTACAAAAAACAGTATTCTTTTTTTTTACACAAAAGGCTATCAGCCTCCCATCCACCGCCCACGGATGGGGGGGGGACAGCCTCGGGCTTCACCCCTGGTCCTTGAGTGGCTGGAGGGGGGGACCCCTTGATTTAAGGGGTCCCCACTCCTCTAGGGTACCAAGGCCAGGGGTGACTAGTTGGTGATTTAATGCCAGGGCCGCCGGGACCAATATAAAAGTGTCCCCCGGCTGTGTCATTATCTCTCTGACTAGTGGAGCCTGGTGCTGGTGTTAAAAATACGGGGGACCCCTATGTTTTTTGTCCCCCGTATTTTTTGCACCAGGACCAGGCGCAGAGCTTGGTGCTGGTTGTTTAAATATGCGGGAACCCTACACTATTTTTTCCCTGTATTTTTACAACCAGGACCGGCTCAAAGAGCCCGAGGCTGGTTGTGCTTAGGAAGGGGGACCCCACGCAATTTTTATTTTTAACACTTTCTGCACTTCTCATAATATACACAATGAAGCCCTGCATGGATCTCACAGATCCGACCGGGATTCATTGTGTTTTGTCAGGCAGTGTTTTACTAATCACTCCCGTAAAACACTGTCTGACATTACGAATGACATCGACATCGGAAAATGCGAAAATGCAGAATACGACAGCATGGTAAATGAGACGTAAAAAAACCAAAAAGTTGCAAATTCACACTACCGATATCATTCGTGTTTAATCTCCCTCCAAATCCCGACAATTACGAATCTTAGTAAATATACCCCTTGGTGCTGTATCCCCTGCCTAAGGAGAGTGGGAAACAGGGAGATTTAACCTCGCTTCCAGGATCGATCAATACGCTAGCAAACGCTGAGTGGATCCAGATGCAAATAGTGAACACAAACGCCCAAGTAAATACATACGCTATCAGTGAACACAGAAGCAGAAAATCAGTTCATGGTGGGAAACTCGGAGGAAACTGGTCATGAATCGGGGCAACCAGGGGAGCGCCTTACTTCCCACTGCTGATATCAACCCCAGGGATCCCGGCCTCTTACTAATTCCTGGAGTATATGATCCCTGAGGCATAGCGCTGGTGCACCCGAGATGGCAGCCGCGTAAGCTACTGTTCGGTAGTCTCCCCCCGAAAACAGTACGGCTGTGTCTCGCATATTAACCAGCTAAGCAGAACAGAGACCTTACCTTCTCCCCGTTCTCCTGCCACAGCCTGGTAACGCCAGCTGTACTTGCTAGTACATCCTTACTGACGCCCGCTGAAACAGCACTGTACACGTGGGTAAGCACTGTCGCGACCCGGTGTAGAGTTGAAGGAGCGACGCTTTCTAAAGTGCGTATAAGACGCATTTTAGAAAGATCACAAAAAAAAAATAAGACTATAAAAATAAATTAAAGAAAAGCTTATGGCTGCCAAAAAATCAGCAGCCATAGACCGTGGTCCAGCTCCTGCCGCACCAAAAAAAAACCTGAATTACCTGAGCCAGGAATATAGGAGAATGGCCCGTTGCATTATGGGAGGCCGAAAGCTTTGATCGTTTGGTGCCAATGTATATCCTGTGGATATTACTGTGGACCCTGCAGGAGAAATAACAGGTATAGAACAGGCAGAAAGACAGAAAAAACTGAGGACAAGCACACAGTCACATTCAATGTAAAATAAATAAATAAAACGGGCAGTGAGTGCTCTACAAGCCCCTGTCAGCTGGACAGAACTAAACTAAATAACCTGACCTAAGAGTGAGGTATACAGCCAGACAGGAACTCAGCTCTCCGGAGACTAGCTACAGCTGGCTGTGAAAGGATATGATCGCTCAGCGTCTCTGTGGGAGGGGAGAAGAGAAGACCAGTGGCGAGAAGCCTCCATGAGGGAACGCACCATGGGCTGGGGGAGGAACTAATGGGGAGAGCCTATCACCCGCTACTGACATGGAGTAACAGGGCAATGGCCGCCTACCTGAGTAGTACCCCATTACATATGTGACCTGGTGTTCTTTTGCAGGAACGCAGAAGATCCGGACGCCCGCTGCTAGGGTCTCCGGTGGTCCTCCGCATCAAAGGTCAAAGCGCACTGACGCTTACCTGTGATCCCCAGTGTGCTGTGGAGTATCTGGCCAAAGTTGTTGGCCCACGCACCAGCCTGGGGTTGGTGGAGCAGCAGCACAGGCGTCAGGACTTTAATTACCTACCGGTAAATCCTTTTCTCGTAGTCCGTAGAGTATACTGGGGTCCATCTAGTACCATGGGGTATAGACGGGTCCACTAGGAGCCATGGGCACTTTAAGACTTTGATAGTGTGGGCTGGCTCTTCCCTCTATGCCTCTCCTACCAGACTCAGTCTAAGAATCTGTGTCCGAGGAGACAGACATACTTTGAGTGAAGGATAGATAAGGATAGGGTTAAATTCCGAACCAGCACACACAACAAGAGGAAACTTGGAAAGCCAAGCTAACCAAACTTAAAAAAACAGGAATAGAAATGGCTGAACCAACATTACTTAACCAAGTAACAGTTCAGGAAGAACGAAGCACTGGGCAGGTGCCCAGTATCCTCTACGGACTACGAGAAAAGGATTTACAGGTAGGTAATTAAAATCCTATTATCTCTTACGTCCTAGAGGATACTGGGATCCATTTAGTACCATGGGGATGTACCAAAGTGACCAAACCCAAATCGGGTGGGAGAGTGCTGAGGTTCCTGCAAAACTGATTGACCAAACTGAAGGTCCTCAGAGGCCAAAGTATCGAACTTGTAGAACTTAGCAAACATGTTCGAACCTGACCAAGTAGCTGCTTAGCAGAGCTGTAAAGCTGAGACACCCCGGGCAGCCGCCCAGGAAGAACCCACCGACCTAGTAGAGTGGGCCTGTACAGATTTTGGACACGGCAAACTTGCCATGGAATAAGCATGCTGAATGGTAAGTCTGATCCAGCGTGCAATTGTCTGCTTTGAAGCAGGACATCCAATCTTATTGGGATCATAAAGAACAAACAGCGAGTCCGTCTTTCTGTGATGAGCTGTTCTTTTCACATACACCTTCAAAGCCCTCACAACAGTCAAAGACTTTGAAGTAGCAGAAGTGTTGGTGACAACCGGAACCACAATAGGTTGGTTGATGTGAAATGCGGACACCACTTTAGGAAGAAATTGCTGACAAGTTCTGAGTTCAGCTCTGTCCTCATGGAAAATGAAGTAGGGACTGTTGTGAGACAAAGCCCCCAGCTCCAACACAAGTCTTGCTGAAGCCAAGGCCAACAGTGTGATGGTCTTACACGTAAGATATTTTACGTCCACCTCCTGTAACAGTTAAAACCAGTCCGATTGGAGGAACTGTAGCATCACATTGAGATCCCAAGGTGCCGTGGGAGGCACAAAGGGAGGCTGGATGTGCTGAACACCTTTCAAAAACATCTGGACCTTAGGGAGAGAAGCCAAATGTTTCTGAAAGAAAATGGACAAGGCAGAAATCTGGACTTTTATGGAGCCCAGACGTAGGCCCACATCCCACATGCCTGACTGCAGAATAAGCAGGAAATGTCCCAGATGAAATTCTACCGCAGAATAATTTCTGCTCTCACACCAAGAGACGTATTTCTTCCAAATACAATGGTAATGCTTAGACGTTACCCCCTTTCTGGCTTGGATCATAGTCGGGATAACCTTGTTAGTGATCCCTCTCCTGGCTAGAATCAGCCGTTCAACTTCCATGCTGTCAAACGTAGCCACGGTAAGTCCTGATAGATGAACAGGCCCTTTTTCAGAAGATCCTTGCGAAGAGGTAGAGGCCACGGATCTTCGAGGAGCATCTCCAGAAGGTCCTTCTTGGCCAGTCCGGAGCAATGAGTATTGCTTGAACCTTTTCCTTTTTTATTCATTTTAGAATTCTTGGGATCAGAGGAAGTGGAGGAAACACGTACACCATCAGATGGACCCATGGAGTTGTCAGGGCGTCTATCACCACCGTGAAACCTTCCGTATTGAATGCACAGATGCACTGACACCTGGGTTGGCTTCAGGACATCCTGAACCATCGACTGGATTACCAATGCCTTTCCCAATGGAAGGACACCTTTTGTGGCTCCGTGTCCAGTACCATTCCCAGGAATGGGAGCCTCCGTGTTGATTCTAGGTGAGATTTCTGAAGGTTCAGAATCCACCCTTGATCCTGGAGGAGTTTGGTTGAGAGAGCAATGCTGTCCAGCAACCTTTCCCTGGACGGCGCTTTTATCAGGAGATCGTCCAGGTGCGGAATTATGTTCACTCCCTGCTTGCGGAGTAGAAACATCATCTCTGCCATCACCTTGGTGAAAACCCTTGGTGCCATGGAGAGACCAAATGGCAGGGCCTGGAACTGGTAGTGACAGTCCTGCAGTGAAATCCTGATATAAGCTTGATGAGTCGGCCAGATCGGAATATGAAGTGCGCATCCTTGATATCCAGCGACACTAGGAATTTCCCCTCCTCCAGACCTGAGATCACCGCTCTCAGAGACTCCATCTTGAATTTGAACACTTCGGTACTACGAACAAGTTGGAATATTACCCCTTGTTTAGTAGATGAGGTGGAACTGGAACTATGACCTGAGTCTGTACCAGTTTTTGGATGGCATGCTGTAACATTATACTTGCCTCCTGTGAAACTGGCAAGCCTCATTTGAAGAATCTATGACCCAGGGATCCTGGCATGAATTTGACCAGATCTGACTGAAGAATTGTAGTTGGGCTCCCACCTGACAGCCTTCCAGGCATTGCGGTCCACCGTCATGCTGAAGTCTTTGAGGAAACAGAGCCTGAGCTATGTTCCTGAGCACCTGCAGTGGTTGGTTTGCATGGTTTACCTCTTGCGCCGCTGGAGGACGTAGAAGCACCTCTGGATTTGCCCTTGAACTTGGGCGTCCGAAAGGACTGTAACTTAATAGCTGAATAAGTCTTCTTGGTAGGGGCGCTGCAGAAGGAAGATATGTAGACTTACCCGCAATAGCTCTGGAGATCCATTTGTCTAATTCATCTTCAAACAAGGCCCCCCCCTGCGTGCCGACACTGCCATAGCGGTGGTGCGTGGGTTAAGCACACTTATTTCCTTTATGGCTTCCACCATACAGTTCACAGAGTCCTGTATATACTGCAGGAGTAAGACAACATCCCCCCTAGATAAGAAATCTAACCCCTCAATTAGGTTACCTGACCAGTTAGCAATGGCTTTAGTGATCCATGCACATGCAAGAGTGGGTCTTTGGGTCACCCCAGCAGCTGTGTACAATGATTTGAGTGAAGTCTCAATTTTATGATCAGCCGTGTCTTTATGGGAGGCTGCACCAGGGACAGGCAATACAAATTTACGTGACAGCCTAGAGACTGATGCGTCCACTATCGGTGGATTTTCCCATTTTTCCTATCCTCCAGAGGAAAAGGAAAAGATGAGAGCAACCTTTTAGGGATCTGAAACTTCTTATCAGGATTAACCCATGGTTTTTCAAACAGAGTATTCATTCCCTGTGACAGAGGTGCACCCCCCCACCCCTCTCTGAGTCCACCTCCCCCTCCTCTGTGTCTGACCTGTCAGCATCAGACTGCAGGATATGGGCCAGAGATCGCTTTTGTGGACAAATGGGAGGGGATTGAGACGCTGTTTTGGGGACTGAGTCTCTGTTCATAAACTAATCCACAGTCTGTCTTAAGTATTGCGTCTCTTTCTCATTGCGGGACAATTTTGTAAAAAGAGTGGAGATCATTCCTTTTAGAGAATTAACCCACTTCGGTTCAGCCCCGCTATTCTGTGAACCATGAGTACTCAGTAATGAGCCCCCTGGTGAAGAGGAACACTCCGCTGTACAAGAAACACACTCTTTGCCTGACATAATGTAAATGTGACAGCACACCCACACAGGAAAAGGTTAAGCACAAATAACCCACAAAGAGCTCTTCAGGGAGACACAGAGTTGTTTGGAGCCAGCCCCCACCGAGCCCTTACCACTAATGCCAAGCTTAGCCGGGTCGCAGACTAAGTACCCTGATAGGGGACTTAGTATACTAATAGTTGCTCCCCCCTGCTATGACCCCCTGGCACCGCTGAGGTAATTTGGAGTCACACCAAAGGAGCTGCGCGTCCCTGTCAGTCAGCATCTATGTCCACTGCAGAGGGAAAATGGCGCTGGTGAGCTGCTGGATCCTCTCATAGTGAAGCCCCGCCCCTTCAATGGCCGGCGACCCGCTAACCGGCACACCGGCTCAGTACTCACCGCTCTTCATTCCTCTGGCTCTGTTAGGGGTGGCGGCATGCTGCGGGAATGTACGCTCGCTGTGGTGGAGCTTGCGAATAGTTCCCTCAGGAGCTCAGTGTCCTGTCAGTGGGGAACGGGACCATTAACCCTTCAAGAGGTTGGGCCGTTTCCCCCCCTAAGTCCCACAAAGCAGGCAAGCTGGTGCCAACCAGCCCTGCCTGAAAATAACAAACATAGGCCCTCATTCCGAGTTGATCGGTCGCAAGGCGAATTTAGCAGAGTTACACACGCTAAGCCTACGCCTACTGGGAGTGTATCTTAGCATCCTAAAATTGCGACCGATGTATTCGCATTATTGCGATCACAAACTACTTAGCAGTTTTAGAGTAGCTCCACACTTACTCTGCCTGTGCGATCAGTTCAGTGCTTGTCGTTCCTGGATTGACGTCAGAAACACACCCAGCGTTCGCTCAGACACTCCCCCGTTTCTCCGGCCACTCCTGCGTTTTTTCCGGAAACGGTAGCGTTTTCATCCACACGCCCCTAAAACGCCGTGTTTCCGCCCAGTAACACCCATTTCCTGTCAATCACACTACGATCGCCGGAGCGAAGAAAAAGCCGTGAGTAAAAATACTATCTTCATAGCAAAGTTACTTGGCGCAGTCGCAGTGCGACTATTGCGCATGCGCACTAAGCGAAATTTCACTGCGATGCGATGAAAAATAACGAGCGATCAACTCGGAATGAGGGCCATAGAAAATAGATGCAAAAAACTCTTCAGGAGCTTCCTTCAACGTGACCGGTTCCTCTGGGCACATTTTCTAAACTGAGTCTGGTAGGAGGGGCATAGAGGGAGAGAGTGATCATTATAATTAGGTCTGTGGGCCTATTATTGGTATATGCGCTGTAAGTGGGTAATATTTCCACAATTCACAATAAGGTGCAGTGTGTGGACTGGCAGATCCCTCTATGTCTCTCTGACAGACTTTAGTGTGGGTCTGTCCCCAATAGCTCCCCTGTGTGATAGGTGTGTGTGTGTGTGTGTGTGTGTGTGTGTGTGTGTGTGTGTGTGTGTGTGTGTGTGTGTGTGTGTACAAGTGTGTAACATGTCAGACATTGGGGAGGGTTCTTCCCAGGAAGAACCCATTTTAGATACACAAGAGAGTAATGTGGTGGCCCTTCCCTCTCAGAAGGAACCGGAGTGGGTGAGAATGTTGCAAAAGAATATGTCAATGCTTGCAAAGAAATTCTCTGAGTCTGAACAACAGACTAAATATTGGAGGCAGTCTGTGGAGGATGCACTGTTTACTGACCCCTCCATATCATCCACTCGGGTCCCATCCAGTTCCCAGAAAAAGTCTCTGGCCCAGATAATGCAAGGGGACACAGACACAGATTCCGACTCTGATGTCGACACTGGGGATTTGAGAGGGGTAGACCCCAAATTAGCCAAAAGCATACAATGTATGATAGTTGCTATAAAGGAAGTGTTGGAGTTTCCTGAAACAACACTGGTCCCTGAGGAAAAGGATTATTTTAAATTAAATAAAAAGCAGGTTGTGACTTTTCCTCCTTCAAAGGATTTGAATGCGTTCTTTGAAGAATCCTGGGCTAACCCAGAGAAGAAATTTACCCTTCCCAGAAGGATACGTGTAGCGTACCCTTTTCCTGAGGAAGACAGGCACAAATGGGAGACACCCTCAATGATAGACACCTTAGTTTCTCGGCTGTCTAAGAAAATAGTTTTGCCTGCCCCTGGTTCAGCCTCTTTAAAAGATCCAGCTGACCGTAAATTAGAAACAACCCTAAAATCCATATATATACGGTTAACGGAACGGTGCTCAGGCCCACCATTGCTTGTGCGTGGGTAGGTAACGCTGTGGAAAAATGGTCTGACAACTTGCTTGTCAACATAGTCACAGTTGACAGGGATAAAATAGTCCTAACTCTCGGCCATATCAAAGATGCTGCAGGATACTTAGTTGAAGCTATGAAGGATATTGGGTTGTCGAGTTCAACGATTTCAGCCCGCAGGGCGCTGTGGATCTGCCAATGGAATGCTGATGCGGAATCAAAAAAGAATATTGAGGAGCTTCCTTAAAATGGAGAAGCCCTCTTTGGAGACAAGCTGGATGCCATGATTTCAACAACTACATCAGGCAAGTCAGCATTTCTGCCTTCCGCAGCTGCTCCACCTAGGAAAGGATTTAATTATCATACGATGCAATCTTTTCGGACCAACAAGTCCAAAAAGGCAAGGGTTACCCCCTTCTTTGCAGGAAGAGGTCGAGGAAGAGGTAAAAAAATCTACAACACCATCAGGCTCGCAGGAGCAGAAGTCAACAGCTACTTCTGCTAAAACCGGAGGAGCTGCGCGTCCCTGTCAGTCAGTGTCTATATCCACTGCAGAGGGAAAATGGCACTGGTGAGCTGCTGGATCCTCTCATAGTGAAGCCCCGCCCCTTCAATGGCACGCGGACTTCCCGCTTTTTTTTATACTGGCTGAGGTAATTTTTGTGCTTAAAATGGAGCAGAACCATTTTAAGGCTGTGTTTGCCAGTTTGGGTACTGTGTACAGTGTACTGAGACGCAGTTGTGTACTGTGTCTGGAGACGCATTCCGTCCCGTTTAGAAGCCGTGCGTCTCCGTACCCTCATGCCGCCATAATGGCCGGCGCCCCTCTGACCGGGACACCGGCTCAGTACTCACCACTCTTCATTCTTCTGGCTCTGTTAGGGGTGGCGGCATGCTGCTGGAATGTACGCTCGCTGTGGTGGGGCTTGCGAATAGTTCCCTCAGGAGCTCAGCATCCTGTCAGTGGGGAACGGGACCATTAACCCTTCAAGAGGTTGGGCCGTTTCCCCCCCTAAGTCCCACGAAGCAGGCAAGCTGGTGCCAACCAGCCCTGCCTGAAAATAACAAACAGCCTAGAGCAGTGCCGTAACTAGGCATTTTAGCGCTGTGTGCAAGAAACGACAGTGGCGCCCCCCCCCCCTGTAAGACAGGGGCAGTGCGCGCTGCAGGCGCGTGAAAAATTTATAGGGGCGTGGCTTCATGGGGAAGGGGCGTGGCCACAAAATAATAGCAATTCATACTACGGTGCACAGTAGTCTACATTATTCAAATTACGCTGCACAGTAGCGCCACTACACCAGGTAGAGCCCCTTTTATACATTACAGCAGACAGCGTCCCCCTTTTTACACATTACAGCAGACAGTCCCCCTTTTTACACATTGCGGCAGCCAGGCCCCCTTTTTACACATTGCGGCAGCCAGTCCCCCTTTTTACACATTGCGGCAGCCAGGACCCCTTTTTACACATTGCGGCAGCCAGGCCCCCTCTTTACACATTGCGGCAGCCAGGCCCCCTCTTTACACATTGCAGCAGCCAGGACCCCTTTTTACACATTGCGGCAGCCAGGACCCCTTTTTACACATTGCGGCAGCCAGGACCCCTTTTACACATTGCGGCAGCCAGGACCCCTTTTTACACATTGCGGCAGCCAGGACCCCTTTTTACACATTGCGGCAGCCAGGACCCCTTTTTACACATTGCGGCAGACGGTTTTCCCCTGAGAGAGAGAGAGAGAGAGAGGGATATACTTACCTTCTCCCCGCTGACAGGCTACTCGTGCTGGCATCTTCCTCTCGGTGCAGGCAGTGAGGTGAGATGGAGGAGGAGGGAGGGGGAGCCGCAGCAGCGCTATTTCATTGGTAGTAAGCGCCGCTGCAGCATCCCCCTCTCCTTCCGTATTGGCTGCCTGGCGCTGCTGTGGATGCTGGGATGAAGGAACCGCATCCCAGCATCCATAGCAGCACGGGGCAGCCAATACAGAAGGAGAGGGGGATGTTGCAGCGGCGCTTACTACCAATGAAATAGCGCTGCTGCGGCTCCCTGCTCCCCCTCCCTCCTCCTCCTTGTCCGCTGCCCGGCGCTGGTCTCTTCTCCCTCCAGCACGGCGCACACAGCAGAGGCGGCATGTAATGAGTCAATTTGACTCATTACATGCCGCTGGCCGTGTGCCCTCAGGGCAACAGCGCTGTGTGCCAAGCCCACTTGGCACACACGTAGTTACGGCCCTGGCCTAGAGACTGATGCGTCCACTATCGGTGGATTTTCCCATTTTTCCTATCCTCCAGAGGAAAAGGAAAAGATGAGAGCAACCTTTTGGGGATCTGAAACTTCTTATCAGTATTAACCCATGGTTCTTCAAACAGAGTATTCAATTCCTTTGACACAGCAAAAGTAACTGAGGACTTCTTCTTTACATTAAAATAAGATTCCTCACACTCCTCTGACACCTTATCAGGAATATGCAGAACATCTCTGATAGCCTCTATAAGAGCCTCTATTCCCTGTGACAGAGGTGCACCCCCCCCCCCCTCTCTGAGTCCACCTCCCCCTCCTCTGTGTCTGACCTGTCAGCGTCAGACTGCAGGATATGGGCCAGAGATCGCTTTTGCGGACAAATGGGAGGGGATTGAGACGCTGTTTTGGGGACTGAGTCTCTGTTCATAAACTCATCCACAGTCTGTCTTAAGTATTGCGTCTCTTTCTTATTGCGGGACAATTTTGTAAAAAGAGTGGAGATCATTCCTTTTAGAGAATTAACCCACTTCGGTTCAGCCCCGCTATTCTGTGAACCATGAGTACTCAGTAATGAGCCCCCTGGTGAAGAGGAACACTCCGCTGTACAAGAAACACACTCTTTGCCTGACATAATGTAAATGTGACAGCACACCCACACAGGAAAAGGTTAAGCACAAATAACCCACAAAGAGCTCTTCAGGGAGACACAGAGTTGTTTGGAGCCAGCCCCCACCGAGCCCTTACCACTAATGCCAAGCTTAGCCGGGTCGCAGACTAAGTACCCTGATAGGGGACTTAGTATACTAATAGTTGCTCCCCCCTGCTATGACCCCCTGGCACCGCTGAGGTAATTTGGAGTCACACCGAAGGAGCTGCGCGTCCCTGTCAGTCAGCATCTATGTCCACTGCAGAGGGAAAATGGCGCTGGTGAGCTGCTGGATCCTCTCATAGTGAAGCCCCGCCCCTTCAATGGCCGGCGACCCGCTAACCGGCACACCGGCTCAGTACTCACCGCTCTTCATTCTTCTGGCTCTGTTAGGGGTGGCGGCATGCTGCGGGAATGTACGCTCGCTGTGGTGGAGCTTGCGAATAGTTCCCTCAGGAGCTCAGTGTCCTGTCAGTGGGGAACGGGACCATTAACGCTTCAAGAGGTTGGGCCGTTTCCCCCCCTAAGTCCCACGAAGCAGGCAAGCTGGTGCCAACCAGCCCTGCCTGAAAATAACAAACTTAGAAAATAGATGCAAAAAACTCTTCAGGAGCTTCCTTCAACGTGACTGGTTCCTCTGGGCACATTTTCTAAACTGAGTCTGGTAGGAGGGGCATAGAGGGAGAGAGTGATCATTATAATTAGGTCTGTGGGCCTATTATTGGTATATGCGCTGTAAGTGGGTAATATTTCCACAATTCACAATAAGGTGCAGTGTGTGGACTGGCAGATCCCCCTATGTCTCTCTGACAGACTTTAGTGTGGGTCTGTCCCCAATAGCTCCCCTGTATGATAGGTGTGTGTGTGTGTGTGTGTGTGTGTGTGTGTGTGTGTGTGTGTGTGTGTGTGTGTGTGTGTACAAGTGTGTAACATGTCAGACATTGGGGAGGGTTCTTCCCAGGAAGAACCCATTTTAGATACACAAGAGAGTAATGTGGTGGCCCTTCCCTCTCAGAAGGAACCGGAGTGGGTGAGAATGTTGCAAAAGAATATGTCAATGCTTGCAAAGAAATTCTCTGAGTCTGAACAACAGACTAAATATTGGAGGCAGTCTGTGGAGGATGCACTGTTTAATAGTGATGAGCGGGTTCGGTTTCTCGGAAACCGAACCCCCCCGAACTTCACCCTTTTTACACGGGTCCGAGCCATACTCGGATTCTCCTGTATGGCTCGGGTAACCCGAGCGCGCCCGAACGTCATCATCCCGCTGTCGGATTCTCGCGAGATTCGGATTCTATATAAGCAGCCGCGCGTCGCCGCCATTTTCACTCGTGCATTGGAAATGTTAGGGAGAGGACGTGGCTGGCGTCCTCTCCGTTATTGTTGAACTTGATTGTGCTGTGCACTATTGCTTAATTGTGGGGAGGGCTGGGGAGCAGCTGTATAATATAGGAGGAGTACAGTGCAGAGTTTTGCTGATCAGTGACCACCAGTTATCCGTTCTCTGCCTGAAAAAAACGCTCCATATCTGTGCTCAGTGTGCTGCATATATCTGTGCTCACACTGCTTAATTGTGGGGACTGGGGAGCAGCTGTATTATATAGCAGGAGTACAGTGCAGAGTTTTGCTGACAGTGACCACCAGTATACGTTGTCTGCCTGAAAAACACTCCATATCTGTGCTCAGTGTGCTGCTTTATTGTGGGGACTGGGGACCACCAGTATAATATTATATAGGAGGAGTACAGTGCAGAGTTTTGCTGACCAGTGACCACCAGTATATAATATATAGCATTACGGTACAGTAGGCCACTGCTGTACCTACCTCTGTGTCGTCATTAAGTATACTATCCATCTACATTCTATACCTGTGGTGCATTTTAGTTTTGCAGTTTGCTGACACAGTGACCACCAGTATACTATATATAGCAGTACGGAAGGCCACTGCTGTACCTACCTCTGTGTCGTCATTAAGTATACTATCCATCTACATTCTATACCTGTGGCGCATTTTAGTTTTGCAGTTTGCTGACACAGTGACCACCAGTATACTATATATAATAGCAGTACGGTACGGAAGGCCACCGCTGTACCTACCTCTGTGTCGTCATTAAGTATACTATCCATCTACATTCTATACCTGTGGTGCATTTTAGTTTTGCAGTTTGCTGACACAGTGACCACCAGTATACTATATATAGCAGTACGGTACGGAAGGCCACCTCTGTACCTACCTCTGTGTCGTCATTAAGTATACTATCCATCTACATTCTATACCTGTGGTGCATTTTAGTTTTGCAGTTTGCTGACACAGTGACCACCAGTATACTATATATAGCAGTACGGAAGGCCACTGCTGTACCTACCTCTGTGTCATCATTAAGTATACTATCCATCTACATTCTATACCTGTGGTGCATTTTAGTTTTTCAGTTTGCTGACACAGTGACCACCAGTATACTATATATAATAGCAGTACGGTACGGAAGGCCACTGCTGTACCTACCTCTGTGTCGTCATTAAGTATACTATCCATCTACATTCTATACCTGTGGTGCATTTTAGTTTTGCAGTTTGCTGACACAGTGACCACCAGTATACTATATATAGCAGTACGGAAGGCCACTGCTGTACCTACCTCTGTGTCGTCATTAAGTATACTATCCATCTACATTCTATACCTGTGGTGCATTTTAGTTTTGCAGTTTGCTGACACAGTGACCACCAGTATACTATATATAATAGCAGTACGGTACGGAAGGCCACTGCTGTACCTACCTCTGTGTCGTCATTAAGTATACTATCCATCTACATTCTATACCTGTGGTGCATTTTAGTTTTGCAGTTTGCTGACACAGTGACCACCAGTATACTATATATAGCAGTACGGAAGGCCACTGCTGTACCTACCTCTGTGTCGTCATTAAGTATACTTTCCATCTACATTCTATACCTGTGGTGCATTTTAGTTTTGCAGTTTGCTGACACAGTGACCACCAGTATACTATATATAATAGCAGTACGGTACGAAAGGCCAATGCTGTACCTACCTCTGTGTCATGACGTCATTAAGTATACTATCCATCTACATTCTATACCTGTGGTGCATTTTAGTTTTGCAGTTTGCTGACACAGTGACCACCAGTATACTCTAACAGTACGGAAGGCCACTGCTGTACCTACCTCTGTGTCGTCATTAAGTATACTATCCATCTACATTCTATACCTGTGGTGCATTTTAGTTTTGCAGTTTGCTGACACAGTGACCACCAGTATACTATATATAGCAGTACGGAAGGCCACTGCTGTACCTACCTCTGTGTCGTCATTAAGTATACTATCCATCTACATTCTATACCTGTGGTGCATTTTAGTTTTGCAGTTTGCTGACACAGTGACCACCAGTATACTATATATAATAGCAGTACGGTACGGAAGGCCACTGCTGTACCTACCTCTGTGTCGTCATTAAGTATACTATCCATCTACATTCTATACCTGTGGTGCATTTTAGTTTTGCAGTTTGCTGACACAGTGACCACCAGTATACTATATATAGCAGTACGGAAAGGCCACTGCTGTACCTACCTCTGTGTCGTCATTAAGTATACTATCCATCTACATTCTATACCTGTGGTGCATTTTAGTTTTGCAGTTTGCTGACACAGTGACCACCAGTATACTATATATAATAGCAGTACGGTACGGAAGGCCACTGCTGTACCTACCTCTGTGTCGTCATTAAGTATACTATCCATCTACATTCTATACCTGTGGTGCATTTTAGTTTTGCAGTTTGCTGACACAGTGACCACCAGTATACTATATATAATAGCAGTACGGTACGGAAGGCCACTGCTGTACCTACCTCTGTGTCGTCATTAAGTATACTATCCATCTACATTCTATACCTGTGGTGCATTTTAGTTTTGCAGTTTGCTGACACAGTGACCACCAGTATACTATATATAGCAGTACGGAAGGCCACTGCTGTACCTACCTCTGTGTCGTCATTAAGTATACTTTCCATCTACATTCTATACCTGTGGTGCATTTTAGTTTTGCAGTTTGCTGACACAGTGACCACCAGTATACTATATATAATAGCAGTACGGTACGAAAGGCCAATGCTGTACCTACCTCTGTGTCGTCATTAAGTATACTATCCATCTACATTCTATACCTGTGGTGCATTTTAGTTTTGCAGTTTGCTGACACAGTGACCACCAGTATACTCTATATAACAGTACGGAAGGCCACTGCTGTACCTACCTCTGTGTCGTCATTAAGTATACTATCCATCTACATTCTATACCTGTGGTGCATTTTAGTTTTGCAGTTTGCTGACACAGTGACCACCAGTATACTATATATAGCAGTACGGAAGGCCACTGCTGTACCTACCTCTGTGTCGTCATTAAGTATACTATCCATCTACATTCTATACCTGTGGTGCATTTTAGTTTTGCAGTTTGCTGACACAGTGACCACCAGTATACTATATATAATAGCAGTACGGTACGGAAGGCCACTGCTGTACCTACCTCTGTGTCGTCATTAAGTATACTATCCATCTACATTCTATACCTGTGGTGCATTTTAGTTTTGCAGTTTGCTGACACAGTGACCACCAGTATACTATATATAGCAGTACGGAAAGGCCACTGCTGTACCTACCTCTGTGTCGTCATTAAGTATACTATCCATCTACATTCTATACCTGTGGTGCATTTTAGTTTTGCAGTTTGCTGACACAGTGACCACCAGTATACTATATATAATAGCAGTACGGTACGGAAGGCCACTGCTGTACCTACCTCTGTGTCGTCATTAAGTATACTATCCATCTACATTCTATACCTGTGGTGCATTTTAGTTTTGCAGTTTGCTGACACAGTGACCACCAGTATGCTATATATAATAGCAGTACGGTACGGAAGGCCAATGCTGTACCTACCTCTGTGTCATGACGTCATTAAGTATACTATCCATCTACATTCTATACCTGTGGTGCATTTTAGTTTTGCAGTTTGCTGACACAGTGACCACCAGTATACTATATATAGCAGTACGGAAGGCCACTGCTGTACCTACCTCTGTGTCGTCATTAAGTATACTATCCATCTACATTCTATACCTGTGGTGCATTTTACTTTTGCAGTTTGCTGACACAGTAACCACCAGTATACTATATATAGCAGTATGGTACGGAAGACCACTGCTGTACCTACCTCTGTGTCGTCATTAAGTATACTATCCATCTACATTCTATACCTGTGGTGCATTTTAGTTTTGCAGTTTGCTGACACAGTGACCACCAGTATATATAGCAGTACGGTACGGAAGGCCACTGCTCTACCTACCTCTGTGTCGTCAAGTATACTATCCATCCATACCTGTGGTGCATTTCAGTTGTGCGCAGTATATATAGTAGTAAGCCATTGCTATTGATACTGGCATATAATTCCACACATTAAAAAATGGAGAACAAAAATGTGGAGGTTAAAATAGGGAAAGATCAAGATCCACTTACACCTCGTGCTGAAGCTGCTGCCACTAGTCATGGCCGAGACGATGAAATGCCATCAACGTCGTCTGCCAAGGCCGATGCCCAATGTCATAGTAGAGAGCATGTAAAATCCAAAAAACAAAAGTTCAGTAAAATGACCCAAAAATCTAAATTAAAAGCGTCTGAGGAGAAGCGTAAACTTGCCAATATGCCATTTACGACACGGAGTGGCAAGGAACGGCTGAGGCCCTGGCCTATGTTCATGGCTAGTGGTTCAGCTTCACATGAGGATGGAAGCACTCATCCTCTCGCTAGAAAAATGAAAAGACTTAAGCTGGCAAAAGCACAGCAAAGAACTGTGCATTCTCCTAAATCACAAATACCCAAGGAGAGTCCAATTGTGTCGGTTGCGATGCCTGACCTTCCCAACACTGGACGGGAAGAGCTTGCGCCTTCCACCATTTGCACGCCCCCTGCAAGTGCTGGAAGGAGCACCCGCAGTCCAGTTCCTGATAGTCAAATTGAAGATGTCACTGTTGAAGTACACCAGGATGAGGATATGGGTGTTGCTGGCGCTGGGGAGGAAATTGACAAGGAGGATTCTGATGGTGAGGTGGTTTGTTTAAGTCAGGCACCCGGGGAGACACCTGTTGTCCGTGGGAGGAATATGGCCATTGACATGCCTGGTCAAAATAAAAAAAAAATCAGCTCTTCGGTGTGGAATTATTTCAACACAAATGCGGACAACAGGTGTCAAGCCGTGTGGTGCCTTTGTAAAGCTGTAATAAGTAGGGGTAAGGACGTTAACCACCTCGGAACATCCTCCCTTATACGTCACCTGCAGCGCATTCATCATAAGTCAGTGACAAGTTCAAAAACTTTGGGTGACAGCGGAAGCAGTCCACTGACCACTAAATCCCTTCCTCTTGTAACCAAGCTCCTGCAAACCACACCACCAACTCCCTCAGTGTCAATTTCCTCCTTACCCAGGAAAGCCAATAGTCCTGCAGGCCATGTCACTGGCAAGTCTGACGAGTCCTCTCCTGCCTGGGATTCCTCCGATGCATCCTTGAGTGTAACGCCTACTGCTGCTGGCGCTGCTGTTGTAGCTGCTGGGAGTCGATCGTCATCCCAGAGGGGAAGTCGGAAGACCACTTGTACTACTTCCAGTAAGCAATTGACTGTCCAACAGTCCTTTGCAAGGAAGATGAAATATCACAGCAGTCATCCTGCTGCAAAGCAGATAACTCAGGCCTTGGCAGCCTGGGCGGTGAGAAACGTGGTTCCGGAATCCACCGTTAATTCAGAGCCGACTAGAGACTTGATTGAGGTACTGTTTCCCTGGTACCAAATACCATCTAGGTTCCATTTCTCTAGGCAGGCGATACCGAAAATGTACACAGACCTCAGAAAAAGAGTCACCAGTGTCCTAAAAAATGCAGTTGTACCCAATGTCCACTTAACCACGGACATGTGGACAAGTGGAGCAGGGCAGACTCAGGACTATATGACTGTGACAGCCCACTGGGTAGATGTATTGCCTCCCGCAGCAAGAACAGCAGCGGCGGCACCAGTAGCAGCATCTCGCAAACGCCAACTCGTTCCTAGGCAGGCTACGCTTTGTATCACCGCTTTCTAGAATAGGCACACAGCTGACAACCTCTTACGGATACTGAGGAAGATCATCGCAGAATGGCTTACCCCTATTGGACTCTCCTGGGGATTTGTGACATCGGACAACGCCAGCAATATTGTGCGTGCATTACATCTGGGCAAATTCCAGCACGTCCCATGTTTTGCACATACATTGAATTTGGTGGTGCAGAATTATTTAAAAAACGACAGGGGCGTGCAAGAGATGCTGTCGGTGGCCTGAAGAATTGCGGGCCACTTTCGGCATTCAGCCACCGCGTACAGAAGACTGGAGCACCACCAAACATTCCTGAACCTGCCCTGCCATCATCTGAAGCAAGAGGTGGTAACGAGGTGGAATTCAACCCTCTATATGCTTCAGAGGATGGAGGAGCAGCAAAAGGCCATTCAAGCCTATACATCTGCCCACGATATAGGCAAAGGAGGGGGAATGCTCCTGACTCAAGCGCAGTGGAGAATGATTTTAACGTTGTGCAAGGTTCTGCAACCCTTTGAACTTACCACACGTGAAGTCAGTTCAGACACTGCCAGCCTGAGTCAGGTCATTCCCCTCATCAGGCTTTTGCAGAAGAAGCTGGAGACATTGAAGGAGGAGCTAAAACAGAGTGATTCCGCTAGGCATGTGGGACTTGTGGATGGAGCCCTTAATTCGCTTAACCAGGATTCACGGGTGGTCAATCTGTTGAAATCAGAGCACTACATTTTGGCCACCGTGCTCGATCCTAGATTTAAAACATACGTTGAATCTCTCTTTCCGGCAGACACAAGTCTGCAGAGGTTCAAAGACCTGCTGGTGAGAAAATTGTCAAGTCAAGCGGAACGTGACCCGTCAACATCTCCTTCTTCACATTCTCCCGCAACTGGGGGTGCGAGGAAAAGGCTAAGAATTCCGAGCCCACCCGCTGGCGGTGATGCAGAGCAGTCTGGAGCGTGTGCTAACATCTGGTCCGGACTGAAGGACCTGCCAACGATTACTGACATGTCGTCTACTGTCACTGCATATGATTCTCTCACCATTGAAAGAATGGTGGAGGATTATATTAGTGACCGCATCCAAGTAGGCACGTCAGACAGTCCGTACGTATACTGGCAGGAAAAAGAGGCAATTTGGAGGCCCTTGCACAAACTGGCTTTATTCTACCTAACTTGCCCTCCCTCCAGTGTGTACTCTGAAAGAGTGTTTAGTGCAGCCGCTCACCTTGTCAGCAATCGGCGTACGAGGTTACTTCCAGAAAATGTGGAGAAGATGATGTTCATCAAAATGAATTATAATCAATTCCTCCGTGGAGACATTCACCAGCAGCAATTGCCTCCACAAAGTACACAGGGACCTGAGATGGTGGATTCCAGTGGGGACGAATTACTAATCTGTGAGGAGGGGGATGTACTAGAGATGAGCGCCTGAAATTTTTCGGGTTTTGTGTTTTGGTTTTGGGTTCGGTTCCGCGGCCGTGTTTTGGGTTCGACCGCGTTTTGGCAAAACCTCACCGAATTTTTTTTGTCGGATTCGGGTGTGTTTTGGATTCGGGTGTTTTTTTAAAAAACACTAAAAAACAGCTTAAATCATAGAATTTGGGGGTCATTTTGATCCCATATTATTATTAACCTCAAAAACCATAATTTCCACTCATTTTCAGTCTATTCTGAATACCTCACACCTCACAATATTATTTTTAGTCCTAAAATTTGCAACAAGGTCGCTGGATGACTAAGCTAAGCGACACTAGTGGCCGACACAAACACCTGGCCCATCTAGGAGTGGCACTGCAGTGTCACGCAGGATGTCCCTTCCAAAAAACCCTCCCCAATCAGCACATGACGCAAAGAAAAAAAGAGGCGCAATGAGGTAGCTGACTGTGTGAGTAAGATAAGCGACCCTAGTGGCCGACACAAACACCGGGCCCATTTAGGAGTGGCACTGCAGTGTCACGCAGGATGTCCCTTCCAAAAAACCCTCCCCAATCAGCACATGACGCAAAGAAAAAAAGAGGCGCTATGAGGTAGCTGACTGTGTGAGTAAGATTAGCGACCCTAGTGGCCGACACAAACACCGGGCCCATTTAGGAGTGGCACTGCAGTGTCACGCAGGATGTCCCTTCCAAAAAACCCTCCCCAATCAGCACATGACGCAAAGAAAAAAAGAGGCGCAATGAGGTAGCTGACTGTGTGAGTAAGATTAGCGACCCTAGTGGCCGACACAAACACCGGGCCCATTTAGGAGTGGCACTGCAGTGTCACGCAGGATGTCCCTTCCAAAAAAACCCTCCCCAATCAGCACATGACGCAAAGAAAAAAAGAGGCGCAATGAGGTAGCTGACTGTGTGAGTAAGATTAGCGACCCTAGTGGCCGACACAAACACCGGGCCCATTTAGGAGTGGCACTGCAGTGTCACGCAGGATGTCCCTTCCAAAAAACCCTCCCCAATCAGCACATGACGCAAAGAAAAAAAGAGGCGCAATGAGGTAGCTGACTGTGTGAGTAAGATTAGCGACCCTAGTGGCCGACACAAACACCGGGCCCATTTAGGAGTGGCACTGCAGTGTCACGCAGGATGTCCCTTCCAAAAAACCCTCCCCAATCAGCACATGACGCAAAGAAAAAAAGAGGCGCAATGAGGTAGCTGACTGTGTGAGTAAGATTAGCGACCCTAGTGGCCGACACAAACACCGGGCCCATTTAGGAGTGGCACTGCAGTGTCACGCAGGATGTCCCTTCCAAAAAACCCTCCCCAATCAGCACATGACGCAAAGAAAAAAAGAGGCGCAATGAGGTAGCTGACTGTGTGAGTAAGATTAGCGACCCTAGTGGCCGACACAAACACCGGGCCCATCTAGGAGTGGCACTGCAGTGTCACGCAGGATGTCCCTTCCAAAAAACCCTCCCCAATCAGCACATGACGCAAAGAAAAAAAGAGGCGCAATGAGGTAGCTGACTGTGTGAGTAAGATAAGCGACCCTAGTGGCCGACACAAACACTGGGCCCATTTAGGAGTGGCACTGCAGTGTCATGCAGGATGTCCCTTCCAAAAAACCCTCCCCAATCAGCACATGACGCAAAGAAAAAAAGAGGCGCAATGAGGTAGCTGACTGGTGAGTAAGATTAGCGACCCTAGTGGCCGACACAAACACCGGGCCCATTTAGGAGTGGCACTGCAGTGTCACGCAGGATGTCCCTTCCAAAAAACCCTCCCCAATCAGCACATGACGCAAAGAAAAAAAGAGGCGCAATGAGGTAGCTGACTGTGTGAGTAAGATTAGCGACCCTAGTGGCCGACACAAACACCGGGCCCATTTAGGAGTGGCACTGCAGTGTCACGCAGGATGTCCCTTCCAAAAAACCCTCCCCAATCAGCACATGACGCAAAGAAAAAAAGAGGCGCAATGAGGTAGCTGACTGTGTGAGTAAGATTAGCGACCCTAGTGGCCGACACAAACACCGGGCCCATTTAGGAGTGGCACTGCAGTGTCACGCAGGATGTCCCTTCCAAAAAACCCTCCCCAATCAGCACATGACGCAAAGAAAAAAAGAGGCGCAATGAGGTAGCTGACTGTGTGAGTAAGATTAGCGACCCTAGTGGCCGACACAAACACCGGGCCCATTTAGGAGTGGCACTGCAGTGTCACGCAGGATGTCCCTTCCAAAAAACCCTCCCCAAACAGCACATGACGCAAAGAAAAATAAAAGAAAAAAGAGGTGCAAGATGGAATTGTCCTTGGGCCCTCCCACCCACCCTTATGTTGTATAAACAAAACAGGACATGCACACTTTAACCAACCCATCATTTCAGTGACAGGGTCTGCCACACGACTGTGACTGATATGACGGGTTGGTTTGGACCCCCCCCCAAAAAGAAGCAATTAATCTCTCCTTGCACAAACTGGCTCTACAGAGGCAAGATGTCCACCTCATCATCACCCTCCGATATATCACCGTGTACATCCCCCCTCCTCACAGATTATCAATTCGTCCCCACTGGAATCCACCATCTCAGCTCCCTGTGTACTTTGTGGAGGCAATTGCTGCTGGTCAATGTCTCCGCGGAGGAATTGATTATAATTCATTTTAATGAACATCATCTTCACCACATTTTCTGGATGTAACCTCGTACGCCGATTGCTGACAAGGTGAGCGGCGGCACTAAACACTCTTTCGGAGTACACACTTGTGGGAGGGCAACTTAGGTAGAATAAAGCCAGTTTGTGCAATGGCCTCCAAATTGCCTCTTTTTCCTGCCAGTATAAGTACGGACTGTCTGACGTGCCTACTTGGATGCGGTCACTCATATAATCCTCCACCATTCTTTCAATGGTGAGAGAATCATATGCAGTGACAGTAGACGACATGTCCGTAATCGTTGTCTGGTCCTTCAGTCCGGACCAGATGTCAGCATCAGCAGTCGCTCCAGACTGCCCTGCATCACCGCCAGCGGGTGGGCTCGGAATTCTGAGCCTTTTCCTCGCACCCCCAGTTGCGGGAGAATGTGAAGGAGGAGATGTTGACAGGTCGCGTTCCGCTTGACTTGACAATTTTCTCACCAGCAGGTCTTTCAACCCCAGCAGACTTGTGTCTGCCGGAAAGAGAGATCCAAGGTAGGCTTTAAATCTAGGATCGAGCACGGTGGCCAAAATGTAGTGCTCTGATTTCAACAGATTGACCACCCGTGAATCCTTGTTAAGCGAATTAAGGGCTCCATCCACAAGTCCCACATGCCTAGCGGAATCGCTCCGTGTTAGCTCCTCCTTCAATGTCTCCAGCTTCTTCTGCAAAAGCCTGATGAGGGGAATGACCTGACTCAGGCTGGCAGTGTCTGAACTGACTTCACGTGTGGCAAGTTCAAAGGGCATCAGAACCTTGCACAACGTTGAAATCATTCTCCACTGCGCTTGAGACAGGTGCATTCCACCTCCTATATCGTGCTCAATTGTATAGGCTTGAATGGCCTTTTGCTGCTCCTCCAACCTCTGAAGCACATAGAGGGTTGAATTCCACCTCGTTACCACTTCTTGCTTCAGATGATGGCAGGGCAGGTTCAGTAGTTTTTGGTGGTGCTCCAGTCTTCTGTACGTGGTGCCTGTACGCCGAAAGTGTCCCGCAATTTTTCTGGCCACCGACAGCATCTCTTGCACGCCCCTGTCGTTTTTAAATAATTCTGCACCACCAAATTCAAGGTATGTGCAAAACATGGGACGTGCTGGAATTTGCCCATATTTAATGCACACACAATATTGCTGGCGTTGTCCGATGCCACAAATCCACAGGAGAGTCCAATTGGGGTAAGCCATTCCGCGATGATCTTCCTCAGTTGCCGTAAGAGGTTTTCAGCTGTGTGCGTATTCTGGAAACCGGTGATACAAAGCGTAGCCTGCCTAGGAAAGAGTTGGCGTTTGCGAGATGCTGCTACTGGTGCCGCCGCTGCTGTTCTTGCGGTGGGAGTCCATACATCTACCCAGTGGGCTGTCACAGTCATATAGTCCTGACCCTGCCCTGCTCCACTTGTCCACATGTCCGTGGTTAAGTGGACATTGGGTACAGCTGCATTTTTTAGGACACTGGTGACTCTTTTTCTGAGGTCTGTGTAAATTTTCGGTATCGCCTGCCTAGAGAAATGGAACCTAGATGGTATTTGGTACCGGGGACACAGTACCTCCAACAAGTCTCTAGTTGGCTCTGCAGTAATGATGGATACCGGAACCACGGTTCTCACCACCCAGGATGCCAAGGCCTCAGTTATCCGCTTTGCAGTAGGATGACTGCTGTGATATTTCATCTTCCTCGCAAAGGACTGTTGGACAGTCAATTGCTTGGTGGAAGTAGTAAAAGTGGTCTTACGACTTCCCCTCTGGGATGACCATCGACTCCCAGCAGCAACAACAGCAGCGCCAGCAGCAGTAGGCGTTACACGCAAGGATGCATCGGAGGAATCCCAGGCAGGAGAGGAATCGTCAGAATTGCCAGTGACATGGCCTGCAGGACTATTGGCATTCCTGGGGAAGGAGGAAATTGACACTGAGGGAGTTGGTGGGGTGGTTTGCGTGAGCTTGGTTACAAGAGGAAGGGATTTACTGGACAGTGGACTGCTTCCGCTGTCACCCAAAGTTTTTGAACTTGTCACTGTCTTATTATGAATGCGCTGCAGGTGACGTATAAGGGAGGATGTTCCGAGGTGGTTAACGTCCTTACCCCTACTTATTACAGCTTGACAAAGGGAACACACGGCTTGACACCTGTTGTCCGCATTTCTGTTGAAATACCTCCACACCGAAGAGCTGATTTTTTTGGTATTTTCACCTGGCATGTCAACGGCCATATTCCTCCCACCGACAACAGGTGTCTCCCCGGGTGCCTGTGACTTAAACAAACCACCTCACCATCAGAATCCTCCTTGTCAATTTCCTCCCCAGCGCCAGCAACACCCATATCCTCCTCATCCTGGTGTACTTCAACACTGACATCTTCAATCTGACTATCAGGAACTGGACTGCGGGTGCTCCTTCCAGCACTTGCAGGGGCGTGCAAATGGTGGAAGGCGCATGCTCTTCACGTCCAGTGTTGGGAAGGTCAGGCATCGCAACCGACACAATTGGACTCTCCTTGTGGATTTGGGATTTCGAAGAATGCACAGTTCTTTGCTGTGCTTTTGCCAGCTTGAGTCTTTTCATTTTTCTAGCGAGAGGCTGAGTGCTTCCATCCTCATGTGAAGCTGAACCACTAGCCATGAACATAGGCCAGGGCCTCAGCCGTTCCTTGCCACTTCCGTGTGGTAAATGGCATATTGGCAAGTTCACGCTTCTCCTCCGACAATTTTATTTTAGGTTTTGGAGTCCTTTTTTTACTGATATTTGGTGTTTTGGATTTGACATGCTCTGTACTATGACATTGGGCATCGGCCTTGGCAGACGACGTTGCTGGCATTTCATCGTCTCGGCCATGACTAGTGGCAGCAGCTTCAGCACGAGGTGGAAGTGGATCTTGATCTTTCCCTAATTTTGGAACCTCAACATTTTTGTTCTCCATATTTTAATAGGCACAACTAAAAGGCACCTCAGGTAAACAATGGAGATGGATGGATACTAGTATACAATTATGGACGGACTGCCGAGTGCCGACACAAAGGTAGCCACAGCCGTGAACTACCGTACTGTACTGTGTCTGCTGCTAATATAGACTGGTTGATAAAGAGATGTCGTAGTATGTATGTATAAAGAAGAAAGAAAAAAAAACCACGGTTAGGTGGTATACAATTATGGACGGACTGCCGAATGCCGACACAGAGGTAGCCACAGCCGTGAACTACCGTACTGTACTGTGTCTGCTGCTAATATAGACTGGTTAATAAAGAGATGTAGTAGTATGTATGTATAAAGAAGAAAGAAAAAAAAACCACGGGTAGGTGGTATACAATTATGGACGGACTGCCGAGTGCCGACACAGAGGTAGCCACAGCCGTGAACTACCGTACTGTACTGTGTCTGCTGCTAATATAGACTGGTTGATAAAGAGATGTCGTAGTATGTATGTATAAAGAAGAAAGAAAAAAAAACCACGGTTAGGTGGTATACAATTATGGACGGACTGCCGAGTGCCGACACAGAGGTAGCCACAGCCATGAACTACCGTACTGTACTGTGTCTGCTGCTAATATAGACTGGTTGATAAAGAGATGTCGTAGTATGTATGTATGAAGAAGAAAGAAAAAAAAAACACGGTTAGGTGGTATACAATTATGGACGGACTGCCGAGTGCCGACACAGAGGTAGCCACAGCCGTGAACTACCGTACTGTACTGTGTCTGCTGCTAATATAGACTGGTTGATAAAGAGATGTCGTAGCATGTATGTATAAAGAAGAAAGAAAAAAAAACCACGGTTAGGTGGTATACAATTATGGACGGACTGCCGAGTGCCGACACAGAGGTAGCCACAGCCGTGAACTACCGTACTGTACTGTGTCTGCTGCTAATATAGACTGGTTGATAAAGAGATGTAGTAGTATGTATGTATAAAGAAGAAAGAAAAAAAAACCACGGGTAGGTGGTATACAATTATGGATGGACTGCCGAGTGCCGACACAGAGGTAGCTACAGCCGTGAACTACCGTACTGTGTCTGCTGCGACTGGATGATAAATAATGATATAAAAAATATATATATATCACTACTGCAGCCGGACAGGTATATATATTATATAATGACGGACCTGCTGGACACTGTCTGTCAGCAGAATGAGTTTTTTATAGAATAAAAAAAAAAACACCACACAAGTGAAGTCACACGACGAGTGTTTAACTTTTTCAGGCAATCACAATATAGTATACTACTAACTATACTGGTGGTCAGTGTGGTCAGGTCACTGGTCAGTCACACTGGCAGTGGCACTCCTGCAGCAAAAGTGTGCACTGTTTAATTTTAATATAATATGTACTCCTGGCTCCTGCTATAACCTATAACTGGCACTGCAGTGCTCCCCAGTCTCCCCCACAATTATAAGCTGTGTGAGCTGAGCACAGTCAGATATATAATATATACATAGATGATGCAGCACACTGGGCTGAGCAGTGCACACAGATATGGTATGTGACTGTCTTGTACTCCTGGCTCCTGCTATAACCTATAACTGGCACTGCAGTGCTCCCCAGTCTCCCCCCACAATTATAAGCTGTGTGAGCTGAGCACAGTCAGATATATAATATATACATAGATGATGCAGGCATGCAGCACACTGGGCTGAGCAGTGCACACAGATATGGTATGTGACTGAGTCACTGTGTGTACCGTTTTTTTCAGGCAGAGAACGGATATATTAAATAAAACAACTGCACTGCTGGTGGTCACTGTGGTCAGTCACTAAACTCTGCACTCTCTTCTACAGTATCAGCCTCAGGTCAATCTCTCTCTCTCTCTCCTAATCTAAATGGAGAGGACGCCAGCCACGTCCTCTCCCTATCAATCTCAATGCACGTGTGAAAATGGCGGCGACGCGCGGCTCCTTATATAGAATTCGAGTCTCGCGAGAATCCGACAGCGTCATGATGACGTTCGGGCGCGCTCGGGTTAACCGAGCAAGGCGGGAAGATCCGAGTCGCTCGGACCCGTGAAAAAAAACATGAAGTTCGTGCGGGTTCGGATTCAGAGAAACCGAACCCGCTCATCTCTAGGATGTACACAGTGAAAGGGGTGAGGAATCGGAGGATGATGATGAGGTGGACATCTTGCCTCTGTAGAGCCAGTTTGTGCAAGGAGAGATTGATTGCTTCTTTTTTTGGTGGGGGCCCAAACCAACCAGTCATTTCAGTCACAGTCGTGTGGCAGACCCTGTCGCTGAAATGATGGGTTCGTTAAAGTGTGCATGTCCTGTTTATACAACATAAGGGTGGGTGGAAGGGCCCAAGGACAATTCCATCTTGCACCTCTTTTTTCTTTCATTTTTCTTTGCATCATGTGCTGTTTGGGGGCAATTTTTTTGAAGTGCCATCCTGCCTGACACTGCAGTGCCACTCCTAGATGGGCCAGGTGTTTGTGTCGGCCACTTGTGTCGCTTAGCTTAGTCACACAGCGACCTTGGTGCGCCTCTTTTTTTCTTTGCATCATGTGCTGTTTGGGGACAATTTTTTTGAAGTGCCATCCTGCCTGACACTGCAGTGCCACTCCTAGATGGGCCAGGTGTTTGTGTCGGCCACTTGTGTCGCTTAGCTTAGTCACACAGCGACCTTGGTGCGCCTCTTTTTTTCTTTGCATCATGTGCTGTTTGGGGACAATTTTTTTGAAGTGCCATCCTGCCTGACACTGCAGTGCCACTCCTAGATGGGCCAGGTGTTTGTGTCGGCCACTTGTGTCGCTTAGCTTAGTCACACAGCGACCTTGGTGCGCCTCTTTTTTTCTTTGCATCATGTGCTGTTTGGGGACAATTTTTTTGAAGTGCCATCCTGCCTGACACTGCAGTGCCACTCCTAGATGGGCTAAGGTGTTTGTGTCGGCCACTTGTGTCGCTTAGCTTAGTCACACAGCGACCTTGGTGCGCCTCTTTTTTTCTTTGCATCTCGTGCTGTTTGGGGACAATTTTTTTGAAGTGCCATCCTGCCTGACACTGCAGTGCCACTCCTAGATGGGCCAGGTGTTTGTGTCGGCCACTTGTGTCGCTTAGCTTAGCCATCCAGCGACCTCGGTGCAAATTTTAGGACTAAAAATAATATTGTGAGGTGTGAGGTGTTCAGAATACACTGGAAATGAGTGGAAATTATGGTTATTGAGGTTAATAAAACTATGGGATCAAAATGACCCCCAAATTCTATGATTTAAGCTGTTTTTTAGGGTTTTTTGTAAAAAACACCCGAATCCAAAACACACCCGAATCCGACAAAAAATTTTCGGTGAGGTTTTGCCAAAACGCGTCCGAATCCAAAACATGGCCGCGGAACCGAATCCAAAACCAAAACACAAAACCCGAAAAATGTCCGGTGCACATCACTACTGTTTACTGACCCCTCCATATCATCCACTCGGGTCCCATCCAGTTCCCAGAAAAAGTCTCTGGCCCAGATAATGCAAGGGGACACAGACACAGATTCCGACTCTGATGTCGACACTGGGGATTTGAGAGGGGTAGACCCCAAATTAGCCAAAAGCATACAATGTATGATAGTTGCTATAAAGGAAGTGTTGGAGTTACCTGAAACAACACTGGTCCCTGAGGAAAAGGATTATTTTAAATTAAATAAAAAGCAGGTTGTGACTTTTCCTCCTTCAAAGGATTTGAATGCGTTCTTTGAAAAATCCTGGGCTAACCCAGAGAAGAAATTTACCCTTCCCAGAAGGATACGTGTAGTGTACCCTTTCCCTGAGGAAGACAGGCACAAATGGGAGACACCTCCAATGATAGACACCACAGTTTCTCGGCTGTCTAAGAAAATAGTTTTGCCTGCCCCTGGTTCAGCCTCTTTAAAAGATCCAGCTGACCGTAAATTAGAAACAACCCTAAAATCCATATATATACGGTTAACGGAACGGTGCTCAGGCCCACCATTGCTTGTGCGTGGGTA
The DNA here is from genome assembly GCF_028390025.1 of Pseudophryne corroboree. Lineage (NCBI taxonomy): Eukaryota > Metazoa > Chordata > Amphibia > Anura > Myobatrachidae > Pseudophryne > Pseudophryne corroboree. The sequence continues at coordinate 194,488,864 of NC_086450.1, read as the reverse complement.
GGTAACGCTGTGGAAAAATGGTCTGACAACTTGCTTGTTAACATAGTCACAGTTGACAGGGATAAAATAGTCCTAACTCTCGGCCATATCAAAGATGCTGCAGGATACTTAGTTGAAGCTATGAAGGATATTGGGTTGCCGAGTTCAACGATTTCAGCCCGCAGGGCGCTGTGGATCTGCCAATTGAATGCTGATGCGGAATCAAAAAAGAAAATTGAGGAGCTTCCTTAAAATGGAGAAGCCCTCTTTGGAGACAAGCTGGATGCCATGATATCAACAACTACATCAAGCAAGTCAGCATTTCTGCCTTCCGCAGCTGCTCCACCTAGGAAAGGATTTCATTCTCATACGATGCAATCCTTTCGGACCAACAAGTCCAAAAAGGCAAGGGGTACCCCCTTCTTTGCAGGAAGAGGTCGAGGAAGAGGTGAAAAATCTACAACACCATCAGGCTCGCAGGAGCAGAAGTCAACAGCTACTTCTGCTAAAACCGGAGGAGCTGTGCGTCCCTGTCAGTCAGCGTCTATATCCACTGCAGAGGGAAAATGGCACTGGTGAGCTGCTGGATCCTCTCATAGTGAAGCCCCGCCCCTTCAATGGCGCGCGGACTTCCCGCTTTTTTTTATACTGGCTGAGGTAATTTTTGTGCTTAAAATGGAGCAGAACCATTTGAAGGCTGTGTTTGCCAGTTTGGGTACTGTGTACAGTGTACTGAGACGCAGTTGTGTACTGTGTCTGGAGACGCATTCCGTCCCGTTTAGAAGCCGCGCGTCTCCGTACCCTCATGCCGCCATAATGGCCGGCGCCCCTCTGACCGGGACACCGGCTCAGTACTCACCACTCTTCATTCTTCTGGCTCTGTTAGGGGTGGCGGCATGCTGCGGGAATGTACGCTTGCTGTGGTGGGGCTTGCGAATAGTTCTTTCAGGAGCTCAGTGTCCTGTCAGTGGGGAACGGGACCATTAACCTTTCAAGAAGTTGGGTCGTTTCACCCCCTAAGTCCCACGAAGCAGGCAAGCTGGTGCCAACCAGCCCTGCCTGAAAATAGCAAACAGCCTAGAGACTGATGCGTCCACTATCTGTGGATTTTCCCATTTTTCCTATCCTCCAGAGGAAAAGGAAAAGATGAGAGCAACCTTAAAGGGATCTGAAACTTCTTATCAGGATTAACCCATGGTTCTTCAAACAGAGTATTCAATTACTTTGACACAGCAAAAGTAACTGAGGACTTCTTCTTTACATTAAAATAAGATTCCTCACACTCCTCTGACACCTTATCAGGAATATGCAGAACATCTCTGATAGCCTCTATAAGCCTCTATAAGAGCCTATATTCCCTGTGACAGAGGTGCACCCCCCCCCCCTCTCTGAGTCCACCTCCCCCTCCTCTGTGTTTGACCTGTCAGCGTCAGACTGCAGGATATGGGCCAGAGATCGCTTTTGCGGACAAATGGGAGGGGATTGAGGCGCTGTTTTGGGGACTGAGTCTCTGTTCATAAACTCATCCACAGTCTGTCTTAAGTATTGCGTCTCTTTCTCATTGCGGGACAATTTTGTAAAAAGAGTGGAGATCATTCCTTTTAGAGAATTAACCCACTTCGGTTCAGCCCCGCTATTCTGTGAACCATGAGTACTAAGTAATGAGCCTTCTGGTGAAGAGGAACACTCCGCTGTACAAGAAACACACTCTTTGCCTGACATAATGTAAATGTGACAGCACACCCACACAGGAAAAGGTTAAGCACAAATAACCCACAAAGAGCTCTTCAGGGAGACACAGAGTTGTTTGGAGCCAGCCCCCACCGAGCCCTTACCACTAATGCCAAGCTTAGCCGGGTCGCAGACTAAGTACCCTGATAGGGGACTTAGTATACTAATAGTTGCTCCCCCCTGCTATGACCCCCTGGCACCGCTGAGGTAATTTGGAGTCACACCGGAGGAGCTGCGCGTCCCTGTCAGTCAGCATCTATGTCCACTGCAGAGGGAAAATGGCGCTGGTGAGCTGCTGGATCCTCTCATAGTGAAGCCCCGCCCCTTCAATGGCGCGCGGACTTCCCGCTTTTTTTATACTGGCTGAGATGATTTTTGTGCTTAAAATGGAGCAGAACCATTTTAAGGCTGTGTTTGCCAGTTTGGGTACTGTGTACAGTGTACTGAGACGCAGTTGTGTACTGTGTCTGGAGACACATTCCGTCCCGTTTAGAAGCCGTGCGTCTCCGTACCCTCATGCCGCCATAATGGCTGGCGCCCCGCTAACCGGGACACTGGCTCAGTACTCACCACTCTTCATTCTTCTGGCTCTGTTAGGGGTGGCGGCATGCTGCGGGAATGTACGCTCGCTGTGGTAGGGCTTGCGAATAGTTCCCTCAGGAGCTCAGTGTCCTGTCAGTGGGGAATGGGACCATTAACCCTTAAGAGGTTGGGCCGTTTCACCCCCTAAGTCCCACGAAGCAGGCAAGCTGGTGCCAACCAGCCCTGCCTGAAAATAACAAACATAGAAAATAGATGCAGAAAACTCTTCAGGAGCTTCCTTCAGCGTGACCGGCTCCTCTGGGCACATTTTCTAAACTGAGTCTGGTAGGAGGGGCATAGAGGGAGGAGCCAGCCCATACTATCAAATTCTTAAAGTGCCTATTGCTCCTAGTGGACCCATCTATTCCCCATGGTACTAAATAGACCCCAGTATCCTCTATGACGTAAGAGAAATAAAAGGAAATAGATATGCTAATTGCAGCCCCTCCCTGTTGTAAAGGTGCCCAACTCCTGCCTGCAATAAGCGAAAACTGGCCTGGCTATGGGCGGGGTATAGGAGCCTAGGCTGCAGGGAAGTCAAAGTTTTAACTGCTTGATGCCCAGTCCTTCTGCACAGCCTATACCCCAGCATAATCCTTGTGTCTCTGGAAGAAAACCACAAGGCATAGAAGGTTGGTTGGACAAAATAATTAAAGCTACAGATGTGTCCTCATACATCTTCCCTCAATACGCCAAGCAGTGGGCAATGCCTGGCGTGAGTAAGCCAACAAGTCCTGTGCAACTGTTAGTGTCGGGTGTCTTTTTTTGCTGAAAATGCGTTGTATTTGCATTGCTATGCAAATAAGATGCACAAGCAGACTCTGCTGATTAAAGTATGCGGCATGCCTATATTCTGTGTTCGAACGTGCCTGTATATGTATACAGAATGCTACATTACTTGTTTTCAAGAAAAACTCTAACATAATATTTCGTATGCAGATACAGCCACCATCACACACAGAATATAGCATGCCGCATTTAATTTTAATAAGCAAAAGCTGCTTGTGGGTCCCATTTGCATCATTTTGCGAATAAAATGCATTTTAATGGAAACCATTGCACAAAAAGATGCTTGGCGCAACCAAGTCACGCCACGGAATGTCATGACTAGAAGGGCTGTTTAACATGCAGAGAGGCTAGATGTAAGTGGACACATCTGTACTACAAGCGTGGATGTTACACCTTTACATAGAAATGTTAGTTGCCTGACTTGATTGAAGAGCCAGTTACCCTTTGTGCTAAATTGTATAAAATTGGATCTATCCAGGGCTGCCATCAGAAATTGCGGGGCCTGGGACTGACAAAATAGGCAGCCACCCCCCCCCCCCCACTGTGGAGGAGTCAGCTGTAGAATTGCACCAGTTAATGAGTGTGTGTGTGTGTGTGTGTGTGTGTGTGTGTGTGTGTGTGTATGTGTGTGTGTTATATACACACACATGCATGCATACATACATACATACATACATACATACATACATGTGCCGCTGCCTGCCCGCCTCCATCCCCGCTGTTCTGCTGCTCTCATCCGTTCTCCTGCAGCTGTATGGAAAACGTCCCGTCCAAAATGGCCACCACCTCAGAGGAGACAGTTATTCAAGATACTAGCGGGCTCCTCTAGTATCTTAAATAACTGTCTCCTCTGTGGCGGCGGCCATTTTGGGAGGGACGTTTTCAATATAGAGCTGCTGGAGGGTCGGAGGACAACGGCAGAACAGCGGGGACGACCGCGGAACGGCGCGGACGGCAGGTGGCGGGCAGGTGGCTGAATGATCATTCCGGGCCCTCCTCTATCTGTCAGAGAGGCTGGGCCCGGGACAGATGTGTCCCCAGCACCCCCCTGATGGCGGCCCTGTATCTATCTATATATGTGTAATAGAAGTATAGCGCCACTTGTGAGGGGAAAAACCCTAAACATTTTTTAAAAACAAATGTATAAATAAAAACACTCCCTTATGAATAATAGGGCGTCAGCCGTCCCTTAAAATTTCAGCATTGGTGAGATGCTGTTTTAAGTTAGGATTAAATACTAATAGGTAGGGGTCCTGGCGACCAAATGGTGTTTATTTAAAAAAATATTTAGAGGACTAATGTGCAATTTATAAAAGACATGGTAAAAATATATATTTTTTAAATTATATAAACAATTTATTGTCAGAATTAGTGATGTGCACAGGACATTTTTCGGGTTTTGTGTTTTGGTTTTGGATTCGGAGTCCGCGGCCGTGTTTTGGATTCGGACGCGTTTTGGCAAAACCTCCCTGAAAATTTTTGGGCGGATTCGGGTGTGTTTTGGATTTGGGTGTTTTTTTTACAAAAAACCCTCAAAAACAGCTTAAATCATAGAATTTGGGGGTAATTTTGACCCCATAATATTATTAACCTCAATAACCATAATTTCCACTCATTTCCAGTCTATTCTGAACACCTCACACCTCACAATATTATTTTTAGTCCTAAAATTTGCACCGAGGTCGCTGAATGACTAAGCTAAGCGACACAAGTGGCCGACACAAACACCTGGCCCATCTAGGAGTGGCACTGCAGTGTCAGACAGGATGGCACTTCAAAAAATAGTCCCCAAACAGCACATGATGCAAAGAAAAAAAGAGGTGCACCAAGGTCGCTGTGTGACTAAGCTAAGCGACCCAAGTGGCCGACACAAACACCTGGCCCATCTAGGAGTGGCACTGCAGTGTCAGACAGGATGGCAGATTTAAAAAATAGTCCCCAAACAGCACATGATGCAAAGAAAAAAAGAGGTGCACCAAGGTCGCTGTGTGACTAACCTAAGCGACCCAAGTGGCCGACACAAACACCTGGCCCATCTAGGAGTGGCACTGCAGTTTCTAACGAGAGGATGAGTGCTTCCATCCTCATGTGAATCTGAACCACTAGCCATGAACATAGGCCAGGGCCTCAGCCGTTCCTTGCCACTTCGTGTCGTAAATGGCATATTGGCAAGTTTACGCTTCTCATCAGACGCTTTTAATTTTGATTTTTGGGTCATTTTACTGAACTTTTGTTTTTTGGATTTTATATGCTCTCTACTATGACATTGGGCATCGGCCTTGGCAGACGACGTTGATGGCATTTCAACGTCTCGGCCATGACTAGTGGCAGCAGCTTCAGCATGAGGTGGAAGTGGATCTTTATCTTTCCCTATTTTACCCTCCACATTTTTGTTCTCCATTTTTTAATGTGTGGAATTATATGCCAGTAATATATCAATAGCAATGGCCTACTGTACCGTACTGCTATATATTATATACCGGTGGTCAGCAAAATTATGCACTGTCCTCCTACTACTGCGCACAACAACTAAAATGCACCACAGGTATGGATGGATATGTAATACCCTGAAGCTATTGCACCATGGAGATCCCCTTGTGATTTTTTTTTTGTTTACATTGTGGAACTACAAGTCCCAGAGTAGATCGTGGGCTGAACTTTATGTGACCCTGTCAGATTGGGACAGGGATTTTGCCGCCAATTCTCTGGTCCTGTCACTTCTTACCCAGCAACATAAAAAGTCTGGGAAACATGTCCCCAGCTGATTGGGTCCCCTGGGTTGTAGGGCAGAGTGACCAGGGGGTGGTCTGTTGCTGGGGCCCCGGGAGCCAGTCATCATAGAGGAGAGGGGAGGTGGAGGAGCACCAGGACCCTTAAAAGAAGCCTCACAGCACAGGAGAGAGAGACCTGGAGGAATGGGAATATGTACCTGGGGAAGTGGAGCCATGTAGTGTCCAGAGCCTGAAGACTGGAGTATGCAGCGCTGGGAGGATCGCTGCCAGAGGAGCCCTGGAGGAATGGGAAGATTACCTGGGGAAGGTGTCGCCATGTAGCCCCAGGAGCCGTCTGCCAGTGTGTGAGGACCGTCTGCGCAGAGAAGAAGCCGAGGGGAGAACCAGCGACCGGAGCACCAGTGCCAGAAGAATGCCGGAGACCCTGCCTGAGGAGAAGAGCTGGCCGCGTCAGTGCCAGCGGGGATGGAGTGCGGAGAAGAGCCGCCGCTGCTGAGAGACTGGAGCGCTGGGCCGGAGGAACCGCAGCCCGTCCAGCAGAGCAGTGATGACATCCGTCCCCTGGATTCCAAGGAGCGGCAGATGAGAAGCGCGCAGGCACCGCGAAGGACGACCCCGGGAAGAAGACCCCAGCGAGGACCCCTGGCGGCTGGAGTACGGCGAGGACCCGAGAAGACCCCAGCGTAGAGATGACGGCGCGGACCGGAGTCTGCTGCACAAGAGGAGTGAAGACCCGGAGACGGCGCGGCGGCAGCTGAAGAGGAGTAGACCGGACCGGAGACTGAGGAGGGAGACTCCAGACAGCCACGCTGAAGATGCGGAGGATCGGAGGTGGCAGAAGCGCCGCAGCGATGGGTGAGAACTTGCAAACAACCCTTCCGCTGCCAGAAACTCTGCCCCTGTTGTGCCCTCCGCTGCAAAAACTCTGCTAATAGGGGACATAGTATTTGAAAAAAGGTGTAGACACCCCTAAGATCCCCTGTGTCCGGTATTTAACCCCTTCTGCTGCAAAGACTCTGTAATCTGGGGGCAATATATTGTATTCCAGGGGAAGAGGCTCCCCACTAGTGCTGTGCCCCGCATATTTGTTTTGGAATGTTGTAAAAGGGGGTAGACTGCCCTTATATATTTGTGAATGTATTTATCTGCTATTAAGGAATGCTGGTACTGATAGTTCTTTTTATGCAAGTTCCGCCCAGCAGTGTGAAAGCTAATGTTAATGCATTTATCTGCTATTAAGGAATGCTGGTACTGATAGTTCTTTTTATGCAAGCTCCGCCCAGCAGTATGAAAGCTAATGTTAATGCATTTATCTGCTATTAAGGAATGCTGGTACTGATAGTTCTTTTTTATGCAAGCTCCGCCCAGCAGTGTGAAAGCTAATGTTAATGCATTTATCTGCTATTAAGGAATGCTGGTACTGATAGTTCTTTTATTGCAAGTTCCGCCAAGCAGTGTGAAAGCTAATGTTAATGCATTTATCTGCTATTAAGGAATGCTGGTACTGATAGTTCTTTTTATGCAAGCTCCGCCCAGCAGTGTGAAAGCTAATGTTAATGCATTTATCTGCTATTAAGGAATGCTGGTACTGATAGTTCTTTTATTGCAAGTTCCGCCAAGCAGTGTGAAAGCTAATGTTAATGCATTTATCTGCTATTAAGGAATGCTGGTACTGATAGTTCTTTTTATGCAAGCTCCGCCCAGCAGTGTGAAAGCTAATGTTAATGCATTTATCTGCTATTAAGGAATGCTGGTACTGATAGTTCTTTTTATGCAAGCTCCGCCCAGCAGTGTGAAAGCTAATGTTAATGCATTTATCTGCTATTAAGGAATGCTGGTACTGATAGTTCTTTTTATGCAAGCTCCGCCCAGCAGTGTGAAAGCTAATGTTAATGCATTTATCTGCTATTAAGGAATGCTGGTACTGATAGTTCTTTTATTGCAAGTTCCGCCAAGCAGTGTGAAAGCTAATGTTAATGCATTTATCTGCTATTAAGGAATGCTGGTACTGATAGTTCTTTTTATGCAAGCTCCGCCCAGCAGTGTGAAAGCTAATGTTAATGCATTTATCTGCTATTAAGGAATGCTGGTACTGATAGTTCTTTTATTGCAAGTTCCGCCAAGCAGTGTGAAGGCTAATGTTAATGCATTTATCTGCTATTAAGGAATGCTGGTACTGATAGTTCTTTTTATGCAAGCTCCGCCCAGCAGTGTGAAAGCTAATGTTAATGCATTTATCTGCTATTAAGGAATGCTGGTACTGATAGTTATTTTTATGCAAGCTCCGCCCAGCAGTGTGAAAGCTAATGTTAATGCATTTATCTGCTATTAAGGAATGCTGGTACTGATAGTTCTTTTTATGCAAGCTCCGCCCAGCAGTGTGAAAGCTAATGTTAATGCATTTGTCTGCTATTAAGGAATGCTGGTACTGATAGTTCTTTTTTATGCAAGCTCCGCCCAGCAGTGTGAAAGCTAATGTTAATGCATTTATCTGCTATTAAGGAATGCTGGTACTGATAGTTCTTTTATTGCAAGTTCCGCCCAGCAGTGTGAAAGCTAATGTTAATGCATTTATCTGCTATTAAGGAATGCTGGTACTGATAGTTCTTTTTATGCAAGCTCCGCCCAGCAGTGTGAAAGCTAATGTTAATGCATTTATCTGCTATTAAGGAATGCTGGTACTGATAGTTCTTTTTTTATGCAAGCTCCGCCCAGCAGTGTGAAAGCTAATGTTAATGCATTTATCCGCTACTAAGGAACGCTGGTTACCTGAGACTGTTGTTTACAAGCCATAACCAGCCTGCTTTAATTGTGCACAAGTTACCTGCTTACCTGCTACTTGTATTGCTAACGCTGGTTACCTGAGACTGTCGTTTAATAGCCATAACCAGCCTGCTTTAATCGTGCACAAGTTCCTGCTTACCTGCTACCTGTATTGTTGACGCTGGTTACCTGAGACTGTCGTTTAATAGCCATAACCAGCCTGCTTTAATCGTGCACAAGTTCCTGCTTACCTGCTACCTGTATTGCTGACGCTGGTTACCTGAGACTGTTGTTTAGTAGCCATAACCAGCCTGCTTTAATTGTGCACAAGTTACCTGCTGACCTGCTACTTGTATTGCTAACGCTGGTTACCTGAGACTGTCGTTTAATAGCCATAACCAGCCGGCTTTAATCGTGCACAAGTTCCTGCTTACCTGCTACCTGTATTGCTGACGCTGGTTACCTGAGACTGTTGTTTAGTAGCCATAACCAGCCTGCTTTAATTGTGCACAAGTTCCTGCTTACCTGCTACCTGTATTGCTAACGCTGGTTACCTGAGACTGTCGTTTAATAGCCATAACCAGCCTGCTTTAATCGTGCACAAGTTCCTGCTTACCTGCTACTTGTATTGCTAACGCTGGTTACCTGAGACTGTCGTTTAATAGCCATAACCAGCCTGCTTTAATCGTGCACAAGTTCCTGCTTACCTGCTACCTGTATTGCTGACGCTGGTTACCTGAGACTGTTGTTTAGTAGCCATAACCAGCCTGCTTTAATTGTGCACAAGTTACCTGCTTACCTGCTACTTGTATTGCTAACGCTGGTTACCTGAGACTGTCGTTTAATAGCCATAACCAGCCTGCTTTAATCGTGCACAAGTTCCTGCTTACCTGCTACCTGTATTGCTGACGCTGGTTACCTGAGACTGTTGTTTAGTAGCCATAACCAGCCTGCTTTAATTGTGCACAAGTTACCTGCTGACCTGCTACTTGTATTGCTAACGCTGGTTACCTGAGACTGTCGTTTAATAGCCATAACCAGCCTGCTTTAATCGTGCACAAGTTCCTGCTTACCTGCTACCTGTATTGCTGACGCTGGTTACCTGAGACTGTTGTTTAGTAGCCATAACCAGCCTGCTTTAATTGTGCACAAGTTACCTGCTTACCTGCTACTTGTATTGCTAACGCTGGTTACCTGAGACTGTCATTTAATAGCCATAACCAGCCTGCTTTAATCGTGCACAAGTTCCTGCTTACCTGCTACCTGTATTGCTGACGCTGGTTACCTGAGACTATTATTTAGAAGCCACAACCAGCCTGCTTCAATTGTGCACCAGTTACTTGCTTACCTGCTACCTGTATTGCTAACGCTGGTTACTTGAGACTGTTATTTAGAAGCCATAACCAGCCTGCTTCAATTGTGCGCCAGTTTCCTGTTTACCTGCCACTTGTAAATTTTGTTAGGATAATAAAATGGAGTTGGATACTATATTATGTTTGTGTTGTCATTGTGTCTGAGAGGTAAAGCAGGTCTGCCGCTCTGATCACCCGAACCTGACTCACACTAGCACCCCACAATTTAGTTCAAGTTTTCGGCACCGTAAATGTCATGTGTTTGTTTGTGGGTGGACATTACATAAAATTTTGGCGTCACGAACAGGATCAGAGAATCGCAGGCGGGCCTGTGCTCCAGACACAATGACTTGTTTGCCAACAGAGCTGTACCCAGTTCAAGGCTTATGTTAACCGATGTATAGTGTTAAGGTGTATACGTGAGGACACGTATAATTTTAGGGGGGAAGAATGTAATACCCTGAAGCTATTGCACCATGGAGATCCCCTTGTGATTTTTTTTTTTGTTTACATTGTGGAACTACAAGTCCCAGAGTAGATCGTGGGCTGAACTTTATGTGACCCTGTCAGATTGGGACAGGGATTTTGCCGCCAATTCTCTGGTCCTGTCACTTCTTACCCAGCAACATAAAAAGTCTGGGAAACATGTCCCCAGCTGATTGGGTCCCCTGGGTTGTAGGGCAGAGTGACCAGGGGGTGGTCTGTTGCTGGGGCCCCGGGAGCCAGTCATCATAGAGGAGAGGGGAGGTGGAGGAGCACCAGGACCCTTAAAAGAAGCCTCACAGCACAGGAGAGAGAGACCTGGAGGAATGGGAATATGTACCTGGGGAAGTGGAGCCATGTAGTGTCCAGAGCCTGAAGACTGGAGTATGCAGCGCTGGGAGGATCGCTGCCAGAGGAGCCCTGGAGGAATGGGAAGATTACCTGGGGAAGGTGTCGCCATGTAGCCCCAGGAGCCGTCTGCCAGTGTGTGAGGACCGTCTGCGCAGAGAAGAAGCCGAGGGAAGAACCAGCGACCGGAGCACCAGTGCCAGAAGAATGCCGGAGACCCTGCCTGAGGAGAAGAGCTGGCCGCGTCAGTGCCAGCGGGGATGGAGTGCGGAGAAGAGCCGCCGCTGCTGAGAGACTGGAGCGCTGGGCCGGAGGAACCGCAGCCCGTCCAGCAGAGCAGTGATGACATCCGTCCCCTGGATTCCAAGGAGCGGCAGATGAGAAGCGCGCAGGCACCGCGAAGGACGACCCCGGGAAGAAGACCCCAGCGAGGACCCCTGGCGGCTGGAGTACGGCGAGGACCCGAGAAGACCCCAGCGTAGAGATGACGGCGCGGACCGGAGTCTGCTGCACAAGAGGAGTGAAGACCCGGAGACGGCGCGGCGGCAGCTGAAGAGGAGTAGACCGGACCGGAGACTGAGGAGGGAGACTCCAGACAGCCACGCTGAAGATGCGGAGGATCGGAGGTGGCAGAAGCGCCGCAGCGATGGGTGAGAACTTGCAAACAACCCTTCCGCTGCCAGAAACTCTGCCCCTGTTGTGCCCTCCGCTGCAAAAACTCTGCTAATAGGGGACATAGTATTTGAAAAAAGGTGTAGACACCCCTAAGATCCCCTGTGTCCGGTATTTAACCCCTTCTGCTGCAAAGACTCTGTAATCTGGGGGCAATATATTGTATTCCAGGGGAAGAGGCTCCCCACTAGTGCTGTGCCCCGCATATTTGTTTTGGAATGTTGTAAAAGGGGGTAGACTGCCCTTATATATTTGTGAATGTATTTATCTGCTATTAAGGAATGCTGGTACTGATAGTTCTTTTTATGCAAGTTCCGCCCAGCAGTGTGAAAGCTAATGTTAATGCATTTATCTGCTATTAAGGAATGCTGGTACTGATAGTTCTTTTTATGCAAGCTCCGCCCAGCAGTATGAAAGCTAATGTTAATGCATTTATCTGCTATTAAGGAATGCTGGTACTGATAGTTCTTTTTTATGCAAGCTCCGCCCAGCAGTGTGAAAGCTAATGTTAATGCATTTATCTGCTATTAAGGAATGCTGGTACTGATAGTTCTTTTATTGCAAGTTCCGCCAAGCAGTGTGAAAGCTAATGTTAATGCATTTATCTGCTATTAAGGAATGCTGGTACTGATAGTTCTTTTTATGCAAGCTCCGCCCAGCAGTGTGAAAGCTAATGTTAATGCATTTATCTGCTATTAAGGAATGCTGGTACTGATAGTTCTTTTATTGCAAGTTCCGCCAAGCAGTGTGAAAGCTAATGTTAATGCATTTATCTGCTATTAAGGAATGCTGGTACTGATAGTTCTTTTTATGCAAGCTCCGCCCAGCAGTGTGAAAGCTAATGTTAATGCATTTATCTGCTATTAAGGAATGCTGGTACTGATAGTTCTTTTTATGCAAGCTCCGCCCAGCAGTGTGAAAGCTAATGTTAATGCATTTATCTGCTATTAAGGAATGCTGGTACTGATAGTTCTTTTTATGCAAGCTCCGCCCAGCAGTGTGAAAGCTAATGTTAATGCATTTATCTGCTATTAAGGAATGCTGGTACTGATAGTTCTTTTTATGCAAGCTCCGCCCAGCAGTATGAAAGCTAATGTTAATGCATTTATCTGCTATTAAGGAATGCTGGTACTGATAGTTCTTTTTTATGCAAGCTCCGCCCAGCAGTGTGAAAGCTAATGTTAATGCATTTATCTGCTATTAAGGAATGCTGGTACTGATAGTTCTTTTATTGCAAGTTCCGCCAAGCAGTGTGAAAGCTAATGTTAATGCATTTATCTGCTATTAAGGAATGCTGGTACTGATAGTTCTTTTTATGCAAGCTCCGCCCAGCAGTGTGAAAGCTAATGTTAATGCATTTATCTGCTATTAAGGAATGCTGGTACTGATAGTTCTTTTTATGCAAGCTCCGCCCAGCAGTGTGAAAGCTAATGTTAATGCATTTATCTGCTATTAAGGAATGCTGGTACTGATAGTTCTTTTATTGCAAGTTCCGCCAAGCAGTGTGAAAGCTAATGTTAATGCATTTATCTGCTATTAAGGAATGCTGGTACTGATAGTTCTTTTTTTATGCAAGCTCCGCCCAGCAGTGTGAAAGCTAATGTTAATGCATTTATCCGCTACTAAGGAACGCTGGTTACCTGAGACTGTTGTTTACAAGCCATAACCAGCCTGCTTTAATTGTGCACAAGTTACCTGCTTACCTGCTACTTGTATTGCTAACGCTGGTTACCTGAGACTGTCGTTTAATAGCCATAACCAGCCTGCTTTAATCGTGCACAAGTTCCTGCTTACCTGCTACCTGTATTGCTGACGCTGGTTACCTGAGACTGTCGTTTAATAGCCATAACCAGCCTGCTTTAATCGTGCACAAGTTCCTGCTTACCTGCTACCTGTATTGCTGACGCTGGTTACCTGAGACTGTTGTTTAGTAGCCATAACCAGCCTGCTTTAATTGTGCACAAGTTACCTGCTGACCTGCTACTTGTATTGCTAACGCTGGTTACCTGAGACTGTCGTTTAATAGCCATAACCAGCCGGCTTTAATCGTGCACAAGTTCCTGCTTACCTGCTACCTGTATTGCTGACGCTGGTTACCTGAGACTGTTGTTTAGTAGCCATAACCAGCCTGCTTTAATTGTGCACAAGTTCCTGCTTACCTGCTACCTGTATTGCTAACGCTGGTTACCTGAGACTGTCGTTTAATAGCCATAACCAGCCTGCTTTAATCGTGCACAAGTTCCTGCTTACCTGCTACTTGTATTGCTAACGCTGGTTACCTGAGACTGTCGTTTAATAGCCATAACCAGCCTGCTTTAATCGTGCACAAGTTCCTGCTTACCTGCTACCTGTATTGCTGACGCTGGTTACCTGAGACTGTTGTTTAGTAGCCATAACCAGCCTGCTTTAATTGTGCACAAGTTACCTGCTTACCTGCTACTTGTATTGCTAACGCTGGTTACCTGAGACTGTCGTTTAATAGCCATAACCAGCCTGCTTTAATCGTGCACAAGTTCCTGCTTACCTGCTACCTGTATTGCTGACGCTGGTTACCTGAGACTGTTGTTTAGTAGCCATAACCAGCCTGCTTTAATTGTGCACAAGTTACCTGCTGACCTGCTACTTGTATTGCTAACGCTGGTTACCTGAGACTGTCGTTTAATAGCCATAACCAGCCTGCTTTAATCGTGCACAAGTTCCTGCTTACCTGCTACCTGTATTGCTGACGCTGGTTACCTGAGACTGTTGTTTAGTAGCCATAACCAGCCTGCTTTAATTGTGCACAAGTTACCTGCTTACCTGCTACTTGTATTGCTAACGCTGGTTACCTGAGACTGTCGTTTAATAGCCATAACCAGCCTGCTTTAATCGTGCACAAGTTCCTGCTTACCTGCTACCTGTATTGCTGACGCTGGTTACCTGAGACTATTATTTAGAAGCCATAACCAGCCTGCTTCAATTGTGCACCAGTTACTTGCTTACCTGCTACCTGTATTGCTAACGCTGGTTACTTGAGACTGTTATTTAGAAGCCATAACCAGCCTGCTTCAATTGTGCGCCAGTTTCCTGTTTACCTGCCACTTGTAAATTTTGTTAGGATAATAAAATGGAGTTGGATACTATATTATGTTTGTGTTGTCATTGTGTCTGAGAGGTAAAGCAGGTCTGCCGCTCTGATCACCCGAACCTGACTCACACTAGCACCCCACAATTTAGTTCAAGTTTTCGGCACCGTAAATGTCATGTGTTTGTTTGTGGGTGGACATTACAGATAGTATACTTGACGACACAGAGGTAGGTAGAGCAGTGGACTACTGTACCGTACTGCTATATATTATATACTGGTGGTCAGCAAAATTATGCACTGTCCTTCTACTACTGCGCAAAACTTAAATGCACCACAGGTATGGATGGATAGTATACTTGACGACACAGAGGTAGCTAGAGCAGTGGACTACTGTACCGTACTGCTATATATTATATACCGGTGGTCAGCAAAATTATGCACTGTCCTCCTACTACTGCGCACAACAACTAAAATGCACCACAGGTATGGATGGATAGTATACTTGACGACACAGAGGTAGGTAGAGCAGTGGACTACTGTACCGTACTGCTATATATTATATACTGGTGGTCAGCAAAATTATGCACTGTCCTCCTACTACTGCGCACAACAACTAAAATGCACCACAGGTATGGATAGATAGTATTCTTGACGACACAGAGGTAGGTAGAGCAGTGGACTACTGTACCGTACTGCTATATATTATATACTGGTGGTCAGCAAAATTCTGCACTGTCCTCCTACTACTGCGCACAACAACTAAAATGCACCACAGGTTTGGATGGATAGTATACTTGACGACACAGAGGTAGGTAGAGCAGTGGACTACTGTACCGTACTGCTATATATTATATACTGGTGGTCAGCAAAATTATGCACTGTCCTCCTACTACTGCGCACAACAACTAAAATGCACCACAGGTATGGATGGATAGTATACTTGACGACACAGAGGTAGGTAGAGCAGTGGACTACTGTACCGTACTGCCATATATTATATACTGGTGGTCAGCAAAATTCTGCACTGTTCTCCTACTACTGCGCACAACAACTTAAATGCACCACAGGTATGGATGGATAGTATACTTGATGACACAGAGGTAGGTAGAGCAGTGGACTACTGTACCGTACTGCTATATATTATATACTGGTGGTCAGCAAAATTATGCACTGTCCTCCTACTACTGCGCACAACAACTAAAATGCACCACAGGTATGGATGGATAGTATACTTGATGACACAGAGGTAGGTAGAGCAGTGGACTACTGTACCGTACTGCTATATATTATATACTGGTGGTCAGCAAAATTATGCACTGTCCTTCTACTACTGCACAAAACTTAAATGCACCACAGGTATGGATGGATAGTATACTTGACGACACAGAGGTAGGTAGAGCAGTGGACTACTGTACCGTACTGCTATATATTATATACTGGTGGTCAGCAAAATTATGCACTGTCATCCTACTACTGCGCACAACAACTTAAATGCACCACAGGTATGGATGGATAGTATACTTGACGACACAGAGGTAGGTAGAGCAGTGGACTACTGTACCGTACTGCTATATATTATATACTGGTGGTCAGCAAAATTATGCACTGTCCTCCTACTACTGCGCACAACAACTAAAATGCACCACATGTATGGATGGATAGTATACTTGACGACACAGAGGTAGGTAGAGCAGTGGACTACTGTACCGTACTGCTATATATTATATACTGGTGGTCAGCAAAATGATGCACTGTCCTCCTACTACTGCGCACAACAACTAAAATGCACCACAGGTATGGATGGATAGTATACTTGACGACACAGAGGTAGGTAGAGCAGTGGACTACTGTACCGTACTGCTATATATTATATACTGGTGGTCAGCAAAATGATGCACTGTCCTCCTACTACTGCGCACAACAACTAAAATGCACCACAGGTATGGATGGATAGTATACTTGACGACACAGAGGTAGGTAGAGCAGTGGACTACTGTACCGTACTGCTATATATTATATACTGGTGGTCAGCAAAATTATGCACTGTCCTCCTACTACTGCGCAAAACTTAAATGCACCACAGGTATGGATGGATAGTATACTTGACGACACAGAGGTAGGCAGAGCAGTGGACTACTGTACCGTACTGATATAATACTGGTGGTCACTGGTCAGCAAAATTCTGCACTGTCCTCCTACTATATACTACAATGCAGCACAGATATGGAGCGTTTTTCAGGCAGAGAACGTAGATATTTTCAGCACACTGAGCACAGATATTTGCAAGCACACTGAGCACAGATATTTGCAGCACACTGAACACAACTGAGAGAACGCTGCACAGGTCCTCTCCCTATCATCTCCAATGCACGAGTGAAAATGGCGGCGACGCGCGGCTCCTTATATAGAATACGAATCTCGCGAGAATCCGACAGCGGGATGATGACGTTCGGGTGCGCTCAGGTTAACCGAGCAAGGCGGGTGGATCCGAATCTGCCTCGGACCCGTGTAAAATGGGTGAAGTTCGGGGGGGTTTGGATTCCGAGGAACCGAACCCGCTCATCTCTAGTCAGAATACATAAAAACATTTTTCTTTAGAAAAGGAAATATTCTCAATACATAAATACATATATCATAAAACGGTGAAGTGGTATATGTAAGTTCATGTAAAAAAAGGGAGTTAAATACGTATTAAAAAAAAAAGGAAGAAAATATAAATATTTTTCTCTTACGTCCTAGAGGATGCTGGGGTCCATTTTAGTACCATGGGGTATAGACGGTTCCGCAGGAGCCTTCGTCACTTTAAGACTTTTCAACAGTGTGAACTGGCTCCTCCCTCTATGCCCCTTTTCCAGACCTCAGTTTAGAAAATGTGCCCAGGAGACTGGATGCACACTAGTGGAGCTCTACAGAGCTTTGCTGGAAAAAAACTATTTTAGGATTTTTCTTTTACAGGGAAGCTGCTGGCAACAGTTTCCCTGCTTCATGGGACTTAGGGGGGAGAAGTAGGAACCAACTTCTCAATTAGTTAATGGTTCTGCTTCCGCTGACAGGACACCATTAGCTCCTGAAGGGTACTGAACACAGCCCAAGCCTGACCAGCGTTCACTCCCACAGCACTGCTGCCAGCCCCTAACAGAGCCAGAAGTCAGAAGGCTGGTGAGTATATTACCGGAGTCCTGCAGAGAGGGGATCCTCCGGTCATCGTTGGCGGCATAGAGGTACACGCACAGCGCGCGCCATGTCTCTCAGCACGGCATGTTTTAAAACCTTACTCTCACTGGAAAAAAGGGTACATACATGTACAGCCGCTGATGTGCCATCCCCAGCCAGTATAAATATTACTTTGCTGAGGCTGAAGGGCGGGGCTTCTCCTCAGACTTGCCAGAACACTCACTGGGTGCCATTTTCTCCTGCAGAAACTTCACTGTGAAGCTCCTGAACGCTGTTTCTCCTCATGACAACGCTGATACAAGTACAGGGTGTTATAGAAGGGTCAGAGAGTGTTCATTATAATTAGATCTGTGTGCCTATTATTGGTATATGCGCTGTAAGTGGGTAATATTTCCACAATTCACAATAACGCGCAGTGTGTGGACTGGCAGATCCCTCTGTGTCTCTCTAACAGCCTTTAGTGTGGGTCTGTCCCCAATAGCTGTGTGTGTGTGTGTGTGTGTGTGTGTGTGTGTGTGTGTGTGTGTGTGTGTGTGTGTGTGTACAAGTGTGTAACATGTCAGACATTGGGGAGGGTTCTTCCCAGGAAGAACCCATTTTAGATACACAAGAGGGTAATGTGGTGGCCCTTCCCTCTCAGAAGGAACCGGAGTGGGTGAGAATGTTGCAAAAGAAAATGTCAATGCTTGCAAAGAAATTCTCAAAGAAATACTGGAGGCAGTCTGTGGAGGATGCACTGTTTACTGACCCCTCCATATCATCCACTCGGGTCCCATCCAGTTCCCAGAAAAAGTCTCTGGCCCAGATAATGCAAGGGGACACAGACACAGATTCCGACTCTGATGTCGACACTGGGGATTTGAGAGGGGTAGACCCCAAATTAGCCAAAAGCATACAATGTATGATAGTTGCTATAAAGGAAGTGTTGGAGTTTCCTGAAACAACACTGGTCCCTGAGGAAAAGGATTATTTTAAATTAAATAAAAAGCAGGTTGTGACTTTTCCTCCTTCAAAGGATTTGAATGCGTTCTTTGAAAAATCCTGGGCTAACCCAGAGAAGAAATTTACCCTTCCCAGAAGGATACGTGTAGTGTACCCTTTCCCTGAGGAAGACAGGCACAAATGGGAGACACCTCCAATGATAGACACCACAGTTTCTCGGCTGTCTAAGAAAATAGTTTTGCCTGCCCCTGGTTCAGCCTCTTTAAAAGATCCAGCTGACCGTAAATTAGAAACAACCCTAAAATCCATATATACAGCTAATGGAACGGTGCTCAGGCCCACCATTGCTTGTGCGTGGGTAGGTAACGCTGTGGAATAATGGTCTGACAACTTGCTTTTAACATAGTCAAAGCTGACAGGGATAAAATAGTCCTAACTCTCGGCCATATCAAAGATGCTGCAGGATACTTAGTTGAAGCTATGAAGGATATTGGGTTGCTGAGTTCAACGATTTCAGCCCGCAGGGCGCTGTGGATCTGCCAATGGAATGCTGATGCGGAATCAAAAAAGAATATTGAGGAGCTTCCTTAAAATGGAGAAGTCCTCTTTGGAGACAAGCTGGATGCCATAATTTCAACAACTACATCAGGCAAGTCAGCATTTCTGCCTTCCGCAGCTGCTCCACCTAGGAAAGGATTTCATTCTCAAACGATGCAATCCTTTTGGCCCAACAAGTCCAAAAAGGCAAGGGTTACCCCCTTCTTTGCAGGAAGAGGTCGAAGAAGAGGTAAAAAATCTACAACACCATCAGGCTCACAGGAGCAGAAGTCAACAGCTACTTCTGCTAAAACCTCAGCATGACGCTGGGGCTCCCCTGCGGGAGTACGATCGGGTGGGGGCAGTGGTGGGATTCAGCCGGTTCGCACCGGTTCTACAGAACCGATACCTAATGTACTATCGGTTCTGCAGAACCGTTTGCTGGCCTGCTGAATTCCACCACTGACCCACTGATACAACCCGGGCGCCTGCTGTTAATTTTTATTACTTTTTTTGTCCACCGCAGCTTGCTCTGGCCTGGACAATGATTATAAATTAATATAATGGCTGCCTGCCTGGCTCTGCTCTTCTGGGCTGGGCAGGGCTGGCCAGGCTGTCAGTCAGCCTGTGTAAGCCCCACCCTGCCTCCCTTGTTATTGGCAAGGATTGGCTCCCCCTGCACACGTGTTCTGAACTTCTGTGCAGAGGAGAGGACTCAGAGGCGAAGCCACCATCAGCCATCATGCGGCAGCGGACGGTGCGCAGAAGGGCAGCCTGGAAGACAACAACTTACAACAAGTCGTCGTCACTTGGGACGGAGTCGGGACTCGGGAGTGCCAGAGCGGGGACAGACAGACGCACGGCACGGGCACAAGTTACACTGTTCAGCCAGTTCCTATCGGCCCGGCGGCCGCGGCCGTAACATCACATCAGCGTCTGAGGCGCAGACTGCGGCACAGACAGAAGAGCAGAAAAGAGACAGGCAGCCAGGGAGTACGGACAGTACTGGGTCACCGACTGTCGGCATCTGGGTGAGTTATGCTGCTGTGCTGTGCCTGAGTGTCACTGCAGTGTTTAATGTGGCAAGGGAGGGCCCGCCGGGGGCATCAAAATGGTGCAGTTATGCAGTATGAAGAAGGAGGGGAGGGAGGCTGCTGCTAGCTTGCCGAGGATGAGTAGCTCAGGGGCTGCCAGGCAGCTGCACAATGCTGTTGGTGTTGGGGAGAGACTGAGAGAGGAGCCAGTATGGCTGGGCTTGGTTGCTGGGCTGGCTGTGGGCTGGCCAGAGAGGAGAGGAGCCATTATTAGCCTGCAGTGGTGGAGGAGGGAGGGGGGCATCAAAATGGCGCAGTATGAAGAAGGAGGGGAGACTGCCAGGAAGGGCCCCTGACTGAGGTGACTGAGGTGCTGAGGGAGATGGGAGTCAGAGAGGCTGCATTTTGGTAATGGCGCTTTACAGGGGATCCGGTCTGAAGATCGACAGTGTCTAGGTCGACAATGTTTAGGTCGACCACTATAGGTCGACAGTCACTAGGTCGACATGGATGGAAGGTCGACAGGGTTTCTAGGTCGACATGTGCTAGGTCGACAGGTCTAAAGGTCGACATGAGTTTTTCACATTTTTTTTCTTTTTTTTAATTTTTTCATACTTAACGATCCACGTGGACTACGATTGGAACGGTAAAGTGTGCCGAGCGAAGCGGTAGCGGAGCGAAGGCACCATGCCCGAAGCATGGCGAGCGAAGCGAGCCATGCGAGGGGACGCGGTGCACTAATTTGGGATCCCGGTCACTCTACGAAGAAAACGACACACACAAAAAAAATCCTCATGTCGACCTTTAGACCTGTCGACCTAGCACATGTCGACCTAGAAACCCTGTCAACCTTCCATCCATGTCGACCTAGTGACTGTCGACCTATAGTGGTCGACCTAAACATTGTCGACCTAGACACTGTCGATTTGATGAACCACACGCGCTTTACAAAGAATATTTGAACATTCACATTGGGGCAGATCAATGTATTAAGCCTGGTGCCTGGTGAAGAGATAAAGTGGACAAAAAGTGAGATAAAATGGAAGGAGATAACGCACCAGCCAATCAGCTCCCAACTGTAATTTTTCAAACACAGCTGATTGGCGGTTGAATTATCTTCTTACACTTTATCACCACTTTATCTCATCACCGTGCTTAATACATCTGCCACATTGTTTGTATCCTTGTTGTATGGATGTACAGTACCATTCTTCATGCTGCCATGGGACAATGATTTCTGTACTTAGGGTGAGACTGAGATGTATGCTTCTACTTACATGTCCATAAATAAATGTTATTATTATATTTTAAAATATTTTTTTTTTACGTAGCCCTTGAAACTAAGGATGAAAAGGCAACACAGTTTGACAGATTTTTTCAATAAGAAAACAAAGTCAGATTCTTCTGTTGTATCAGAGTTGGCCTTGGAAGGTTCAACACAGTCACTAGCACAACCAATTAGAGATGAGCGCCTGAAATTTTTCGGATTTTGTGTTTTGGTTTTGGGTTCGGTTCCGCGGCCGTGTTTTGGGTTCGACCGCGTTTTGGCAAAACCTCACCGAATTTTTTTTGTCGGATTCGGGTGTGTTTTGGATTCGGGTGTTTTTTTTAAAAAACACTAAAAAACAGCTTAAATCATAGAATTTGGGGGTCATTTTGATCCCATATTATTATTAACCTCAAAAACCATAATTTCCACTCATTTTCAGTCTATTCTGAATACCTCACACCTCACAATATTATTTTTAGTCCTAAAATTTGCACCAAGGTCGCTGGATGACTAAGCTAAGCGACACTAGTGGCTGACACAAACACCTGGCCCATCTAGGAGTGGCACTGCAGTGTCACGCAGGATGTACCTTCCAAAAAACCCTCCCCAATCAGCACATGACGCAAAGAAAAAAAGAGGCGCAATGAGGTAGCTGACTGTGTGAGTAAGATAAGCGACCCTAGTGGCCAACACAAACACCGGGCCCATTTAGGAGTGGCACTGCAGTGTCACGCAGGATGTCCCTTCCAAAAAACCCTCCCCAATCAGCACATGACGCAAAGAAAAAAAGAGGCGCAATGAGGTAGCTGACTGTGTGAGTAAGATTAGGGACCCTAGTGGCCGACACAAACACCGGGCCCATTTAGGAGTGGCACTGCAGTGTCACGCAGGATGTCCCTTCTAAAAAACCCTCCCCAATCAGCACATGACGCAAAGAAAAAAAGAGGCGCAATGAGGTAGCTGACTGTGTGAGTAAGATTAGCGACCCTAGTGGCCGACACAAACACCGGGCCCATTTAGGAGTGGCACTGCAGTGTCACGCAGGATGTCCCTTCCAAAAAACCCTCCCCAATCAGCACATGACGCAAAGAAAAAAAGAGGCGCAATGAGGTAGCTGACTGTGTGAGTAAGATTAGCGACCCTAGTGGCCGACACAAACACCGGGCCCATTTAGGAGTGGCACTGCAGTGTCACGCAGGATGTCCCTTCCAAAAAACCCTCCCCAATCAGCACATGACGCAAAGAAAAAAAGAGGCGCAATGAGGTAGCTGACTGTGTGAGTAAGATTAGCGACCCTAGTGGCCGACACAAACACCGGGCCCATTTAGGAGTGGCACTGCAGTGTCACGCAGGATGTCCCTTCCAAAAAACCCTCCCCAATCAGCACATGACGCAAAGAAAAAAAGAGGCGCAATGAGGTAGCTGACTGTGTGAGTAAGATTAGCGACCCTAGTGGCCGACACAAACACCGGGCCCATTTAGGAGTGGCACTGCAGTGTCACGCAGGATGTCCCTTCCAAAAAACCCTCCCCAATCAGCACATGACGCAAAGAAAAAAAGAGGCGCAATGAGGTAGCTGACTGTGTGAGTAAGATTAGCGACCCTAGTGGCCGACACAAACACCGGGCCCATTTAGGAGTGGCACTGCAGTGTCACGCAGGATGTCCCTTCCAAAAAAACCTCCCCAAACAGCACATGACGCAAAGAAAAATAAAAGAAAAAAGAGGTGCAAGATGGAATTGTCCTTGGGCCCTCCCACCCACCCTTATGTTGTATAAACAAAACAGGACATGCACACTTTAACCAACCCATCATTTCAGTGACAGGGTCTGCCACACGACTGTGACTGATATGACGGGTTGGTTTGGACCCCCCCCAAAAAAGAAGCAATTAATCTCTCCTTGCACAAACTGGCTCTACAGAGGCAAGATGTCCACCTCATCATCACCCTCCGATATATCACCGTGTACATCCCCCTCCTCACAGATTATCAATTCGTCCCCACTGGAATCCACCATCTCAGCTCCCTGTGTACTTTGTGGAGGCAATTGCTGCTGGTCAATGTCTCCGCGGAGGAATTGATTATAATTCATTTTAATGAACATCATCTTCTCCACATTTTCTGGATGTAACTTCGTACGCCGATTGCTGACAAGGTGAGCGGCGGCACTAAACACTCTTTCGGAGTACACACTTGTGGGAGGGCAACTTAGGTAGAATAAAGCCAGTTTGTGGAATGGCCTCCAAATTGCCTCTTTTTCCTGCCAGTATAAGTATGGACTGTGTGACGTGCCTACTTGGATGCGGTCACTCATATAATCCTCCACCATTCTTTCAATGGTGAGAGAATCATATGCAGTGACAGTAGACGACATGTCCGTAATCGTTGTCAGGTCCTTCAGTCCGGACCAGATGTCAGCATCAGCAGTCGCTCCAGACTGCCCTGCATCACCGCCAGCGGGTGGGCTCGGAATTCTGAGCCTTTTCCTCGCACCCCCAGTTGCGGGAGAATGTGAAGGAGGAGATGTTGACAGGTCGCGTTCCGCTTGACTTGACAATTTTCTCACCAGCAGGTCTTTCAACCCCAGCAGACTTGTGTCTGCCGGAAAGAGAGATCCAAGGTAGGCTTTAAATCTAGGATCGAGCACGGTGGCCAAAATGTAGTGCTCTGATTTCAACAGATTGACCACCCGTGAATCCTTGTTAAGCGAATTAAGGGCTCCATCCACAAGTCCCACATGCCTAGCGGAATCGCTCCGTGTTAGCTCCTCCTTCAATGTCTCCAGCTTCTTCTGCAAAAGCCTGATGAGGGGAATGACCTGACTCAGGCTGGCAGTGTCTGAACTGACTTCACGTGTGGCAAGTTCAAAGGGCATCAGAACCTTGCACAACGTTGAAATCATTCTCCACTGCGCTTGAGACAGGTGCATTCCACCTCCTATATCGTGCTCAATTGTATAGGCTTGAATGGCCTTTTGCTGCTCCTCCAACCTCTGAAGCATATAGAGGGTTGAATTCCACCTCGTTACCACTTCTTGCTTCAGATGATGGCAGGGCAGGTTCAGTAGTTTTTGGTGGTGCTCCAGTCTTCTGTACGTGGTGCCTGTACGCCGAAAGTGTCCCGCAATTTTTCTGGCCACCGACAGCATCTCTTGCACGCCCCTGTCGTTTTTTAAATAATTCTGCACCACCAAATTCAAGGTATGTGCAAAACATGGGACGTGCTGGAATTTGCCCATATTTAATGCACACACAATATTGCTGGCGTTGTCCGATGCCACAAATCCACAGGAGAGTCCAATTGGGGTAAGCCATTCCGCGATGATCTTCCTCAGTTGCCGTAAGAGGTTTTCAGCTGTGTGCGTATTCTGGAAACCGGTGATACAAAGCGTAGCCTGCCTAGGAAAGAGTTGGCGTTTGCGAGATGCTGCTACTGGTGCCGCCGCTGCTGTTCTTGCGGCGGGAGTCCATACATCTACCCAGTGGGCTGTCACAGTCATATAGTCCTGACCCTGCCCTGCTCCACTTGTCCACATGTCCGTGGTTAAGTGGACATTGGGTACAACTGCATTTTTTAGGACACTGGTGAGTCTTTTTCTGACGTCCGTGTACATTCTCGGTATCGCCTGCCTAGAGAAGTGGAACCTAGATGGTATTTGGTAACGGGGGCACACTGCCTCAATAAATTGTCTAGTTCCCTGTGAACTAACGGCGGATACCGGACGCACGTCTAACACCAACATAGTTGTCAAGGCCTCAGTTATCCGCTTTGCAGCAGGATGACTGCTGTGATATTTCATCTTCCTCGCAAAGGACTGTTGAACAGTCAATTGCTTACTGGAAGTAGTACAAGTGGGCTTACGACTTCCCCTCTGGGATGACCATCGACTCCCAGCAGCAACAACAGCAGCGCCAGCAGCAGTAGGCGTTACACGCAAGGATGCATCGGAGGAATCCCAGGCAGGAGAGGACTCGTCAGAATTGCCAGTGACATTGCCTGCAGGACTATTGGCATTCCTGGGGAAGGAGGAAATTGACACTGAGGGAGTTGGTGGGGTGGTTTGCGTGAGCTTGGTTACAAGAGGAAGGGATTTACTGGTCAGTGGACTGCTTCCGCTGTCACCCAAAGTTTTTGAACTTGTCACTGACTTATTATGAATGCGCTGCAGGTGACGTATAAGGGAGGATGTTCCGAGGTGGTTAATGTCCTTACCCCTACTTATTACAGCTTGACAAAGGGAACACACGGCTTGACACCTGTTGTCCGCATTTCTGTTGAAATAGTTCCACACCGAAGAGCTGATTTTTTTGGTATTTTCACCAGGCATGTCAACGGCCATATTCCTCCCACGGACAACAGGTGTCTCCCCGGGTGCCTGACTTAAACAAACCACCTCACCATCAGAATCCTCCTGGTCAATTTCCTCCCCAGCGCCAGCAACACCCATATCCTCCTCATCCTGGTGTACTTCAACACTGACATCTTCAATCTGACTATCAGGAACTGGACTGCGGGTGCTCCTTCCAGCACTTGCAGGGGGCGTGCAAATGGTGGAAGGCGCATGCTCTTCACGTCCAGTGTTGGGAAGGTCAGGCATCGCAACCGACACAATTGGACTCTCCTTGTGGATTTGGGATTTCGAAGAACGCACAGTTCTTTGCGGTGCTACTGCTTTTGCCAGCTTGAGTCTTTTCATTTTTCTAGCGAGAGGCTGAGTGCCTCCATCCTCATGTGAAGCTGAACCACTAGCCATGAACATAGGCCAGGGCCTCAGCCGTTCCTTGCCACTCAGTGTGGTAAATGGCATATTGGCAAGTTTACGCTTCTCCTCCGACAATTTTATTTTAGGTTTTGGAGTCCTTTTTTTACTGATATTTGGTGTTTTGGATTTGACATGCTCTGTACTATGACATTGGGCATCGGCCTTGGCAGACGACGTTGCTGGCATTTCATCGTCTCGGCCATGACTAGTGGCAGCAGCTTCAGCACGAGGTGGAAGTGGATCTTGATCTTTCCCTAATTTTGGAACCTCAACATTTTTGTTCTCCATATTTTAATAGGCACAACTAAAAGGCACCTCAGGTAAACAATGGAGATGGATGGATACTAGTATACAATTATGGACGGACTGCCGAGTGCCGACACAGAGGTAGCTACAGCTGTGAACTACCGTACTGTGTCTGCTGCTAATATAGACTGGTTGATAAAGAGATGTCGTAGTATGTATGTATGAAGAAGAAAGAAAAAAAAACCACGGTTAGGTGGTATACAATTATGGACGGACTGCCGAGTGCCGACACAGAGGTAGCCACAGCCGTGAACTACCGTACTGTACTGTGTCTGCTGCTAATATAGACTGGTTGATAAAGAGATGTCGTAGTATGTATGTATGAAGAAGAAAGAAAAAAAAACCACGGGTAGGTGGTATACAATTATGGACGGACTGCCGAGTGCCGACACAGAGGTAGCCACAGCCGTGAACTACCGTACTGTACTGTGTCTGCTGCTAATATAGACTGGTTGATAAAGAGATGTAGTAGTATGTATGTATAAAGAAGAAAGAAAAAAAAACCACGGGTAGGTGGTATACAATTATGGACGGACTGCCGAGTGCCGACACAGAGGTAGCCACAGCCGTGAACTACCGTACTGTACTGTGTCTGCTGCTAATATAGACTGGTTGATAAAGAGATGTCGTAGTATGTATGTATGAAGAAGAAAGAAAAAAAAACCACGGTTAGGTGGTATACAATTATGGACGGACTGCCGAGTGCCGACACAGAGGTAGCCACAGCCGTGAACTACCGTACTGTACTGTGTCTGCTGCTAATATAGACTGGTTGATAAAGAGATGTCGTAGTATGTATGTATAAAGAAGAAAGAAAAAAAAACCACGGTTAGGTGGTATACAATTATGGACGGACTGCCGAGTACCGACACAGAGGTAGCCACAGCCGTGAACTACCGTACTGTACTGTGTCTGCTGCTAATATAGACTGGTTGATAAAGAGATGTCGTAGTATGTATGTATGAAGAAGAAAGAAAAAAAAACCACGGGTAGGTGGTATACAATTATGGACGGACTGCCGAGTGCCGACACAGAGGTAGCCACAGCCGTGAACTACCGTACTGTACTGTGTCTGCTGCTAATATAGACTGGTTGATAAAGAGATGTCGTAGTATGTATGTATAAAGAAGAAAGAAAAAAAAACCACGGTTAGGTGGTATACAATTATGGACGGACTGCCGAGTGCCGACACAGAGGTAGCCACAGCCGTGAACTACCGTACTGTACTGTGTCTGCTGCTAATATAGACTGGTTGATAAAGAGATGTAGTAGTATGTATGTATAAAGAAGAAAGAAAAAAAAACCACGGGTAGGTGGTATACAATTATGGATGGACTGCCGAGTGCCGACACAGAGGTAGCTACAGCCGTGAACTACCGTACTGTGTCTGCTGCGACTGGATGATAAATAATGATATAAAAAATATATATATATCACTACTGCAGCCGGACAGGTATATATATTATATAATGACGGACCTGCTGGACACTGTCAGCAGAATGAGTTTTTTATAGAATAAAAAAAAAAACACCACACAAGTGAAGTCACACGACGAGTGTTTAACTTTTTCAGGCAATCACAATATAGTATACTACTAACTATACTGGTGGTCAGTGTGGTCAGGTCACTGGTCAATCACACTGGCAGTGGCACTCCTGCAGCAAAAGTGTGCACTGTTTAATTTTAATATAATATGTACTCCTGGCTCCTGCTATAACCTATAACTGGCACTGCAGTGCTCCCCAGTCTCCCCCACAATTATAAGCTGTGTGAGCTGAGCACAGTCAGATATATAATATATATACATAGATGATGCAGCACACTGGGCTGAGCAGTGCACACAGATATGGTATGTGACTGTCTTGTACTCCTGGCTCCTGCTATAACCTATAACTGGCACTGCAGTGCTCCCCAGTCTCCCCCACAATTATAAGCTGTGTGAGCTGAGCACAGTCAGATATATAATATATACATAGATGATGCAGGCATGCAGCACACTGGGCTGAGCAGTGCACACAGATATGGTATGTGACTGAGTCACTGTGTGTACCGTTTTTTTCAGGCAGAGAACGGATATATTAAATAAAACAACTGCACTGCTGGTGGTCACTGTGGTCAGTCACTAAACTCTGCACTCTCTTCTACAGTATCAGCCTCAGGTCAATCTCTCTCTCTCTCTCCTAATCTAAATGGAGAGGACGCCAGCCACGTCCTCTCCCTATCAATCTCAATGCACGTGTGAAAATGGCGGCGACGCGCGGCTCCTTATATAGAATCCGAGTCTCGCGAGAATCCGACAGCGTCATGATGACGTTCGGGCGCGCTCGGGTTAACCGAGCAAGGCGGGAAGATCCGAGTCGCTCGGACCCGTGAAAAAAAACATGAAGTTCGTGCGGGTTCGGATTCAGAGAAACCGAACCCGCTCATCTCTACAACCAATCCAGCCTGAAGAAAGCAGCACGTCAATTGAAATAGAAAATCACAACAACTCCAATATTGTAAATAGTCTTCCTGAATGCTGGTCAGTGCAACAATATAAAAAAAAAAATTAAAAAAAATGAAGGACTGGGAATTTCTAACAAAAGTTAGGTTGTGAGTATTGTGCAAAATATGATTTCATAAAAGAGAAAAGTGTTCATGCGTCAAAAGAGTGGAAAGGTTTTCAGATTGAGGCATCAGGGAAAAACAGAGTGGTACAACAAGCTTCTCTAAGGAAAAAAATGAAAGAACATTTTTCATCAAAGGCTCATAACATTTGTAAAGACAACTTCAAAATACGTGAGCAGGATACTATAACAAACGTAGTAGATACAATGAATAAAAAATATTTCAGTACTACTTGTAGAGTATTTAATACAGTTTACAGCCTGTCAAAAAGATGTAAACCATTTTCAGACATAGAAGATGAGATTGAACTGCAAATGAAAAATGGATTAGATATGGGAATAGGATTGCATTCACGTAAAACTGCTGTGAAAATAGTTGATTTTATTGCAAAGGAAATTAAAAAAGAAATATTTACTAAAATTACTGAAAATGATAAGAAAATATGTTTGATTATTGACGAAGCTTCAACGATATCTTGCAAACCAGTTATTATACTTTTCTTAAAAGTTGAGGACTCAGTTTCATCTCCAACAATTTTTGTTGAGCTAGTTGAATTGGAAAAACCAGATGCAGAGACAATATGTTCTTCAGTTATGGAAAGTTTAAATAAAGTTGGGCTTACTAAGAACTACTTACAAAAAAAATTAATAGGATTTTGCTCTGATGGTGCAAGTGTTATGCTTGGGAGAAAATCTGGAGTGAGCACTAGGATAACAAAAGACTTTCCAAACATAATAATATGGCACTGTTTAAACCATCGCCTCCAACTTGTTTTAGATGACTCAATAAAGGAAATAAAGCAAGTGAATCATTTCAAAATATTCATTGATAAGATATATACTATTTTTCATCAATCCAATAAGAACCAGATTGAATTTACCAAAATATCCGAACAACTTGGAATTGAAATTATAAAGATTGGTAGAGTTTTGGGACCAAGATGGGCTGCCTGTATTTTTCTTCAAATGCAAAGTACTTGGGTATGGCTACCCGTCTTAAAAATATTTTTTTTTTCACTGATTTGGCATTGATGATTGATATTTTAAACGAAATTTCTCTGCTTTCCAATGCACTGCAAGCAAGAAATACAGACATAATAAAGGCTGGAAAACTTGTGATACGATCAATTAAAGCATTTGAAATGCTTGAAAAAGAAAAGGGTCCATACGAAAAAAAAGTTAATGAATTAATTACTTCAGAAAGCTACAAAAATATAGATTTTGTAGAAAATCATCAATTTATTGGCCTTCCTCGGGAAACACTTTTAGAAGGCATTGTAACGAATTTGAAAAAAAGATTAATGGATTGTGGACATTTAAAAGCAAGTTGTAGCAAATTTTATGATAGTAATACATTACAATTTCTCACTTTTTTGGAGCCAGATTACTGGAATATTGAAGAAGTAATAGTTCCATGGAAAGCAGCTGAAGAGCAATTGCATGTATTTAATACATATTTCAATTACCAAATTGATATTAATGAGTATCGAGATTTTGTGGAAAATGTTTTAAAAAAACTACCAGAACTATTCAATTCCTGAAAGTGTTCAAAGAGCTAAAAATATTGTCAGAACAATTGCTGTAAGTTCAGCAGAAGCAGAAAGGGGTTTTTCAAAGATGAACATTATACAGATATGTCCTGCTATAACGTTGCTGCGTACCGCATAGCGGGCGCCATGCAACTCGCGCCAGCTCCTTGCGCTATAACTCCCGTTATAAGTTGCGTTGTAAATGTGACGTCACGTTATAATTGTAACATGCATTCTACTTTCTGTCCACCAGATGTCGTTTTCCCTAAACTCTATGGCGACTGCCTCAAATAGCCAACGGACCCTTCATAGCGCTACCTGCTGATTGGCTGATGGGTTCGAATACTAGCGGGACCAGAATTATTTTTTTTGTGGATTCTTTCTGTTTAATATTTCCAGCTGAGCTCATTGTAACATAGCACTAACCCGTTCACTATCAATATTGTCGTTACATTGGGGAAAATATCTGTTATTGTGAAGCCAAAACATTTCGGACATCATTTCCGTTTCATTTGCTTCAAATAGCCCTAAATATGTAATGCACAATGCCACTGGATCACTATGTCATTAATGTGACATCTTGGTGACCATCCATTATGGTTTGTACACAGACACCGGACAAAATCCGTTAATAGTACAACACATCACATCACATCATATATTTACCTGGAGTGCCAACACAGAACATGGTCAGCAGTGGCATAGTGGTTACAGTGTCCGCTTGCAATCCGTGCGTCCTGTATTTGAATCCTGTTGACACCAGAGTTTTTTTTGGGGGGGGGTGAATTTATTTATATATGTTTTTTTTTTAAAGAAATACACTTGTTTGGTCTGTTTATTATTTCCAGCTGGGCTCCATTATGTTTTGTAAACAGACACCGGATAAAATCTGTTATGGGTACAACACATTGCAGGCGGTGGGGAAGCAAATTCAGTTTGCACGCATTGTGGGCTACAGATTCAATCCTTGGTTTGCGGACTGCATCCGGCATCAGGCAAAAATGGCAGGGAGACGCTACTTCAGGGGGGAGCTTCTGATCCTGCTTAGGTGGCGGGACCGGCCATTTGCTACGAACTTCTTTTCCGGTTCATTTGCTTTAAATAGCCCTAAATATGTAATGCACAATGCCACTGGATCACTATGTCATTAATGTGACATCTTGGTGACCATCCATTATGGTTTGTACACAGACACCGGACAAAATCCGTTAATAGTACAACACATCACATCACATCATATATTTACCTGGAGTGCCAACACAGAACATGGTCAGCAGTGGCATAGTGGTTACAGTGTCTACTTGCAATCTGTGCGTCCTGTGTTCGAATCCTGTTGACACCAGAGTTTTGTTTTTTTTTGGGGTGAATTTATTTTTATATGTTTTTTTTTAAAGAAATACACTTGTTTGGTCTGTTTATTATTTCCAGCTGGGCTCCATTATGTTTTGTACACAGACACCGGATAAAATCCGTTATGGGTACAACACATTGCAGGCGGTGGGGAAGCAAATTCAATTTGCACGCATTGTGGGCTACAGATTCAATCCTTGGTTTGCGGACTGCATCCGGCATCAGGCAAAAATGGCAGGGAGACGCTACTTCAGGGGGGAGCTTCTGATCCTGCTTAGGTGGCGGGACCGGCCATTTGCTACGAACTCGGAGAAGCGGCGGGCTTACAATAAAGCCCGTCGTGAGATCCGTGTAAAATATGGCCAGTCCCGCAGCCTCAGGTCACTCCAGAGGAAGTGGAGTGATCTGGTCACCAGGGAGCCCAGGAAACTGGAATTACTGCGGCTGTCCCTGAGGAGTAAGTACAGTCCAGTACTGCACATTATTACTCATGTACAGTATTTAAGTAATGTACATTTCTCTAATGTCCTAGAGGATGCTGGGGTCCATTTAGTACCATGGGGTATAGACAGGTCTGTAGGAGCAATCGGCACTAAATGACTTTAAACGTGTGGGCTGGCCCCTCCCTCTATGCCCCTCCTCCAGACGTCAGTTTAGCAATTGTGCCCGAAGGAATCTGTTTGGATGGGCGACCATGTTAAGGTCGACAGTCATTAGGTCTACCACTATTGGTCGACAGTGACATGGTCGACATGGACTCATAATTGACACATGAAAATGGTCAACCTTAACATGGTCGACCATTCATAACGGAACCATGCCCGGACGCCACACACCATACCGCAATGCTCGTTATACCCTATGCCACACACCGCAATGCCCCTTATACATTATGCCACACACTGCAATCCCCTGAAACATTATACCACATACTACAATGCCCATGATATACAGTAGGTGTGGATCATACAATCGACAGTAACTAGGTCAACAATGTTTAGGTCGACCATTATTGGTCGACAGTACCTAGGTCGACAGGGTTGGAAGGTCAACATGAGTTTTGTTTTTTTGTTTTTGGTGTTGTTTTGTTCGGAAAGTGACGGGGAACCCCAATTAGTGCACCGTGTCCCCTCGCAGTAGAGGGCTCAGACTCTACTGCACATGCACAGATCTCCGGGAAAATGGCGCGGCGGCCATTTTCACAGAGATTTCTCTACTGCGCATGCGCAGAACTCTGTGAAAATTAGTTTTAACAGCACCTGTGACGTTGCACCCATTATAGAAACACCAGTGCCTGTGACACATTATGACACACCGCAATGTTCGTGATACATTATGCCACACACCACAATGCCCATTAAACATTAAGTCCTACAGTAAGGCTTCTAATTAGTGGTCGACCGTGTACCTAAGCACCTCCTCAGCCATTATTTACTGTTACAGCATTCAGTATGTGCAGTAATGTACTGTATCTAAGGGCACTGTACGTTCCTTTTTGTGCCCAGGGCGTCAGCAGCGGATAAGATTGCGAAGGGCCCAGCAGCAGAGAAGGTGGCGAAGGGCCCGGCGCCACTCGTTCTCTGCCATAGCGGGGACCAGCGCCACAAGCAGTAAGTCTTGTACTCTCTTTATTGGGTACTCTTTATACTAGAGATGAGCGGGTTCGGTTCCTCGGAATCCGAACCCGCCCGAACTTCAGCTTTTTTTACACGGATCCGAGCGACTCGGATCTTCCCGCCTTGCTCGGTTAACCCGAGCGCGCCCGAACGTCATCATGACGCTGTCGGATTCTCGCGAGGCTCGGATTCTATCGCGAGACTCGGATTCTATATAAGGAGCCGCGCGTCGCCGCCATTTTCACACGTGCATTGAGATTGATAGGGAGAGGACGTGGCTGGCGTCCTCTCCATTTAGATTAGAAGAGAGAGAGTGAGATTGAGACAGAGACACTTGATTTACTGGAGCTTAGGAGTACTAGAGAGTGCAGAGTTTACTAGTGACTGACCACTGACCAGTGACCACCAGTGCAGTTTTATTTAATATAATCCGTTCTCTGCCTGAAAAAAACGATACACAGTGACTCAGTCACATACCATATCTGTGTGCTCAGCCCAGTGTGCTGCATCATCTATGTATAATATCTGACTGTGCTCACACAGCTTAATTGTGGGGGAGACTGGGGAGCAGTTATAGGTTATAGCAGGAGCCAGGAGTACATATTATTAAAATTAAACAGTGCACACTTTTGCTGCAGGAGTGCCACTGCCAGTGTGACTGACCAGTGACCTGACCACACTGACCACCAGTATAGTATACTATATTGTGATTGCCTGAAAAAGTTAAACACTCGTCGTGTGACTTGTGTGGTGTTTTTTTTTTATTCTATAAAAAACTCATTCTGCTGACAGACAGTGTCCAGCAGGTCCGTCATTATATAATATATACCTGTCCGGCTGCAGTAGTGATATATATATATTTTTTATATCATTATTTATCATCCAGTCGCAGCAGACACAGTACGGTAGTTCACGGCTGTAGCTACCTCTGTGTCGGCACTCGGCAGTCCATCCATAATTGTATACCACCTACCCGTGGTTTTTTTTTCTTTCTTCTTTATACATACTACATCTCATTATCATCCAGTCTACATTAGCAGCAGACACAGTACAGTACGGTAGTCCACGGCTGTAGCTACCTCTGTGTCGGCACTCGGCAGTCCGTCCATAATTGTATACCACCTACCCGTGGTTTTTTTTTCTTTCTTCTTTATACATACATACTACATCTCATTATCAACCAGTCTATATTAGCAGCAGACACAGTACAGTACGGTAGTCCACGGCTGTAGCTCCCTCTGTGTCGGCACTCGGCAGTCCGTCCATAATTGTATACCACCTACCCGTGGTTTTTTTTCTTTCTTCTTTATACATACATACTACATCTCATTATCAACCAGTCTATATTAGCAGCAGACACAGTACAGTACGGTAGTCCACGGCTGTAGATACCTCTGTGTCGGCACTCGGCAGTCCATCCATAATTGTATACCACCTACCCGTGGTTTTTTTTTCTTTCTTCTTTATACATACTACATCTCATTATCATCCAGTCTATATTAGCAGCAGACACAGTACAGTACGGTAGTCCACGGCTGTAGCTACCTCTGTGTCGGCACTCGGCAGTCCATCCATAATTGTATACCACCTACCCGTGGTTTTTTTTTCTTTCTTCTTTATACATACTACATCTCATTATCATCCAGTCTATATTAGCAGCAGACACAGTACAGTACGGTAGTCCACGGCTGTAGCTACCTCTGTGTCGGCACTCGGCAGTCCGTCCATAATTGTATACCACCTACCCGTGTTTTTTTTTCTTTCTTCTTTATACATACATACTACATCTCATTATCATCCAGTCTATATTAGCAGCAGACACAGTACAGTACGGTAGTCCACGGCTGTAGCTACCTCTGTGTCGGCACTCGGCAGTCCGTCCATAATTGTATACCACCTACCCGTGTTTTTTTTTTCTTTCTTCTTTATACATACATACTACATCTCATTATCAACCAGTCTATATTAGCAGCAGACACAGTACAGTACGGTAGTCCACGGCTGTAGCTACCTCTGTGTCGGCACTCGGCAGTCCATCCATAATTGTATACCACCTACCCGTGGTTTTTTTTTCTTTCTTCTTTATACATACTACATCTCATTATCATCCAGTCTATATTAGCAGCAGACACAGTACAGTACGGTAGTCCACGGCTGTAGCTACCTCTGTGTCGGCACTCGGCAGTCCATCCATAATTGTATACCACCTACCCGTGGTTTTTTTTTCTTTCTTCTTTATACATACTACATCTCATTATCATCCAGTCTATATTAGCAGCAGACACAGTACAGTACGGTAGTCCACGGCTGTAGCTACCTCTGTGTCGGCACTCGGCAGTCCATCCATAATTGTATACCACCTACCCGTGGTTTTTTTTTCTTTCTTCTTTATACATACTACATCTCATTATCAACCAGTCTATATTAGCAGCAGACACAGTACAGTACGGTAGTCCACGGCTGTAGCTACCTCTGTGTCGGCACTCGGCAGTCCATCCATAATTGTATACCACCTACCCGTGGTTTTTTTTTCTTTCTTCTTTATACATACATACTACATCTCATTATCATCCAGTCTATATTAGCAGCAGACACAGTACAGTACGGTAGTCCACGGCTGTAGCTACCTCTGTGTCGGCACTCGGCAGTCCGTCCATAATTGTATACCACCTACCCGTGGTTTTTTTTTCTTTCTTCTTTATACATACATACTACATCTCATTATCAACCAGTCTATATTAGCAGCAGACACAGTACGGTAGTCCACGGCTGTAGCTACCTCTGTGTCGGCACTCGGCAGTCCGTCCATAATTGTATACCACCTACCCGTGGTTTTTTTCTTTCTTCTTTATACATACATACTACATCTCATTATCATCCAGTCTATATTAGCAGCAGACACAGTACAGTACGGTAGTCCACGGCTGTAGCTACCTCTGTGTCGGCACTCGGCAGTCCGTCCATAATTGTATACCACCTACCCGTGGTTTTTTTTTCTTTCTTCTTTATACATACATACTACATCTCATTATCAACCAGTCTATATTAGCAGCAGACACAGTACGGTAGTCCACGGCTGTAGCTACCTCTGTGTCGGCACTCGGCAGTCCGTCCATAATTGTATACCACCTACCCGTGTTTTTTTTTTTCTTTCTTCTTTATACATACATACTACATCTCATTATCAACCAGTCTATATTAGCAGCAGACACAGTACAGTACGGTAGTCCACGGCTGTAGATACCTCTGTGTCGGCACTCGGCAGTCCATCCATAATTGTATACCACCTACCCGTGGTTTTTTTTTCTTTCTTCTTTATACATACTACATCTCATTATCATCCAGTCTATATTAGCAGCAGACACAGTACAGTACGGTAGTCCACGGCTGTAGCTACCTCTGTGTCGGCACTCGGCAGTCCATCCATAATTGTATACCACCTACCCGTGGTTTTTTTTTCTTTCTTCTTTATACATACTACATCTCATTATCATCCAGTCTATATTAGCAGCAGACACAGTACAGTACGGTAGTCCACGGCTGTAGCTACCTCTGTGTCGGCACTCGGCAGTCCGTCCATAATTGTATACCACCTACCCGTGTTTTTTTTTCTTTCTTCTTTATACATACATACTACATCTCATTATCATCCAGTCTATATTAGCAGCAGACACAGTACAGTACGGTAGTCCACGGCTGTAGCTACCTCTGTGTCGGCACTCGGCAGTCCGTCCATAATTGTATACCACCTACCCGTGTTTTTTTTTTCTTTCTTCTTTATACATACATACTACATCTCATTATCAACCAGTCTATATTAGCAGCAGACACAGTACAGTACGGTAGTCCACGGCTGTAGCTACCTCTGTGTCGGCACTCGGCAGTCCGTCCATAATTGTATACCACCTACCCGTGTTTTTTTTTCTTTCTTCTTTATACATACATACTACATCTCATTATCATCCAGTCTATATTAGCAGCAGACACAGTACAGTACGGTAGTCCACGGCTGTAGCTACCTCTGTGTCGGCACTCGGCAGTCCGTCCATAATTGTATACCACCTACCCGTGTTTTTTTTTTCTTTCTTCTTTATACATACATACTACATCTCATTATCAACCAGTCTATATTAGCAGCAGACACAGTACAGTACGGTAGTCCACGGCTGTAGCTACCTCTGTGTCGGCACTCGGCAGTCCATCCATAATTGTATACCACCTACCCGTGGTTTTTTTTTCTTTCTTCTTTATACATACTACATCTCATTATCATCCAGTCTATATTAGCAGCAGACACAGTACAGTACGGTAGTCCACGGCTGTAGCTACCTCTGTGTCGGCACTCGGCAGTCCATCCATAATTGTATACCACCTACCCGTGGTTTTTTTTTCTTTCTTCTTTATACATACTACATCTCATTATCATCCAGTCTATATTAGCAGCAGACACAGTACAGTACGGTAGTCCACGGCTGTAGCTACCTCTGTGTCGGCACTCGGCAGTCCATCCATAATTGTATACCACCTACCCGTGGTTTTTTTTTCTTTCTTCTTTATACATACTACATCTCATTATCAACCAGTCTATATTAGCAGCAGACACAGTACAGTACGGTAGTCCACGGCTGTAGCTACCTCTGTGTCGGCACTCGGCAGTCCATCCATAATTGTATACCACCTACCCGTGGTTTTTTTTTCTTTCTTCTTTATACATACATACTACATCTCATTATCATCCAGTCTATATTAGCAGCAGACACAGTACAGTACGGTAGTCCACGGCTGTAGCTACCTCTGTGTCGGCACTCGGCAGTCCGTCCATAATTGTATACCACCTACCCGTGGTTTTTTTTTCTTTCTTCTTTATACATACATACTACATCTCATTATCAACCAGTCTATATTAGCAGCAGACACAGTACGGTAGTCCACGGCTGTAGCTACCTCTGTGTCGGCACTCGGCAGTCCGTCCATAATTGTATACCACCTACCCGTGGTTTTTTTCTTTCTTCTTTATACATACATACTACATCTCATTATCATCCAGTCTATATTAGCAGCAGACACAGTACAGTACGGTAGTCCACGGCTGTAGCTACCTCTGTGTCGGCACTCGGCAGTCCGTCCATAATTGTATACCACCTACCCGTGGTTTTTTTTTCTTTCTTCTTTATACATACATACTACATCTCATTATCAACCAGTCTATATTAGCAGCAGACACAGTACGGTAGTCCACGGCTGTAGCTACCTCTGTGTCGGCACTCGGCAGTCCGTCCATAATTGTATACCACCTACCCGTGTTTTTTTTTTTCTTTCTTCTTTATACATACATACTACATCTCATTATCATCCAGTCTATATTAGCAGCAGACACAGTACAGTACGGTAGTCCACGGCTGTAGCTACCTCTGTGTCGGCACTCGGCAGTCCATTCATAATTGTATACTAGTATCCATCCATCTCCATTGTTTACCTGAGGTGCCTTTTAGTTGTGCCTATTAAAATATGGAGAACAAAAATGTTGAGGTTCCAAAAATAAGAATTTACTTACCGATAATTCTATTTCTCGTAGTCCGTAGTGGATGCTGGGAACTCCGTAAGGACCATGGGGAATAGCGGCTCCGCAGGAGACAGGGCACATCTAAAGAATGCTTTAGGATCACCTGGTGTGCACTGGCTCCTCCCCCTATGACCCTCCTCCAAGCCTCAGTTAGGATACTGTGCCCGGACGAGCGTACACAATAAGGAAGGATTTTGAATCCCGGGTAAGACTCATACCAGCCACACCAATCACACTGTACAACTTGTGATCTGAATCCAGTTAACAGCATGATAATAGAGAAGCCTCTATAAAAGATGGCTCACTACAACAATAACCCGAATTTTTTGGTAACAATAATTATGTACCAGTATTGCAGACAATCCGCACTTGGGATGGGCGCCCAGCATCCACTACGGACTACGAGAAATAGAATTATCGGTAAGTAAATTCTTATTTTCTCTGACGTCCTAGTGGATGCTGGGAACTCCGTAAGGACCATGGGGATTATACCAAAGCTCCCAAACGGGCGGGAGAGTGCGGATGACTCTGCAGCACCGAATGAGAGAACTCCAGGTCCTCCTCAGCCAGGGTATCAAATTTGTAGAAGTTTACAAACGTATTTGCTCCTGACCAAGTAACTGCTCGGCAA
Source organism: Pseudophryne corroboree (assembly GCF_028390025.1). Taxonomy (NCBI): domain Eukaryota; kingdom Metazoa; phylum Chordata; class Amphibia; order Anura; family Myobatrachidae; genus Pseudophryne; species Pseudophryne corroboree. Next base: position 194,449,045 of record NC_086450.1, on the reverse strand, counting down.
AGTTGTAAAGCCGAGACCCCTCGGGCAGCTGCCCAAGATGAGCCCACCTTCCTTGTGGAGTGGGCATTTTAAGATTTTTGGCTGTGGCAGGCCTGCCACAGAATGTGCAAGCTGAATTGTACTACAAATCCAACGAGCAATCGTCTGCTTAGAAGCAGGAGCACCCAGTTTGTTGGGTGCATACAGGATAAACAGCGAGTCAGATTTTCTGACTCCAGCCGTCCTGGAAACATATATTTTCAGGGCCCTGACCACGTCAAGCAACTTGGAATCCTCCAAGTCCTTAGTAGCCGCAGGTACCACAATAGGTTGCTTCATGTGAAATGCAGAAACCACCTTAGGTAGAAATAGAGGACAAGTCCTCAATTCTGCCCTGTCAGAATGAAATATTAAATAAGGGCTTTTATATGATAAAGCCGCCAGTTCTGACACACGCCTGGCTGAAGCCAGGGCTAACAGCATCGTCACCTTCCATGTGAGATATTTTAAGTCCACAGTGGTGAGTGGTTCAAACCAATGTGACTTTAGGAAACTCAACACAACATTGAGATCCCAAGGTGCCACTGGAGGCACAAAAGGAGGCTGTATATGCAGTACCCCTTTTACAAATGTCTGAACTTCAGGCACTGAAGCCAGTTCCTTTTGGAAGAAAATCGACAGGGCCGAAATTTGAACCTTAATGGGCCCTAATTTTAGGCCCATAGACAGTCCTGTTTGCAGGAAATGGAGGAAACGACCCAGTTGAAATTCCTCTGTAGGGGCCTTCTTGGCCTCCCACCACGCAACATATTTTCGCCAAATGCGGTGATAATGTTTTGCAGTTACGTCCTTCCTGGCCTTGACCAGGGTAGGGATGACTTCATCTGGAATGCCTTTTTCCTTCAGGATCCGGCGTTCAACCGCCAAGCCGTCAAACGCAGCCGCGGTAAGTCTTGGAACAGACAAGGCCCCTGCTGGAGCAGGTCCTTTCTTAGAGGTAGAGGCCACGGTTCGTCCGTGAGCATCTCTTGAAGTTCCGGATACCAAGTCCTTCTTGGCCAATCCGGAACCACGAGTATAGTTCTTACTCCTCTCCTTCTTATGATTCTCAGTACTTTTGGTATGAGAGGCAGAGGAGGGAACACATACACTGACTGGTACACCCACGGTGTTACCAGAGCGTCCACCGCTATTGCCTGAGGGTCCCCTGACCTGGCGCAATATCTGTCTAGTTTTTTGTTTAGACGGGACGCCATTATGTCCACCTTTGGTTTTTCCCAACGGTTTACAATCAGGTGGAAGACTTCTGGGTGAAGTCCCCACTCTCCCGGGTGAAGGTCGTGTCTGCTGAGGAAGTCTGCTTCCCAGTTGTCCACTCCCGGAATGAACACTGCTGACAGTGCTATCACATGATTTTCCGCCCAGCGAAGAATCCTTGCAGCTTCTGCCATTGCCCCCCTGCTTCCCGTGCCGCCCTGTCTGTTTACGTGGGCGACTGACGTGATGTTGTCCGATTGGATCAATACCGCCTGACCCTGAAGCAGGGGTTTCGCTTGACTTAGGGCATTGTAAATGGCCCTTAGTTCCAGAATGTTTATATGAAGAGATGTCTCCAGGCTTGACCATAAGCCCTGGAAATTCCTTCCCTGTGTGACTGCTCCCCAGCCTCGCAGGCTGGCATCCGTGGCCACCAGGACCCAGTCCCGAATGCCGAATCTGCGGCCCTCTAGAAGATGAGCACTCTGCAACCACCACAGGAGGGATACCCTTGTCCCCGGTGACAGGGTTATCCGCTGAAGCATCTGAAGATGCGACCCGGACCATTTGTCCAGTAGGTTCCACTGGAAAGTCTTGCGTGGAATCTGCCGAATGGGATTGCTTCGTAGGAAGCCACCATTTTTACCCAGAACCCTTGTGCATTGATGCACTGAGACTTGGTTCGGTTTTAGGAGGTTCCTGACTAGCTCGGATAACTCCCTGGCTTTCTCCTCTGGGAGAAACACCTTCTTTCTGGACTGTGTCCAGGATCATCCCTAGGAACAGAAGACAAGTCGTCGGAACCAGCTGCGATTTTGGAATATTGAGAATCCAATCGTGCTGCCGCAACACTACCTGATATAGTGTTACACCGATCTCCAACTGTTCCCTGGATCTTACCCTTATCAGGGAATCGTCCAAGTAACGGATAACTAAAATTCCCTTCCTTCGAAGGAATATCATCATTACGGTCATTACTTCAGTAAAGACCCGGGGTGCCGTGGACCATCCCTACGGCAGCGTCCGAACTGATAGTGACAGTTCTGTACCATAACCTGAAATACCCTTGGTGAGAAGGGTAAATTTTGACATGAAGGTAAGCATCCTTGATGTCCCGAGACATCATGTAGTCCCCTTCTTCCAGGTTTGCAATCACTGCTCTGAGTGACTCAATTTTGAATTTGAACCTCTGTATGCAAGTGTTCAAAGATTTTAGATTTTAGATTTTAAAATCGGTCTCCCCGAGCCGTCTGGCTTCGGTACCACAATAGTGTGGAATAATACCCCGTTCCCTGTTGCAGGAGGGGTACCTTGATTATCACCTGCTGGGAATACAGCTTGTGAATGGTTTCCAAAACTGCCTCCCTGTCAGCGGGAGACGTCGGTAAAACAGACCTTTGGAAACGGCGAGGGGGATACGTCTCGAATTCCAATTTGTACCCCTGAAATATTACCAGAAGGATCCAGGGGTCTACTTGCGAGTGAGCCCACTGCGCACTGAAATTCATTGAGAACGGGACCCCACCGTGCCTGAACTTGTAAAGCCCTAGCGTCATACTGAGGGCTTGGCAGAGGCGGAAAAGAGTTTCTGTTCCTTGGAACTGGCTGATCTCTGCAGCCATTTTCCTCTCCCTCTGTCACGAGCAGAAAAGAGGAACCCTTTTGTCCGCTTGCCAACCAGGCCTGCGCCTGATAATACGGCGTCTTATTTTGAGAGGCGACCTGGGGTACATCCCCTCTTTTAAGGCAATACTTCCAAATGCCGTTTGGAATCCGCATCACCTGACCACTTTACTGGTATAATTGGACAACGCACTTATACTTGATGCCAGTCGGCAAATATTCCGCTGTGCATCATGCATATATAGAAATGCATCTTTTAATTGCTCTATAGGCAATAATATACTGTCCTTATCTAGGATATCATATTTCCAGTCAGGGAATCCGACCACGCCAACCCAGCACTGCACATCCAGGCTGAGGCGATTGCTGGTCGCAGTATAACACCAGTATGTGTGTAAATACATTTTAGGATACCCTCCTGCTTTCTATCAGCAGGATCCTTAAGGGCGGCCATCTCAAGAGAGGGTAGAGCCCTTGTTCTTACAAGCGTGTGAGCGCCTTATCCCCCCTAGGGGGTGTTTCCCAACGCACCCTAACCTCTGGCGGGAAAAGGTATACTGCCAATAACTTTTTAGAAATTATCAATTGTTATCGGGGGGAAACCCACGCATTTTATTTCTCAGATTCAGGAAAACTACAGGACGTTTTTCCTCACCAACATAATACCCCTTTTTTTTTTTTTGGTGGTATTCATATTATCAGAAAAGTGTAAACTTTTTTCATTGCCTCAATCATGCAATGTGTGGCCCTATTTGGAAATCACGGTTGTCTCTTCACCGTCGACACAGGAATCAGTATCCGTGTCGGCGTCTGTATCTGAGGTAACGGGCGCTTTAGAGCCCCTATATGAGACGTCTGGACATGCACAAGCTGAGTAGCCGGCTGTCTCATGTCAACCACTGTCTTTTATACAAAGCTGACACTGTCACGCAATTTCCACAGTACATCCACTCAGGTGTCGACCCCCCAGGGGGTGACAACACTATTACAGACACTCTACTCCGTCTCCTCATCATTTTTCTCCTCATACATGTCGACACAAACGTACCGACACACAGCACACACACAGGGAATGCTCTGATAGAGGACAGGACCCCACTAGCCCTTTGGGGAGACAGAGGGAGAGTTTGCCAGCACACACCAGAGCGCTATATATATACAGGGATAACCTTATATAAGTGTTTTTCCCTTTATAGCTGCTGTATTGTTTATACTGCGCCTAATTTGTGCCCCCCTCTCTTTTTTAACCCCTTTCTGTAGTGTAGTGACTGCAGGGGAGAGCCAGGGAGCTTCCCTCCAACTGAGCTGTGAGGGAAAATGGCGCCAGTGTGCTGAGGAGATAGGCTCCGCCCCTTTCTCGGCGTCCTTATCATCCGTTTTCTTGTATGTTTTGGCAGGGGTTAAATGCATCCATATAGCCCAGGAGTTATATGTGATGCATTTATTTTAGCCATAAAAGGTTTTCTAACGATTTATTGCGTCTCAGGGCGCTGCCCCCCCAGCGCCCTGCACCCTCAGTGACCGGAGTGTGAAGTGTGCTGAGAGCAATGGCGCACAGCTGCGGTGCTGTGCGCCTACCTTTATCTGAAGACAGGAAAGTCTTCTGCCGCCGATTTTTCCGGACCTCTTCGCTCTTCTGGCTCTGTAAGGGGGCCGGCGGCGCGGCTCCGGTGACCCATCCAGGCTGAACCTGTGATCGTCCCTCTGGAGCTAATGTCCAGTAGCCTAAGAAGCCCAATCCACTCTGCACGCAGGTGAGTTCGCTTCTTCTCCCCTTAGTCCCTCGATGCAGTGAGCCTGTTGCCAGCAGGTCTCACTGAAAATAATAAACCTAAACTAAAACTTTCACAAAGAGCTCAGGAGAGCCCCTAGTGTGCACCCTTCTCGTCGGGCACAGAAATCTAACTGAGGCTTGGAGGAGGGTCATAGGGGGAGGAGCCAGTGCACACCAGGTGATCCTAAAGCTTTCTTTAGATGTGCCCTGTCTCCTGCGAAGCCGCTATTCCCCATGGTCCTTACGGAGTTCCCAGCATCCACTAGGACGTCAGAGAAATTAGGGAAAGATCAAGATCCACTTCCACCTCGTGCTGAAGCTGCTGCCACTAGTCATGGCCGAGACGATGAAATGCCAGCAACGTCGTCTGCCAAGGCCGATGCCCAATGTCATAGTACAGAGCATGTCAAATCCAAAACACCAAATATCAGTAAAAAAAGGACTCCAAAACCTAAAATAAAATTGTCGGAGGAGAAGCGTAAACTTGCCAATATGCCATTTACCACACGGAGTGGCAAGGAACGGCTGAGGCCCTGGCCTATGTTCATGGCTAGTGGTTCAGCTTCACATGAGGATGGAGGCACTCAGCCTCTCGCTAGAAAAATGAAAAGACTCAAGCTGGCAAAAGCAGTAGCACCGCAAAGAACTGTGCGTTCTTCGAAATCCCAAATCCACAAGGAGAGTCCAATTGTGTCGGTTGCGATGCCTGACCTTCCCAACACTGGACGTGAAGAGCATGCGCCTTCCACCATTTGCACGCCCCCTGCAAGTGCTGGAAGGAGCACCCGCAGTCCAGTTCCTGATAGTCAGATTGAAGATGTCAGTGTTGAAGTACACCAGGATGAGGAGGATATGGGTGTTGCTGGCGCTGGGGAGGAAATTGACCAGGAGGATTCTGATGGTGAGGTGGTTTGTTTAAGTCAGGCACCCGGGGAGACACCTGTTGTCCGTGGGAGGAATATGGCCGTTGACATGCCTGGTGAAAATACCAAAAAAATCAGCTCTTCGGTGTGGAACTATTTCAACAGAAATGCGGACAACAGGTGTCAAGCCGTGTGTTCCCTTTGTCAAGCTGTAATAAGTAGGGGTAAGGACTAGTGATGAGCGCCTGAAATTTTTCGGGTTTTGTGTTTTGGTTTTGGGTTCGGTTCCGCGGCCGTGTTTTGGGTTCGACCGCGTTTTGGCAAAACCTCACCGAATTTTTTTTGTCGGATTCGGGTGTGTTTTGGATTCGGGTGTTTTTTTCAAAAAACCCTAAAAAAACAGCTTAAATCATAGAATTTGGGGGTCATTTTGATCCCATATTATTATTAACCTCAAAAACCATAATTTCCACTCATTTTCAGTCTATTCTGAATACCTCACACCTCACAATATTATTTTTAGTGCTAAAATTTGCACCAAGGTCGCTGGATGACTAAGCTAAGCGACCCTAGTGGCCGACACAAACACCTGGCCCATCTAGGAGTGGCACTGCGGTGTCACGCAGGATGTCCCTTCCAAAAAACCCTCCCCAAACAGCACATGACGCAAAGAAAAAAAGAGGCGCAATGAGGTAGCTGTGTGAGTAAGATTAGCGACCCTAGTGGCCGACACAAACACCGGGCCCATTTAGGAGTGGCACTGCAGTGTCACGCAGGATGTCCCTTCCAAAAAACCCTCCCCAAACAGCACATGACGCAAAGAAAAAAAGAGGCGCAATGAGGTAGCTGTGTGAGTAAGATTAGCGACCCTAGTGGCCGACAAAAACACCGGGCCCATCTAGGAGTGGCACTGCAGTGTCACGTAGGATGTCCCTTCCAAAAACCCTCCCCAAACAGCACATGACGCAAAGAAAAAAAGAGGCGCAATGAGGTAGCTGTGTGAGTAAGATTAGCGACCGTAGTGGCCGACACAAACACCGGGCCCATTTAGGAGTGGCACTGCAGTGTCACGCAGGATGTCCCTTCCAAAAAACCCTCCCCAAACAGCACATGACGCAAAGAAAAAAAGAGGCGCAATGAGGTAGCTGTGTGAGTAAGATTATCGACCCTAGTGGCCGACACAAACACCGGGCCCATCTAGGAGTGGCACTGCAGTGTCACGCAGGATGTCCCTTCCAAAAAACCCTCCCCAAACAGCACATGACGCAAAGAAAAAAAGAGGCGCAATGAGGTAGCTGTGTGAGTAAGATTAGCGACCGTAGTGGCCGACACAAACACCGGGCCCATTTAGGAGTGGCACTGCAGTGTCACGCAGGATGTCCCTTCCAAAAAACCCTCCCCAAACAGCACATGACGCAAAGAAAAAAAGAGGCGCAATGAGGTAGCTGTGTGAGTAAGATTAGCGACCCTAGTGGCCGACACAAACACCGGGCCCATTTAGGAGTGGCACTGCAGTGTCACGCAGGATGTCCCTTCCAAAAAACCCTCCCCAAACAGCACATGACGCAAAGAAAAATAAAAGAAAAAAGAGGTGCAAGATGGAATTGTCCTTGGGCCCTCCCACCCACCCTTATGTTGTATAAACAAAACAGGACATGCACACTTTAACCAACCCATCATTTCAGTGACAGGGTCTGCCACACGACTGTGACTGATATGACGGGTTGGTTTGGACCCCCCCCAAAAAAGAAGCAATTAATCTCTCCTTGCACAAACTGGCTCTACAGAGGCAAGATGTCCACCTCATCATCATCCTCCGATATATCACCGTGTACATCCCCCTCCTCACAGATTATCAATTCGTCCCCACTGGAATCCACCATCTCAGCTCCCTGTGTACTTTGTGGAGGCAATTGCTGCTGGTCAATGTCTCCGCGGAGGTATTGATTATAATTCATTTTAATGAACATCATCTTCTCCACATTTTCTGGATGTAACCTCGTACGCCGATTGCTGACAAGGTGAGCGGCGGCACTAAACACTCTTTCGGAGTACACACTTGTGGGAGGGCAACTTAGGTAGAATAAAGCCAGTTTGTGCAAGGGCCTCCAAATTGCCTCTTTTTCCTGCCAGTATAAGTATGGACTGTGTGACGTGCCTACTTGGATGCGGTCACTCATATAATCCTCCACCATTCTTTCAATGGGGAGAGAATCATATGCAGTGACAGTAGACGACATGTCCGTAATCGTTGTCAGGTCCTTCAGTCCGGACCAGATGTCAGCATCAGCAGTCGCTCCAGACTGCCCTGCATCACCGCCAGCGGGTGGGCTCGGAATTCTGAGCCTTTTCCTCGCACCCCCAGTTGCGGGAGAATGTGAAGGAGGTGATGTTGACAGGTCGCGTTCCGCTTGACTTGACAATTTTCTCACCAGCAGGTCTTTCAACCCCAGCAGACTTGTGTCTGCCGGAAAGAGAGATCCAAGGTAGGCTTTAAATCTAGGATCGAGCATGGTGGCCAAAATGTAGTGCTCTGATTTCAACAGATTGACCACCCGTGAATCCTTGTTAAGCGAATTAAGGGCTCCATCCACAAGTCCCACATGCCTAGCGGAATCGCTCCGTGTTAGCTCCTCCTTCAATGTCTCCAGCTTCTTCTGCAAAAGCCTGATGAGGGGAATGACCTGACTCAGGCTGGCAGTGTCTGAACTGACTTCACGTGTGGCAAGTTCAAAGGGCAGCAGAACCTTGCACAACGTTGAAATCATTCTCCACTGCGCTTGAGACAGGTGCATTCCACCTCCTATATCGTGCTCAATTGTATAGGCTTGAATGGCCTTTTGCTGCTCCTCCAACCTCTGAAGCATATAGAGGGTTGAATTCCACCTCGTTACCACTTCTTGCTTCAGATGATGGCAGGGCAGGTTCAGTAGTTTTTGGTGGTGCTCCAGTCTTCTGTACGTGGTGCCTGTACGCCGAAAGTGTCCCGCAATTCTTCTGGCCACCGACAGCATCTCTTGCACGCCCCTGTCGTTTTTTAAATAATTCTGCACCACCAAATTCAAGGTATGTGCAAAACATGGGACGTGCTGGAATTTGCCCATATTTAATGCACACACAATATTGCTGGCGTTGTCCGATGCCACAAATCCACAGGAGAGTCCAATTGGGGTAAGCCATTCCGCGATGATCTTCCTCAGTTGCCGTAAGAGGTTTTCAGCTGTGTGCGTATTCTGGAAAGCGGTGATACAAAGCGTAGCCTGCCTAGGAAAGAGTTGGCGTTTGCGAGATGCTGCTACTGGTGCCGCCGCTGCTGTTCTTGCGGCGGGAGTCCATACATCTACCCAGTGGGCTGTCACAGTCATATAGTCCTGACCCTGCCCTGCTCCACTTGTCCACATGTCCGTGGTTAAGTGGACATTGGGTACAGCTGCATTTTTTAGGACACTGGTGACTCTTTTTCTGAGGTCTGTGTACATTTTCGGTATCGCCTGCCTAGAGAAATGGAACCTAGATGGTATTTGGTACCGGGGACACAGTACCTCCAACAAGTCTCTAGTTGGCTCTGCAGTAATGATGGATACCGGAACCACGTTTCTCACCACCCAGGATGCCAAGGCCTCAGTTATCCGCTTTGCAGTAGGATGACTGCTGTGATATTTCATCTTCCTCGCAAAGGACTGTTGGACAGTCAATTGCTTGGTGGAAGTAGTAAAAGTGGTCTTACGACTTCCCCTCTGGGATGACCATCGACTCCCAGCAGCAACAACAGCAGCGCCAGCAGCAGTAGGCGTTACACGCAAGGATGCATCGGAGGAATCCCAGGCAGGAGAGGAATCATCAGAATTGCCAGTGACATGGCCTGCAGGACTATTGGCATTCCTGGGGAAGGAGGAAATTAACACTGAGGGAGTTGGTGGGGTGGTTTGCGTGAGCTTGGTTACAAGAGGAAGGGATTTACTGGTCAGTGGACTGCTTCCGCTGTCACCCAAAGTTTTTGAACTTGTCACTGACTTATTATGAATGCGCTGCAGGTGACGTATAAGGGAGGATGTTCCGAGGTGGTTAACGTCCTTACCCCTACTTATTACAGCTTGACAAAGGGAACACACGGCTTGACACCTGTTGTCCGCATTTCTGTTGAAATACCTCCACACCGAAGAGCTGATTTTTTTGGTATTTTCACCAGGCATGTCAACGGCCATATTCCTCCCACGGACAACAGGTGTCTCCCCGGGTGCCTGACTTAAACAAACCACCTCACCATCAGAATCCTCCTGGTCAATTTCCTCCCCAGCGCCAGCAACACCCATATCCTCCTCATCCTGGTGTACTTCAACACTGACATCTTCAATCTGACTATCAGGAACTGGACTGCGGGTGCTCCTTCCAGCACTTGCAGGGGGCGTGCAAATGGTGGAAGGCGCATGCTCTTCACGTCCAGTGTTGAGAAGGTCAGGCATCGCAACCGACACAATTGGACTCTCCTTGTGGATTTGGGATTTCGAAGAACGCACAGTTCTTTGCGGTGCTACTGCTTTTGCCAGCTTGAGTCTTTTCATTTTTCTAGCGAGAGGCTGAGTGCCTCCATCCTCATGTGAAGCTGAACCACTAGCCATGAACATAGGCCAGGGCCTCAGCCGTTCCTTGCCACTCCGTGTGGTAAATGGCATATTGGCAAGTTTACGCTTCTCCTCCGACAATTTTATTTTAGGTTTTGGAGTCCTTTTTTTACTGATATTTGGTGTTTTGGATTTGACATGCTCTGTACTATGACATTGGGCATCGGCCTTGGCAGACGACGTTGCTGGCATTTCATCGTCTCGGCCATGACTAGTGGCAGCAGCTTCAGCACGAGGTGGAAGTGGATCTTGATCTTTCCCTAATTTTGGAACCTCAACATTTTTGTTCTCCATATTTTAATAGGCACAACTAAAAGGCACCTCAGGTAAACAATGGAGATGGATGGATACTAGTATACAATTATGGACGGACTGCCGAGTGCCGACACAGAGGTAGCTACAGCCGTGGACTACCGTACTGTACTGTGTCTGCTGCTAATATAGACTGGTTGATAAAGAGATGTAGTAGTATGTATGTATAAAGAAGAAAGAAAAAAAAACCACGGGTAGGTGGTATACAATTATGGACGGACTGCCGAGTGCCGACACAGAGGTAGCTACAGCCGTGAACTACCGTACTGTACTGTGTCTGCTGCTAATATAGACTGGTTGATAAAGAGATGTAGTAGTATGTATGTATAAAGAAGAAAGAAAAAAAAACCATGGGTAGGTGGTATACAATTATGGACGGACTGCCGAGTGCCGACACAGAGGTAGCTACAGCCGTGAACTACCGTACTGTACTGTGTCTGCTGCTAATATAGACTGGTTGATAAAGAGATGTAGTAGTATGTATGTATAAAGAAGAAAGAAAAAAAAACCACGGGTAGGTGGTATACAATTATGGACGGACTGCCGAGTGCCGACACAGAGGTAGCTACAGCCGTGGACTACCGTACTGTACTGTGTCTGCTGCTAATATAGACTGGTTGATAAAGAGATGTAGTAGTATGTATGTATAAAGAAGAAAGAAAAAAAAACCACGGGTAGGTGGTATACAATTATGGACGGACTGCCGAGTGCCGACACAGAGGTAGCTACAGCCGTGAACTACCGTACTGTACTGTGTCTGCTGCTAATATAGACTGGTTGATAAAGAGATGTAGTAGTATGTATGTATAAAGAAGAAAGAAAAAAAAACCACGGGTAGGTGGTATACAATTATGGACGGACTGCCGAGTGCCGACACAGAGGTAGCTACAGCCGTGGACTACCGTACTGTACTGTGTCTGCTGCTAATATAGACTGGTTGATAAAGAGATGTAGTAGTATGTATGTATAAAGAAGAAAGAAAAAAAAACCACGGGTAGGTGGTATACAATTATGGACGGACTGCCGAGTGCCGACACAGAGGTAGCTACAGCCGTGAACTACCGTACTGTACTGTGTCTGCTGCTAATATAGACTGGTTGATAAAGAGATGTAGTAGTATGTATGTATAAAGAAGAAAGAAAAAAAAACCACGGGTAGGTGGTATACAATTATGGACGGACTGCCGAGTGCCGACACAGAGGTAGCTACAGCCGTGGACTACCGTACTGTACTGTGTCTGCTGCTAATATAGACTGGTTGATAAAGAGATGTAGTAGTATGTATGTATAAAGAAGAAAGAAAAAAAAACCACGGGTAGGTGGTATACAATTATGGACGGACTGCCGAGTGCCGACACAGAGGTAGCTACAGCCGTGAACTACCGTACTGTACTGTGTCTGCTGCTAATATAGACTGGTTGATAAAGAGATGTAGTAGTATGTATGTATAAAGAAGAAAGAAAAAAAAACCACGGGTAGGTGGTATACAATTATGGACGGACTGCCGAGTGCCGACACAGAGGTAGCTACAGCCGTGGACTACCGTACTGTACTGTGTCTGCTGCTAATATAGACTGGTTGATAAAGAGATGTAGTAGTATGTATGTATAAAGAAGAAAGAAAAAAAAACCTTGGGTAGGTGGTATACAATTATGGACGGACTGCCGAGTTCCGACACAGAGGTAGCTACAGCCGTGAACTACCGTACTGTACTGTGTCTGCTGCTAATATAGACTGGTTGATAAAGAGATGTAGTAGTATGTATGTATAAAGAAGAAAGAAAAAAAAACCACGGGTAGGTGGTATACAATTATGGATGGACTGCCGAGTGCCGACACAGAGGTAGCTACAGCCGTGAACTACCGTACTGTGTCTGCTGCGACTGGATGATAAATAATGATATAAAAAATATATATATATCACTACTGCAGCCGGACAGGTATATATTATATAATGACGGACCTGCTGGACACTGTCTGTCAGCAGAATGAGTTTTTTATAGAATAAAAAAAAAAACACCACACAAGTGAAGTCACACGACGAGTGTTTAACTTTTTCAGGCAATCACAATATAGTATACTACTAACTATACTGGTGGTCAGTGTGGTCAGGTCACTGGTCAGTCACACTGGCAGTGGCACTCCTGCAGCAAAAGTGTGCACTGTTTAATTTTAATATAATATGTACTCCTGGCTCCTGCTATAACCTATAACTGGCACTGCAGTGCTCCCCAGTCTCCCCCACAATTATAAGCTGTGTGAGCTGAGCACAGTCAGATATATATACATAGATGATGCAGCACACTGGGCTGAGCAGTGCACACAGATATGGTATGTGACTGAGTCACTGTGTGTATCGTTTTTTTCAGGCAGAGAACGGATATATTAAATAAAACAAAACTGCACTGTCTGGTGGTCACTGTGGTCAGTCACTAGTAAACTCTGCACTCTCTACACTTCTACAGTACTCCTAAGCTCCAGTAAATCAGGTCAATCTCTCTCTCTCTCTCTCTCTTCTAATCTAAATGGAGAGGACGCCAGCCACGTCCTCTCCCTATCAATCTCAATGCACGTGTGAAAATGGCGGCGACGCGCGGCTCCTTATATAGAATCCGAGTCTCGCGAGAATCCGACAGCGTCATGATGACGTTCGGGCGCGCTCGGGTTAACCGAGCAAGGCGGGAGGATCCGAGTCTGCTCGGACCCGTGAAAAAAACCATGAAGTTCGGGCGGGTTCGGATTCAGAGAAACCGAACCCGCTCATCTCTTGTAAGGACGTTAACCACCTCGGAACATCCTCCCTTATACGTGACCTGCAGCGCATTCATAATAAGTCAGTGACAAGTTCAAAAACTTTGGGTGACAGCGGAAGCAGTCCACTGACCAGTAAATCCCTTCCTCTTGTAACCAAGCTCACGCAAACCACCCCACCAACTCCCTCAGTGTCAATTTCCTCCTTCCCCAGGAATGCCAATAGTCCTGCAGGCCATGTCACTGGCAATTCTGACGAGTCCTCTCCTGCCTGGGATTCCTCCGATGCATCCTTGCGTGTAACGCCTACTGCTGCTGGCGCTGCTGTTGTTGCTGCTGGGAGTCGATGGTCATCCCAGAGGGGAAGTCGTAAGACCACTTTTACTACTTCCACCAAGCAATTGACTGTCCAACAGTCCTTTGCGAGGAAGATGAAATATCACAGCAGTCATCCTACAGCAAAGCGGATAACTGAGGCCTTGGCATCCTGGGTGGTGAGAAACGTGGTTCCGGTATCCATCATTACTGCAGAGCCAACTAGAGACTTGTTGGAGGTACTGTGTCCCCTGTACCAAATACCATCTAGGTTCCATTTCTCTAGGCAGGCGATACCGAAAATGTACACAGACCTCAGAAAAAGAGTCACCAGTGTCCTAAAAAATGCAGCTGTACCCAATGTCCACTTAACCACGGACATGTGGACAAGTGGAGCAGGGCAGGGTCAGGACTATATGACTGTGACAGCCCACTGGGTAGATGTATGGACTCCCGCCGCAAGAACAGCAGCGGCGGCACCAGTAACAGCATCTCGCAAACGCCAACTCTTTCCTAGGCAGGCTACGCTTTGTATCACCGCTTTCCAGAATACACACACAGCTGAAAACCTCTTACGGATACTGAGGAAGATCATCGCGGAATGGCTTACCCCAATTGGACTCTCCTGTGGATTTGTGGCATCGGACAACGCCAGCAATATTGTGTGTGCATTAAATATGGGCAAATTCCAGCACGTCCCATGTTTTGCACATACCTTGAATTTGGTGGTGCAGAATTTTTTAAAAAACGACAGGGGCGTGCAAGAGATGCTGTCGGCGGCCAGAAGAATTGCGGGACACTTTCGGCGTACAGGCACCACGTACAGAAGACTGGAGCACCACCAAAAACTACTGAACCTGCCCTGCCATCATCTGAAGCAAGAAGTGGTAACGAGGTGGAATTCAACCCTCTATATGCTTCAGAGGTTGGAGGAGCAGCAAAAGGCCATTCAAGCCTATACAATTGAGCACGATATAGGAGGTGGAATGCACCTGTCTCAAGCGCAGTGGAGAATGATTTCAACGTTGTGCAAGGTTCTGATGCCCTTTGAACTTGCCACACGTGAAGTCAGTTCAGACACTGCCAGCCTGAGTCAGGTCATTCCCCTCATCAGGCTTTTGCAGAAGAAGCTGGAGACATTGAAGGAGGAGCTAACACGGAGCGATTCCGCTAGGCATGTGGGACTTGTGGATGGAGCCCTTAATTCGCTTAACAAGGATTCACGGGTGGTCAATCTGTTGAAATCAGAGCACTACATTTTGGCCACCATGCTCGATCCTAGATTTAAAGCCTACCTTGGATCTCTCTTTCCGGCAGACACAAGTCTGCTGGGGTTGAAAGACCTGCTGGTGAGAAAATTGTCAAGTCAAGCGGAACGCGACCTATCAACATCTCCTCCTTCACATTCTCCCGCAACTTGGGGTGCGAGGAAAAGGCTCAGAATTCCGAGCCCACCCGCTGGCGGTGATGCAGGGCAGTCTGGAGCGACTGCTGATGCTGACATCTGGTCCGGACTGAAGGACCTGACAACGATTACGGACATGTCGTCTACTGTCACTGCATATGATTCTCTCAACATTGAAAGAATGGTGGAGGATTATATGAGTGACCGCATCCAAGTAGGCACGTCACACAGTCCGTACTTATACTGGCAGGAAAAAGAGGCAATTTGGAGGCCCTTGCACAAACTGGCTTTATTCTACCTAAGTTGCCCTCCCACAAGTGTGTACTCCGAAAGAGTGTTTAGTGCCGCCGCTCACCTTGTCAGCAATCGGCGTACGAGGTTACATCCAGAAAATGTGGAGAAGATGATGTTCATTAAAATGAATTATAATCAATTCCTCCGCGGAGACATTGACCAGCAGCAATTGCCTCCACAAAGTACACAGGGAGCTGAGATGGTGGATTCCAGTGGGGACGAATTGATAATCTGTGAGGAGGGGGATGTACACGGTGATATATCGGAGGATGATGATGAGGTGGACATCTTGCCTCTGTAGAGCCAGTTTGTGCAAGGAGAGATTAATTGCTTCTTTTTTGGGGGGGGTCCAAACCAACCCGTCATATCAGTCACAGTCGTGTGGCAGACCCTGTCACTGAAATGATGGGTTGGTTAAAGTGTGCATGTCCTGTTTTGTTTATACAACATAAGGGTGGATGGGAGGGCCCAAGGACAATTCCATCTTGCACCTCTTTTTTCTTTTATTTTTCTTTGCGTCATGTGCTGTTTGGGGAGGGTTTTTTGGAAGGGCAATCCTGCGTGACACTGCAGTGCCACTCCTAGATGGGCCCGGTGTTTGTGTCGGCCACTAGGGTCGCTTATCTTACTCACACAGTCAGCTACCTCATTGCGCCTCTTTTTTTCTTTGCGTCATGTGCTGTTTGGGGAGGGTTTTTTGGAAGGGCCATCCTGCGTGACACTGCAGTGCCACTCCTAGATGGGCCCGGTGTTTGTGTCGGCCACTAGAGTCGCTTATCTTACTCACACAGTCAGCTACCTCATTGCGCCTCTTTTTTTCTTTGCGTCATGTGCTGTTTGGGGAGGGTTTTTTGGAAGGGCCATCCTGCGTGACACTGCAGTGCCACTCCTAGATGGGCCCGGTGTTTGTGTCGGCCACTAGGGTCGCTTATTTTACTCACACAGTCAGCTACCTCATTGCGCCTCTTTTTTTCTTTGCGTCATGTGCTGTTTGGGGAGGGTTTTTTGGACGGGACATCCTGCGTGACACTGCAGTGCCACTCCTAGATGGGCCCGGTGTTTGTGTCGGCCACTAGGGTCGCTTATCTTACTCACACAGTCAGCTACCTCATTGCGCCTCTTTTTTTCTTTGCGTCATGTGCTGTTTGGGGAGGGTTTTTTGGAAGGGCCATCCTGCGTGACACTGCAGTGCCACTCCTAGATGGGCCCGGTGTTTGTGTCGGCCACTAGGGTCGCTTATCTTACTCACACAGTCAGCTACCTCATTGCGCCTCTTTTTTTCTTTGCGTCATGTGCTGTTTGGGGAGGGTTTTTTGGAAGGGACATCCTGCGTGACACTGCAGTGCCACTCCTAGATGGGCCCGGTGTTTGTGTCGGCCACTAGGGTCGCTTATCTTACTCACACAGCGACCTCGGTGCAAATTTTAGGACTAAAAATAATATTGTGAGGTGTGAGGTATTCAGAATAGACTGAAAATGAGTGGAAATTATGGTTTTTGAGGTTAATAATACTTTGGGATCAAAATGACCCCCAAATTCTATGATTTAAGCTGTTTTTTAGGGTTTTTTGAAAAAAACACCCGAATCCAAAACACACCCGAATCCGACAAAAAAAATTCGGTGAGGTTTTGCCAAAACGCGGTCGAACCCAAAACACGGCCGCGGAACCGAACACAAAACCAAAACACAAAACCCGAAAAATTTCAGGCGCTCATCTCTACTTTATACCAGTGGTTCCCAAACGTTTTTGAGTCACGGCACCCCTAGGCCAAAAGTTTCTTATTGAGAAATTTAGAAACAAATAAATAAACAAAAGTAAAATGTGCTTGTACAGTACTGTACTGTATGTCATCCTTAGGTTCAATTACTGTATGTGGTGAGGGACAAGATTCACTTCTGATTGCCCAAATACTGTACTGTAATTTATGATTGGAAGAACCCAGCACTGATTTTGCCTATTACAGTGACAATAAATATTTGAATTGTTTCTTGATCACCCCTGCAAGCGTCTTTTTTTATTTTTGAGATTTACCAGTGTCTGTGAAACTGATCATACAGTAGATGTGCTACATTTAGCATTCCGAGTTGTTCGCTCGTTGCCGATTTTCGCAACGGAGCGATTAAGGCAAAAATGCGCATGCGCATGGTTCGCAGTGCGCATGCGCTAAGTATTTTAGCACAAAACTTAGTAGATTTACTCACGTCCGAACGAAGAATTTTCATCGTTTAAGTGATATGTAGTGTGATTGACAGGAAGTGGGTGTTTCTGGGCGGAAACTGACCGTTTTCTGGTAGTGTGCGGGAAAACGCAGGCGTGCCAGGATAAAACGCAGGAGTGTCTGGAGAAACGGGGGAGTGGCTGGTCGAACGCAGGGCGTGTTTGTGACGTCAAACCAGGAACGAAACGGGCTGAGCTGATCACAGTGTAGGAGTAAGTCTCGAGCTACTCAGAAACTGCTAAGAATTATTTATTTGCACTTCTGCTAATCTTTCATTCGCAATTCTGCTAAGCGAAGATACACTCCCAGAGCCAGAGGGCGGCGGCCTAGCGTGTGCAATGCTGCTAAAATATGCTAGCGAGCGAACAACTCGGAATGACCCCCACTGTGTGAGGTAAAGTGCATGGCACACTGTGTGAAGTAAAGTGCATTGCAGATGGCATACTGTGAGGTAAAGTACATACAGCACTCTGAATTTCAAAGGTTTTATGTAAAATGGATACTGTATAAGCAAATTCATCTGAGCTGTCTCCATCGTCTATAGAAGCTTCCATGTTATACATTCCTGAGTTGAAGTGCTGAAGCATATTGGTAGTTGGTTTAAAATCCTTGCAACAAATACCCAAGCGTCTTAAACCATATCTGACATAAAGAATACCACATACAGTAAAGTGGTCCTGAATTGCTTCACTGTTGTGTGTCTGGTCAGTGTCTTTGTTGTTGTCATTGTTAAAAACAAATTAGCCCTACTGAATACACACATCCGGCAGCCACAATAGATGTTACCTAAAGTAACCTTACTTAATCTGATTGTGTGGCCTGGAATCCATTGTGTAGGGAAGAATGAGGGGGTTGTATGGCCTGACATCTGATACTGGCTGTATCTACCCAACAGCTAATGCTGTGGCCAATGTGTTTAATACAGGCACCCCTGGACCAATTCCTCCGCCGCCGGCATTTGCGGACCCGCCTCGTCCTGGTAAGACATTTTTGTTAAGTTAAGGCTCATTTCACCACTGTTTCTAAACCTTATTTCCCACCCTGTGCCTCTTATCCTATACCTCCCACTGTGCCTCAGCTTCCCCTTGTCTTTTTAGCCTATCCCTGCTCCTGTGGCTGAGCCTCCCCATGTCTCTGCTGTGGAACATCATGATGTCATGTAAACTGTGCTGTATAGGGTTCCTTGGAGGCCTGGTACAGTACAGTATTTACAGTCATTTATCTTTTTTCCCATAAAACAGGTACCGGACAAGTTCCAGTGCCTATTACAGTGACAATAAATATTTGATCACCCCTGCAAGCGTCTATTTTTATTTTTGAGATTTACGGGCATTGCATAGGAGTCACTTTATAAGTGGGACATAAGGGGCACTCCTGGGGACATAAAGGGCACTACTACTGGGGGCATTTCTTTTATAGGCTCTACTGTACATAAGGGGCACTAACAGTACAGTGGCCATAGCATAAGGGGCAATACTGCTGTGGGCATTGTATAAGGGGTGGAAGAACCCAGCACTGATTTTGCCTATTACAGTGACAATAAATATTTGAATTGTTTCTTGATCACCCCTGCAAGCGTCCTTTTTTATTTTTGAGATTTACCAGTGTCTGTGAAACTGATCATAGATGTGCTAAATTTAGCACATCTACGATCTGATCTGAATTAGGCCCTAGGTGCGATTTGCACCTTGTGAAATGTACAGTAAACCATGAGGGTATGAATGCTTTTGTTTGATTACTGCTGGGGACAAAGGTAATGCTGTGGCCAATGTGTTTAATACAGGCACCCCTGGACCTATTCCTCCGCCGCCGGCATTCGCGGACCCGCCTCGTCTTGGTAAGACATTTTTGTTAAGTTAAGGCTCATTTCACCACTGTTTCTAAACCTTATTCCCCACCCTGTGCCTCTTATCCTACATCTCCCACTGTGCCTCAGCTTCCCCTTGTCTTTTTAGCCTATCCCTGCTCCTGTGGCTGAGCCTCCCCATGTCTCTGCTGTGGAACATCATGATGTCATGTAAACTGTGCTTTATAGGGTTCCTTGGGGGCCTGGAACAGTACAGTATTTACAGTCATTTATCTTTTTACCCATAAAACAGGTACCGGACAAGTTCCAGGACCAGGGCGCTATGGGCCGGACAACCTGACTATGGGTACAGTCATAATAGTGTTATTTTACATGCATACTGTTCATAAACTTTGATAAAGTGCTGTACAGTATACTGTACAGTACTCAACCTGTCTTACTGTTCTAATACTGTACATTGTTTTTTATTTTCACAGACCAACTCCGGCGATTGGTTCTAATTCTGAGGGCGGTAGTCCTTCAAATTTTTCGTTATATTTTACGTTGTTTGTAAAAAAAATTATTTTGTGTTTTTTTCCTTTTAGTTTTTTTATTAAAGTTTTTATATAATTTACAGTTATTTTGTGTTATTATAATTTGTGTTAGTTTCCACCTTAGTACACTAAGGGGGGTATTCAATGCCGGACAAGGGGGCCAGAAGGTTCTGAAAATGGGACTTTTCACACGTTTTATAGGTAAATCATTTACCGGTAAATAATTTTCTCGTAGTCCGTAGAGGATGCTGGGCGCCTGCCCAGCGCTTCGTTTTCCTGCTGTTAATTGGTTCAGTACCACTTTGTTTAGTTGAGCACTGCATTGTTACTCGGTAAGTAATGTTTCAGCCATTGCCAATCAGCTCCTAACTGTCATGGTACAGACTGTTTTTGAAAATGGACAGTTATGAGCAGATTTGCTGGTGCAAATTTTCACTCACAGAGAAATGTATCACAAGGAGGGCTTTCTGTTTGCTAAGAAATGTCATTTACAGTATGACATACACAGTATTGTATGGCTGTCCCTCCCCTCAGACAAACACCATTTCTGCAGACACAAGGGCCCTCATTCCGAGTTGTTCGCTCGGTATTTTTCATCGCATCGCAGTGAAAATCCGCCTAGTACGCATGCGCAATGTTCGCACTGCGACTGCGCCAAGTAACTTTACTATGAAGAAAGTATTTTTACTCACGGCTTTTTCTTCGCTCCGGCGATCGTAATGTGATTGACAGGAAATGGGTGTTACTGGGCGGAAACACGGCGTTTCAGGGGCGTGTGGCTGAAAACGCTACCGTTTCCGGAAAAAACGCAGGAGTGGCCGGGGAAACGGTGGGAGTGCTTGGCCGAACGCTGGGTGTGTTTGTGACGTCAACCAGGAACGACAAGCACTGAAATGATCGCACAGGCAGAGTAAGTCTGGAGCTACTCAGAAACTGCTAAGTAGTTAGTAATCGCAATATTGCGAATACATCGGTCGCAATTTTAAGATGCTAAGATACACTCCCAGTAGGCGGCGGCTTAGCGTGTGTAACTCTGCTAAATTCGCCTTGCGACCGATCAACTCGGAATGAGGGCCAAGATTTCTAAACAATAGAGTTAATCCACTTTACTCTGAATACACATTCAACTGACATTTCTTAGTAAACAGAAAGCCCTCCTTGTGATACATTTCTCTGTGAGTGAAAATGACATTTCTTAAAGCAACCAAAGAGGTTACTGCATATGGAGTTTGGCCTGCATGCTACAGTAGATCTCTCTGCCCTGCTTAGCCCTGCTTCATGTAAGAGAGAGAGAGAGGAATAAATTTGCAATGCACACCACCAAATACAAATTATTATTATATTAAACAAAAACAAAACAAAATAAATACATTTTACACATTATCAGCTATTCTATAAAATAATATATTTGCTATTGAAAGCAACTGGCGGATTCTCCGGAGTAGCACTGTAAAAAAAAAAAAAAAAAAAATGGACAGTATTAGAGCATTAATACAGGTTCAGTTTTTGAATAGTATGCATGTAAAAATAAGAATTTACTCACCGGTAATTCTATTTCTCGTAGTCCGTAGTGGATGCTGGGTACTCCGTAAGGACCATTGGGTATAGACGGGCTCTGCAGGAGACTGGGCACTCTTAAAAGAAAGATTAGGTACTATATCTGGTGTGCACTGGCTCCTCCCTCTATGCCCCTCCTCCAGACCTCAGTTAGGGAAACTGTGCCCGGAAGAGCTGACATTACTAGGAAAGGATTTGGAATCCAGGGTAAGACTCATACCAGCCACACCAATCACACCGTACAACTTGTGATAACTACTGTATACCCAGTTAACAGTATGAAAACAATAATGAGCCTCAGTAACAGATGGCTCAAAACAATAACCCTTTAGTTATGCAATAACTATATACAGGTACATGTGTTGCACGGTCTTAAGTGGCTCAAACCAATGTGATTTTAGGAAATCCAACACCACGTTGAGATCCCAAGGTGCCACTGGAGGCACAAAAGGAGGCTGAATATGCAGCACTCCCTTAACAAACGTCTTAACTTCAGGCAGTGAAGCCAGTTCTTTTTGAAAGAAAATAGACAGTGCCGAAATCTGGACTTTTATGGATCCCAATTTCAGGCCCATAGTCACTCCTGCCTGTAGGAAGTGCAGAAATCGACCCAGCTGGAATTCTTCCGTTGGGGCCTTCCTGGCCTCACACCAAGCAACATATTTTCGCCATATGCGATGATAATGTTTCGCTGTCACATCCTTCCTAGCCTTTATCAGCGTAGGAATGACTTCATCTGGAATGCCCTTCTCCGCTAGGATCCGGCGTTCAACCGCCATGCCGTCAAACGCAGCCGCGGTAAGTCTTGGAACAGACAGGGCCCCTGCTGTAGCAGGTCCAAGTTCTTCTTGGCCAATCCGGAACGATGAATATTGTCCTTACTCCTCTCTTTGGGTATGAGAGGAAGAGGAGGGAACACATACACCGACTGGTACACCCACGGTGTCACCAGAGCATCCACAGCTATCGCCTGAGGGTCCCTTGACCTGGCGCAATATCTTTTTAGCTTTTTGTTGAGGCGGGACGCCATCATGTCCACCTGTGGTCGTTCCCACCGGTGTACAATCATTGTAACGCTTCTTCACACACTTCATTCAACTCATCTGATGGGGGAAAAACCACCGGTTGCTTTTTCTCCCCAAACTTAATACCCTTTTTAGTGGTACCTGGGTTAATGTCAGAAATGTGCAACACATCTTTCATTGCCGTAATCATGCATCAGATGGCCCTTGTGGAATGTACATTAGTCTCGTCCTCGTCGACACTGGAGTCGGACTCCGTGTCGACATCTGTGTCTGCCATCTGAGGTAGCGGTCGTTTTTGAGCCCCTGATGGCCTGTGAGATGCCTGGGCAGGCACTGGCTGAGAAGCCGGCTGTCCCACAGCTGTTATGTCATCAAACCTTTTATGCAAGGAGCTGACACTGTCGTGTAATACCTTCCACATATCCATCCACTCTGGTGTCGGCCCCGCAGGGGGTGACATCACACTTATCGGCACCTGCTCCGCCTCCACATTTTTTACAGTATTTCTTTTAAGAGTGCCCAGTCTCCTGCGGAGCCCGTCTATACCCCATGGTCCTTACGGAGTACCCAGCATCCACTAGGACGTCGGAGAAATGACATTAGGCACAGGGTGGGGGAATAAGGTTTAGAAACAGTGGTGAAATGAGCCTTAACTTAACAAAAAGTGTCTTACCGGGACGAGCCGGGTCCGCCGGTCCCGGTGAATGGGTCAGTGAGGTTGGGGTGGATGAGCCCGATGTCAATGATGGAGCAGGCGTAGCTGTGAAAAAAAGTGCACTGTCAGTTTAATAATGTACACTGCACATGTGGTGTTTTATTTAAATCACAGTAAAGAAGGTACAGTACAGTTAAGAACTCAGAAGTCTAGGTTTAGTATTCTACCGTAGATCTCATGGGGCCAGAGCCTGCCACATGTACCAAAACAAACCCGTTACAATTTACACAGACTCCAAATATGCCCATGGCGTTGTCCACGACCATGAAGTTATTTGGGCAAGAAGAGGCTTTGTAGGAGCCGATGGAAAAGGCATTTCCCATGCACAACTTATCACAAACCTCCTCCATGCCATCACACTGCCCTCTGACATTGCAATTTTGCACTGTAGGGCCCATACTGGTGGCAAGGACGACATATCAGAAGGAAATGCCCTTGCTGACAAAACTGCCAAAGAAGCAGCTCTACAACCCATTGCCCAGTCCCATATGACTGTCATGACCCCCCCTGCCATTAATGATCAATATCTTATCACGGAGCTACAGGCCACAGCCTCCAACAAGGATTTGGATGACTGGATATATCCTGTATTGCAGAAAAATCCCAAATCAGGATTAATCTGCAAAGAGGGGAAACCTTGTATACCCCAAACAAGTGCCCCTTTGTTCATTGCTCATTACCATGGGGTAGGACATCATAGCAAGAACACCACAGCCTTACTTTTAAGCAAAGACTTTTATATCACTGATGTTAAAACACTGGTAGATCATTACGTCAGTAGATGTGTTACCTGTCTACGCAAGGTGATTTAGAACTTATAAAGGAAGAATATGTGAGGTCCCTCATCAGCAAATTAGATGAAATTGAACACAAGGTTGTTTGTAAAAATCCTTTTAATCCACAGGAACCGACACATCCTTTTCAGGTCGGAGACAAAGTCGTTGTGAAAGTGCTCCCGAGGAATAAAGGTCCAGGAGATTTCACCTATGGTCCAGAGACGGAAGTCGTGGCAGTGACCAGGACGGCTGTCCTCACTGAAGACGGGCCCACGTGGATACACGCATCCCGAGTAAAGAAGATACCCAGCCCAAATCGCGAAGCAAGTCAAGGAGATTCCAGCGAGGTACTAACCGGGGCAGACAGCCCTGACCTCCAACATGGAGAAGCAGACGATGCAGAAAAAGAACAAGATGCCTATCTATGGCCAGGGGACTATGCCGATAGCCCTCATGGTCCTCACTTGCCAAGCTACAGCTGAAGTAGACATTACACAAAACTCTGGCATTTACACATTCTGGTACAACTCCTCCAACACTGAGGTTGCTACTTATAAAATAGACTTTTGCAATTTTGGCCCATGCCTCAGAAAACATTATGAATGGGGATGTGACCAGTATGGAACACGTAATACCCCCAATGAAGCTTATATTTGTGTTACTAGTAAATATTGGGGTGATAAATGTGCGTATTGGGGATCAGTGGGATGGAATTCTGGTCATAGTTATGGATATCAGCCCAAGGAGGCTTTCTCAAGTAAAGACAAACATGGCGAGTCCCTGCTTACCCGTCTTACCCTTTATAGACAAAACAGATGTGATAGTAAATTCATATTAAGCATAAGACATCCCCAGTCTACTGATGCAGGCACCTATGTCCTGGGTGAATCCTTTTTTATAAATCCATCCCTTACACAATTCTTGTTACAGGATATGTTTAACAATGAAAAGTATGCCCAGCTCAAGTCCCCTAAACCACGCCCCAACCTCTTGAGACCTCATATAACCACCTTCCAGTTAATGATTGCTATAGACAACCCCACTTTTGAAGACACTATGGCCATTGAAACTGGGTTTTCAGATATTAATCTTTGGGTAGAATGGATGAGATATAATGCCAAGAAACATAATATGACTAATTGTTATGTATGTGGTAAATCTAGACCCCATCTGGGAACAGTCCCTCTAAATATCCCCTTAGACCAAGAAAGCTGTTTCTTTAGTTTATACAATGACACAGAAACTAATGAAGGTTCCCCTACCTCAAACACTGCTCCCACACATAGAAGAAAAAGGGAAACTCCAGTGGGTAGCTTCGATCCACATGTTTATATTGACACAATTGGGGTCCCAAGAGGGGTGCCAGACGAATTCAAAGCTAGAGATGAAGTAGCTGCAGGATTTGAATCCTTAATCCCTATAATAACTGTCAATAAAAATGTTGCATGGATCAATAATATCTACTATAATCAGCAGAGATTTGTAAATGACACAAAAGATGCTCTTAAGGGTCTTTCTGAGCAACTAGAAGCCACTTCCCAGATGACATTCCAAAACCAAATGGCCCTTGATATGATACTAGCAAAAAAGGTGGTACTTGTGTTTACATTAGTAAGGTAGAAGGGTGTTGTACCTATATACCTGACAATACTGGCCCTAATGGTAAAGTTACCCTAGCCATAAAAAAACTAGATGATTTATCCATAGAGCTAAAAAAAAAAGAATTCAGGTATTGATAACCCATGGAGCCAATACTTTGGTTGGTTTGAAAATTGTAAACAGGGTCTTGTTCAACTAGGAATCTACATATTGATTGTGATAGCAATTTTTTGTGTTGTTTTCTTTTGCATTATACCCTGCTGCAGAAAACTCGCCACAAAAGGTATTGAAAACTCGCTTATGTATGAAGCCGTCCTTACAATCCCTCCTAACTCCCCTGCAGCCTATAAGCAATACCTAACTGAATATAGAAATAAAATGCTCCATGTAAAGAATCATGTTATTTAAATATATGATTCTAAGAGGGGATTGAAGGGTTAAACATGCTATATGAATTGTTATGTGTTTGAATAGACACGTACGCACTCTCTACAGGGTACCCTTATCTGTTCATACAATACAAGGCTTGTCTGTGTCTCCTCTTCAGGGAGAGTTACATTCCAGACTAAACCTGTTATCTCTATTTCTACTTCTGTTACCAATCTTCCCAGAGGTTTTTGTATTCTGCCCAGTAACTACTAACGAGCCAATAAGAGTGTAACACATGTCAGTTACACCCATGTACGTTGTCTTTATAAACCTTTGTTAACCATATAATAAAGCAGAGTGACTCTTAACCCTCAACTGTGTGTTTTATGTATGGGGCTAGGAGCTGCTCTCACTGGTACCAAAGAGATGATTACATCGAGGGGGCACAAAAAGGGTTAAATCCCTTCAGGGCCCTAAACAAAATGAGACCTACAGGGCCCTAAGCAGATTCTTTGGTTAACTTGTTATACTGTAAATCCCCCACTGTGTACTGTAGTGTAGAGACAGTATTCTTAAAAGTTGAATACAGTACAGTCAGTAATGTATAGTACAGTAGTTCTTACATGGTAGTGCAGGAGTGTCGGGCCACTCCTCAGATTCCTCCTCTGGTAGTATGGGGGAATGTACTGTGGATACAGAAATGTTCGGTCACTTTCCAAAATGATAGTAATACAGTACAGCATACAGAAATATTATAAAATATCATACGGCAGCACATGTGAACACCAATAAAGTACAGTAAAAAGATTATTGATACTGGAGACCAAAAACATTACATTACATTACAGTGCAGTACTTACAGCCTGGGGGAGGCCTGCTGTATGCAGGAGGTAGTGCTGCTGCCACCTCCTCATCCGAGGAGCTGGATGCACAGTACAGTGGTGGTTCTGGGCTGGTCCACCCACCACTGTCCGTGCTAGGGCCCGAGGGGCTGGCTGGCCTGGCTTCCTCCTGCTGGACTGTTGAAAAAAATGGCGGATGTGTGTATTCAGTAGGGCTAATTTGTTTTTAACAATGACAACAACAAAGACACTGACCAGACACACAACAGTGAAGCAATTCAGGACCACTTTACTGTATGTGGTATTCTTTATGTCAGATATGGTTTAAGACGCTTGGGTATTTGTTGCAAGGATTTTAAACCAACTACCAATATGCTTCAGCACTTCAACTCAGGAATGTATAACATGGAAGCTTCTATAGACGATGGAGACAGCTCAGATGAATTTGCTTATACAGTATCCATTTTACATAAAACCTTTGAAATTCAGAGTGCTGTATGTACTTTACCTCACAGTATGCCATCTGCAATGCACTTTACTTCACACAGTGTGCCATGCACTTTACCTCACACAGTGGGGGTCATTCCGAGTTGTTCGCTCGCTAGCATATTTTAGCAGCATTGCACACGCTAGGCTGCCGCCCTCTGGCTCTGGGAGTGTATCTTCGCTTAGCAGAATTGCGAATGAAAGATTAGCAGAAGTGCAAATAAATAATTCTTAGCAGTTTCTGAGTAGCTCGAGACTTACTCCTACACTGTGATCAGCTCAGCCCGTTTCGTTCCTGGTTTGACGTCACAAACACGCCCTGCGTTCGGCCAGCCACTCCCCCGTTTCTCCAGACACTCCTGCGTTTTATCCTGGCACGCCTGCGTTTTCCCGCACACTACCAGAAAACGGTCAGTTTCCGCCCAGAAACACCCACTTCCTGTCAATCACACTACATATCACTTAAACGATGAAAATTCTTCGTTCGGACGTGAGTAAATCTACTAAGTTTTGTGCTAAAATACTTAGCGCATGCGCACTGCGAACCATGCGCATGCGCATTTTTGCCTTAATCGCTCCGTTGCGAAAATCGGCAACGAGCGAACAACTCGGAATGCTAAATGTAGCACATCTACTGTATGATCAGTTTCACAGACACTGGTAAATCTCAAAAATAAAAAAAGACGCTTGCAGGGGTGATCAAGAAACAATTCAAATATTTATTGTCACTGTAATAGGCAAAATCAGTGCTGGGTTCTTCCAATCATAAATTACAGTACAGTATTTGGGCAATCAGAAGTGAATCTTGTCCCTCACCACATACAGTAATTGAACCTAAGGATGACATACAGTACAGTACTGTACAAGCACATTTTACTTTTGTTTATTTATTTGTTTCTAAATTTCTCAATAAGAAACTTTTGGCCTAGGGGTGCCGTGACTCAAAAACGTTTGGGAACCACTGGTATAAAGAGTACCCAATAAAGAGAGTACAAGACTTACTGCTTGTGGCGCTGGTCCCCGCTATGGCAGAGAACGAGTGGCGCCGGGCCCTTCGCCACCTTCTCTGCTGCTGGGCCCTTCGCAATCTTATCCGCTGCTGACGCCCTGGGTACAAAAAGGAACGTACAGTGCCCTTAGATACAGTACATTACTGCACATACTGAATGCAGTAACAGTAAATAATGGCTGAGGAGGTGCTTAGGTACACGGTCGACCACTAATTAGAAGCCTTACTGTAGGACTTAATGTTTAATGGGCATTGTGGTGTGTGGCATAATGTATCACGAACATTGCGGTGTGTCATAATGTGTCACAGGCACTGGTGTTTCTATAATGGGTGCAACGTCACAGGTGCTGTTAAAACTAATTTTCACAGAGTTCTGCGCATGCGCAGTAGAGAAATCTCTGTGAAAATGGCCGCCGCGCCATTTTCCCGGAGATCTGTGCATGTGCAGTAGAGTCTGAGCCCTCTACTGCGAGGGGACACGGTGCACTAATTGGGGTTCCCCGTCATTTTCCGAACAAAACAACACCAAAAACAAAAAAACAAAACTCATGTTGACTTTCCAACCCTGTCGACCTAGGTACTGTCGACCAATAATGGTCGACCTAAACATTGTTGACCTAGTTACTGTCGATTCTATGATCCACACCTACTGTATATCATGGGCATTGTAGTATGTGGTATAATGTTTCAGGGGATTGCAGTGTGTGGCATAATGTATAAGGGGCATTGCGGTGTGTGGCATAGGGTATAACGAGCATTGCGGTATGGTGTGTGGCGTCCGGGCATGGTTCCGTTATGAATGGTCGACCATGTTAAGGTTGACCATTTTCATGTGTCAATTATGAGTCCATGTCGACCATGTCACTGTCGACCAATAGTGGTAGACCTAATGACTGTCGACCTTAACATGGTCGCCCATCCAAACAGATTCCTTCGGGCACAATTTCTAAACTGACGTCTGGAGGAGAGGCATAGAGGGAGGGGCCAGCCCACACGTTTAAAGTCATTTAGTGCCGATTGCTCCTACAGACCTGTCTATACCCCATGGTACTAAATGGACCCCAGTATCCTCTAGGACATTAGAGAAATGTACATTACTTAAATACTGTACATGAGTAATAATGTGCAGTACTGGACTGTACTTACTCCTCAGGGACAGCCGCAGTAATTCCAGTTTCCTGGGCTCCCTGGTGACCAGATCACTCCACTTCCTCTGGAGTGACCTGAGGCTGCGGGACTGGCCATATTTTACACGGATCTCACGACGGGCTTTATTGTAAGCCCGCCGCTTCTCCGAGTTCGTAGCAAATGGCCGGTCCCGCCACCTAAGCAGGATCAGAAGCTCCCCTTTCAAGTAGCGTCTCCCTGCCATTTTTGCCTGATGCCGGATGCAGTCCGCAAACCAAGGATTGAATCTGTAGCCCACAATGCGTGCAAACTGAATTTGCTTCCCCACCGCCTGCAATGTGTTGTACCCATAACGGATTTTATCCGGTGTCTGTGTACAAAACATAATGGAGCCCAGCTGGAAATAATAAACAGACCAAACAAGTGTATTTCTTTAAAAAAAAACATATAAAAATAAATTCACCCCCCAAAAAAAAAACTCTGGTGTCAACAGGATTTGAACACAGGACGCACAGATTGCAAGCAGACACTGTAACCACTATGCCACTGCTGACCATGTTCTGTGTTGGCACTCCAGGTAAATATATGATGTGATATGATGTGTTGTACTATTAACGGATTTTGTCCGGTGTCTGTGTACAAACCATAATGGATGGTCACCAAGATGTCACATTAATGACATAGTGATCCAGTGGCATTGTGCATTACATATTTAGGGCTATTTGAAGCAAATGAACCGGAAAAGAAGTTCGTAGCAAATGGCCGGTCCCGCCACCTAAGCAGGATCAGAAGCTCCCCCCTGAAGTAGCGTCTCCCTGCCATTTTTGCCTGATGCCGGATGCAGTCCGCAAACCAAGGATTGAATCTCTAGCCCACAATGCGTGCAAACTGAATTTGCTTCCCCACCGCCTGCAATGTGTTGTACCCATAACGGATTTAATCCGGTGTCTGTGTACAAAACATAATGGAGCCCAGCTGGAAATAATAAACAGACCAAACAAGTGTATTTCTTTAAAAAAAAACATATAAAAATAAATTCACCCCCCAAAAAAAAACTCTGATGTCAACGGGATTCAAACACAGGACGCACGGATTGCAAGCAGACACTGTAACCACTATGCCACTGCTGACCATGTTCTGTGTTGGCACTCCAGGTAAATATATGATGTGATGTGATGTGTTGTACTATTAACGGATTTTGTCCGGTGTCTGTGTACAAACCATAATGGATGGTCACCAAGATGTCACATTAATGACATAGTGATCCAGTGGCATTGTGCATTACATATTTAGGGCTATTTGAAGCAAATGAACCAGAAAAGAAGTTGGTAGCAAATGGCCGGTCCCGCCACCTAAGCAGGATCAGAAGCTCCCCCCTGAAGTAGCGTCTCCCTGCCATTTTTGCCTGATGCCGGATGCAGTCCGCAAACCAAGGATTGAATCTGTAGCCCACAATGCGTACAAACTGAATTTGCTTCCCCACCGCCTGCAATGTTTTGTACCCATAACGGATTTTATCCGGTGTCTGTGTACAAAACATAATGGAGCCCAGCTGGAAATAATAAACAGACCAAACAAGTGTATTTCTTTAAAAAAAAACATATAAAAATAAATTCACCCAAAAAAAAAAAAACTCTTGTGTCAACAGGATTCAAACACAGGACGCACAGATTGCAAGTGGACACTGTAACCACTATGCCACTGCTTACCACAATATGACTCAGCACTCCAGGTAAATATTAGAGATGAGCGCCGGAAATTTTTCGGGTTTTGTGTTTTGGTTTTGGGTTCGGTTCCGCGGCCGTGTTTTGGGTTCGACCGCGTTTTGGCAAAACCTCACCGAATTTTTTTTGTCGGATTCGGGTGTGTTTTGGATTCGGGTGTTTTTTTTTAAAAAACACTAAAAAACAACTTAAATCATAGAATTTGGGGGTCATTTTGATCCCAAAGTATTATTAACCTCAAAAACCATAATTTACACTCATTTTCAGTCTATTCTGAATACCTCACACCTCACAATATTATTTTTAGTCCTAAAATTTGCACCTAGGTCGCTGGATGACTAAGCTAAGCGACCCTAGTGGCCGACACAAACACCGGGCCCATCTAGGAGTGGCACTGCAGTGTCACGCAGGATGTCCCTTCCAAAAAACCCTCCCCAAACAGCACATGACGCAAAGAAAAAAAGAGGCGCAATGAGGTAGCTGTGTGAGTAAGATAAGCGACCCTAGTGGCCGACACAAACACCGGGCCCATCTAGGAGTGTCACTGCAGTGTCACGCAGGATGTCCCTTCCAAAAAACCCTCCCCAAACAGCACATGACGCAAAGAAAAAAAGAGGCGCAATGAGGTAGCTGTGTGAGTAAGATAAGCGACCCTAGTGGCCGACACAAACACCGGGCCCATCTAGGAGTGTCACTGCAGTGTCACGCAGGATGTCCCTTCCAAAAAACCCTCCCCAAACAGCACATGACGCAAAGAAAAAAAGAGGCGCAATGAGGTAGCTGTGTGAGTAAGATAAGCGAACCTAGTGGCCGACACAAACACCGGGCCCATCTAGGAGTGTCACTGCAGTGTCACGCAGGATGTCCCTTCCAAAAAACCCTCCCCAAACAGCACATGACGCAAAGAAAAAAAGAGGCGCAATGAGGTAGCTGTGTGAGTAAGATAAGCGACCCTAGTGGCCGACACAAACACCGGGCCCATCTAGGAGTGTCACTGCAGTGTCACGCAGGATGTCCCTTCCAAAAAACCCTCCCCAAACAGCACATGACGCAAAGAAAAAAAGAGGCGCAATGAGGTAGCTGTGTGAGTAAGATAAGCGACCCTAGTGGCCGACACAAACACCGGGCCCATCTAGGAGTGGCACTGCAGTGTCACGCAGGATGTCCCTTCCAAAAAACCCTCCCCAAACAGCACATGACGCAAAGAAAAAAAGAGGCGCAATGAGGTAGCTGTGTGAGTAAGATAAGCGACCCTAGTGGCCGACACAAACACCGGGCCCATCTAGGAGTGGCACTGCAGTGTCACGCAGGATGTCCCTTCCAAAAAACCCTCCCCAAACAGCACATGACGCAAAGAAAAATTAAAGAAAAAAGAGGTGCAAGATGGAATTGTCCTTGGGCCCTCCCACCCACCCTTATGTTGTATAAACAGGACATGCACACTTTAACCAACCCATCATTTCAGTGACAGGGTCTGCCACACGACTGTGACTGAAATGACGGGTTGGTTTGGACCCCCACCAAAAAAGAAGCAATTAATCTCTCCTTGCACAAACTGGCTCTACAGAGGCAAGATGTCCACCTCATCATCACCCTCCGATATATCACCGTGTACATCCCCCTCCTCACAGATTATCAATTCGTCCCCACTGGAATCCACCATCTCAGCTCCCTGTGTACTTTGTGGAGGCAATTGCTGCTGGTCAATGTCTCCACGGAGGAATTGATTATAATTCATTTTAATGAACATCATCTTCTCCACATTTTCTGGATGTAACCTCGTACGCCGATTGCTGACAAGGTGAGCGGCGGCACTAAACACTCTTTCGGAGTACACACTTGTGGGAGGGCAACTTAGGTAGAATAAAGCCAGTTTGTGCAAGGGCCTCCAAATTGCCTCTTTTTCCTGCCAGTATAAGTACGGACTGTGTGACGTGCCTACTTGGATGCGGTCACTCATATAATCCTCCACCATTCTTTCAATGGTGAGAGAATCATATGCAGTGACAGTAGACGACATGTCCGTAATCGTTGTCAGGTCCTTCAGTCCGGACCAGATGTCAGCATCAGCAGTCGCTCCAGACTGCCCTGCATCACCGCCAGCGGGTGGGCTCGGAATTCTGAGCCTTTTCCTCGCACCCCCAGTTGCGGGAGAATGTGAAGGAGGAGATGTTGACAGGTCGCGTTCCGCTTGACTTGACAATTTTCTCACCAGCAGGTCTTTCAACCCCAGCAGACTTGTGTCTGCCGGAAAGAGAGATCCAAGGTAGGCTTTAAATCTAGGATCGAGCACGGTGGCCAAAATGTAGTGCTCTGATTTCAACAGATTGACCACCCCCCGTGAATCCTTGTTAAGCGAATTAAGGGCTCCATCCACAAGTCCCACATGCCTAGCGGAATCGCTCCGTGTTAGCTCATCCTTCAATGTCTCCAGCTTCTTCTGCAAAAGCCTGATGAGGGGAATGACCTGACTCAGGCTGGCAGTGTCTGAACTGACTTCACGTGTGGCAAGTTCAAAGGGCATCAGAACCTTGCACAACGTTGAAATCATTCTCCACTGCACTTGAGACAGGTGCATTCCACCTCCTATATCGTGCTCAATTGTATAGGCTTGAATGGCCTTTTGCTGCTCCTCCAACCTCTGAAGCATATAGAGGGTTGAATTCCACCTTGTTACCACTTCTTGCTTCAGATGACGGCAGGGCAGGTTCAGTAGTTTTTGGTGGTGCTCCAGTCTTCTGTACGTGGTGCCTGTACGCCGAAAGTGTCCCGCAATTCTTCTGGCCACCGACAGCATCTCTTGCACGCCCCTGTCGTTTTTTAAAAAATTCTGCACCACCAAATTCAAGGTATGTGCAAAACATGGGACGTGCTGGAATTTGCCCATATTTAATGCACACACAATATTGCTGGCGTTGTCCGATGCCACAAATCCACAGGAGAGTCCAATTGGGGTAAGCCATTCCGCGATGATCTTCCTCAGTTGCCGTAAGAGGTTTTCAGGTGTGTGCGTATTCTGGAAAGCGGTGATACAAAGCGTAGCCTGCCTAGGAAAGAGTTGGCGTTTGCGAGATGCTGCTACTGGTGCCGCCGCTGCTGTTCTTGCGGCGGGAGTCCATACATCTACCCAGTGGGCTGTCACAGTCATATAGTCCTGACCCTGCCCTGCTCCACTTGTCCACATGTCCGTGGTTAAGTGGACATTGGGTACAACTGCATTTTTTAGGACACTGGTGAGTCTTTTTCTGACGTCCGTGTACATTCTCGGTATCGCCTGCCTAGAGAAGTGGAACCTAGATGGTATTTGGTAACGGGGGCACACTGCCTCAATAAATTGTCTAGTTCCCTGTGAACTAACGGCGGATACCGGACGCACGTCTAACACCAACATAGTTGTCAAGGCCTCAGTTATCCGCTTTGCAGCAGGATGACTGCTGTGATATTTCATCTTCCTCGCAAAGGACTGTTGGACAGTCAATTGCTTACTGGAAGTAGTACAAGTGGGCTTACGACTTCCCCTCTGGGATGACCATCGACTCCCAGCAGCAACAACAGCAGCGCCAGCAGCAGTAGGCGTTACACGCAAGGATGCATCGGAGGAATCCCAGGCAGGAGAGGACTCGTCAGAATTGCCAGTGACATGGCCTGCAGGACTATTGGCATTCCTGGGGAAGGAGGAAATTGACACTGAGGGAGTTGGTGGGGTGGTTTGCGTGAGCTTGGTTACAAGAGGAAGGGATTTACTGGTCAGTGGACTGCTTCCGCTGTCGCCCAAAGTTTTTGAACTTGTCACTGACTTATTATGAATGCGCTGCAGGTGACGTATAAGGGAGGATGTTCCGAGGTGGTTAACGTCCTTACCCCTACTTATTACAGCTTGACAAAACGGCTTGACACCTGTTGTCCGCTTTTCTGTTGAAATACCTCCACACTGAAGAGCTGATTTTTTTGGTATTTTCACTAGAGATGAGCGGGTTCGGTTTCTCTGAATCCGAACCCGCCAGAACTTCATGTTTTTTTTCACGGGTCCGAGCGACTCGGATCTTCCCGCCTTGCTCGGTTAACCCGAGCGCGCCCGAACGTCATCATGACGCTGTCGGATTCTCGCGAGGCTCGGATTCTATCGCGAGACTCGGATTCTATATAAGGAGCCGCGCGTCGCCGCCATTTTCACACGTGCATTGAGATTGATAGGGAGAGGACGTGGCTGGCGTCCTCTCCATTTAGATTAGAAGAGAGAGAGAGAGAGAGAGATTGACCTGATTTACTGGAGCTTAGGAGTACTGTAGAAGTGTAGAGAGTGCAGAGTTTACTAGTGACTGACCACAGTGACCACCAGACAGTGCAGTTTTGTTTTATTTAATATATCCGTTCTCTGCCTGAAAAAAACGATACACACAGTGACTCAGTCACATACCATATCTGTGTGCACTGCTCAGCCCAGTGTGCTGCATCATCTATGTATATATATCTGACTGTGCTCAGCTCACACAGCTTATAATTGTGGGGGAGACTGGGGAGCACTGCAGTGCCAGTTATAGGTTATAGCAGGAGCCAGGAGTACATAATATTATATTAAAATTAAACAGTGCACACTTTTGCTGCAGGAGTGCCACTGCCAGTGTGACTAGTGACCAGTGACCTGACCACTAGTATATAATATTAGTAGTATACTATCTCTTTATCAACCAGTCTATATTAGCAGCAGACACAGTACAGTGCGGTAGTTCACGGCTGTGGCTACCTCTGTGTCGGCACTCGGCAGCCCGTCCATAATTGTATATACCACCTAACCGTGGTTTTTTTTTCTTTCTTTATACATACATACTAGTTACGAGTATACTATCTCTTTATCAACCAGTCTATATATTAGCAGCAGACACAGTACAGTGCGGTAGTTCACGGCTGTGGCTACCTCTGTGTCGGCACTCGGCAGCCCGTCCATAATTGTATATACCACCTAACCGTGGTTTTTTTTTCTTTCTTTATACATACATACTAGTTACGAGTATACTATCTCTTTATCAACCAGTCTATATTAGCAGCAGACACAGTACAGTGCGGTAGTTCACGGCTGTGGCTACCTCTGTGTCGGCACTCGGCAGCCCGTCCATAATTGTATATACCACCTAACCGTGGTTTTTTTTTCTTTCTTTATACATACATACTAGTTACGAGTATACTATCTCTTTATCAACCAGTCTATATATTAGCAGCAGACACAGTACAGTGCGGTAGTTCACGGCTGTGGCTACCTCTGTGTCGGCACTCGGCAGCCCGTCCATAATTGTATATACCACCTAACCGTGGTTTTTTTTTCTTTCTTTATACATACATACTAGTTACGAGTATACTATCTCTTTATCAACCAGTCTATATATTAGCAGCAGACACAGTACAGTGCGGTAGTTCACGGCTGTGGCTACCTCTGTGTCGGCACTCGGCAGCCCGTCCATAATTGTATACTAGTATCCAATCCATCCATCTCCATTGTTTACCTGAGGTGCCTTTTAGTTGTGCCTATTAAAATATGGAGAACAAAAATGTTGAGGTTCCAAAATTAGGGAAAGATCAAGATCCACTTCCACCTCGTGCTGAAGCTGCTGCCACTAGTCATGGCCGAGACGATGAAATGCCAGCAACGTCGTCTGCCAAGGCCGATGCCCAATGGCATAGTACAGAGCATGTCAAAACCAAAACACCAAATATCAGTAAAAAAAGGACTCCAAAACCTAAAATAAAATTGTCGGAGGAGAAGCGTAAACTTGCCAATATGCCATTTACCACACGGAGTGGCAAGGAACGGCTGAGGCCCTGGCCTATGTTCATGGCTAGTGGTTCAGCTTCACATGAGGATGGAAGCACTCAGCCTCTCGCTAGAAAACTGAAAAGACTCAAGCTGGCAAAAGCACCGCAAAGAACTGTGCGTTCTTTGAAATCCCAAATCCACAAGGAGAGTCCAATTGTGTCGGTTGCGATGCCTGACCTTCCCAACACTGGACGTGAAGAGCATGCGCCTTCCACCATTTGCACGCCCCCTGCAAGTGCTGAAAGGAGCACCCGCAGTCCAGTTCCTGATAGTCAGATTGAAGATGTCAGTGTTGAAGTACACCAGGATGAGGAGGATATGGGTGTTGCTGGCGCTGGGGAGGAAATTGACCAGGAGGATTCTGATGGTGAGGTGGTTTGTTTAAGTCAGGCACCCGGGGAGACACCTGTTGTCCGTGGGAGGAATATGGCCGTTGACATGCCAGGTGAAAATACCAAAAAAATCAGCTCTTCGGTGTGGAGGTATTTCACCAGAAATGCGGACAACAGGTGTCAAGCCGTGTGTTCCCTTTGTCAAGCTGTAATAAGTAGGGGTAAACTTTGGGTGACAGCGGAAGCAGTCCACTGACCAGTAAATCCCTTCCTCTTGTAACCAAGCTCACGCAAACCACCCCACCAACTCCCTCAGTGTCAATTTCCTCCTTCCCCAGGAATGCCAATAGTCCTGCAGGCCATGTCACTGGCAAGTCTGACGAGTCCTCTCCTGCCTGGGATTCCTCCGATGCATCCTTGCGTGTAACGCCTACTGCTGCTGGCGCTGCTGTTGTTGCCGCTGGGAGTCGATGGTCATCCCAGAGGGGAAGTCGTAAGCCCACTTGTACTACTTCCAGTAAGCAATTGACTGTTCAACAGTCCTTTGCGAGGAAGATGAAATATCACAGCAGTCATCCTACTGCAAAGCGGATAACTGAGTCCTTGACAACTATGTTGGTGTTAGACGTGCGTCCGGTATCCGCCGTTAGTTCACAGGGAACTAGACAATTTATTGAGGCAGTGTGCCCCCGTTACCAAATACCATCTAGGTTCCACTTCTCTAGGCAGGCGATACCGAGAATGTACACGGACGTCAGAAAAAGACTCACCAGTCTCCTAAAAAATGCAGTTGTACCCAATGTCCACTTAACCACGGACATGTGGACAAGTGGAGCAGGGCAGGGTCAGGACTATATGACTGTGACAGCCCACTGGGTAGATGTATGGACTCCCGCCGCAAGAACAGCAGCGGCGGCACCAGTAGCAGCATCTCGCAAACGCCAACTCTTTCCTAGGCAGGCTACGCTTTGTATCACCGCTTTCCAGAATACGCACACAGCTGAAAACCTCTTACGGCAACTGAGGAAGATCATCGCGGAATGGCTT
Source organism: Pseudophryne corroboree (assembly GCF_028390025.1). Lineage (NCBI taxonomy): Eukaryota > Metazoa > Chordata > Amphibia > Anura > Myobatrachidae > Pseudophryne > Pseudophryne corroboree. Next base: position 194,410,875 of record NC_086450.1, on the reverse strand, counting down.
ACCCCAATTGGACTCTCCTGTGGATTTGTGGCATCGGACAACGCCAGCAATATTGTGTGTGCATTAAATATGGGCAAATTCCAGCACGTCCCATGTTTTGCACATACCTTGAATTTGGTGGTGCAGAATTTTTTAAAAAACGACAGGGGCGTGCAAGAGATGCTGACGGTGGCCAGAAAAATTGCGGGACACTTTCGGCGTACAGGCACCACGTACAGAAGACTGGAGCACCACCAAAAACTACTGAACCTGCCCTGCCATCATCTGAAGCAAGAAGTGGTAACGAGGTGGAATTCAACCCTCTATATGCTTCAGAGGTTGGAGGAGCAGCAAAAGGCCATTCAAGCCTATACAATTGAGCACGATATAGGAGATGGAATGCACCTGTCTGAAGTGCAGTGGAGAATGATTTCAACGTTGTGCAAGGTTCTGATGCCCTTTGAACTTGCCACACGTGAAGTCAGTTCAGACACTGCCAGCCTGAGTCAGGTCATTCCCCTCATCAGGCTTTTGCAGAAGAAGCTGGAGGCATTGAAGAAGGAGCTAAAAGGGAGCGATTCCGCTAGGCATGTGGGACTTGTGGATGCAGCCCTTAATTCGCTTAACAAGGATTCACGGGTGGTCAATCTGTTGAAATCAGAGCACTACATTTTGGCCACCGTGCTCGATCCTAGATTTAAAGCCTACCTTGGATCTCTCTTTCCGGCAGACACAGGTCTGCTGGGGTTGAAAGACCTGCTGGTGACAAAATTGTCAAGTCAAGCGGAACGCGACCTGTCAACATCTCCTCCTTCACATTCTCCCGCAACTGGGGGTGCGAGGAAAAGGCTCAGAATTCCGAGCCCACCCGCTGGCGGTGATGCAGGGCAGTCTGGAGCGACTGCTGATGCTGACATCTGGTCCGGACTGAAGGACCTGACAACGATTACGGACATGTCGTCTACTGTCACTGCATATGATTCTCTCAACATTGATAGAATGGTGGAGGATTATATGAGTGACCGCATCCAAGTAGGCACGTCACACAGTCCGTACTTATACTGGCAGGAAAAAGAGGCAATTTGGAGGCCCTTGCACAAACTGGCTTTATTCTACCTAAGTTGCCCTCCCACAAGTGTGTACTCCGAAAGAGTGTTTAGTGCCGCCGCTCACCTTGTCAGCAATCGGCGTACGAGGTTACATCCAGAAAATGTGGAGAAGATGATGTTCATTAAAATGAATTATAATCAATTCCTCCGCGGAGACATTGACCAGCAGCAATTGCCTCCACAAAGTACACAGGGAGCTGAGATGGTGGATTCCAGTGGGGACGAATTGATAATCTGTGAGGAGGGGGATGTACACGGTGATATATCGGAGGGTGAAGATGAGGTGGACATCTTGCCTCTGTAGAGCCAGTTTGTGCAAGGAGAGATTAATTGCTTCTTTTTTGGGGGGGGTCCAAACCAACCCGTCATATCAGTCACAGTCGTGTGGCAGACCCTGTCACTGAAATGATGGGTTGGTTAAAGTGTGCATGTCCTGTTTTGTTTATACAACATAAGGGTGGGTGGGAGGGCCCAAGGACAATTCCATCTTGCACCTCTTTTTTCTTTTCTTTTTCTTTGCATCATGTGCTGATTGGGGAGGGTTTTTTTGGAAGGGACATCCTGCGTGACACTGCAGTGCAACTCCTAGATGGGCCCGGTGTTTGTGTCGGCCACTAGGGTCGCTAATCTTACTCACACAGTCAGCTACCTCATTGCGCCTCTTTTTTTCTTTGCGTCATGTGCTGTTTGGGGAGGGTTTTTTGGAAGGGACATCCTGCGTGACACTGCAGTGCCACTCCTAGATGGGCCCGGTGTTTGTGTCGGCCACTTGGGTCGCTAATCTTACTCACACAGCTACCTCATTGCGCCTCTTTTTTTCTTTGCGTCATGTGCTGTTTGGGGAGGGTTTTTTGGAAGGGACATCCTGCGTGACACTGCAGTGCCACTCCTAGATGGGCCCGGTGTTTGTGTCGGCCACTAGGGTCGCTAATCTTACTCACACAGCTACCTCATTGCGCCTCTTTTTTTCTTTGCGTCATGTGCTGTTTGGGGAGGGTTTTTTGGAAGGGACATCCTGCGTGACACTGCAGTGCCACTCCTAGATGGGCCCGGTGTTTGTGTCGGCCCCTAGGGTCGCTAATCTTACTCACACAGCTACCTCATTGCGCCTCTTTTTTTCTTTGCGTCATGTGCTGTTTGGGGAGGGTTTTTTGGAAGGGCCATCCTGCGTGACACTGCAGTGCCACTCCTAGATGGGCCCGGTGTTTGTGTCGGCCACTAGGGTCGCTAATCTTACTCACACAGCTACCTCATTGCGCCTCTTTTTTTCTTTGCGTCATGTGCTGTTTGGGGAGGGTTTTTTGGAAGGGACATCCTGCGTGACACTGCAGTGCCACTCCTAGATGGGCCCGGTGTTTGTGTCGGCCACTAGGGTCGCTAATCTTACTCACACAGCTACCTCATTGCGCCTCTTTTTTTCTTTGCGTCATGTGCTGTTTGGGGAGGGTTTTTTGGAAGGGACATCCTGCGTGACACTGCAGTGCCACTCCTAGATGGGCCCGGTGTTTGTGTCGGCCACTAGGGTCGCTTATCTTACTCACACAGCGACCTCGGTGCAAATTTTAGGACTAAAAATAATATTGTGAGGTGTGAGGTTTTCAGAATAGACTGAAAATGAGTGTAAATTATGGTTTTTGAGGTTAATAATACTTTGGGATCAAAATGACCCCCAAATTCTATGATTTAAGCTGTTTTTTAGTGTTTTTTGAAAAAAACACCCGAATCCAAAACACACCCGAATCCGACAAAAAAAATTCGGTGAGGTTTTGCCAAAACGCGTTCGAACCCAAAACACGGCCGCGGAACCGAACCCAAAACCAAAACACAAAACCCGAAAAATTTCAGGCGCTCATCTCTAATTTTCACCAGGCATGTCAACGGCCATATTCCTCCCACGGACAACAGGTGTCTCCCCGGGTGCCTGACTTAAACAAACCACCTCACCATCAGAATCCTCCTGGTCAATTTCCTCCCCAGCGCCAGCAACACCCATATCCTCCTCATCCTGGTGTACTTCAACACTGACATCTTCAATCTGACTATCAGGAACTGGACTGCGGGTGCTCCTTCCAGCACTTGCAGGGGGCGTGCAAATGGTGGAAGGCGCATGCTCTTCACGTCCAGTGTTGGGAAGGTCAGGCATCGCAACCGACACAATTGGACTCTCCTTGTGGATTTGGGATTTCGAAGAACGCACAGTTCTTTGCGGTGCTTTTGCCAGCTTGAGTCTTTTCAGTTTTCTAGCGAGAGGCTGAGTGCTTCCATCCTCATGTGAAGCTGAACCACTAGCCATGAACATAGGCCAGGGCCTCAGCCGTTCCTTGCCACTCCGTGTGGTAAATGGCATATTGGCAAGTTTACGCTTCTCCTCCGACAATTTTATTTTAGGTTTTGGAGTCCTTTTTTTACTGATATTTGGTGTTTTGGATTTGACATGCTCTGTACTATGACATTGGGCATCGGCCTTGGCAGACGACGTTGCTGGCATTTCATCGTCTCGGCCATCACTAGTGGCAGCAGCTTCAGCACGAGGTGGAAGTGGATCTTGATCTTTCCCTAATTTTGGAACCTCAACATTTTTGTTCTCCATATTTTAATAGGCACAACTAAAAGGCACCTCAGGTAAACAATGGAGATGGATGGATACTAGTATACTTATGGATGGACTGCCGAGTGCCGACACAGAGGTAGCTACAGCCGTGGACTACCGTACTGTACTGTGTCTGCTGCTAATATAGACTGGATGATAATGAGATGTAGTATGTATAAAGAAGAAAGAAAAAAAAAACCACGGGTAGGTGGTATACAATTATGGATGGACTGCCGAGTGCCGACACAGAGGTAGCTACAGCCGTGGACTACCGTACTGTACTGTGTCTGCTGCTAATATAGACTGGATGATAATGAGATGTAGTATGTATGTATAAAGAAGAAAGAAAAAAAAAACCACGGGTAGGTGGTATACAATTATGGATGGACTGCCGAGTGCCGACACAGAGGTAGCTACAGCCGTGAACTACCGTACTGTGTCTGCTGCTAATATAGACTGGTTGATAATGAGATGTAGTATGTATAAAGAAGAAAGAAAAAAAAAACCACGGGTAGGTGGTATACAATTATGGATGGACTGCCGAGTGCCGACACAGAGGTAGCTACAGCCGTGGACTACCGTACTGTACTGTGTCTGCTGCTAATATAGACTGGATGATAATGAGATGTAGTATGTATAAAGAAGAAAGAAAAAAAAAACCACGGGTAGGTGGTATACAATTATGGATGGACTGCCGAGTGCCGACACAGAGGTAGCTACAGCCGTGGACTACCGTACTGTACTGTGTCTGCTGCTAATATAGACTGGATGATAATGAGATGTAGTATGTATAAAGAAGAAAGAAAAAAAAACCACGGGTAGGTGGTATACAATTATGGATGGACTGCCGAGTGCCGACACAGAGGTAGCTACAGCCGTGGACTACCGTACTGTACTGTGTCTGCTGCTAATATAGACTGGATGATAATGAGATGTAGTATGTATAAAGAAGAAAGAAAAAAAAACCACGGGTAGGTGGTATACAATTATGGATGGACTGCCGAGTGCCGACACAGAGGTAGCTACAGCCGTGGACTACCGTACTGTACTGTGTCTGCTGCTAATATAGACTGGTTGATAATGAGATGTAGTATGTATAAAGAAGAAAGAAAAAAAAACCACGGGTAGGTTGTATACAATTATGGATGGACTGCCGAGTGCCGAGTGCCGACACAGAGGTAGCTACAGCCGTGGACTACCGTACTGTACTGTGTCTGCTGCTAATATAGACTGGATGATAATGAGATGTAGTATGTATAAAGAAGAAAGAAAAAAAAACCACGGGTAGGTGGTATACAATTATGGATGGACTGCCGAGTGCCGACACAGAGGTAGCTACAGCCGTGGACTACCGTACTGTACTGTGTCTGCTGCTAATATAGACTGGATGATAATGAGATGTAGTATGTATGTATAAAGAAGAAAGAAAAAAAAAACCACGGGTAGGTGGTATACAATTATGGATGGACTGCCGAGTGCCGACACAGAGGTAGCTACAGCCGTGAACTACCGTACTGTGTCTGCTGCTAATATAGACTGGTTGATAATGAGATGTAGTATGTATAAAGAAGAAAGAAAAAAAAAACACGGGTAGGTGGTATACAATTATGGATGGACTGCCGAGTGCCGACACAGAGGTAGCTACAGCCGTGGACTACCGTACTGTACTGTGTCTGCTGCTAATATAGACTGGATGATAATGAGATGTAGTATGTATAAAGAAGAAAGAAAAAAAAAACACGGGTAGGTGGTATACAATTATGGATGGACTGCCGAGTGCCGACACAGAGGTAGCTACAGCCGTGGACTACCGTACTGTACTGTGTCTGCTGCTAATATAGACTGGATGATAATGAGATGTAGTATGTATGTATAAAGAAGAAAGAAAGAAAAAAACCACGGGTAGGTGGTATACAATTATGGATGGACTGCCGAGTGCCGACACAGAGGTAGCTACAGCCGTGAACTACCGTACTGTGTCTGCTGCTAATATAGACTGGTTGATAATGAGATGTAGTATGTATAAAGAAGAAAGAAAAAAAAAAAACACGGGTAGGTGGTATACAATTATGGATGGACTGCCGAGTGCCGACACAGAGGTAGCTACAGCCGTGGACTACCGTACTGTACTGTGTCTGCTGCTAATATAGACTGGATGATAATGAGATGTAGTATGTATAAAGAAGAAAGAAAGAAAAACCACGGGTAGGTGGTATACAATTATGGATGGACTGCCGAGTGCCGACACAGAGGTAGCTACAGCCGTGAACTACCGTACTGTGTCTGCTGCTAGTAGACTGGATGATAAATAATGATATAAAAAATATATATATATCACTACTGCAGCCGGACAGGTATATATTATATAATGACGGACCTGCTGGAGTGGACACTGTCTGTCAGCAGAATGAGTTTTTTAATTTTTATAGAATAAAAAAACACCACACAAGTCACACGACGAGTGTACTTTTTCAGGCAGACATTCAATCACAATATACTATACTGGTGGTCAGTGTGGTCAGGTCACTGGTCACAGTGGTCAGTGGTCAGTCACACTGGCAGTGGCACTCTGGCAGCAAAAGTGTGCACTGTTTAATATGTACTCCTGGCTCCTGCTATAACCTATAACTGCTCCCCAGTCTCCCCCACAATTAAGCTGTGTGAGCACAGTCAGATATTATACATAGATGATGCAGCACACTGGGCTGAGCACAGATATGGTATGTGAGTGTGACTGAGTCACTGTGTATCGTTTTTTTCAGGCAGAGAACAAGAACAGAACGGATTATTAAATAATAATAAATTATAAAACTGCACTGGTGGTCAGGTCACTGGTCATCAGTCACTAGTATAACTCCTCCTAAGCTCCAGTAAGTAAATGAAGTGTCTCACTCTCACTCTCCTATCTATTTTAATTTCTAAACGGAGAGGACGCCAGCCACGTCCTCTCCCTATCAATCTCAATGCACGTGTGAAAATGGCCGCGACGCGCGGCTCCTTATATAGAATCCGAGTCTCGCGATAGAATCCGAGCCTCGCGAGAATCTGACAGCGTGATGATGACGTTCGGGCGCGCTCGGGTTAACCGAGCAAGGCGGGAAGATCCGAGTCGCTCGGACCCGTGTAAAAAAACATGAAGTTCGGGCGGGTTCGGATTCAGAGAAACCGAACCCGCTCATCTCTAGTAAATATACGATTTGTTATGATGTGTTCTACTCTTAGTGAACTTGCGGCACCGTGCTTAACATGGAGCATCCGCCACCTAGCGGTGAAAATGTGTATTACATGGCGTGGGACACAACGCACGCCATAACGTAATTACAACTCGCGATTCAGGACCCTAAATAGCGCGCTATGAGCAACGGTGTATGAGGATACATCTGTATGTTCTGAGAAGAGAAGTCGCCTAACTGTTTCCAGTATATCAAACATAATGATTATCAGTCTAATTGGCCTACCGCTAAAGGAATGGAATCCTACTCCTACAGTGCAAAGATGGTTAAGGGTAAATCACACAGCTGATGATGCTCGGATAAAAGCAAAGAAAATTGCAAGTGAGGACGCCAATCAAACAGCAATATGGAAATATCTCCAATAACTGTTTGTCAGGTATTTAATATTAAAAATCTTCCTTTAAACATAATCTAGTTGTCTGTACCTCTTTTACTGTTCTTATTGCAGTATTTAATGCGTGAATTATTAAACTACCTTTCGGTATATCTTTTGGTATAGTTAAAATGGTCATTAGGACATAGAACCTGTTGTTAATTTATTTGAATCCCACCACTGGGTGGGGGCACATCTACTGTCTTTCATCCAGGTCTGGGTTCACTCAGATCTGGATCCTTGGGTATTGCAGATAGAATCCCAAGGGTACAAATTGGAATTTCAGGACCTTCCCCCATGCCGATTTCTCAAATCAGCCTTACCAGCTTCTGTTCAGGACAGAGCAAAAGTGCTGAACGCAATACAGAAATGATGTCAAGACAACATAATTTCCCTAGTTCCTGTGTCCCAACAGGAAAAAGGGTTTTATTCAAGCCTGTTTGTAGTGCCCAAACAGGATGGCTTGGTCAGACCGATTTTAAACATAAAGACTCTGAACCTTCATTTGAAAAGGTCCAAATTCAAGATGGAATCCCTGAGAGCGGTGATCTCCAGCTTGGAGGAAAAGGAATTTCTGGTATCGATGGACATCAAAGATGCTTATTTACATGTTCCCATCTACCCTCCGCATCAGGCATACCTGAGGTTTGCGGTGCAGGACTGCCACTACCAGTTCCAAACATTGCCTTTCGGGCTTTCCACAGCTCTGAGAATATTCACCAAGGGGATGGCGGAAATGATGGTTCATCTTCGCAAGAAAGGAGACAAAGTCATCCCATACTTGGACGATCTCCTCATAAAAGCGAGATCCAGGGAGAAACTAGTGCAGAACATTGCACTTTCCCTGATGGTGCTTCAACAGCACGGTTGGATCATAAACCTTCCAAAATCACAATTGGAACCCACAAGGAGGTTATCATTTCTGGGAATGATATTGGACACGGAAGCACAGAAAGTATTCCTACTGGTGGAAAAGGCTCTGGAGATCCAGAGGATGGTCAAACAAGTTTTAAAACCAGCACGCGTATCGATTCATCAGAGCATCCGCCTGCTGGGGAAGATGGTAGTGGCCTACGAGGCTCTACAATTTGGCCGATTCCACGCCAGGGTGTTCCAATGGGACCTACTGGACAAGTGGTCCAAATCGCACCTACACATGCATCGGAGGATAATCCTGTTAACAAAAGCCAGAATTTCACTCTTGTGGTGGCTTCAAAGTTCTCACCTCCTGGAGGGACGCAGGTACGGGATTCAGACTTGGATCCTGGTGACCACAGATGCAAGCCTCCGAGGTTGGGGAGTAGTCACGCAAGGGGAAAGCTTCCAAGGACGATGGTCAAGTCAAGAAGTACTCCTTCACATAAACATTCTGGAATTGAGAGCTGTGTACAACAGCCTTCATCAAGCGGCACACCTTCTTCAAGGTCGTCCCATACAGATCCAGTCAGACAATGTAACGGCAGTAGCTTACATAAACCGCCAGGGCGGAACAAAAAGCAGTGCGGCAATGGCAGAGGTGACAAAGATACTCCTCTGGGCAGAAAGACATGCAAAAGCTCTGTTGGCAATTTTCATTCAGGAGGTGGACAACTGGGAAGCAGACTTCCTCAGCAGACACGATCTCCATCCAGGAGAATGGGGCCTCCACCCAGAAGTCTCTGCAGAGGTAGCAGATCGTTGGGGGCATTCCTCAAGTAGATATGATGGCATCACGTCTCAACAAGAAGCTTCAGAAATATTGTTCCAGGTCAAGAGACCCACAAGCAATAGCAGTGGATGCACTGGTGACCCAGTGGGTGTTTTCGTCAGTGTATCTGTTCCCTCCACTTCCACTAATACCAAAAGTTCTCAAGATCATCAGAAGAACAAGGGTTCGAGAAATTCTCATTGCTCCAGACTGGCCAAGGAGGGCTTGGTATCCAGATCTTCAGGAGTTATTACTGGAAGATCCTCAGCCTCTTCCTCTTCGCGAGAACCTGCTTCAGCAGTGGCCGTTTGTTTATCAAGACTTACCGCGGCTGCGTTTGATGGCATGGCTGTTGAGCGCCAGATCCTAGCCCGTAAGGGTATTCCCAATGCAGTCATTCCCACACTTATTCTGGCCAGGAAAGGGGTAACGTCCAAACATTACCATTACGTATTTGGAGAAAATATGTATCTTGGTGTGAATTCAAGAAGTCTCCTGCGGTGGAGTTTAAATTAGGACGTCTTCTCCTATTTCTACAGGCGGGTGTGGATGCTGGCTTGAGATTAGGGTCTATCAAGGTCCAAATTTCGGCCTTGTCCATTTTCTTTCAGAAACAGTTGGCTTCCCTTCCTGAGGTCCAGACGTTCGTGAAGGGGGTTCTGCGCATCCAACCTCCCTTTGTACATCCTGCGGTGCCATGGGATCTTAATGTGGTGTTACAGTTCCTTAAATCAGACTGGTTTGAGTCTCTACAAGAGGTAGAGTTGGGGTGTCTCGGCATTGCAAATTTGCCGAGCAGCTACTTGGTTAGGGGCAAACACGTTTGCTAAGTTTTACAGGTTTGACACCTTGGCTGCTGACGACCTTCAGTTTGGTCAGTCAGTTCTGCAGGAACATTAGCACTTTCCCGCCCGTACTGGGAGCTTTGGTACATCCCCATGGTACTAAAATGGACCCCAGCAACCTCTAGGACGTAAGAGAAAATAGGATTTTAATTACCTACCGGTAAATCCTTTTCTCGTAGTCCGTAGAGGATGCTGGGCGCCCGCCCAGTGCTCATTTTTCCTGCAGAATTACGTTTTATCTTTTTACACAGGTTCTCATGTGTTAAGATGTTCACAGCTGTTGTTGTTGCGTTATGCATGCATGTTAGCATGGGTTATGTTAAAAGCTATGTTAGGCGGCATGTTTTGTATGGTGTGAGCTGGTGTGAATCTCGCCACTAGTTTAATGTAAATTCTTCTCTCAAAGTTGTCCTTCTCTTCGGGCACAGTTCCTATACTGAGGTCTGAAGGAGGGGCATATAGGGAGAAGCCAGTTCACACTGTTGAAAAGTGCCGAAGTCTCCTGCTGAACCGTCTATATCCCATGGTATAAAATGGACCCCAGCATCCTCTACGGACTATGAGATGCTGGAAGAGGCCACTAAAATTGAGGATCCAAGAACATGTCCGGAACATCAAAAATAAAATTGAGACTCACCTCATCTACAGACATTTTATTTCGGAACATAACTCAAATCTAGAAGACATGACTTTTAAGGCCATTGAACACGTACAGACTGGTGAAAGAGGCGGAGACTTGGCAAACAAACTATCTCAACGAGAAATGTATTGCATTTTCCAGTTAAACACAATGCATCCCACAGGCTTTAATGAGGGATATGAAATCGCACCATTTTTATTAAGGTTCCTTACCATTTTTATTTCTTTTATTCTATTTTATCCACTCACACACTGCTTATGTATAATGCACCTATGTACTGATATGTAGCTCAATAATAAAAAATGTCTGACACCGAACTGAGCATTTTGTTTAAAGCCATCAGATACAGTCATACCACACTGGCTCCACGCCCAAACCCGCCTGATCTTGGGAGCTAAGCAGTGTTGGGCTTTATTAGTACCAAGGGGGAGACCACCTGGGAAGTTAAAGTACTGTAAAAAAAATAGGCATTAAACGTTGCTATGTCAGAACAGAGCTCACATATATATGTGCACATGGTCACGCATACCTCCCAACTTCGATTTCAGCGGAGGAGGGACACTTGTGAGTGCCGAAGGCGCGCATCCAATTTTAGGGGGTGTGGCCTAACGAAAAGGGGCGTGGCTTGATGAGAAATCATACACCCGCAAGCCACGCCCCCATTTTCATCATTACGGGGGCATGAACAGCGCTGAGAGAGCTGCTGGTCATACCCCCTGTCCCTCTCTGCCGTGAATAGACGCTGTGCGCATGCGCACAGCATCTATTCACCGCTGCTCTCCTCAGAGCAGCGAGTGACAGGGGGGATCTCCCAACTGCCCCCCCACCCGCGGGACACTGCGACCCGCGGGTGGGACAGCGAGACAGACCGTGAAAAACGGGACTGTCCCGCCAAAATCGGGACAGTTGGGAGGTATGGTCACGTAGGTATGTGGGTTAACTGAAGCACATACAATTTACATTGTATTCACTAAAAAGTATTAGATATAGACACATATATATATATATATATATATATATATATAAAACACAATGTATAAAGGTGGTCTAATATTAATTATCCACTAATTCACCTTTTTAATCTTATATAATTATTATTACTATATCATAGAAATGAATATGCACCATAAACGCTTATATTATGCACAAGCAACACTTTATATTTTTATATTTATATTGAATATTCACATTACTTGGATAATTCATTTCTCTTTATTTACCCTCCATACGCTGCTACTAATTATTTGTAAAGGGACCCTCTATATAGAAGGAATTATGGGGGTAATTCCAAGTTGATCGCAGCAGGAAATTTTTTAGCTGTTGGGCAAAACCATGTGCACTGCAGGGGAGGCAGATATAACATTTGCAGAGAGAGTTAGATTTGGGTGGGTTATTTTGTTTCTGTGCAGGGTAAATACTGGCTGCTTTATTTTTACACTGCAGACAGCGTAGAGAGAGAGAGAGAGACAGGCACTTACCATCTCTCCCCGCTGTCCTCTGTGACACTGGCTGGTGCTGCTGTGCTGGGGCGGGCTGCGGCTGGGCAATGGAGCTGAGCGGCGCCTACGGCTGGGGCATGTTGGCGGGTTCTCCCCGCTCTGAAGCTCCATACAGTGGAGCTGAGGCTTGCGGCTGGGGCATGTTGGCGGGTCCTCCCCGCTCCCATGCTCCGTAGTACGGAGTATGGGAGCGGGGAGGACCCGCCAACATGCCCCAGCCGCAAGCAGCCTCAGCTCCACTGTATGGAGTCCATACAGTGGAGCTGAGGCGGCTTGCTGTGCTGGGGCGGGCTGCGGAGCTCTGATGCTCCGTACAGTGTTAAACAGGGCTGTGACTGTGCGCTCCCCAGGGCTCTGCACTGTGTGCGAGGCCCCTCTCGCACACACCTAGTTACGGCCCTGGGATTATGTCACCCCCTCTTCTGTCAGGGCTCAGCCCCAGAGTGGGGTATGGGAGGGATTATGTCACCCCTCCTCTGTCTGGGCTCGGCCCCAGAGCAGGGTATGGGGGGGATTATGTCACCCCCTCCTCTGTCAGGGATCAGCCCCAGAGTGGGGTATGGGGGGATTATGTCACCCCTTCTCAGTCAGGGTTCATCCCCAGAGTGGGGTATGAGGGGATTATGTCACCGCTCCTCTGTCAGGGATCTGCCCCAGCGTGTAGTATGGTGGGATATGGGGGGATTATTTTACCCCCTCCATGTGCGTCCAGTTATTCCGTACCTTGTGTCACATGTGGCGGCTGCACTCAGCTTGTTGCTCCCCGGGATGAGCTGCAGGTTTGGATGTAGCAGCATTAATTGCCTGACATCCTCCGACATCACGTCCATGATTCCAGTACGTGTAACTAGTTTCTCGCTTCCCCGGAAGTGGCGTCTAAATCCACAGAGATTACTGACAGGCCGCCATTTTCCCGTAGCCACATCGCTGTACAGCAGAGCCTACGATAACATGGCACTATCATTTGGAACTGATATAATTTATTTCTACTCCGTCCAACTCAGACTACAGCGGCCTCGTCTCCATGGTTTCCCAGGGCATGCCCTAGATCCTAGTGGGCTAAAGGACCTCTGACGTCAGGGGGAGGAGCCACAACCGTGACCGTCCGCCAGCTGCAGCTCACCCCGTGCTACACCCCCCCCAGTGACAGCAGGATGATCGGAGTGAGTGTGCGCTCCCCAGGGCTCTGCGCTGTGTGTGAGGCCCCTCTCGCACACACCTAGTTACGGCCCTGATATATATATGTATATTAGAAATGGCGACAGATTTTTTTTTGTCATATATTTCTCATAGCTCCTCGGTTCCCCTCTCCCGCTGTGTGCTACTCCCCTCCGCTGTGTGCCCGGCTCCCCTTCCCTCCACTCCCACTGTGTGCATGCCCCCCCTGCTGTGTGCCTGCCCCCCCTCCCGCTGTGTGCCCAGCTCCCCTGTTCCTCCCCCCTGTGCTGTATGCACGGCTCCCTCACCCCCCCCCCCCCGTGTTGTATGCCCGGCTCCCCCACTCCTCCCCCTGTGCAGTGTGCCTGGCTCTCCCGCTCCTCCCCCCTGTGCTGTGTTCCCAGAAACACTTCCTCCGTTCTGTGTGCCTCGCTCCCCCGCCCACCCCTCCCCCCGCTGTGTGCCCAGCCCCCCGCCGTTCTGTGTGTCCAGCTCCCCCCCCCCCCCGTGTTGTGTGCCCGGCTCCCCCTCTCCTCCCTCCATTCTGTGTGCCTGGCTCCCCCGCTCCTCCCCCCCCTGTGCTGTGTGCCCCCCACCCCTGTTCTGTGTGCCTGGCTCCCTAACTCCCACCCCTGTTCTGTGTGCCTGGATCTCCCCCGACCACCCTTGTTCTGTGTGCCCGGCCCACCCCCATTCTTTGTGCCTGGCTCCCTCCTTCTCCCCCCGTGCTGTGTGCCTGGCTCCCCGCTCCTCCCCCCTGTGCTGTGTTCCCGTCTCCAACCCCCCCCCCCTCCCTGCTATGTGCCTGGATCCCCCGCTCCTCTCCCCGTGCTGTGTGCATGGAAACACCCCCAACCCTGTTCTGTATGCCTGGCTCCATTCCCCCATTCTGTGTGCCTGGCTCTCCCGCCCGCCCCCCACCCCCATTATTTGTGCCCGGCTCCCCCCCTTGCTGTGTGCCTGGCTCCACCGCCCCGTTGTGTGTGCCTAGCTACCCCCCCCCCCCCCGCTCCTCCCTCCGTTCTGTGTGTCCGGCTCCTTCCCCTGTGCTGTGTCCTCGGCTCCCACATTCCCCCCTTCTGTGTGCCTGCCTCCCCCGCTCCTCCACCCATGCTGTGTGCCTGGCTCCCTCCGCCCCATTCTGTGTGCCTGGCTACAACCCCCGACACCCGTTCTGTGTGCCTGCCTACTGCTCCCCCCCCACCCTGTGCTGTGTGTCCGGGCCACTCTTGACCCCCCCGTGGTGTGCCTGGCTCCTCCCCCCATTCTGTGTACCTGGCTCCCCCCCCCCCCGCTCCTCCCTCCGTTCTGTGTGCCCGGCTCCCCCGCTCCTCCCCCCCGTGCTGTGTGCCTGGCTCCCATGATTTCCCCTTCTGTGTGCCTGCCTCCCCCACTCCTCCCCCTGTGCTGTGTGCCCAGCTTTCCCCCCCACACGTTCTGTGTGCCTGGCTACCCCCCTTCTGTGTGCTTGGCCCCTCTCCACCCACGCTCCCCGATCCTCCCCCTGTGCTGTTTGCCCGTAAACCCCCCCCCTTCATTCTGTGTGCATGGCTACCTCCCTGCTCCTCCCTCCGGTCTGTGTGCCCGGCTCCCCCGCTCCTCCCCTCGTGCTGTGTGCTCGGCTCCCATGTCCCCCCCCTTCTCTGTGCCTGCGTCCCCCGCTCCTCCTCCCGTTCTGTGTGCCCGCCCCCCCCCCCCCATTCTGTGTGCCCAGCTCCCCCGCTCCTCATTTTGTTCTGTGTGCCCGGCTCCCCCCCCCCCATTCTGTGTGCCCGGCTCCTCCCCCCATTCTGTGCGCCTGGCTACCCCCCCCCCCCCGCCCCGTTCTGTGTGCCAGGCTCCCCCGCCCCTACCTCCATTCTGTGTGCCTGGCTCCCCCCTCTGTTCTGTGTGTCTGTCCTCACCCCACTACTGTGTGCCTGGCTCGCCCGCCCCCACCCCCGTGCTGTGTACCCGACTCCCCCTCGCTCCTGTCCTCGTTCTGTGTGCCTGGCTCTCCCGCCCCAGCCCCCCATGCTGTGTTCTCTGCTCCGCCGCTTCTCCCCTTGTGCTTTGTGACTGGCTCCACCCTCCGAGCTGTGTGCCTGGCGCAACCACTGATCCTCCCTGCAGCCGCCCGGATATGTTCATTAACAGCCCTCCGCCTTTGACTGCCTCCCCTCTCTGTACCTAGCGCCTGGGATCACTCTAAAGAGGGATGGCCATCAGTGTACTCCTCCATGCCTGTTCATGCTCCTTCTCACCAGGTGAGTGCTGCTGATTGTTACAAGTCGTCCCCTGTACAGTCCCCTGCACCCTGTGTGTCGCCCCCTCCCCCATGTGTATGCCCCCCCCAAACAGTCTCCTGCATGTTGCTCACGCTGGTAGTCCCCTGCGCGTCTCCCCCACCCATACAGTGCCCTGTGTGTCACCTCTCCATACAGTCCCCTATGCCCTGCGTGTTGTCCCGTACAGTCCCCTGCATGTCACCCCCCCCACACAGCCCCCTGTGTGTCACCTACCAGTACAGTCCCCTCCGCCATACAGTCCTCTGCATGTCGCCCACCCCTATACAGTCCCCTGCGCCCTGTGTGTTGCCCCCCCATACAGCTCCTTGCACCCTTAGGTGTTGCTCCCCATACAGTTCCGTGCACCCTACGTGTCATCCCCCCCATGCAGTTCCCTGCAGCCAGCGTGGCCCCCTTTTCAGTGCAGTCCTCTGCACCCTGCGTGTTGCTTTCCCCATGTCCTGTGCCCTGCACGTTGTTTTCCCCGGCACTGTCCCCTGTGTGCCACCCCCCCCCCCCCCTTACACGTACAGTCCTCTGCAACCTGAATGTCACCCTACCCCCGTACACTCCCCTGCGTCACTTTCACCCAGTCCTGTGCCCTTGTGTCCCTTTCCCCTGGTACAGTCCCCTGCGCCCTATGTGTGTTACCCCACCATACAGTTCCCTGCGCCTTGCGTGTTGCCCACCCCTGTACAGTCAGTCCCCTGCACCCTGCGTGTCGACCGCTTCAGTATAGTCCCCTGCACACTGTGTGTTCCTTTCCTCCGGTACTGTCCCCTGCATGTCACCCCCCCCCCCCCCCCGTACAGTACCCTGAGCCCTGCATGTCACCTCCTGTACAGTCCCCTGTGCTCTGCGTGTCACCTCCCCCGTATAGTCCCCATTAGGGAGGTCAATCCCGGGCCATTTTTTCAATCCCGGGATCCCCGGGATTGAGTTGGTCAGTGAAATTAATATTTATTCTGTACTTTTTCAACAATAAAAATGAATGACTAGTACAAATAAAGGTCTGAAAATGACTTGCCTTTATTAACATTTTCATAATACAACAAGTATTAAAACATTCAAAGTTAAATTGAAGTTATTCTAGTATATCAAGTCTACAGAATGGTGAATGGTCCCTGATCTGTATCAGCAGCAGCACAAAATACAGTATTAATAATATTTATTAAAGACTTTAAGAACAATGAAAGAGAAAAAAGACTGGACCCTGACCTGAGTCTGACAATGACCAACTGGCAAACACCCCCCTTGGGCCCATCACTGTCTAAGCAGCACAAAATACAGTATTAATAATATTTATTAAAGACTCTGGGGGAGATGTACTAAGCCTGAAAAGTGATAAATATCACTGTGATAAAGCACCAGCCAATCGGCTCCTAACTGCCATGTTACAGGCTGTGTTTGAAAAATGACAGTTAGGAGCCGATTGGCTGGTACTTTATCACTGTGATATTTATCACTTTTCAGGCTTAGTACATCTGGCCCTTTAAGAACAATGAAAGAGAAAAAAGACTGGACCCTGACCTGAGTCCGACAATGACCAACTGGCAAACACCCCCCTTGGGCCCATCACTGTATAAGCAGCACAAAATACAGTATTAATAATATTTATTAAAGACTTTAAGAACAATAAAAGAGAAAAAAGACTGGACCCTGACCTGAGTATGACAATGACCAACTGGCAAACACCCCCCTTGGGCCCATCACTGTATAAGCAGCAGAAAATACAGTATTAATAATATTTATTAAAGACTTTAAGAACAATGAAAGAGAAAAAAGACTGGACCCTGACCTGAGTCTGACAATGACCAACTGGCAAACACCCCCCTTGGGCCCATCACTGTATAAGCAGCAGCACAAAATACAGTATTAATAATATTTATTAAAGACTTTAAGAACAAAGAAAGAGAAAAAAGACTGGACCCTGAGCTGAGTCTGACAATGACCAACTGGCAAACACCCCCCTTGGGCCCATCACTGTATAAGCAGCAGAAAATACAGTATTAATAATATTTATTAAAGACTTAAAGAACAATGAAAGAGAAAAAAGACTGGACCCTGTCCTGAGTCTGACGATGACCAACTGGCAAACACCCCCCTTGGGCCCATCACTGTATCAGCAGCACAAAAAAAACAGTATTACTAATAATATCTATTAAAGACTGTAATTATTAAAGAGCAAAAAAATACAAGAATGGACTTGAGCAGGACCACCAACTATAAATCTCACATGAAAACAAACATATGCTTATTTACTGCGCAAGTCCTTATAATATGATCGTAGGAAACAGAGTGTGTCAATAGTTTCATCTCCCAGGCGTGTGCGTACTTTGGTGCAAATTATGCCAGCTGCTGAAAAAGCACGTTCTGCCTCAACAGATGTAGCCGGAATGGTCATCAGAAATTCCTAAGCCTTTTAAAGACATAACCCACGCTTTCCATTGCTTTCAAACAATACCATCTCAGTCTTGATGGCTTTAGTCAAATCCTTCTCCTCATCAGACTGACTCTGTCGGAAAGAAGGTTGTGTCAAAGAATTTTTCATTGCCAGTTCCAGTTGTTCTTGTAGACTTATTTCAACTTCACAGGAATGTTCATCTTCAGAATGGTTGTTCTCAATCTCATTAATTAAACTGCAAGATTCAGTAACTTGATTACATTCAGTTGACAGCACGACACCACCACCACCACCTCCAGACTTAGACGGATTGAAAGAATGGAGACGTAGCAACAATGCTACAACAGCTCTTTTGACTTCTGCCGATTTTGCAACAGTGAACGTGCTGTCATTTGTGGCCCGTGGATTATTTAAATATTGCAGAATCCCTGCAAATTCATTTCTACGTTCACTTATCCTGGCACAAACAGCAACTGCAAGGTTCTTCGCCAATTCGGAACACTGTTTTTCCAGCTGTAGAAGAGCAAATTTAACTGCAGCATCAGCTGTGATGAGGTTGATATGTCGACGACACAGAGCTTCTACAACGAGTTTGACTGGCTGCAACGCTGACACAATTTCCTGCACACTCTCAAAATCAGCATCTGTTATGTGAACTTGAGACTTAACATCAATCATCGCTTTCAGGATACAGCTCCTCAAACGTATAACTCTATTTAACATTTCAAAAAGGCTATTCCACCGTGTCTTGCAGTCAAGTATTAGGTTCAGCTCTTGCCCAATTTCAGCTCTTACGTACTTCTGCAATACATCATCGTTTCTCGTTGGTGACCGTCTGAAGATTTTAATGACCATCCTAATCCTCTTGACCAGGGTCTGGTAATCTTCTGAGAGTTCTGCAATGTCGTCAACATTGATGTCCGTGACTTTAAATTCATCCTCCTCATCTTCATCATCTGAATCATCAGATTGGATGTTGGCTATTGAAGCCGAAGGACTTTCAGGGCGCTTGTACAATACATCCATAACAGCTAAATGGATTCCATGAGCATAGCACAGCTGTTTGGCAGATATGAGCCGGCCCACTTTTTTCATTACACTGGCACCATCAGTACAAATAGCAACAATATCATCTTGGAGCGAAAGTCCAAATACAGAGAGTTTCATTTCAAGAAGGTCCACACATTTTTCAGCAGGCATTGATCCTAAGACTCGAACCATACCAAGGCTCCAGAACTGAGCTTGCCCAACATGAACATTAATATTCATGTACCGTCTGTTGCGAGTAGATGTCCACTCATCAAAAGTTAGACTGAAGCGTTTTCCATTTGCCTTCAGCTTTGCAAGTTGACTTGCTACGAACCTTCTCGTCATCTCTCCATGTTCAATGACAAGTTGTTTTATTGTTTCTTTTGATTTGGGGAGCGGTGTAAATCCCTGCATCTCTATAGAGATGAGCGCCGGAAATTTTTCGGGTTTTGTGTTTTGGTTTTGGGTTCGGTTCCGCGGCCGTGTTTTGGGTTCGACCTCGTTTTGGCAAAACCTAACCGAATTTTTTTTGTCGGATTCGGGTGTGTTTTGGATTCGGGTGTTTTTTTCCAAAAAACCTAAAAAACAGCTTAAATCATAGAATTTGGGGGTCATTTTGATCCCAAAGTATTATTAACCTCAAAAACCATAATTTCCACTCATTTTCAGTCTATTCTGAATACCTCACACCTCACAATATTATTTTTAGTCCTAAAATTTGCACCGAGGTCGCTGGATGACTAAGCTAAGCGACCCTAGTGGCCGACACAAACACCTGGCCCATCTAGGAGTGGCACTGCAGTGTCACGCAGGATGTCCCTTCCAAAAAACTCTCCCCAAACAGCACATGACGCAAAGAAAAAAAGAGGCGCAATGAGGTAGCTGTGTGAGTAAGATAAGCGACCCTAGTGGCCGACACAAACACCGGGCCCATCTAGGAGTGGCACTGCAGTGTCACGCAGGATGTCCCTTCCAAAAAACCCTCCCCAAACAGCACATGACGCAAAGAAAAAAAGAGGCGCAATGAGGTAGCTGTGTGAGTAAGATAAGCGACCCTAGTGGCCGACACAAACACCGGGCCCATCTAGGAGTGTCACTGCAGTGTCACGCAGGATGTCCCTTCCAAAAAACCCTCCCCAAACAGCACATGACGCAAAGAAAAAAAGAGGCGCAATGAGGTAGCTGTGTGAGTAAGATAAGCGACCCTAGTGGCCGACACAAACACCGGGCCCATCTAGGAGTGGCACTGCAGTGTCACGCAGGATGTCCCTTCCAAAAAACCCTCCCCAAACAGCACATGACGCAAAGAAAAAAAGAGGCGCAATGAGGTAGCTGTGTGAGTAAGATAAGCGACCCTAGTGGCCGACACAAACACCGGGCCCATCTAGGAGTGGCACTGCAGTGTCACGCAGGATGTCCCTTCCAAAAAACCCTCCCCAAACAGCACATGACGCAAAGAAAAAAAGAGGCGCAATGAGGTAGCTGTGTGAGTAAGATAAGCGACCCTAGTGGCCGACACAAACACCGGGCCCATCTAGGAGTGTCACGCAGGATGTCCCTTCCAAAAAACCCTCCCCAAACAGCACATGACGCAAAGGAAAAAAGAGGCGCAATGAGGTAGCTGTGTGAGTAAGATAAGCGACCCTAGTGGCCGACACAAACACCGGGCCCATCTAGGAGTGGCACTGCAGTGTCACGCAGGATGTCCCTTCCAAAAAACCCTCCCCAAACAGCACATGACGCAAAGAAAAAAAGAGGCGCAATGAGGTAGCTGTGTGAGTAAGATAAGCGACCCTAGTGGCCGACACAAACACCGGGCCCATCTAGGAGTGGCACTGCAGTGTCACGCAGGATGTCCCTTCCAAAAAACCCTCCCCAAACAGCACATGACGCAAAGAAAAATTAAAGAAAAAAGAGGTGCAAGATGGAATTGTCCTTGGGCCCTCCCACCCACCCTTATGTTGTATAAACAGGACATGCACACTTTAACCAACCCATCATTTCAGTGACAGGGTCTGCCACACGACTGTGACTGATATGACGGGTTGGTTTGGACCCCCACCAAAAAAGAAGCAATTAATCTCTCCTTGCACAAACTGGCTCTACAGAGGCAAGATGTCCACCTCATCATCATCCTCCGATATATCACCGTGTACATCCCCCTCCTCACAGATTATCAATTCGTCCCCACTGGAATCCACCATCTCAGCTCCCTGTGTACTTTGTGGAGGCAATTGCTGCTGGTCAATGTCTCCGCGGAGGAATTGATTATAATTCATTTTAATGAACATCATCTTCTCCACATTTTCTGGATGTAACCTCGTACGCCGATTGCTGACAAGGTGAGCGGCGGCACTAAACACTCTTTCGGAGTACACACTTGTGGGAGGGCAACTTAGGTAGAATAAAGCCAGTTTGTGCAAGGGCCTCCAAATTGCCTCTTTTTCCTGCCAGTATAAGTACGGACTGTGTTACGTGCCTACTTGGATGCGGTCACTCATATAATCCTCCACCATTCTTTCAATGTTGAGAGAATCATATGCAGCGACAGTAGACGACATGTCCGTAATCGTTGTCAGGTCCTTCAGTCCGGACCAGATGTCAGCATCAGCAGTCGCTCCAGACTGCCCTGCATCACCGCCAGCGGGTGGGCTCGGAATTCTGAGCCTTTTCCTCGCACCCCAAGTTGCGGGAGAATGTGAAGGAGGAGATGTTGACAGGTCGCGTTCCGCTTGACTTGACAATTTTGTCACCAGCAGGTCTTTGAACCCCAGCAGACTTGTGTCTGCCGGAAAGAGAGATCCAAGGTAGGCTTTAAATCTAGGATCGAGCACGGTGGCCAAAATGTAGTGCTCTGATTTCAACAGATTGACCACCCGTGAATCCTTGTTAAGCGAATTAAGGGCTCCATCCACAAGTCCCACATGCCTAGCGGAATCGCTCCGTGTTAGCTCCTCCTTCAATGTCTCCAGCTTCTTCTGCAAAAGCCTGATGAGGGGAATGACCTGACTCAGGCTGGCAGTGTCTGAACTGACTTCACGTGTGGCAAGTTCAAAGGGCATCAGAACCTTGCACAACGTTGAAATCATTCTCCACTGCGCTTGAGACAGGTGCATTCCACCTCCTATATCGTGCTCAATTGTATAGGCTTGAATGGCCTTTTGCTGCTCCTCCAACCTCTGAAGCATATAGAGGGTTGAATTCCACCTCGTTACCACTTCTTGCTTCAGATGATGGCAGGGCAGGTTCAGTAGTTTTTGGTGGTGCTCCAGTCTTCTGTACGTGGTGCCTGTACGCCGAAAGTGTCCCGCAATTCTTCTGGCCACCGACAGCATCTCTTGCACGCCCCTGTCGTTTTTTTAAAAATTCTGCACCACCAAATTCAAGGTATGTGCAAAACATGGGACGTGCTGGAATTTGCCCATATTTAATGCACACACAATATTGCTGGCGTTGTCCGATGCCACAAATCCACAGGAGAGTCCAATTGGGGTAAGCCATTCCGCGATGATCTTCCTCAGTTGCCGTAAGAGGTTTTCAGCTGTGTGCGTATTCTGGAAACCGGTGATACAAAGCGTAGCCTGCCTAGGAAAGAGTTGGCGTTTGCGAGATGCTGCTACTGGTGCCGCCGCTGCTGTTCTTGCGGCGGGAGTCCATACATCTACCCAGTGGGCTGTCACAGTCATATAGTCCTGACCCTGCCCTGCTCCACTTGTCCACATGTCCGTGGTTAAGTGGACATTGGGTACAGCTGCATTTTTTAGGACACTGGTGAGTCTTTTTCTGAGGTCTGTGTACATTTTCGGTATCGCCTGCCTAGAGAAATGGAACCTAGATGGTATTTGGTACCGGGGACACAGTACCTCCAACAAGTCTCTAGTTGGCTCTGCAGTAATGATGGATACCGGAACCACGTTTCTCACCACCCAGGATGCCAAGGCCTCAGTTATCCGCTTTGCAGTAGGATGACTGCTGTGATATTTCATCTTCCTCGCAAAGGACTGTTGAACAGTCAATTGCTTACTGGAAGTAGTACAAGTGGGCTTACGACTTCCCCTCTGGGATGACCATCGACTCCCAGCAACAACAACAGCAGCGCCAGCAGCAGTAGGCGTTACACGCAAGGATGCATCGGAGGAATCCCAGGCAGGAGAGGACTCGTCAGAATTGCCAGTGACATGGCCTGCAGGACTATTGGCATTCCTGGGGAAGGAGGAAATTGACACTGAGGGAGTTGGTGGGGTGGTTTGCGTGAGCTTGGTTACAAGAGGAAGGGATTTACTGGTCAGTGGACTGCTTCCGCTGTCGCCCAAAGTTTTTGAACTTGTCACTGACTTATTATGAATGCGCTGCAGGTGACGTATAAGGGAGGATGTTCCGAGGTGGTTAACGTCCTTACCCCTACTTATTACAGCTTGACAAAGGCAACACACGGCTTGACACCTGTTGTCCGCTTTTCTGTTGAAATACCTCCACACTAAAGAGCTGATTTTTTTGGTATTTTCACCAGGCATGTCAACGGCCATATTCCTCCCACGGACAACAGGTGTCTCCCCGGGTGCCTGACTTAAACAAACCACCTCACCATCAGAATCCTCCTGGTCAATTTCCTCCCCAGCGCCAGCAACACCCATATCCTCCTCATCCTGGTGTACTTCAACACTGACATCTTCAATCTGACTATCAGGAACTGGACTGCGGGTGCTCCTTCCAGCACTTGCAGGGGGCGTGCAAATGGTGGAAGGCACATGCTCTTCACGTCCAGTGTTGGGAAGGTCAGGCATCGCAACCGACACAATTGGACTCTCCTTGTGGATTTGGGATTTCGAAGAACGCACAGTTCTTTGCGGTGCTTTTGCCAGCTTGAGTCTTTTCAGTTTTCTAGCGAGAGGCTGAGTGCTTCCATCCTCATGTGAAGCTGAACCACTAGCCATGAACATAGGCCAGGGCCTCAGCCGTTCCTTGCCACTCCGTGTGGTAAATGGCATATTGGCAAGTTTACGCTTCTCCTCCGACAATTTTATTTTAGGTTTTGGAGTCCTTTTTTTACTGATATTTGGTGTTTTGGATTTGACATGCTCTGTACTATGACATTGGGCATCGGCCTTGGCAGACGACGTTGCTGGCATTTCATCGTCTCGGCCATGACTAGTGGCAGCAGCTTCAGCACGAGGTGGAAGTGGATCTTGATCTTTCCCTAATTTTGGAACCTCAACATTTTTGTTCTCCATATTTTAATAGGCACAACTAAAAGGCACCTCAGGTAAACAATGGAGATGGATGGATACTAGTATACAATTATGGATGGACTGCCGAGTGCCGATACAGAGGTAGCTACAGCCGTGGACTACCGTACTGTACTGTGTCTGCTGCTAATATAAACTGGTTGATAATGAGATGTAGTATGTATAAAGAAGAAAGAAAGAAAAAAACCACGGGTAGGTGGTATACAATTATGGATGGACTGCCGAGTGCCGACACAGAGGTAGCTACAGCCGTGGACTACCGTACTGTACTGTGTCTGCTGCTAATATAGACTGGTTGATAATGAGATGTAGTATGTATAAAGAAGAAAGAAAAAAAAAAACACGGGTAGGTGGTATACAATTATGGATGGACTGCCGAGTGCCGACACAGAGATAGCTACAGCCGTGGACTACCGTACTGTACTGTGTCTGCTGCTAATATAGACTGGATGATAATGAGATGTAGTATGTATAAAGAAGAAAGAAAAAAAAACCACGGGTAGGTGGTATACAATTATGGATGGACTGCCGAGTGCCGACACAGAGGTAGCTACAGCCGTGGACTACCGTACTGTACTGTGTCTGCTGCTAATATAGACTGGTTGATAATGAGATGTAGTATGTATAAAGAAGAAAGAAAAAAAAAACCACGGGTAGGTGGTATACAATTATGGATGGACTGCCGAGTGCCGACACAGAGGTAGCTACAGCCGTGGACTACCGTACTGTACTGTGTCTGCTGCTAATATAGACTGGATGATAATGAGATGTAGTATGTATAAAGAAGAAAGAAAAAAAACCACGGGTAGGTGGTATACAATTATGGATGGACTGCCGAGTGCCGACACAGAGGTAGCTACAGCCGTGGACTACCGTACTGTACTGTGTCTGCTGCTAATATAGACTGGATGATAATGAGATGTAGTATGTATAAAGAAGAAAGAAAAAAAAAACCACGGGTAGGTGGTATACAATTATGGATGGACTGCCGAGTGCCGACACAGAGGTAGCTACAGCCGTGGACTACCGTACTGTACTGTGTCTGCTGCTAATATAGACTGGTTGATAATGAGATGTAGTATGTATAAAGAAGAAAGAAAAAAAAAACCACGGGTAGGTGGTATACAATTATGGATGGACTGCCGAGTGCCGACACAGAGGTAGCTACAGCCGTGGACTACCATACTGTACTGTGTCTGCTGCTAATATAGACTGGATGATAATGAGATGTAGTATGTATAAAGAAGAAAGAAAAAAAAAACACGGGTAGGTGGTATACAATTATGGATGGACTGCCGAGTGCCGACACAGAGGTAGCTACAGCCGTGGACTACCGTACTGTACTGTGTCTGCTGCTAATATAGACTGGATGATAATGAGATGTAGTATGTATAAAGAAGAAAGAAAGAAAAAACCACGGGTAGGTGGTATACAATTATGGATGGACTGCCGAGTGCCGACACAGAGGTAGCTACAGCCGTGGACTACCGTACTGTACTGTGTCTGCTGCTAATATAGACTGGTTGATAATGAGATGTAGTATGTATAAAGAAGAAAGAAAAAAAAAACCACGGGTAGGTGGTATACAATTATGGATGGACTGCCGAGTGCCGACACAGAGGTAGCTACAGCCGTGGACTACCGTACTTTACTGTGTCTGCTGCTAATATAGACTGGATGATAATGAGATGTAGTATGTATAAAGAAGAAAGAAAAAAAAAACCACGGGTAGGTGGTATACAATTATGGATGGACTGCCGAGTGCCGACACAGAGGTAGCTACAGCCGTGGACTACCGTACTGTACTGTGTCTGCTGCTAATATAGACTGGTTGATAATGAGATGTAGTATGTATAAAGAAGAAAGAAAAAAAAAAACACGGGTAGATGGTATAGAATTATGGATGGACTGCCGAGTGCCGAGTGCCGACACAGAGGTAGCTACAGCCGTGGACTACCGTACTGTACTGTGTCTGCTGCTAATATAGACTGGATGATAATGAGATGTAGTATGTATAAAGAAGAAAGAAAAAAAAACCACGGGTAGGTGGTATACAATTATGGATGGACTGCCGAGTGCCGACACAGAGGTAGCTACAGCCATGGACTACCGTACTGTACTGTGTCTGCTGCTAATATAGACTGGATGATAATGAGATGTAGTATGTATGTATAAAGAAGAAAGAAAAAAAAACCACGGGTAGGTGGTATACAATTATGGATGGACTGCCGAGTGCCGACACAGAGGTAGCTACAGCCGTGAACTACCGTACTGTGTCTGCTGCTAATATAGACTGGTTGATAATGAGATGTAGTATGTATAAAGAAGAAAGAAAAAAAAACCACGGGTAGGTGGTATACAATTATGGATGGACTGCAGAGTGCCGACACAGAGGTAGCTACAGCCGTGGACTACCGTACTGTACTGTGTCTGCTGCTAATATAGACTGGATGATAATGAGATGTAGTATGTATAAAGAAGAAAGAAAAAAAAACCACGGGTAGGTGGTATACAATTATGGATGGACTGCCGAGTGCCGACACAGAGGTAGCTACAGCCGTGAACTACCGTACTGTGTCTGCTGCTAGTATAGACTGGATGATAAATAATGATATAAAAAATATATATATATCACTACTGCAGCCGGACAGGTATATATTTTATAATGACGGACCTGCTGGACACTGTCTGTCAGCAGAATGAGTTTTTTAATTTTTATAGAATAAAAAAACACCACACAAGTCACACGACGAGTGTACTTTTTCAGGCAGACATTCAATCACAATATACTATACTGGTGGTCAGTGTGGTCAGGTCACAGGTCACAGTGGTCAGTGGTCAGTCACACTGGCAGTGGCACTCTGGCAGCAAAAGTGTGCACTGTTTAATATGTACTCCTGGCTCCTGCTATAACCTATAACTGCTCCCCAGTCTCCCCCACAATTAAGCTGTGTGAGCACAGTCAGATATTATACATAGATGATGCAGCACACTGGGCTGAGCACAGATATGGTATGTGAGTGTGACTGAGTCACTGTGTATCGTTTTTTTCAGGCAGAGAACAAGAACAGAACGGATTATTATTAAATAATAATAAATTATAAAACTGCACTGGTGGTCAGGTCACTGGTCAGTGGTCATCAGTCACTAGTATAACTCCTCCTAAGCTCCAGTAAGTAAATGAAGTGTCTCACTCTCACTCTCCTATCTATTTTAATTTCTAAACGGAGAGGACGCCAGCCACGTCCTCTCCCTATCAATCTCAATGCACGTGTGAAAATGGCCACGACGCGCGGCTCCTTATATAGAATCCGAGTCTCGCGATAGAATCCGAGCCTCGCGAGAATCCGACAGCGTGATGATGACGTTCGGGCACGCTCGGGTTAACCGAGCAAGGCGGGAAGATCCGAGTCGCTCGGACCCGTGTAAAAAAACATGAAGTTCGGGCGGGTTCGGATTCAGAGAAACCGAACCCGCTCATCTCTAGCATCTCAAGACCTTTTCTAACATCAGGTGACGTAATGAAGATACGGAATGGCAGTCCGTCACACGCAACCATTCTGGAAAGAGTAGCCTGTAGTGAATTTTCGATATTTTTTACAAGATATTTCAACATAGGCCCAACTGCAGCATCAGGGATGTTTTTCTCTGTTGCAGTAGTCAGTGCAGAGTCAGACTCTGTTGCATGAGCGCTCAATGTATCACGAGCAGCAACATTTGACCGTTTTTGTTGTATATAAATTTTGTGCATTGTCTTGAGGTGCACATGCAGGCCTTTGGCAGAGCCGCCACCACATTTCAGAACTTTTCCACAATCTTTGCACTGAGCTGCTTCACCTGTGGCTTTCTCACGTAAAAAATAATTCCACACTCCTTCAGACTTATAAACAACATACTCTACTACTGGTAGTTTTGATTTTGAGGCAGTCATTGAAAATGATAGTCAGGCTAATAGGTCGTCCAGGGTCCAGTCCAGTAGGAGTAGGAGGTGGTGGTGGTGGACTGGTGAACCAAGGGGCCAGGGGGCGGTGTCAGGTCAGGGTAGAGTCTGCTTCGTTCAATAAGCCGGGTCGTTATGGACCGGTACTTAGCAATCCACTGTCTAAAAACTATCCAAAGTTCCAAATCCTGATTCCTGAGTGACAAACAAAAAAAACGAGGTAAAATAAAACAAAGACTTGAAATAAAGTATTTTGGATTTGCATTAGTTAAACAAAAAAAAAACACTACATAAACGTCTTGCGTTCGCGATGCACTGCATGTGCCGAGTCTGCCGACTGCCGAGTCTGTTCCCTATCCAAGCTTATCAATATTATTAGCATAAATAAAAAATTGTCAAAAGCAGAAGAAAAAAAAATGTATATAAACACACACACACTACAAAGTACACACACCATGCAAGAAATAAAAATCTTTGACGGCCCCCGCCCCAGCACAATCAAGACCATAAATAACACAACAACAGGAATAAAATAACATTTATCATGGCCCAGCAGCACAGGCCCACAGTCTGAAAAATAAACTCTTTATAATAAATATTATTCCTATGGGCCTGTGCTGGGCCATGAATGATATTTTATTCCTTTGGTGTTATAGGATTCAGCTGAGGCATGGCCCCCCAACACCACAGGTATAAAAATAAAATAAATAACATTCATGGCCCAGCACAGGCCTACAGGAAAAATAGGAAACTTTCATGACCCACGGCTGGGCCCAAGTCACTCCACCACAGCAAGCAATAAAATAACATTTATCATCATGGCCCAGCAGCACAGGCCCACCGTCTGAAAAAAAAATAAAAAAATATTATTCCTATGGGCCTGTGCTGGGCCATGAATGATATTTTATTCCTTTGGTGTTATAGGGTTCAGCTGAGGCATGGCCCCCCAACACCACAGGTATAAAAATTAAATAAACAACATTCATGGCCCAGCACAGGCTTACAGGAAAAACAGGAAACTATCATGATGACCCACGGCTGGGCCCAACACTCTCCACCACAGCAATAAAATTACATTTATCATGGCCCAGCAGCACAGGCCCACAGTCTGAAAAATACAAAATAAATTTTTTTCCTATGGGCCTGTGCTGGGCCATGAATGTTATGTTATTCCTTTGGTGTTATAGGGCCCCAACACCACAGGTATATTAAAAAAAAAAAAATAACATTCATGGCCCAGTACAGGCCTACAGGGAAAAAAAAGGATATATACACAACAACACATACATAATCATCTTCATGGCCAGCATCAATTCACCAGAATATTAGAAAACTGCTGCCCCCTCCCCCGGGCCGGAATAAAATATCTGTACTGAGTGACTATTACGCGGCTCACCCCCACTGCAGCTACTTACTGTGTGCTGTCACCAGGAGTGGGATTGTGTGGGTTGGGGGCTGGGGCCCTCTGGGCAGGTGTCTCCTGGTCCTCTCCTCTCCTCTAGGCTCCACTTAAAATGGCCGCTGCTTCACTGGGCGCAGGGATGGGCCCTGGGCATTGGTCTAGAGGACTCTGGCAGCAGGACAGGGCTCCCTCCCTCCTTCTCCCTTCATTTCAGTGGCAGCTGGCACTGGCAGGCTACTAAAAAATAAACAGTGAGTGTGAGTGAAGGCAGCCAGGGCGCTTCACCCACCCATCACACACCAAGCTGGCCGCGCGGCTGGCTGCATCAGTGTCACTGACAGAAAGCAGCCAGCAGCTCTCCATCTCCTCCACCTCCAACTTCTACTTACTGTGTGCTGCCATAGTGTGGGGGTGAGGGTCCTGCGACTCCTGCCTGTCTGAGGGGGGGGGGGTCTGTGCGCCGCCAGCAGCTCCGTCCGGCGTCCGCGCTGCAGGCAGCCCTCCTCGTCCCCTGCTCTCCTCCACTCCGGCCTCCACTTAAAATGGCTGGTGGGCGCGGCTGAAGGGGCGGGCCGGCGGGGGTCTACGCTGCGTGACCTGTGACGTCACGCGGCTCCCTACACACAGCCGAACACAGCGGGTTGATTGAAATGCGCATGCGCCGTTTAATCCCGAAAATACCGGGATTGGAAGGCGCAATCCCGGGATTACAATCCCGGTGTTTTTGGGGCCAAATCCCGGGATCCCGCCGATCCCGATCCCGGGATTGGTCTCCCTAGTCCCCATGTGCCCTGCGTTACCCCCCTCCCTGTAAAATCCCCTGCGCCCTGCATGCCGCTCCCCCGTACAGTCCCCCCCTCAGTACAGTCCCCTGTACCCTGAGTGTCGCTATCCCCTGGTACTGTCCCCTGAATCCTACGTGTACAATCCCCTGCGCCCTGCATGTCGCCCCCCCCCCCCTTCAGTACAGTCCCATGCGTGTTGCTTTACCCGGTACTGTCCCCTGTGCCCTTCAAGTCACACACACCCCCGTACAGTCCCCTGCATCCTGCATGTCACCCTACCACTGTACATTCCCGTGTATGTTCCCCCCACACCCGTACAGTCCCCTGCACCCTGTCTGTTGCCGCTCCCCCGCTGTACAGTACCCTGGCCCTGCATGTTGCCCCACTTACAGTACCCTACGCCCTGCATGTTGCACTCACTGTACAGTCCCCTGCACCCTGCGTGTCGAGCCCCTCAGTTCAGTCCCCTGCACCCAGCATGTCGCTTACACCCGATACTGTCCCCTGCACCTGCGTGCCACCACCCTGTACAGTCTACAGTCCCCTGCGTCCTGTATGTCGATCTACCCCCTTAGTCCTCTGTGTGTCGCCCCCCCGTACCTCCTGCATGTTGCTCCACTGTACAGTCCCCTGCGCTTTGCGTGTCACCCCCTGTACAATCCCCTGCGTCATGCATGCAGCCTCCCCATACAGTCCCCTGTGCCCCTTGTGTGGCCCCCCTGTACAGTCCCCTGCACCCTGCAGTCCTCTGCGTTCCCCCCCATAAGTCCCTGTGCCCTACGTGTTGCCCCACGTACAGTCCCCTGCACCCTGTGTGCCGCCCCCTATACAGTCGTCTGCGCCCTGTGTGTTGCCCCCCTGTATAGTCCCATGCGCCCTGTGCATTTCCCACTGTATAGTCCCGTCCCCTGCGCCTTGCTTGTTGCCCCCTTCAGTACAGTCCCCTGTGCCCTGAGTGTTGCTTTCCACTATATATATATATATATATATAAGACATTCAAAAATAAATGGCGTCACTCCAGGTCTTGTAATCATCAAGTTGTGTATTAGAAAATTAACACAGTGCCAACGTTTCGGGGCCCGTAGCCCCTTTGTCAAGGTGTGTGTAGTGTAGACAAAAGGCATCTTACCTTATAAAGCTAGTGCCACCAATTAGTGAAAAGGAGCTTTACCCGCGCCGTCAGCTTCACCGGGTGCTGGGGGACTTCCGCCGTCTCATGGACTCCCTTTCACATGTGTCGCCCGTCCGTTTCCGGCATCCCGTGGCTATGACGTTCCGATTGGGTCCCGGGGCGATCACCATGGCAACCGACGCCGTTTACCAATGCGTTTGCGCGCCAGGTGCTGCAGAAACAGAAAGTGAATACAGTGCAGTGGTATTGTAAATAAATACAAAATGGTGTAACTGCGGTGTAAGAAAATAATTGCTCAAAACTAGATTGCTGTATATATCCTATATAGATCCTAATTTGCTTGGGATAAAATATATCTATACAATCATTTCCTTCTAATTATATAATTGTACATATATTAAATAAATACGTGCTAGGTGGCTGCTTAAGTAGAGTTGTCCCCAAATCTATGTTGAAAAGGACAAGAAGGAATGACAAAGGGCAAAAAGGGTGGGGGGGGTGGTTAGAAAACGAGAGGGGGAGAAAAAGAAGAGAGAGCGGTATGTATGGGGGGGGGGATTGTACCGACAAAAGAAGACAAGCGAGAATTAAGAAAAAGGGGCAAGATATAGGAGGAAATGGAGGAAAGACACAAAAAGAGAACAAGGACGAAATATAGGAAGAAGACTGGAGAGCAGAAAACCAGGGAAGGCAAAAGAGGATTAAAGGTCGGGAAGGGGGGGAGGAAAGAGGGAGGGGGGGAGGAAGAGGAAAGGGGGGGGGAGAAGAAAGGGAAGGGAGTAAAAAAGGAAAAGAAAATAAGGACAAAGGAAAAGGAAGGGATTTAGGAAAGAATAGAGAGCAAAAAAAAGATATAGGAGGGGATATATTACTATCTCATGCTAAATTCTCAAAAAGCGGCCCCTTATCACCATATACCTATACAGACAGAACAGCCCATCACCTCCTACATATCCATTACAGATGATAGGTAGCAGTCCAATTATATCAGAATGTTCACAAGGATTCGGACTATTTCTTAGCTAGAGTGTTCCATAGGATCTGTTCGTTAAGTCCATTCGGTTGTATCGTATTTAACTTGAACATCCATCTTGCTTCCATATTCAATAACTTCCCATTCCTTTCTCCCCCTCTTAGACTCATAGGTATATGATCAATAATCATGTATTTTAACTCTTTGAGTTGATGTTGCTCTTTGAGTTGAGTTGAAGTTGGACGCAGACCCTACACATAAATTCAAGCAAGAATTAGATGAGGTCCTGGAAGAGGCTAAGTGCAGAGGACACATCTCCAGCAAAGTCCACAGTGCATTGATTCAGAAGTTCCCGGTCGTACCAGTCCTATTTACTACTCCAAAGATTCACAAAGACAACAAGAAACCTCCTGGTAGGCCGATAATTTCGGCGAGGGACTCCCTATACCAGCTAGTATCACAATTTTTGGATTGTGTGTTACAGCCTTTGGTAGTGAAACAACCAACTTTTATTAAAGACACCACCGAATTCTTGTTAAGACTCAAAAATATAGGCACTGTACCACCAGACACACTAATGTGTGTAATGGACGTATGTAGCCTATATACTAGCATCCCCCATGTTGAGGGGCTGCTAGCTACTAGAGAATTTCTTTGTGATGAGAACATGCAAGTAGTTAACATGGAATTATATATGCAGCTCCTGTATTTAACGTTGCATAGGAATTACTTCCTGTTTGACGGAAAATATTTCCTACAACGAAACGGGTGTGCGATGGGCAGTAGCGTAGCGCCTGCTTATGCAAATGTATATATGTTTAAGGAAGAAAAGAGACTCTTCTTCAAAGATAACAACATAGCCCAATATATATTACTATACTGCCGCTTTATAGATGACGTATTCATGCTGTGGACGGGAGGAGTGGAACTATTTAAGAAAATAATGGATGACATCAACTCCAAGGCAGAACATATAAAATTTACATATCAGAGTGACATGGCCAGTATGAATTACCTGGATGTAACAGTAAGAATTATAAACAAGATTTCTACCACCTTATACACCAAACCAAACTGACAAGAATAAGATGTTGAGGGCGGATAGCCACCACCCTAAACCCCTCATCAGAGGGTTACCAAGATCACAATTTATAATGACAACAAGGATCCACAGCGACCATGATACACTGGATGCTGAACTAAACAAGGTAGTAAACAGGTTCATTGAATGAGGATATGACCCTAGTAGATTACAGGTTCAAAAACAGGAGGCCTTACAGCTTGAAAGAGATGCCCTGTTGATAAAAACGACCAAGAATCCAAAAAAGGTTATTCCATGGACCAGCAAATTCTGCACTGCCAGTCCGATAATCCAGAGAGCTACTATGGCACTGTGGCCTATAGTGTCGACTGACAAACTAAGATGCTTGAAATCTAAAAGACCAATGAACTGTTTTACAAGAGGAAAGAATATCAAAGATTCTATAGTACATTCAGATATCACAGGAGTCGGTACCAATTATCCTTCCAACTTCCTTATAAAAGCCCCGGGCTGTTACAAATGCCTGGGGTGCACTACGTGCAAATCAATGGTAACAGGGACCAAGTTCAAACATCCAAGCAGAGATCAAACATACAGTATACGGCATGTTTTGACCTGTACCACATCCCATATAATTTACCTCATCACATGTCCATGTGGGCTAGGTTATGTAGGAAAAACAACTAGGGACTTAAGACAAAGAATGGCACTCCACAGGTCCGCCATTACCGCAGCTATCAAGAATGGTCAGTTGGATCAGCCAGAAGCCCAGCATTTCGTGGACAAGCAACATCAACTCAAAGAGTTAAAATACATGATTATTGATCATGTACCTATGAGTCTAAGAGGGGGGAGATAGGAATGGGAAGTTATTGAATATGGAAGCAAGATGGATGTTCAAGTTAAATACGATACAACGAATGGACTTAACGAACAGATCCTATGGAACACTCTAGCTAAGAAATAGTCCGAATCCTGTGAACATTCTGATATAATTGGACTGCTACCTATCATCTGTAATGGATATGTAGGAGGTGATGGGCTGTTCTGTCTGTATAGGTATATGGTGATAAGGGGCCGCTTTTGAGAATTTAGCATGAGATAGTAATATATCCCCTTCTATGTCTTTTTCTTGCTCTCTTTTCTTTCCTAATTTCCTTCCTTTTCCTTTGTCCTCGTTTTCTTTTCCTTTTTTACTCCCTTCCCTTTCTTCTTCCCCCCCCCCCCCCACTTTCCTCTTCCTCCCCCCCCCCCCCCCCTTCCCGACCTTTAATCCTCTTTTGCCTTCCCTGGTTTTCTGCTCTCCTTTCTTCTTCCTATATTTCGTCCTTTTTCTCTTTTTGTGTCTTTCTTCCATTTCCTCCTATTCTTGCCCCTTTTTCTTACTTTTTCTTAATTCTCGCTTGTCTTCTTTTGTCGGTACAATTCCCCCCCTCCCCCACATACATACCGCTCTCTCTTCTTTTCTCCCCCTCTCCCCCCCACCCTTTTTGCCCTTTGTCATTCCTTCTTGTCCTTTTCAACATAGATTTGGGGACAACTCTATTTAAGCAGCCACCTAGCACGTATTTATTTAATATATGTACAATTATATAATAAGAAGGAAATGATTGTATAGATATATTTTATCCCAAGCAAATTAGGATCTATATAGGATATATACAGCAATCTAGTTTTGAGCAATTATTTTCTTACACCGCAGTTACACCGTTTTGCATTTATTTACAATACCACTGCACTGTATTCACTTTCTGTTTCTGCAACACCCGGCGCGCAAGCGCATTGGTAAATGGCGTCGGTTGCCATGGTGATCGCCCCGGGACCCAATCGGTACGTCATAGCCACGGGACACCGGAAGCGGACGGGCGACACATGTGACAGGGAGTCCATGAGACGGCGGAAGTCCCCCGGCACCCGGTGAAGCTGACGGCGCGGGTAAAGCTCTTTTTCACTTATTGGTGGCACTAGCTTTATAAGGTAAGATGCCTTTTGTCTACACTACACACACCTTGACAAAGGGGCTACGGGCCCTGAAACGTTGGCACCGTGTTAATTTTCTAATACACAACTTGATGATTACAAGACCTGGAGTGACGCCATTTATTTTTGAATGTCTGCATACACCGATATGGAGGGCACCCAGGCAAGTTGAAGCCTTAGGACCAGGAGTGCCGGATATATATATATATATAATATACATACACATATATATATATTTCTCTTATGTCCTTGAGGATGCTGGGGTTCCATTAGTACCATGGGGTACACACACACAAACATGCAGCACCTGGTACTCACACACATAAACACGCAGCACCAGACACCCACACACCCACGTAGCATTTACGCTGCACCTGGCACACATGCACATATACACAGATGTAGCATTTAACAAACACACACATATACACGCACCGTACCTGACACACACATACATGCGTGGCGGCACCACACACACACACACACATGTACGTATGTACATGCACGGCATCTGACACACACACTTGGCCCCTGAAACACACACATATATATATATATATATATATATATACGCGCGCCAACTGACACACACACACATATATACGCGCAGCACCTGACACACACACACATATATATATATATATATATATATACGTGCGGCACCTGACACACACACATATACGTGCGGCACCTGACACACACACACACACATATATACGCGTGGCACCTGACACACACACACACATATACATATATGCGCGGCACCTGACACACACACACACACACATATATACGCGCGGCACCTGACACACACACATATATATGCGCGGCACCTGACACACACATATATACGCGTGGCACCTGACACACACATATACGCGTGGCACCTGAAACACACACATATATACGTGCGGCACCTGACACACTCACACATATATACACCGCGGCACCTGACACACTCACACATATATACGCGCGGCATCTGACACACACATATACACGTGGCACCTGACACACACACACATATACACATGGCACCTGACACACACATATATATGCGTGGCACCTGACACACACACAGATATACACGCGCGGCACCTGACCACACACACCACATATATACACGCGCGGCACCTGACACACACATATACACGCGCGGCACCTGACACACACACACACATATACACGCGCGGCACCTGACACACACACATATACACGCGCGGCACCTGACACACACACACATTTACGCACGGCACCTGACACACACACATATATATATATATATATATATATATATTATATATATATATACGTGGCATCTGACACACACACACATATATACGCGCGGCACCTGACACACACACACATATATATACGCACGGCACCTGACACACACACACGCACACACTCATATATACGCAGGGCACCTGACACACACACATATATGTGCGGCACCTGACACACACACACATATATATGCACGGCACCTGACACACACACACACACACACATATATATATATGCGGCATCTGACACACACACACACACACACACACACATATATATACGCGCGGCACCTGACACACACACACACACATATATATATATATATATATATATATATATACGCACGGCACCTTACACACACACACACACACATATATACGCAGGGCACCTGACACACACACACACACATATATGTGCGGCACCTGACACACA
Organism: Pseudophryne corroboree; assembly: GCF_028390025.1. Taxonomy (NCBI): domain Eukaryota; kingdom Metazoa; phylum Chordata; class Amphibia; order Anura; family Myobatrachidae; genus Pseudophryne; species Pseudophryne corroboree. Next base: position 194,373,842 of record NC_086450.1, on the reverse strand, counting down.
CACACACACACACATATATATGCACGGCACCTGACACACACACACATATATATATGCGCGGCACCTTACACACACACACATATATATATATATATATATATATATATACAAACATAGAAAACCACAGCACTCGCCACCCCAGAAGCGGGGTGCAGTGTCTGCACTCACCACTCATAGGGTGGGGTGCATGCAGCCCATGGCCAGCTACCCAAATACATACAAATAGAAAATTCAGCACTCACCATAGCAAGCTCACTTGTCCTCACAACATCAATAAATAAATGATGGGGGTTTAGTTAGTGAATTGGCCAATGCACGGAAGCCTGCATACCACTCGCCAAGGTACCCCACCTTCATGCAGGTACTACACTACCACAAAGCCTTAAAGATTAAAACCTGGCAACTGTATCACATATAATATAACTGCAAATATGCCCACTAAGTTTAATGTATGCCTGCCACATATCTTATGGCTTTTAAAGGCATACTAGTCACCTGACACTAGCTGATAAATTACAAAGGTGCAGCTGACACAGGTTTAGAACAATTGAGATTACACAGGGGTGCATGAAAAGGCCTGTGACCACGGTTAATAAGAGTTAACCAAAGATTAACCCCATAATATACAAACATAGAAAACCACAGTACTCGCCACCCCCAGAAGCGGGGTGCAGTGTCTGCACTTACCACTCATAGGGTGGGGTGCATGCAGCCCATGGCCACCTACCCAAATACATACAAATAGAAAATTCAGCACTCACCATAGCAAGCAAAGATCACCTTGACAAAGGGGCGTGTGAGCCCCGAAACGTTGGTTCGTTTGCTGATGCGAATACACGGTTTTCATTGTTTAAGCCTCTGAGTGCCGCAGGTCTTTTTCCATTGCGTTTATATATATATATATATATATATATATATATATACACACATAGCACCTGACAAACACATATACATGGCACCTCACACATACACGCAATGCATTTCACACATGCCTCCAGCCTCAGTCACAGGCTGCTGCCACCTACCACCTCCCTGCATCATCCGCAAAGGGAGTAAAGTATTTTGACCAAAGTTAAAAGTATACAATTTTGTTTGGTAAATAAAATTATTTTTGCATTTTGCACAGAACAGTGATGTTATGTGAACATTTTCATTAAACATTTAAAAAAATCAAATGTTTATTCTTACAGTGAAATTTTTACATTTCTGAATTAAAAAAATAAATTGAAAAAAAGCTATGAAATTCCATAGACAAAAAACCTTACGGTTTCACATGTCCCATTAAGGCTTCTTAGACATGATCGAAATTTCAGAAACCTGTTGTAACTCTTCAACTCAAACTACAAAAAGCAATGAAATTGCGATCATTAAGACTGACGCCTAAATGGACGTGTTCCTTGCGCAATACAGATATGGTATGCCATCACAGCCTGTGGGTAAGTGCAGATTCAGCACTCTCACAGAGTGAGATTGCTGTCACTCACACAATGGTGGTGCTGCTAATTCACAGATTTGTGTGCTCATTGGAATACACACATGCAGTCTATGCAACTGAAGGTCTGAGCGGAAGACGAAGCTGCTCGGATGAGGTAAGAGTGTTGTTGATTGGAGGTAGGAGACAGAGCGGTGTGGATGGGGGAACAGAAGTGTGTGGATAGAGGGAACACTAAGCAGCACTGATGGGAGGGACAAAGAAACAAAGAGGGTAATTCAGACTGCAGCGGCAGTGATCGCAGTCTGAATTAGTTTGTGGGATGCGCACGTGCAATGGCCGCACTGCACGTGCGTACCCCGGGAGCCCAGTGAGATGCTATCAGCCAAGAGCGCAGGAGCTGCGCTGCCAGGGAGATACTGGTCAGGTACAAAAGCATCACCGCCGTGCAATGCTTTTATACCTGTGGAGGGTAGGGGGGTAGGGCCTGACATGCGGGGTGGACTATCCCTGTGCGTTCCCCCCACATGTCAGAGTAAATGATCGTAGATGTGCTAAATTTAATGGGATGGTTGTGGGCACTGTGTGGGATGGGAGCACCACAAAACTGCTCAGACCTTCAGTTGCATAGCCTGCATGTGTGTATTCCAATGAGCACACAAATCTGTGAATTAGCAGCTCCACCATTGTGTGAGTGACAGCAATCTCACTCTGTGAGAGTGCTGAATCTGCACTTACCCACAGGCTGTGATGGCATACCATATCTGTATTGTGCAAGGAACACGTCCATTAAGGCGTCAGCCTTAATGATCGGAATTTCATTGCTTTTTGTAGTTTGAGTTGTAGAGTTACAACAGGTTTCTGAAATTTCGATCACGTCTAAGAAGCCTTAATGGGACATGTGAAACCGTAAGGTTTTTTGTCTATGGAATATATATATATATATATATATATATATATATACATACATACATACATACATGTTGAGTATCCCATATCCAAATATTCCGAAATACGGAATATTCTGAAATACGGAATTATTTGAGACTGATGTAGTGAAACCTTTGTTTTCTGATGGGTCAGCGCCGCATCACGTGACTCCCTGCACTGGCAGCTACTCCCCCTACTCCCAGCAGCCAGTGGAGCTGCTGCAGCATAGGCAGTCACGTGATGGGTAGCGTTCTCCACTCAGGCTTATCGTGTGTGGGGAGAGGCTCCACATTTCTGCAGCGAGGTGGTATGTTTAAATATGCCGGGGCAGGGCAGGCGCCATTAATAAATTACGCTCATCTTGTCCTGCATGGTGGTGGGGGTGATGAATGATTATAGTGCCTGTGCTGTCTATTGGGGGCATATGTGTATCTGGCACTGCACTACTGGAGGCATATGTGAATGTGGCACTATTGGGGGGCATATATTTATCTGGCACTGTGCAATTGGGGGCATATATGTATCTGGCACTGCCCTATTGGGGGCATATGTGTATCTGGCACTGCACTATTGGGGGTGTATGTGTATCTGGCACCATTAGGGGCATATGTGCATCTGGCACTGCACTATTGGGGGTGTATGTGTATCTGGCACTGCCCTATTGGTGTCATATGTGTATCTGGCCCCCCCATATGTGTATCACGCCCCCATTTTCATTGGCCACACTAATTTTTTGATGAGCGCCTTTGGCACGCACACATTGTACTATTAACATTTTTTTCTACTTGCAGCACTGTAAAAATGTATATATAATATGTGGAAGGCCTCCTGAACCTAGGATAACTGCTTGGGAGGGAGCGTGGAACATGCTGGGCCGTGTAGACCTGGAGCGCAGTCGGCAAAATGCGTTTAGTGGCTCTCAGATTTCACTGAATTTTTTAATGTGGCCCATACTGTCTTAAAGGTTGAAGACCCCTGCATTAGTGTGTGGTGCCCATTTGAAATTTCTAAAATAATATATTTAGCAATATGCACACACAAATTTCATCTACATTAATCAACCTTTTAACCACTCAACTAATTTTTTTTTTCTTTCTAAAAACTGCTCAGAAATTGTTGGAATTGTTTTATGAGTGAATTAGGTAAAGAACATGTATTTAACCTTATCCATATGGCAATTAGAATATTTATAACCAAGGACAGTTGAAGTAAAAAATGCAATAATCAAGTTACTTATCCCTTGTTTGGACATGAAACTGTTGAGTCAAATGAAATGATCTTGACCTGCAAATTCTGACGATTTTAAAATTTTTAGGTCAACATAATTTTTACATTTTTCATAAATTTTTTCTGCTACCCTCAGTATGGGATTATATTTTTGTAAAGAATTTATGGTGTTTGACTGTTACAATATATAGTATTTTTATTAATGTATCAAGCTTGTGACTTTCCTCCAAGCACATAGTGAAGGAAACTGATACATTACATGACTTACCTGTTATAAACTGAAGATGATCTGACAAGTTAGAAGCATATCTGTAAATCCGATCAAAACTAGTAACCTATACAAAACCCCCACCACAACCAATTATATGGCTATGTGTGATAAATATGATTGGTTAGCTAGAATCTTACAGAATAGATATATAACTCAGGCATAATTTATTCAAGAAGTCACAGAACATTAATCAGATTCTAAGCACATGGCATCCCAGGAAGCTCATGGAAACCAAAAATAGGAATTTAATACCTACCGGGAATTCCTTTTCTCCTAGCCCATACTGGGATGGTCTTAGGGGATGCGGTTAAGATCCCGCCAGACAGAATCTCGGCGGTCGGAATACCGACACTGGGATCCCGACCGGCACAATCCCGACATATTCTCCCTCTGTGGGTGTCCACGACACCCATAGAGGGAGAATAAATTAGTGCCCGCAGCGTGGTGAGTGAAACTTGAAACTAGGGACAGCAACAGCAGACCCAACCAAGAAACACAAGAACAACAGTTGCAGGAAAAAAAAAGGACAGAGGCGGGCTCCCAGTATCACCTACGGACTTGGAGAAAAAGAATTACCGGTAGGTATTAAATTCCTATTTTCTCTAACATCCTAGAGGATACTGGGATGGTCTTAGTACCATGGGGATGTCCCAAGGCTCCCAGACTGGGAGGGAGAGTGCTGAGACCCCTGCAAAACCGAGCGACCAAACTGAAGGTCCTCTGTAGCCAAGGTATCGAACTTGTAAAACTTTACAAACGTGTTCAAACCAGACCAAGTAGCTGTTCGGCATAACTGCAAAGCTGAGACACCACGGGCAGCCGCCCAGGAAGAACCCACCGACCTTGTGGAGTGTGCCTGAATAGAATTCGGCAGCGGCAAGGCTGCCAAAGACTAAGCCTGTTGGATAGTCATCCGGATCCAACGAGCCATTAACTGCTTTGAAGCAGGACATCCAATCTTTGTAGTGTCATAGAGAACAAAAAGGGAATCAGATTTCCGGTGACAAGCTGTTCTCTTAACATAAATCCTCAAAGCCCGATCTACGACCAAGGATTTTGAAGAAACTGATGTGTCAGACAATACAGGAACCATTATCGGCTGGTTGATGTGAAATGCCAACACCACTTTAGGCAGAAACTGTGGGCGAGGCCTGAGCTCTGCTCTATCCTCGTGAAACACCAGGTAAAGGCTCTTACAGGACAAGGTCCCCAATTCCACGACACACCTCGCTGAGGCCAAGGCCACCCAGTGTTCAAACCACTCTGAATGCAGGACCAAACTGAGATCCCTTGGTGCCATGGGAGGTACAAAGGGTGGCTGACTATGAAGGACACCTTCGAGGAATGTCTGGACTTCCGGTAGAACAGCTAATTATCTTTGGAAGAAAATAGGGCTGAGATCTGAACTTTAATGAAGCCTAAACAAAGGCCCATATCCACACCAGCTTGCAGGAAGAGCAGGAACCTACCCAGATAAAAATCCACAGTGGAGTACTGTCGACCCTCACAACAGGAGACATACCTCTTACAGATGCAGTGGTAATGCTTAGATGTGACCACCTTCCGAGCCTGGACCATAGTTGAGATAACCTTGGTGGGAAGCCCCTTTTGGGCTAAAATCTTCCTTTCAACCACCATGCCGTCAAACATAGCCACAGTAACTCTGGATAGACGAATGGACCTTGCAGGAGAAGATCCTTTTGCAGCAGCAGAGGCCAGGGCTCTTCGAGGGACATGGCCAAGAGGTCCCCATACCAGGCCTGGTGAGGCCAATCCGGGGCAATCAGAATTGCCTGAACATTTTCCTTTTTAGTCTTTTTAGAACCCTGGGAATGACGGGATTCGGAGGGAATAATATAGACATAAGCCCACAGTATCGTCAGAGCGTCAACCACTGCAGCCTGTGGCTCCCTCGTCCTGGAGTAGTAGCGCCACAGCTTCTTGTTGAGACAAGAAGCCATAATGTAGATCAGGGGGCAGCCCCACCATTGAACCAAGAGTTGGAACACCTGCGGGTGAAGACACACTCCCCCGGATGCAGATCGTGTCTGCTGAGGAAGTCTGCCTTCCAGTTATCCACTCCCGGAATGAAGATGGCCGACATGGCCCTGGCACTGCGTTCCACCCACAGGAGTATCCCGGACACCTCTCGCATTGCGGCCCTGCTTCTTGTTTGTTTATGTACGCTACCACCATGGCGTTGTCCGACTGGACCTGTATGGCCCGATGTTGGAGGAGAGAAGTCTGTGGCAAAAGAGGATAAATGTACCAACTAGCGCCTCAACAAGGAACACTTCAATCAAGACAACAATGCGGTGTCAATACATTCCTTTATGGTGAAGATCCTCCTGAAAATCTTCCAATTCTTCTGACTGGAGAACTCTCACCATATGTGGAAAAACCAGAATATCATCATGTGTAGTACAATACAAGTTTTAATCAGATGACATACACATATAACATAAAAAGATTCTATATATTCCCCAAGTGCAATGTGGACTAGTCTGATAGAACAATTACCAGAGTTTATTGAGAACTGGTGTGAAGCAGTTCTCAAAAGGCACGTTAGTTAAAAGTCACCAGATAGTCTCCCTGGGTGGACAGTCTGGGATGGCCCTCAGGCGAACGTAATCTCAGTCCAGTCCTTCACTTCAACAAGGGGGTCCAGTAGATACCAACGCGTTTCAACCCAAATGCTCTGGGTCTTTCTCAAGGCAGAATAAAAAAACATTGTCCAGATCCTGTTTATAAACCCCACAAATCCAATCAGCAAAGTTCATCTGTTGGTAACCAATCAACCAATCCTTAACCTCCATTCCCCTTTACTCTTGTATTATTGTGCAATCTCCATGTCAATCACATTTTAGCAACACCTCCGGAAGGTTTGGCCCGGCTAAAGGTGCATCACATGACTCCTGGACGACCCGGGACCTGTATTGCCGTCGTATCCCCGGCAACCAGAGCGCGTCACTACTGGAAGTAATCACCGGAAGTATCCAACCGTCATTCCCATGGAGATGACATCTCCATGGCAGCCGGGGCGCGTCTTCACAGGCCATAGGTCTCCACGAATAAACATAAAAGCACCATACTCAGGGTTAAAAGTCATAGGAACCACTTGAGCTCGAAATCGTTATTAATACCACGTGGATGGAGAGTATTAAAATCATATATAAATTGCATTTCACTTTTAGCTAGAAGGGTGGCACTGTCCTTTTAACGTGGATTACATCTGACAATTTTGATAGCAGCAAATTTTATAATCCCAGATGTGGAACAATTGTGATTCTTTTTAAAATGATTAGAGAGGGCGTGAGTCTCTAACCCCTTTTTTATGTTCCTACAGGGCTCTCCTATTCGTATCTTTAAAGCCAGAGAGGTCCGCCCTATATAGAAAAGATGGCAGGAACATTCAATAAAATAGATTACATTACTCATATTACAAGTGATAAAATCTTTCAATTTAAAATTGTATCCATTTATATTGATCGTATCTAATTTTTTGGTGCCATCACTCTTGACCTCTCTACATCCAATACATGAGTCACAACGGTGGAAGCCCTTTGTCGCAATTCTCCCCTCTCATTTCTTAGGAGGAAGGTAACTCCTTACCAAAGAATTTTTTAGGTTAGGGGCCTTTCTATAGATAAAAACCGGTTTCTCTGGAATCACCTCCTTTAAAATGGGATCTTTTCTTAAAATATTCAAATTTTTCCTAAAAGATTTCTCTAAAATCCTATTTTGAGAATTAAAACCTGTAATAAAAGCCCACTCATATTTCTTACTTTGGGGCTTTTTCTCAAGGTTAATCTCCAAAAGGTCCTTTCTCTCTATCTCTTTCACTTTTTCTAAGGCTTGTCCTATTTTTTCCTTTTTGTAGCCATCCTTTAAGAATCTCATTCTGAGTTCTTCAGCCTGTACATTAAAAGTGTTCTCATCTGTACAGTTTCTTTTCAAGCGTTTCATCTGGCCTTGTGGAATCAAATTTAACCAATTGATAAGGTGGCAACTGTCATACCCTATTGATAAAGCCTATTCTTTACCTTATAACATTCACTATATATTTGTACCAGACTCAGTACGCAATTGGCGTATGAAGTACCGTAATGGTACGCTTATAGCGTAGCAGACGCTATGCCCACGAGAACACGAGCGGCGCAGACGCTCACAGAATGACACTCTGTAAACCTTGCTAGCAACACACTGAAAGGATATGCTTATACTGTAAAACCTTAGTACTGTAATACTGTAATGATATAATGCTTATAGACCTTGATAATATAAAGGCTGTTTGAGCGATACGAGATGCTCAGAATACCCTTTGCAATAACTAGTAAAACACACACTCCTTGCTAAGGTTCCAACACCTTTACTAGATGATATTAGTAAGTAAAAAGGGAAAAAGTACAGTTAACAGCTTATACACTACAAAACTAACATTAATCTCTAAACAGAATAACTAGACATGAATATACAATAGCGGCACAATCGCAAACAATAACAGAGAGAGAGAGTAAATGGCTAACACAGAAGGAGAACAAGATGGTCACAGAGAAACTTACACACGTGGGAATGACTTCGCCGGCGCAACCTGAATTCAGTCCTCAGCTTATCAATGAGAAAGCCTTGCAGAGTCTTGTGTGACCAAACCTATTGCAAGCTATATTTATTCACTAGCTCAAGACATAATACAATAGATACTGTGTGCTCTCTTTCCATTGGTTAGGGGGTGGGACATGTACTGCACCGGGGATCATTGGTTAGTTCAAGAAGTGGGCGATGGCTAGGACTTGTTAGTATTCTAAATTCCTCTTTGTCTGGTTATATTGTGGAAAGCTATTGTTTTGGATCTTCCAAACAAACTCTGTCTCTGGGCTTTGTTCACCAAACTGTCCCCTCCTTCAGTTGAGACAATTGACAACTCAGCCCTCATTATTCTGGAGAGAAACCTGGTCCTATTCATAAACAAAGGTGTAAACCCTCTTCATAGAATCTCAAAGCTTAGTGTAAATAAGGCTATTGTATTCAGTCTGTGGGAAAGAAATGACTGAATTCCATTCACCTACCCTGCACTTATGTGTAATTTATTCAGAATACAATTAATCTTATTTTCTACTTCTGCGCATAACTATGCGTAGGAATATGCGAATCTTTCCTAACTATCATAGGCATAATACCCTTTTAATACCCTACAGTTGGATACTAAACACTACCTTCCAACCTTTGTCTGAGCCTTTCTAGCATGTAAAGAGGAATCTCTCAGGTCCAAGAAGTTTTAAACTTACCATACTTGCTGATATTGTTAAGGGGAATAATATCTACAAAACACACTATAAAGGTTAAATATGCTGCGATCGAGTCGCTCGCTAGTCGCTCACAAGCACCGCCGTAAATACACATCTCCGTGCGCAGGCGACGTCGGAGCGTCCCTTACGCAACCTGAGGGGATGCGTACGCACGGGGGAGTCGGTGCGCGAGCAGCGGGCACGTGCATTGGGGTTAGTACAAGGCAATGTGAAGCATGATATTTTCCGACTTTGACAGTCCACCCTTTGGCAGTCACCAATAACTGCCACTTCCTAAACAATTCAAACAGAAAAATAAATGTCATCATGTAAATACCTTTTTATGATTGGGTAAAGGGAGGAAAGGAGAAGGTGGGAAAGATATGACCTAGTGAGATAGTAAAAGCATGTGTGTATGAAATCCATGTCTGAGGGGTCAAGTATCATCATGCCGTACGTGTTCTAAATCAAGCTTCGAGGTATTGCGAAGTATACATTAGAATCCTTCTTATCCCGTATCAAGGGTCTGTGGATGGGCTGTCAAACTCTACCGAGCTCTTTTCGGCTTTTGGTTACAACAAATGGGGTGCACATTAGTTGATGATACATGAAGGGGGAGTGTATGTGGATGCTAGTATGTGAGAATCACCTGTCGACTATGTGGGATACTACCTGGAGGTTGTAGAGATGAAGATAAGAAACAAACGTTATAAATGCAGTCATATAACTATGTGAGATTTAGTTTACAGTCGCCGATTGAGGTCTTGTTGATGTCTTGTCTGATGTACGTGTTGTCTGATGTCTCGCGGTGCTTTTGCTGTAAGTGGTGAACAAAAGCTTTTCCAGTGTCCATAAAATTACAGTCTCTAAAGTATTGGGTTCCCAGTAGATAGTTAAAGTCACTAAAAGTATTGGGTGTCTGTGACACAGTTCATCAATGGTCTGTATAAAAGAGGTTGTCAAATTCTTCTTCCAAGTGGATGTCCTTGTACCTCGGAGGAAAACAAAGGAGAAACGGGTGAAAGAAACGGACCGTGGAATCACATTTTCATCACAACATTGTCTCTATCGTTGGGTCGTAAATTAAACCAATTGGTATTACAGTGTCCTCGCTCCTCAGACTCATCACTCTGGTACTACGTTTACACTTCATTAAAGTCCGAACGCATCTAAATATCAGACCAATCAATATGACGACTCCCAGAATAAACAAGAGAAATTTCCCTACATCCATAATAATGCCTTGGGCCCATTCTCCTAAACCAGAGAACCAATTTTGTGGGTTCAACCATGACACCCAGCCGGTCAACTCATTACCCACTGCAGCGAGTGTAAGGTTGTGTCTCCTTCGGAACTCCCACTTCAATTGCAAAATGTCATCCATCTTTTGGTCTATGACCTCGGTCGGGTCCTCAGTGCCGTTTGTAATATATACGTGCAGCACTTTACACCATACTGAGTTGCTAGGGTAACACAATACCCGCCTGTCACTGCTGTGAGGTAATTGAGAATCATCCTATGCTGAACCAGCTCTGTTTTGTAGGCTTGTAGCTCTCTCCCAGTATACCTGAACGTGTCGTCATACATTTCGGTGATATTGTCTAACAGGTTCGCTAGCGCATTTATATACCTAAAGTTTATCACTCCTCTGGCGGTACGAGTGATATCTAACGCGAGTAGGAATTGAATCCCGGTGGATTCATGGATCAGATCAGAGGCCGGATGCTCTGTCCTCTCTATCAGGTGCCTTTTAACGACGTGCTCGTAATGAGTGTGAGTATAAGGAGCTTGGGCACCGCGGTGAATGTCTTTCATTTTGTTATGGGATACAGTCATTACTTCAGGCAGTACTTTTCCAATGTAACACAATCCCTCTGAGTTTGGGGCAAGCCACTTATACACCTTCCTCCCGCATATGAATGAAATATGCATCATCGGGGAGAACATATGGGACGGAGTATGACATAACCATGTTACAAACCTTCCATGAAAACAGTCCTATCCCTAACTCTCTCATTTGTCTAGTACACGTATCAGGCTGTATGATATGTGCACAGTATCCTGGTGATACTACTCCAACTCGCATGATCCTATTTCCTAGGGTGTACCTATACTGGAAATATTTTCCACTGTTGGCTATTTGGCATATAAGTTCTGAGTCTAGGGGCATTCTGTCGGCTCTGTGTGAGAATGTCATGGTTTGGTTGTTCCATGACACTACCCAATTTCCCGGCTTTCGGGGATTGGAAATGTTAAAGCATACTAAGGACCTATCTACATGATATTGGTGGAGCTTCAAACTAGGAGGACTAGAGATATTAAACCTCTTGTCCACCGGCCTCCCACCACTTAACTCAAGTACCTCTCCTGTCGTTAAAGGGAATGGTACTAGTCCTGATTTGCTATGACCTTGAGGTACTTGAGAGCACACCCAACAGTCTGTCTGGTTTAATACTTTACCCACTAAGGAGTGATAGTCACTCAATGGATGCCGGTCCATGTGGATATTAAAACTGGACTGACATTTCTTGATGCACCCATCCTCACCTATACTGTCACAATGCCTACAGATGCAGTTCTCTTCAGCTAACAATCCTTCACAATTTCTTCTATTGTCAATGCTACCAGATCGTTTTCTGATACTCGCCTTTACTCGGTGATTGTGTTGCTCTTGGAAATCTACGAATCCATCCTGATCATCAGAACCCATTCCAGATCCTTTCTCGACCTCACTGGTACTCTCACCGAAACAGACTGCTCTGGTCAACAACAGGGTCAACAGGAAAACACGGACTACAGTCTCTTGGGGCGAGTCCATCTTACAGTAGGAGAAAGAGAAATTTGTAATGGGGGTACAGAAAATAATTGAGGGGAAAGAAAAATGTTACAATGATTTTTTATTTTCTTGACTTCTAGTCTTGTTGTTCTTCTTGCTCTGTCGTCATCTCAAAGGTGCTGTCTCTCAGTCTTCCAAACGAACATTCCGGTGATGCAATATTCTTTCCGACTCAGCGATCTTTCTGTAAGGAGAATAAATCTTGCATTACCATTTGTCTAACTGATGTGTGACATACCATCTGTAAAGCATGAAAACATGAGAAAAAAACTAAAGAGAGAGAGAACAATACATATATGTTACATAAGACACAACAAAAAAGACATTATCAGATCTTCCGTTCACCATCAGGCTGTCACATCAACACATCCATTGGTATCTTTGCACAGTCTCCCCCACCAGTATTTCCACACTCCACCCTTTTGTGCCTGGCCAGGACACAACGATGCTGGTAGGACATACTGAGGTTGGGTAGACCTCTGAAAAGACCAAGTAGTCATGTGACGTTGGAGCTGTCGTGGTGAACGTCAGAGATGGGAAAAAGAAACATTTACAGATAAATTACAAAGCTTACCCGGCCGTCCCTGTGTCTTCAAGGAATGACCTCCCAATTACATTGACTGTAACCTCAGGCTTACAGGCTAATGGCTCAAGGCTAATGACCAACTATCCTGGTTGCAAATTATAGGTGTAGCTCAAAGTTTTACATATATGGTACCTGATTACAATTTCGTGTGTCATGACTTTGCTCGTGTTCTTGTCTAGGGGGTCTGACTTTATGTGGGCTGTTACAGTTGCTGGCATAATGCCCTTCTCTTTTACAAAGATAACAAACCCTTGGCTTCCTCCATGTGCCAGTGGCCTGGGGTTTCGGTCGATTTGATGCCTCCTCTAGTGTTTGGATGCTCATCACCATTGACCGCTCTCCCTGTGCTTCCCTGATTCCTTGGATACCACGGTTATGTTGTTGTCTAGGGGGTTGATATACCTTCTGTAGATCTTTAAACATACAATCTCGTGCATAATGACCTTCCTTCTGGCAGCTATAACATCTTATCACATTCGACTTACCCACAGGGGTCTGGGGCTTCAACCCTCCTGTGACTCCCTGTGTCTCGTGATGTTCCGATCATGATCAATAGCGGCCTCTCTCAAAGTAGCCACCGACAAACCTCGCCAACATGGTTGGGTGGTCTGTACCCTCGTCCTCAATACTTCCTTTAAATCATCCATTAATACATAAACTACTACTTTATGAGGTGCATTTGTCTGTGTATGACATACAATACCGTACTTACCTGTGGACACGACCTCACCTGACCCTCCGTTAGGGGGTTTGACTACTGCCTTTACCGATTGGGCCGTGTCCACCTGGATGTCTTGTATGATGGCTGCTGGAAAAGGTGCCGACATCGTGCTGGGCTCACTTTCTTGCTTGTAATCCTGAGGGAAGTTTAACATGGGGTGCAACTTGCACGGGTTAGAATTTGTACATTTATCAGTTTTACTTCTATTATTATTACATTTATTCTTATCATTATTAATACAGTTGCTAAGTGCACAATTATCATATACCAGTGTGCCATTCTCTGCAGCCATTTGTTCTCCTGTTGCCATATTTTTCTTACCAAAGTGAGAGTCAGCTGTGTAAGCTAATCCTCCTTGTATCTCACCTTCCCGTTGCCATAACTGTAAACAATCATAATGCCTAATCCTCTGTTTTGCAGATGTTATTAGACATATCCTTTTCTTTAAAATTTTGTAACACCTCAGGACTAAAACTGCCTACTCTTGGGAACTCTTCCCCGTCATGTACAGTCATTCTTTCCCATTCATTGCACAAAACCTCTGTGTGTGATCCGTATTTTTCACACATGATATACCTTGCCGACCCTATTGGCCGGGTTACTAAATCAACCTGAACCTGGGTTGATCGTCCCTTACCTGAACAACTGGCCCCCATCTTTGCAGGTGTTGCTTTCACTACCTCTGACCTTCAAATCAGGGTCTTCAGCGAACCCTTACAAAAACCAAGTTGCCCGGGGTAAGCCGACGGTGAAAGTTCAACCGAGTGCTTCCACCCACTCTCGCCCACGTTGGCCAATACTGCAATCACTGTCACAGAGCTGCGTATCCAACCTAGGGCCCCTATGAACCTTTATTTATTGGGGCGCGTGGGAGTATGCTACCCTTCCCCAGCAAGTATCGGTTGTTAGAGAATTCCCGAGTGATCAGCGAACCTCCCTTAAAATAAAAAAAATCTACACAAATCACGTTAGAATGTACAAATAGCGTTTATGATCCCACAGCAAATTTTTAGTGGGTATCAAGGTAACAAACTAATGCACACAATTATATGCGGTACAGTTGCACTGCGTATAAGTAACTATACTTATGCGCCTTACGACCAGCGGAATCGATAATTGCGGCTGCGAATTCCTTTCAGCCAGAGCGTAATGGCCTATATGGGTATTGCACCAACCCTCCTGGGGTTGTGCCTCTTTCCTCTGACCTTACCTTGTCAGGAACTTACTCTATCTCTAGCGGACTTCCTTGTCTGCTGTACCTGGACCTCCTGGTCTGTATCTACAGTAGACTTCCTAGTCTGCTGTACTTCTAATGCTCTTATTTCAATATTAACAAGGGATGCCTCCCAAGCCACCATGTGCTATCACTTTCACGGATGTACCTCACGAGAACTCGATTTCCTGGGGTTCCAACCAAAATGAGAAACTTATATATATATATATATATATATATATATACACACTCTTTCACCTCATATACTCTTTACTTTTTCTGTACAGAAAATTCCTTTCACTCAGGTAATACAGGCTAGTCCCAGAGGAGTTGCAACTAGAGAAGGATTAAAATTTTGGACACTGAGATTAACTTGCGCTATTATCGCGTTGCTTCCGTATCACCTTACTAAAACAATGCTATCGTGTGATTTGTATTAAGTGGGCGTACCCGTACGCTCCGTTGCGTAATATACGCTACGTGTGTAGGCCCTTGCGTCACGTACGCTTGTCCCGCCCTTTGTTAGGGACACGTGTACACAGGCCAGACACGTCCGCAGTAACACAAATAACACGTGTCTATCAATGCAAATGATATTTAGCTATAATCATTTACCGAACACCACACAGATTCCACTGTATCAAACTTTAACTAGGCCAGGCTGTGTGCGTGTTTTTATAATTACTCCCTTAAGTATTAATTTTATTTTTAACTATCAATAGCAACAAATCTTTCTCAGCACGTTATCAAATGCAAATGGCAAACAGGAAGGTAGATAGGTGAAAATACACAGATACAATACAATTCTAAATTAATCTAATAACATACATTAATGTAAACACACACATATAATATTACATCTATGTACTAATCACTATTACATCTATGAGACCCATTCACTTCTCTAATTTGCATATGAATGTGCCCTTGACTGTGTGTGAGGGTGAGTCTCTTCACTGCTGGGGAAAAAAACCAGCCACACAGGTTAACTTGCACTTCAATGGCCATCCCATAACAAGCAGAGAATCCCAGAAGCCTGGAGGCAAAGAAACAAAAAAAAAAACCAAAACCCCGTTCTATCTGCGCATCGCTCTTAAATCAAATATTCATTTTACTATTAACTTACATTAAACCCTATCTAAACTATTTATGATTGATTATGATATGGATTAAATAAATGCATTGGAAACTCATAAATGGTGATTTTTTTTTTCAAAGGATGGCTGATTATTCCTGAGTCAACTGAAAATCAGCCATTCAGAAAATAATTTTTTTTACCTTCCCAAAATGGCCACTGCTCCTCCCCCTTCCACATCCATGAGGGTTACACAAAATGGAGGACAGACCATCCGGCTTCTTTTGTCACAAAGAAAAAAAAATCACCATGCAAGCACCTGAAGTTATTTTAGGCCTGGGGTAAAAATAAAACTATCAAGCTATGCAGAGCGATTAAAAATACTTTTAAACCTATTTAAACAGATAAGCAATCCAATCTGAATCAAACACGATATAACTTATTTGAACCTTGTTTTGCAACAATATAATCGGATATGCAGAGTACAGGTGTATGCTTGTATTGTGTGCGCATTTGGAGCCAAACAGAAATTAAAAACCTGATTTAAAAAAAATCGATCGTATCAGGTATGGAGTCGGTCACGGCAAATTTGTCCGAATATATTGACTATTTTCTGCAGCCAATGGTGGTTAGGAATCCTTCACATTTGAAAGACACTAAAGAGTTTTTGCAGTTTTTGTCCACTATTGAGTGGGAGGATGACATGTTCATGGTGACAGCGGACGTGAAATCACTCTACTCAATAATCGAACATGAAGAAGGAATAAGAGCTGTAACACAATTTTTAAGACATAGCTCTTTAGAAGAACCTGTTCAAAATTTGATCATTGATGGAATCACTTTCATTTTACATAATAACTACTTTATTTTTTAATGGGGATTTTTATATCCAGAAGGTTGGCACAGCCATGGGCACCAGATTCGCTCCAAGCTATGCCAACATATTCATGGGACAGTGGGAGATGGAGTGTGTTTGGAATAACAACCCATTTGGAGCGAGTTTGGTGTCCTGGCGTCGCTACATAGATGTTGTTTTTTTTATATGGAAGGGAGAAAGAGAAATTCTGGATCATTTTTGTTCTTTTTTGAATAAGAATTCACGGAATATAGATTTAACCCTAAATATTAATAAGGAGACAGTAGATTTTTTAGATATTACAGTGTCAATAGAGAACCAGAAAATTCATACCAAAACTTTTACCAAACAGACTCCAGGACATATATAGGGTATGACAGTTGCCACCATATCAATTGGTTAAATTCGATTCCACAAGGCCAGATGAAACGCTTGAAAAGAAACTGTACAGATGAGAACACTTTTAATGTACAGGCTGAAGAACTCAGAATGAGATTCTTAAAGGATGGCTACAAAAAGGAAAAAATAGGACAAGCCTTAGAAAAAGTGAAAGAGATAGAAAGGACCTTTTGGAGATTAACCTTGAGAAAAACCCTTAAAGTAAGAAATATGAGTGGGCTTTTATTACAGGTTTTAATTCTCAACATAGGATTTTAGAGAAATCTTTTAGGAAAAATTGGAATATTTTAAGAAAAGATCCCATTTTAAAGGAGGTGATTCCAGAGAAACCGGTTTTTATCTATAGAAAGGCCCCTAACCTAAAAAAATTCTTTGGTTAGGAGTTACCTTCCTCCTAAGAAACGGGAGGAGAGAATTGCGACAAAGGGCTTCCACTGTTGTGGCTCATGTATTGGATGTAGAGAGGTCAAGAGTGATGGCACCAAAAAATTAGATACGATCAATATAAATGGATACAATTTTAAATTGAAAGATTTTATCACTTGTAATAAGAGTAATGTAATCTATTTTATTGAATGTTCCTGCCATCTTTTCTGTATAGGGCGGACCTCTCGGGCTTTAACGATACGAATAGGAGAGCACTGTAGGAACATAAAAAAGGGGTTAGAGACTCACGCCCTCTCTAATCATTTTAAAAAAAAAACACAATTGGTCCACATCTGGGATTATAAAATTTGCTGCTATCAAAATTGTCAGATGTAATCCACGTCAAAAGGACAGTGCCACCCTTCTAGCTAAAAGTGAAATGCAATTTATATATAATTTTAATACTCTCCATCCACGTGGTATTAATAACGATTTTGAGCTCAAGTGGTTCCTATGACTTTTAACCCTGAGTATGGTGCTTTTATGTTTAGAATGATTTTACATATTTTTAAACAATTATGTGTATAAAATGTTTGTGCTATTTTTAGTATATTCAGGGCATTAGATGTTTTGTTTTGAACAAATCCTTTTGTTTTAAAGGACATACTGACACTCAAGGGTTGCTATGACAACCATCGGCCGGGAGGATGGCAGGGCGGAAGTGACGATACGGGCCCTTCATTCGTGGAGACCGATGGCCTGTGAAGACGCTCCCCGGCTGCCATGGAGACGTCATCTCCATGGGAACGACGGTTGGATACTTCCGGTGATGACTTCCGGTAGTAACGCACTCTGGTTGCCGGGGATACGGCGGCAATACAGGTCCCGGGTCCCGCGCGTCCAGGAGTCATGTGATGCGCCTTTAGCCGGGCCAAACCTTCTGGAGGTGTTGCTAAAATGTGATTGACATGGAGATTGCACAATAATACAAGAGTAAAGAGGAATGGAGTTTAAGGATTGATTGATTGATTGATTGGTTGATTGGTTACCAACAGATGAACTTTGCTGATTGGATTTGTGGGGTTTATAAACAGGATCTGGACAATGTTTTTTCATTCTGCCTTGAGAAAGACCCAGAGCATTTGGGTTGAAATGCGTTGGTATCTACTGGACCCCCATGTTGAAGTGAAGGATTGGACTGAGATTACGTTCGCCTGAGGGCCATCCCAGACTGTCCATCCAGGGAGACTATCTGATGACTTTTAAGTAACGTGCCTTTTGAGAACAGCTTCACACCAGTTCTCAATAAACTCTGGTAATTGTTCTATCAGATTAGTCCACATTGCACTTGGGGAATATATAGAATCTTTTTATGTTATATGTGTATGTCATCTGATTAAAAATTGTATTGTACTACACATGATGATATTCTGGTTTTTCCACATATGGTGAGAGTTCTCCGGTCAGAAGAATTGGAAGATATTCAGGAGGATCTTCACCATAAAGGAATGTATTGACACTGCATTGTTGTCTTGATTGAAGTGTTCCATGTTGAGGCGCTAGTTGGTACATTTATCCTCTTTTGCCACAGACTTGTTCATTTTAAGTGTATAGGAGGGACACTTGTTTGGATATTGGTACCCATAAGCAGCCTTTGTGCGCAGCCTATTTATCACTCAATTTTTTCTTAGTTGTGAATTTTGTGCGTTCTCTCCCTATTGAGTGTTACCAGGTTGCGACCACCATGTTTAAATATAGGGATCAAAGAAAGTCTCTCTTTGACAATTTGTTTAAGGATGAGGGTGAACGCATCAAACTTCTAGATGTACGTCTGGAAAATGTGATGCGCAGATTGGAAAACACCTTATTAAAAGAGAACAAAATCTGGTGGGAGATGGTCACGCATGAAAAATATGTGGCCCATGAAGTAATGCTAAAAGGTCTAAAGATAGACAAAAAAGCTTCTTTTGATACCTCATCCAATTCATTTAAAGATGAATGGGAACGGATTGTGAGCGAATGCTCTTTTTCATTGATGAACTTAATCATCAATGAAAGAAGGAGAGAATTGTCCCACTTAGACGAGGAAATAAAAAAATGCAAGGATTTGATTGTACCATTTGCAGATCTACCAGATTACAAGCTTTTTGAAAACAGAATAGAGGTTAACATAAAAAAAAAAATGAAAAAATAATGGTAGACAGGAAAATTAGAAAATTTATATGGGACAAGAAGATGTCAGAGGAAGAGGATCCAACAATAGATAAATTACCGGAGAAAATCAGTAAACCTCAAGTCCAATTAGATAGGAAAGAAAGACCACTCATAAAAAAATCGAAATTTCCCCCAAAGAAATGATAACCATAATTATCAGAAACAGGAATACCATAGAGTCATAGGAAGAGTACCCCAAAGACAACGAAGGGAATATAGATATAGAATAGAATCCAATGATAGATATCAGGGACGTACAAGAGATAGGTATGTAGAGAGTAGAGAACGAGGATGGAGGAATGACTATAGTAATAAGGAAGAAGCCTCCAATCGGACTCCCCCTGTGTCAAGAAATAGATACAGACCATTGGAAGATAGACATAACAATCTGAATTTTTTAGAGAGGGGAAGGAGGAACCTCAATTGGAGGTAATAAAAGGGGGCACACATAGAGGGAAGAGGGGAGGAGTTAAAAAGAACAGGTGTAAGAAAAGGAGGAGAGTAAGAAAAAGACAGAAAGAAATTCCAAGGGTAAATGCAGAAACGGAGGATGCTGAAATTGGTATCCTCACTAATCCGGAGACGGAATCAAGGGATGAAAACACTCCCAGAAATGGGAAAGGTGTGAAGATTTTTAATATCAGTGCACATGTTCTCACTGCACATGAACAAGGAGTGTTAGAGAAAGGCTTAAAATATGCCCCGCCACCTCTATTAACAAATTTGAAACCTTTATAGATATCCACAAATTTGCGCGTAAACTTTGCATTAAAAAGTTTTTCCTTACAAAAGATACCACTACAGATTCCGGTTCTATAGAACCTTCCACTAGAGCACCGTTTAAACCAAAATCAATATTTTATCCGGCATTTGTTAAAGGAAACTTTATAGACACAATTTGTGAATTGGTCAAAGAAGATTTAAGGGATACTAGACCAACAGGTATAAAATTCAACCTGACCTATAAAGAAAGAGGGGCCCTCAAAGATTTAAGTATGAATTCAGAAATAACCATCAAACCCGCCGATAAGGGTGTGGGGGGGTGGTGGTTGTGATGGACACGGGCTGGTATTTGAAACAAGTAGAGGAACATGTAGGGGATAGGAGCACTTATCAAAAACTCCGTTCAGACCCAACAGGAAGAATTTGTTCTGATTTACAAACCCTTGTAGATAAATATAAAGAACTGGGGGTCTTGGAAGAGAGGGAAGTTAAGTTCCTTTTGATTCCCAATCCCACTATACCAGCATTATATCTGTTGCGCAAGGTGCACAAGAATGCCACGCACCCACCGGGCAGACCGATCGTATCAGGTATGGAGTCGGTCACGGCAAATTTGTCCGAATATATTGACTATTTTCTTCAGCCAATGGTGGTTAGGAATCCTTCACATTTGAAAGACACTAAAGAGTTTTTGCAGTTTTTGTCCACTATTGAGTGGGAGGATGACATGTTCATGGTGACAGCGGACGTGAAATCACTCTACTCAATAATCGAACATGAAGAAGGAATAAGATCTGTAACACAATTTTTAAGACATAGCTCTTCAGAAGAACCTGTTCAAAATTTGATCATTGATGGAATCACTTTCATTTTACATAATAACTACTTTATTTTTTAATGGGAATTTTTATATCCAGAAGGTTGGCACAGCCATGGGCACCAGATTCGCTCCAAGCTATGCCAACATATTCATGGGACAGTGGGAGATGGAGTGTGTTTGGAATAACAACCCATTTGGAGCGAGTTTGGTGTCCTGGCGTCGCTACATAGACAATGTTTTTTTATATGGAAGGGAGAAAGAGAAATTCTGGATCATTTTTGTTCTTTTTTGAATAAGAATTCACGGAATATAGATTTAACCTTTAATATTAATAAGGAGACAGTAGATTTTTTAGATATTACGGTGTCAATAGAGAACCAGAAAATTCATACCAAAACTTTTACTAAACAGACAGACTCCAGGACATATATAGGGTATGACAGTTGCCACCATATCAATTGGTTAAATTCGATTCCACAAGGCCAGATGAAACGCTTGAAAAGAAACTGTATAGATGAGAACACTTTTAATGTACAGGCTGAAGAACTCAGAATGAGATTCTTAAAGGATGGCTACAAAAAGGAAAAAATAGGACAAGCCTTAGAAAAAGTGAAAGAGATAGAGAGAAAGGACCTTTTGGAGATTAACCTTGAGAAAAAGCCCCAAAGTAAGAAATATGAGTGGGCTTTTATTACAGGTTTTAATTCTCAACATAGGATTTGAATGTTCCTGCCATCTTTTCTATATAGGGCGGACCTCTCTGGCTTTAAAGATACGAATAGGAGAGCCCTGTAGGAACATAAAAAGGGGTTAGAGACTCACGCCCTCTCTAATCATTTTAAAAAGAATCACAATTGTTCCACATCTGGGATTAAAAAATTTGCTGCTATCAAAATTGTCAGATGTAATCCACGTTAAAAGGGCAGTGCCACCCTTCTAGCTAAAAGTGAAATGCAATTTATATATGATTTTAATACTCTCCATGCACGTGGTATTAATAACGATTTTGAGCTCAAGTGGTTCCTATGACTTTTAACCCTGAGTATGGTGCTTTTATGTTTAGAATGATTTTCCATATTTTCAAACAATTATGTGTATAAAATGTTTGTGCTATTTTTAGTATATTCAGGGCATTAGATGTTTTGTTTTGAACAAATCCTTTAGTTTTAAAGGGCATACTGACACTCAAGGGTTGCTATGACAACCATCGGCCGGGAGGATGGCAGGGCAGAAGTGACGATACGGGCCCTTCATTCGTGGAGACCGATGGCCTGTGAAGACGCGCCCCGGCTGCCATGGAGATGTCATCTCCATGGGAATGACGGTTGGATACTTCCGGTGATGACTTCCGGTAGTGACGCGCTCTGGTTGCCGGGGATACGGCGGCAATACAGGTCCCGGGTCCCACGCGTCCAGGAGTCATGTGATGCACCTTTAGCCGGGCCAAACCTTCCGGAGGTGTTGCTAAAATGTGATTGACATGGAGATTGCACAATAATACAAGAGTAAAGGGGAATGGAGGTTAAGGATTGGTTGATTGGTTACCAACAGATGAACTTTGCTGATTGGATTTGTGGGGTTTATAAACAGGATCTGGACAATGTTTTTTCATTCTGCCTTGAAAAAGACCCAGAGCATTTGGGTTGAAACGCGTTGGATATCTACTGGACCCCCATGTTGAAGTGAAGGTCTGGACTGAGATTACGTTCACCTGAGGGCCATCCCGGACTGTCCACCCAGGGAGACTATCTGGTGACTTTTAACTAACGTGCCTTTTGAGAACTGCTTCACACCACAGGGGCCCCTCAGGGCTGTGTCCTCTCACCCCTGCTCTACTCCCTGTACACAAATGACTGTACCTCAGAGGCGCAATCAGTAAGGATCATCAAATTCGCCGATGACACCACCGTCATCGGCCTCATCAAGGATGGGGATGAATCGGCCTATAGACGGGACGTAGACTGGCTGGCCCAGTGGTGCATCCACAACAACCTTGAGCTCAACCCCCTCAAAACTGTCGAGATGATAGTGGACTTCAGGAAGAAGTCATCTAGTGCACCTCCGCTAACGATTGCTGACAGTGTGGTATCGCTAGTGGACTCCTACAAGTTTCTAGGGACCACAATCTCCAGGGACCTTAAATGGGGGTCCAACGCTGACGCCACTGTTGGGAAAGCGCAGCAGAGGTTGTTCTTCCTCAGGCAACTAAGGAAGTTCAACATCCCACAGAAGCTTCTGCTCCTCTTCTACTCCGCGATTGTGGAGTCGGTACTGTGCTCCTCGATACTCGTATGGTACAGCACCGCCAGCGCGAGGGACAGATGCAGGCTCCAAAAGGTGGTCAGAACCGCAGAGAAGATTATCGGGGCCGACCTTCCCTCAGTCCAGGACCTGTACTTGTCCAGAGCTAAAAAGCAGGCAATGAAGATAGTAAAAGACCAGCTACACCCCGGCCACAGCATGTTTAACTTGCTTCCTTCAGGCAGGCGTTACAGGGCTGTCCCCGCCAGATCCACCAGAAGCCTCAAAATTTTCTTTCCCCAAGCGGTCCGCCTGCTGAACTCCTGAACATTGACTGACTAGACGTACATGTAACTAACTTGTGTCCCTACGGTATACCTATCTGTGTAACTTTACTTGCCCGCCCCCCACACACACACACCTGCTTACCTGTTACCTACTTGGCTGTTGTATAGCAAACCGAAGACAAATTCCTAGTATATGCAAGTATACCTGGCCAATAAAGCTGATTCTGATTCTCAATAAACTCTTGTAATTGTTCTATCAGACTAGTCCACATTGCACTTGGGGAATATATAGAATCTTTTTATGTTATATGTGTATGTGATCTGATTAAAAATTGTATTGTACTACACATGATGATATTCAGTTTTTTACACATATGGTGAGAGTTCTCCGGTCAGAAGAATTGGAAGATATTCAGGAGGGTCTTCACCATAAAGGAATGTATTGACACCGCATTGTTGTCTTGATTGAAGTGTTCCTTGTTGAGGCGCTAGTTGGTACATTTATCCTCTTTTGCCACAGACTTGTTCATTTTAAGTGTATAGGAGGGACACTTGTTTGGATATTGGTACCCATAAGCAGCCTTTGTGCGCAGCCTATTTATCCCTCAATTTTTTCTTAGTTGTGAATTTTGTGCGTTCTCTCCCTATTGAGTGTTACCAGGTTGCTGCCACCATGTTTAAATATAGGGATCAAAGAAAGTCTCTCTTTGACAATTTGTTTAAGGATGAGGGTGAACGCATCGAACTTCTAGATGTACGTCTGGAAAATGTGATGCGCAGATTGGAAAACACCTTATTAAAAGAGAACAAAATCTGGTGGGAGATGGTCACTCTTGAAAAATATGTGGCCCATGAAGTAATCCCAAAAGGTCTAAAGATAGACAAAAAAGCCACTTTTGATACCTCATCCAATTCATTTAAAGATGAATGGGAACGGATTGTGAGCGAATGCTCTTTTTCATTGATGAACTTAATCATCAATGAAAGAAGGAGAGAATTGTCCCACTTAGATGAGGAAATAAAAAAATGCAAGGATTTGATTGTACCATTTGCAGATCTACCAGATTACAAGCTTTTTGAAAACAGAATAGAGGTTAACATAAAAAAAAATGAAAAAATAATGGTAGACAGGAAAATTAGAAAATTTATAAGGGACAAGAAGATGTCAGAGGAAGAGGATCCAGCAACAGATAAAACACAGGAGAAAATCAGTAAACCTCAAATCCAATTAGATAGGAAAGAAAGACCACTCATAAAAATATCGAAATTTCCCCCAAAGAAATGATAACCATAATTATCAGAAACAGGAATACCATAGAGTCATAGGAAGAGTACCCCAAAGAAAATGAAGGGAATATAGATATAGAATAGAATCCAATGATAGACATCAGGGACATACAAGAGATAGGTATGTAGAGAGTAGAGAACGAGGATGGAGGAATGACTATAGTAATAAGGAAGAAGCCTCCAATCGGACTCCCCCTGTGTCAAGAAATAGATACAGACCATTGGAAGATAGACATGACAATCTGAATTTTTTAGAGAGGGGAAGAAGGAACCTCAATTGGAGGTAATAAAAGGGGGCACACATAGAGGGAAGAGGGGAGGAGTTAAAAAGAACAGGTGTAAGAAAAGGAGGAGAGTAAGAAAATGACAGAAAGAAATTCCAAGGGTAAATGCAGAAATGGAGGATGCTGAAATTGGTATCCTCACTAATCCGGAGACGGAATCAAGGGATGAATACACTCCCAGAAATGAGAAAGGTGTGAAGATTTTTAATATCAGTGCACATGTTCTCACTGCACATGAACAAGGAGTGTTAGAGAAAGGCTTAAAATATGCCCCCGCCACCTCTATTAACAAATTTGAAACCTTTATAGATATCCACAAATTTGCGCGTAAACTTTGCATTAAAAAGTTTTTCCTTACAAAAGATACCACTACAGATTCCGGTTCTATAGAACCTTCCACTAGAACACCGTTTAAACCAAAATCAATATTTTATCCGGCATTTGTTAAAGGAAACTTTATAGACACATTTTGTGAATTGGTCAAAGATTTAAGGGATATTAGACCAACAGGTATAAAATTCAACCTGACCTATAAAGAAAGAGGGGCCATCAAAGATTTAAGTATGAATTCAGAAATAACCATCAAACCCGCCGATAAGGGTGGGGGGGGGGGGTTGTGATGGACACGGGCTGGTATTTGAAACAAGTAGAGGAACATGTAGGGGATAGGTGCACTTATCAAAAACTCCGTTCAGACCCAACGGGAAGAATTTGTTCTGATTTACAAACCCTTGTAGATAAATATAAAGAACTGGGGGTCTTGGAAGAGAGGGAAGTTAAGTTCCTTTTGATTCCCAATCCCACTATACCAGCATTATATCTGTTGCCCAAGGTGCACAAGAATGCCACGCACCCACCGGGCAGACCGATCGTATCAGGTATGGAGTCGGTCACGGCAAATTTGTCCGAATATATTGACTATTTTCTGCAGCCAATGGTGGTTAGGAATCCTTCACATTTGAAAGACACTAAAGAGTTTTTGCAGTTTTTGTCCACTATTGAGTGGGAGGATGACATGTTCATGGTGACAGCGGACGTGAAATCACTCTACTCAATAATCGAACATGAAGAAGGAATAAGAGCTGTAACACAAGTTTTAAGACATAGCTCTTTAGAAGAACCTGTTCAAAATTTGATCATTGATGGAATCACTTTCATTTTACATAATAACTACTTTATTTTTTAATGGGGATTTTTATATCCAGAAGGTTGGCACAGCCATGGGCACCAGATTCGCTCCACGCTATGCCAACATATTCATGGGACAGTGGGAGATGGAGTGTGTTTGGAATAACAACCCATTTGGAGCGAGTTTGGTGTCCTGGCGTCGCTACATAGACAATGTTTTTTTTATATGGAAGGGAGAAAGAGAAATTCTGGATCATTTTTGTTCTTTTTTGAATAAGAATTCACGGAATATAGATTTAACCTTTAATATTAATAAGGAGACAGTAGATTTTTTAGATATTACGGTGTCAATAGAGAACCAGAAAATTCATACCAAAACTTTTACCAAACAGACAGACTCCAGGACATATATAGGGTATGACAGTTGCCACCATATCAATTGGTTAAATTCGATTCCACAAGGCCAGATGAAACGCTTGAAAGAAACTGTATAGATGAGAACACTTTTAATGTACAGGCTGAAGAACTCAGAATGAGATTCTTAAAGGATGGCTACAAAAAGGAAAAAATAGGACAAGCCTTAGAAAAAGTGAAAGAGATAGAGAGAAAGGACCTTTTGGAGATTAACCTTGAGAAAAAGCCCCAAAGTACGAAATATGAGTGGGCTTTTATTACAGGTTTTAATTCTCAACATAGGATTTTAGAGAAATCTTTTAGGAAAAATTGGAATATTTTAAGAAAAGATCCCATTTTAAAGGAGGTGATTCCAGAGAAACCGGTTTTTATCTATAGAAAGGCCCCTAACCTAAAAAATTCTTTGGTAAGGAGTTACCTTCCTCCTAAGAAACGAAAGGGGAGAATTGCGACAAAGGGCTTCCACCGTTGTGGCTCATGTATTGGATGTAGAGAGGTCAAGAGTGATGGCACCAAAAAATTAGATACGATCAATATAAATGGATACAATTTTAAATTGAAAGATTTTATCACTTGTAATATGAGTAAGGTAATCTATTTTATTGAATGCTCCTGCCATCTTTTCTATATAGGGCGGACCTCTCGGGCTTTAAATATACGAATAGGAGAGCACTGTAGTAACATAAAAAAGGGGTTAGAGACTCACGCCCTCTCTAATCATTTTAAAAAGAATCACAATTGTTCCACATCTGGGATTATAAAATTTGCTGCTATCAAAATTGTCAGATGTAATCCACGTTAAAAGGGCAGTGCCACCCTTCTAGCTAAAAGTGAAATGCAATTTATATATGATTTTAATACTCTCCATGCACGTGGTATTAATAACGATTTTGAGCTCAAGTGGTTCCTATGACTTTTAACCCTGAGTATGGTGCTTTTATGTTTAGAATGATTTTACATATTTTTAAACAATTATGTGTATAAAATGTTTGTGCTATTTTTAGTATATTCAGGGCATTAGATGTTTTGTTTTGAACAAATCCTTTTGTTTTAAAGGACATACTGACACTCAAGGGTTGCTTTGACAACCATCGGCCGGGAGGATGGCAGGGCGGAAGTGCCGATACGGGCCCTTCATTCGTGGAGACCGATGGCCTGTGAAGATGCGCCCCGGCTGCCATGGAGATGTCATCTCCATGGGAACGATGGTTGGATACTTCCGGTGATGACTTCCGGTATTGACGCGCTCTGGTTGCCGGGGATACGGCGGCAATACAGGTCCCGGGTCCCACGCGTCCAGGAGTCATGTGATGCACCTTTAGCCGGGCCAAAGCTCCCGGAGGTGTTGCTAAAATGTGATTGACATGGAGATTGCACAATAATACAAGAGTAAAGGGGAATGGAGGTTAAGGATTGGTTGATTGGTTACCAACAGATGAACTTTGCTGATTGGATTTGTGGGGTTTATAAACAGGATCTGGACAATGTTTTTTCATTCTGCCTTGAGAAAGACCCAGAGCATTTGGGTTGAAACGCGTTGGCTATCTACTGGACCCCCATGTTGAAGTGAAGGTCTGGACTGAGATTACGTTCGCCTGAGGGCCATCCCGGACTGTCCACCCAGGGAGACTATCTGGTGACTTTTAACTAACGTGCCTTTTGAGAACTGCTTCACACCAGTTCTCAATAAACTCTGGTAATTGTTCTATCAGACTAGTCCACATTGCACTTGGGGAATATATAGAATCTTTTTGTTATATGTGTATGTCATCTGATTAAAACTTGTATTGTACTACACATGATGATATTCTGGTTTTTCCACATATGGTGAGAGTTCTCCGGTCAGAAGAATTGGAAGATATTCACGAGGATCTTCACCATAAAGGAATGTATTGACACCGCATTGTTGTCTTGATTGAAGTGTTCCATGTTGAGGCGCTAGTTGGTACATTTATCCTCTTTTGCCACAGACTTGTTCATTTTAAGTGTATAGGAGGGACACTTGTTTGGATATTGGTACCCATAAGCAGCCTTTGTGCGCAGCCTATTTATCACTCAATTTTTTCTTAGTTGTGAATTTTGTGCGTTCTCTCCCTATTGAGTGTTACCAGGTTGCTGCCACCATGTTTAAATATAGGGATCAAAGAAAGTCTCTCTTTGACAATTTGTTTAAGGATGAGGGTGAATGCATCAAACTTCTAGATGTACGTCTGGAAAATGTGATGCGCAGATTGGAAAACACCTTATTAAAAGAGAACAAAATCTGGTGGGAGATGGTCACGCTTGAAAAATATGTGGCCCATGAAGTAATCCCAAAAGGTCTAAAGATAGACAAAAAAGCTTCTTTTGATACCTCATCCAATTCATTTAAAGATGAATGGGAACGGATTGTGAGCGAATACTCTTTTTCATTGATGAACTTAATCATCAATGAAAGAAGGAGAGAATTGTCCCACTTAGACGAGGAAATAAAAAAATGCAAGGATTTGATTGTACCATTTGCAGATCTACCAGATTACAAGCTTTTTGAAAACAGAATAGAGGTTAACATAAAAAAAAATGAAAAAATAATGGTAGACAGGAAAATTAGAAAATTTATAAGGGACAAGAAGATGTCAGAGGAAGAGGATCCAGCAATAGATAAAATACCGGAGAAAAACAGTAAACCTCAAGTCCAATTAGATAGGAAAGAAAGACCACTCATAAAAAAAATTGAAATTTCCCCCAAAGAAATGATAACCATAATTATCAGAAACAGGAATACCAAAGAGTCATAGGAAGAGTATCCCAAAGACGAAGGGAATATAGATATAGAATAGAATCCAATGATAGACATCAGGGACATACAAGAGATAGGTATGTAGAGAGTAGAGAACGAGGATGGAGGAATGACTATAGTAATAAAGAAGAAGCCTCCAATCGGACTCCCCCTGTGTCAAGAAATAGATACAGACCATTGGAAGATAGACATGACAATCTGAATTTTTTAGAGAGGGGAAGAAGGAACCTCAATTAGAGGTAATAAAAGGGGGCACACATAGAGGGAAGAGGGGAGGAGTTAAAAAGAACAGGTGTAAGAAAAGGAGGAGAGTAAGAAAAAGACAGAAAGAAATTCCAAGGGTAAATGCAGAAACGGAGGATGCTGAAATTGGTATCCTCACTAATCCGGAGACGGAATCAAGGGATGAAAACACTCCCAGAAATGAGAAAGGTGTGAAGATTTTTAATATCAGTGCACATGTTCTCACTGCACATGAACAAGGAGTGTTAGAGAAAGGCTTAAAATATGCCCCCGCCACCTCTATTAACAAATTTGAAACCTTTATAGATATCCACAAATTTGCGCGTAAACTTTGCATTAAAAAGTTTTTCCTTACAAAAGATACCACTACAGATTCCGGTTCTACAGAACCTTCCACTAGAACACCGTTTAAACCAAAATCAATATTTTATCCGGCATTTGTTAAAGGAAACTTTATAGACACATTTTGTGAATTGGTCAAAGAAGATTTAAGGGATATTAGACCAACAGGTATAAAATTCAACCTGACCTATAAAGAAAGAGGGGCCCTCAAAGATTTAAGTATGAATTCAGAAATAACTATCAAACCCGCCGATAAGGGTGGGGGGGGGGGGTTGTGATGGACACGGGCTGGTATTTGAAACAAGTAGAGGAACATGTAGGGGATAGGAGCACTTATCAAAAACTCAGTTTAGACCCAACGGGAAGAATTTGTTCTGATTTACAAACCCTTGTAGATAAATATAAAGAACTGGGGGTCTTGGAATAGAAGGAAGTTAAGTTCCTTTTGATTCCCAATCCCACTATACCAGCATTATATCTGTTGCCCAAGGTGCACAAGAATGCCACGCACCCACCGAGCAGACCGATCGTATCAGGTATGGAGTCAGTCACAGCAAATTTGTCTGAATATATTGACTATTTTCTTCAGCCAATGGTGGTTAGGAATCCTTCACATTTGAAAGACACTAAAGAGTTTTTGCAGTTTTTGTCCACTATTGAGTGGGAGGATGACATGTTCATGGTGACAGCGGACGTGAAATCACTCTACTCAATAATCGAACATGAATTAGGAATAAGAGCTGTAACACAATTTTTAAGACATAGCTCTTTAGAAGAACCTGTTCAAAATTTGATCATTGATGGAATCACTTTCATTTTACATAATAACTACTTTATTTTTAATGGGGATTTTTATATCCAGAAGGTTGGCACAGCCATGGGCACCAGATTCGCTCCAAGCTATGCCAACATATTCATGGGACAGTGGGAGATGGAGTGTGTTTGGAATAACAACCCATTTGGAGCGAGTTTGGTGTCCTGGCGTCGCTACATAGACGATGTTTTTTTATATGGAAGGGAGAAAGAGAAATTCTGGATCATTTTTGTTCTTTTTTGAATAAGAATTCACGGAATATAGATTTAACCTTTAATATTAATAAGGAGACAGTAGATTTTTTAGATATTACGGTGTCAATAGAGAACCAGAAAATTCATACCAAAACTTTTACCAAACAGACAGACTCCAGGACATATATAGATATATAGGGTATGACAGTTGCCACCATATTAATTGGTTAAATTCAATTCCACAAGGCCAGATGAAACGCTTGAAAATAAACTTTATAGATGAGAACACTTTTAATGTACAGGCTGAAGAACTCAGAATGAGATTCTTAAAGGATGGCTACAAAAAGGGAAAAATAGGACAAGCCTTAGAAAAAGTGAAAGAGATAGAGAGAAAGGACCTTTTGGAGATTAACCTTGAGAAAAAGCCCCAAAGTAAGAAATATGAGTGGGCTTTTATTACAGGTTTTAATTCTCAACATAGGATTTTAGAGAAATCTTTTAGGAAAAATTTGAATATTTTAAGAAAAGATCCCATTTTAAAGGAGGTGATTCCAGAGAAACCGGTTTTTATCTATAGAAAGGCCCCTAACCTAAAAAATTCTTTGGTAAGGAGTTTACCTTCCTCCTAAGAAACGAGAGGGGAGGATTGCGACAAAGGGCTTCCACCATTGTGGCTCATGTATTGGATGTAGAGAGGTCAAGAGTGATGGCACCAAAAAATTAGATACGATCAATATAAATGGATACAATTTTAAATTGAAAGATTTTATCACTTGTAATATGAGTAATGTAATCTATTTTATTGAATGTTCCTGCCATCTTTTCTATTTAGGGCGGACCTCTCGGGCTTTAAAGATACGAATAGGAGAGCACTGTAGGAACATAAAAAAGGTGTTAGAGACTCACGCCCTCTCTAATCATTTTAAAAAGAATCATAATTGTTCCACATCTGGGATTATAAAATTTGCTGCTATCAAAATTGTCAGATGTAATCCACGTCAAAAGGACAGTGCCACCCTTCTAGCTAAAAGTGAAATGCAATTTATATATGATTTTAATACTCTCCATCCATGTGGTATTAATAACGATTTTGAGCTCAAGTGGTTCCTGACTTTTAACCCTGAGTATGGTGCTTTTATGTTTAGAATGATTTTACATATTTTTAAACAATTATGTGTATAAAATGTTTGTGCTATTTTTAGTATATTCAGGGCATTAGATGTTTTGTTTTGAACAAATCCTTTTGTTGTAAAGGACATACTGACACTCAAGGGTTGCTATGACAACCATCGGCCGGGAGGATGGCAGGGCGGAAGTGACGATACGGGCCCTTCATTCGTGGAGACCAATGGCCTGTGAAGACGCGGGCGCCCCGGCTGCCATGGAGACGTCATCTCCATGGGAACAACGGTTGGATACTTCCGGTGATGACTTCCGGTAGTGACGCGCTCTGGTTGCCGGGGATACGGCGGCAATACAGGTCCCGGGTCCCACGCGTCCAGGAGTCATGTGATGCGCCTTTAGCCGGGCCAAAGCTTCCGGAGGTGTTGCTAAAATGTGATTGACATGGAGATTGCACAATAATACAAGAGTAAAGGGGAATGGAGGTTAAGGATTGATTGATTGGTTACCAACAGATGAACTTTGCTGATTGGATTTGTGGGGTTTATAAACAGGGTCTGGACAATGTTTTTTCATTCTGCCTTGAGAAAGACCCAGAGGATTTGGGTTGAAACGCGTTGGCTATCTACTGGACGCCCATGTTGAAGTGAAGGACTGGACTGAGATTACGTTCGCCTGAGGGCCATCCCGGACTGTCCACCCAGGGAGACTATCTGGTGACTTTTAACTAACGTGCCTTTTGAGAACTGCTTCACACCAGTTCTCAATAAACTCTGGTAATTGTTCTATCAGACTAGTCCACATTGCACTTGGGGAATATATAGAATCTTTTTATGTTATATGTGTATGTCATCTGATTAAAAAATGTATTGTACTACACATGATGATATTCTGGTTTTTCCACATATGGTGAGAGTTCTCCGGTCAGAAAAATTGGAAGATATTCAGGAGGATCTTCACCATAAAGGAATGTATTGACACCGCATTGTTGTCTTGATTGATGTGTTCCTTGTTGAGGCGCTAGTTGGTACATTTATCCTCTTTTGCCACAGACTTGTTCATTTTAAGTGTATAGGAGGGACACTTGTTTGGATATTGGTACCCATAAGCAGCCTTTGTGCGCAGCCTATTTATCACTCAATTTTTTCTTAGTTGTGGAGGAGAGAAGTGGCATGCAGAAGGGCATTGTAAATCGCTCTGCATTCCAGAATGTTTATTGGAAGGGAGGCCTCCTGAGGTGACCACCGTCCTTGAAACTGAACCCCTTGGGTTACAGCACCCCAACCGCGGAGGCTCACAACCGTCGTCCATAGAATCCAGATCTGAATCCTGAAATGTCGACCCTCCACTAGGTGGGAGATCTGCAACCACCATAACAGGGAAATCTGTGCTCTCCGTGAAAGGGATATCCGCCGGTGCGTGTGCAGGTGTGACCCTGACCATTTGTCAAACAGATCCAGCAGGAACGGACGGGCATGGAACCTTCCATACTGAATTGCCTCGAATGTGGCTACCATCTTGCCCAGCAGGCGGATGCAAAGATGCACCAAGATTTTTGGAGGTTTCAGAACACACCTTCCTATACTCAGAGGGAAATGGGAATGAAGTCAATATTAGGATTTTAATACCTACCGGTAAATCCTTTTCTCTTAGTCCGTAGAGGATGCTGGGGACACTTCATAGACCATGGGGTATAGACGGGATCCGCAGGAGACATGGGCACTCTAAGACTTTTACTGGGTGTGAACTGGCTCCTCCCTCTATGCCCCTCCTCCAGACCTCAGTTATAGGAACTGTGCCCAGGGAGACGGACATTTAGAGGAAAAGGATTTATATTATTTTAAAACTAAGGGTGAGATACGCACCAGCTCACACCACCAACACTCTGTACAACATGGCATTTGTAACCAAACCCAGTCAACAGCATGAACAAAAAAACAGCAACAGGCTGATTATAACTAAACACAACCATTGTGTAACACAAGCAAAACCTACAACCACTACTGCAGATAGAGTCCGCACAGGGACGGGCGCCCAGCATCCTCTACGGACTAAGAGAAAAGGATTTACCGGTAGGTATTAAAATCCTATTTTCTCATACGTCCCAGAGGATGCTGGGGACACTTCATAGACCATGGGGTTTATACCAAAGCTTCAGATCGGGCGGGAGAGTGCGGATCACCCTGCAGCACCGATTTACCAAACAAGAGGTCCTCATCAGCCAGGGTATCAAACTTGTAGAACTTTGCAAAAGTGTTTGAACCCGACCAAGTAGCCGCTCAGCAAAGCTGTAACGCCGAGACCCCACGGGCAAAGAATATTGATAAGGCCGAAATTTGTACCTTAATGGAGCCTAGCTTAAGGCCCGCATCCACACTAGCTTGTAGAAAATGGAGAAAACGCCCCAGTTGAAATTCCTCCGTAGGGGCCTTCTTGGATTCACACCAAGACACATATTTTCTCCAAATACGGTGGTAATGCTTCGCTGTTACTTCTTTTCTAGCCTGAAGTAGAGTGGGGATAGCTTCACTGGGAATCCCCTTCCGGGCTAGAATATGGCGTTCAACCGCCATGCCATCAAACGCAGCCGCGGTAAGTCCTGGAACACGCACGGACCTTGCTGTAACAGGTCCTCTCGTAGAGGAAGAGGCCACGGATCTCCTATGAGCAACTCCTGAAGATACAGATACCAGGCTCTCTTCGGCCAGTCTGGGACAATGCGTATCGCCGGAACTCTTGTTCTTCTTACGATCCTTATCACCTTCGGGATGAGTGGAAGCGGCGGGAACACGTAGACCGACGGAAACACCCACGGTGTCACCAGGGCGTCCACCGCTATTGCTTGAGGGTCACTCGACCTGGAACAATACCTCCAAAGTTTCTTGTTGAGGCGAGACGCCATCATGTCTAAATGAGGAATTCCCCAGTGACTTGTCACATCTGCAAAGACCTCTTGATGAAGACCCCACTCCCCTGGATGGAGATCGTGTCTGCTGAGGAAGTCTGCTTCCCAGCTGTCCACTCCAGGAATGAAGACCGCCGACAGAGCGCTTACATGTCTTTCCACCCAGCGGAGAACTTTTGTGGCCTCTGCCATTGCCGCTCTGCTCTTTGTTCCGCCTTGGCGGTTTATGTACGCCACTGCTGTTATGTTGTCCGACTGAATCAAGACGAGGCAGATCTTGAAGAAGATTTTCCGCTTGTTGAAGACCGTTGTAAATGGCCCTTAATTCCAGAATGTTTATGTGCAGAAAAGCCTCCTGACTTGACCATTTTCCCTGGAAATTTTCCCCCTGTGTGACTGCTCCCCATCCCCGGAGACTTGCATCCGTGGTCACCAGGACCCAATCCTGGATCCCGAACCTGCGTTCCTCTAGAAGGTGAGAACTGTGCAGCCACCAAAGGAGAGAGATTCTGGTCCTGGAAGACAGGACTATTTACCGGTGCATGAGCAGGTGAGACCCGGACCACTTGTCCAGCAGGTCCCACTGAAACACCCTGGCATGAAACCTGCCAAACGGAATGGCCTCGTAGGCCGCCACCATCTTTCCCAGCAACCGAGTGCACTGATGAATCGACACTCTCGCCGGTTTCAAAATCCCTTTTACCATGTTCTGGATTTCCAGAGTTTTCTCCACCGGCAGAAAAACTCTCTGTAACTCTGTGTCCAGAATCATGCCCAGGAATGACAGCCGCGTTGTTGGAACCAACTGTGATTTTGGCAAATTCAGGAGCCAACCATGTTGCTGTAGAATCTTCAGGGAGAGCGTGACTTGTTCTAATAATTTCTCCCTTGATCTCGCCTTTATCAGGAGATCGTCCAAGTACGGGATAATTGTGACTCCTTGCTTGCGCAAGAGGACCATCATTTCCGCCATCACCTTTGTGAAGATCCTTGGAGCTGTGGAAAGCCCAAATGGCAACATCTGAAATTGGTAATGACAATCCTGAACCGCAAATCTCAGGTACACCTGATGCGGAGGGTAAATGGGGACGTGTAAGTACGCGTCCTTTATGTCTACTGACACCATAAAATCTCCCTCCAGACTGGAGATCACTGCCCGAAGAGATTCCCTTTTGAATTTGAATCTCTTCAGATAGAAATTGAGAGATTTTAAGTTCAGAATCCAACTGACCGAGCCATCCGGCTTCGGTACCACGAACAGGCTCAAATAAAAGCCTTTTCCTTGTTGTGATGGTGGTACTGTGACAATGACCTGATGTTGACACAGCTTTTGTATGGCCGCGCATACCACCTCCCTTTCCGGGAGAAAAGCTGGCAAGGCTGATTTGAAAAAACGTTGAGGGGGCACGTCTTGAAACTCGTTTGTAACCTTGGGTTACTATGTCTAAAACCCAAGGATCCAGGCCCGAGCGAACCCAGACTTGACTGAAAAGCCTGAGACGTGCCCCCACTGGAGCGGACTCCTGTAGAGGAGCCCCAGCGTCATGCGGAGGATTTTGCAGCAGCCGTGGAGGGCTTCTGCTCCTGGGAACCTGCCACCGCAGGTGATCTTTTTCCCCTTCCCCTACCTCTCGTAGCAAGGAAGGAGCCCCCTCGCCCTCTTTTGTACTTATTGGGCCGAAAGGACTGCATCTGATAGTGAGGCGTTTTCTTCTGCTGTGCAGGGACATAAGGTATAAATGATTACTTACCTGCAGTAGCCGTAGATACCACCTTTATACGGCAGAGTCTCCATAGCAACTTTGAGTCAGCATCAGCATTCCATTGACGAATCCACAATGCCCTCCTAGCAGAGACTGCCATGGAATTGGCCTTTGATCCCAAAATGCCAATATCCCTTGCAGCGTCTTTCAGATAGGCTGCAGCGTCCCTTATGTAATTTAAAGTTACGAGAATGCTATCCCTGTCCAGGGTATCAATTTCAGAGGATAAATTATCCGCCCACTTTTCAATAGCGCTACTCACCCATGCTGACGCCACGGTAGTTCTGAACAGCGTACCCGTAGCGACATAGATCGATTTCAATGTGCTTTCCTGTCGACGATCCGCAGGAACCTTCAGGGCTGCCGTGTCCGGACTCGGAAGAGCCACCTTTTTGGACAGTCGGGATAAAGCCTTGTTGACTTCCACATTTTCCTGTCCCCCAAGGGAAATGGATATGTGTTAGATTCCTGGTGCTCAGAACAAGGGAGATGTTGCATAGTGAGTCCTGAGCACCAGAACGTGACGCTGAAACAAGGTGTGGTGTGGAAATAGGCCCTAGCACCCTACCTCCGTTGTTTCACCCGTGTGGTCAGTTCACGCCTGCATGACTATGGTTTCTTGGGCCCATGGCAGCCGCGTTTGAAGGGCAGATTAGGTCTGCCCAACTCCGATGCCCCCGCAGGTCTTAAAGGGAGACAAAGCGTGAACTGAGACAGGGTAATAACAAGGGGACCTCTAACTGAAACAACCAAAGCCAGGGGCTACTGACTACCCTAAAACTAAATGTATGTGCGGCTTGCCACCAAAGGAAAAGAACAACCAAAGGAAATGCTGTCCACACGCCGACACAATACTTTTGTGTACCGGCGGTGACAGCATAAGCAGAACCCTCTGCAAAACACCAGTAACTAAATATAACAAAGGAATACAGCGGCCTAGGCCGACGGACGCGGCAAAGCCGCTACTCACGGAACCGGTACAAATACTGGCAAACGGACAGGAACCCCCAATGCTGCCGACACAGACTCTCAGAACTGGAGGACAGGCAGAATCCCAAACGACAGACCGGTGGACACCAAAAAGCCAGAAACTCGACCAGGCACAGGCAAAGCCACAGGACTTCTGGACAGAATGCTTCACGGCAGGACACGGAATCCGACACAGGAATCGACACCGGAAGCAGCTAGACAGACACTGCTAGACAGGAGCTCAGGCACTGGCAGGGACTAGCTCAGAACTCAAGAACTCTGGAACCCAGGAAATATCACCAGTGTCTGTGAATTGCACTGAGCCAGCATATAACAGAGAGGCCTAATTAATTATGTTGTGCAGCTGCCCTGTTGCATGACTCCAAACTGACAAGATGCAATTAGCAGACAGGTGAGGCCAACCACATGGAAACAGGCTGCAATTACACAGACTCACCACTGACAGAAAACAATAATCTTCTAAACCAGAGCAAAGGGAAATCCTGGCCTGCAAGAGAACTAAAAACATAAAATAGGAATAAACCACTACCTGTGGTTCATAACAGTATCCTCTCCTTAAGGGTGAGCTCCGAGCACCCCATGACACCCACGGGGAACATAAATAGAAGTATAACATAACATACATAACCAAAATGCAAACCAGGAATGAGCCACAGCCGTGGCTCATAACAATATGTCAGCAGAATTCTCTTGGGAAGCAAACACTTTTTGTCAGGATTTTCCCAAGCCTTTTCAAAAAGAGTATTCAGTTCATGAGAGGGAGGGAACGTTACCTCAGGTTTCTTACCCTTATACATGCAGACTCTCGTATCAGGAACCTCAGGGTCCTCCGTGATATTCAACACGTCCTTTATTGCCACAATCATGTACTGAATATTCTTAGCCAGTTTAGGATTCAATCTGGCATCATTATAGTCGACACATGAGTCAGTATCCGTGTCGGTATCTGTGTCCACTAACTGGGCAAATGAACGCTTCTGTGACCCCGAAGGGGTTTGTGACAATGCATCCTCCATGGACCTTCTCCATGCTCGGTGCTGGGACTCAGATTTAATAAAACCTCTTATTTAACAAAGCCACATTAGCATTCAAAACACTCAACATATTCACCCAATCAGCAGTCGGCGGTGCCGACGGGGTCACTCCCACAGTCTGTACTGTCTCCACACCTACTTCCTCCTGGGAAGAGCATTCAGCCTCAGACATGCCGACACACGTGCACCAACACCACCAAACACTCTGGGCTATAGGGGACAGACCCACACTAAGCCTGTCAGGGAGACACAAAGGGAGTTTGCCAGCTCACACCCCAGCGCCTAACTTTGTTCTGAAGTGTGCAATAGCATCCTCTAGGACGTATGAGAAAACCTTTTAAGGGTTTGAAACTTTTTGTCAGGATTAATTCATGCTTCTTTAAAAAGCGTGTTTAATTCCTAAGAAACAGGGAATGTAGCATTGAATAACAATTCCTCATCAGGTTCTGATTCCTTATCAGGAATAGGACCTCTAATAGAATAAATCAGAGCACTCTCTGCTTTATTCCCCTCAACTTCTCCCTCCTCCAAATCTGGCATGTGATTATCAGAGTCAGACTGGAGCACATGGGGTAGTGTGCGTTTCTGTGAAACTGGCAGGTGAGGTTGGGAAGCAGGTCTGAGGTCTGCAGTGTGAACTAGAAAATCATCCATAGATTTCTTAAACACCTGCCTTTCATGCTTGGCCGTAGCCAGTTCAGTGGTGATATCAATAATCATTACCCTAATGGAGTCCAGCCAGGCTGGCTCCTGAGAACTGTTACCCTGAGAAGAGGTACTACACTGAGTACACAAGAGAGACCGCCCCTTGGATAGGGGAAAACTTTGTGTTACAGGACTGACAAGTAACCTTTTTCCCAGACATACTGAACAGCAGAGCATACACACAGGAATAGGCTAAATATAACACATTGACTCAGACAGCCCTGCAAGGATTGAGACAAGGAGAAGCCAGCAAACTCTGCCACTAAGCTAAAGCAGTGCTTTGCCGGGCAGTAGCTATAACCTTATAAAAGGTATAATAGCTGTATTACATATAAATCACTCCCCCCCCCCCCCCCCTTCTACAAACCCCCTTGGTACCAATTGCAGGTGCAGTGGAGGGTCCCTGGAGGTGCAGCACTTCCCTGAGGCACCAGGAAATGGCGCCTCTGAGCTGCTGGTCCCGCTCTCTGAGAAGCCCCGCCCCCTTAATGGCACGTGGTGTTTCCCGAATTTTAACATACTGGCAGTGTCTCTAATAGTAGAAAAAAAATAGGGTTTTAAATACCTACCGGTATATCCTTTTCTCGTAGTTCATAAGGGATATTGGGGAATTAGTAAGATGGGATATAGACGGTGTCCAAAGGAGCCGGCGCACTTTACATTTCTTCAACTGGGTGTGCTGGCTCCTCCCCTCTATGCCCCCTCCCACAGGCAGTTATAGGTAAAACTGTGCCCGAGGGAGAATGGACATACTTGAGGGAAGGAACATAACAACAATGAGTGGTGAGATTCACACACCAGCAGAAAGTGACCAGCAACGGCGTTTACAAAACAGCAACAGCTGAAAAGGTAACCATATAAGAGAAAACCTGCAGAAAAGTCAACGTACTGTGGCGGGTGCCCAATATCCCTCATGGACAAGAAAAAGAATTTACCGGTAGGTAATTAAAATCCTGTTTTCTCTAGCATCTATAAGGGATATTGGGGAATTAGTACGATGGGGACGTCCCAAAGCTTCCAGAATGGGCGGGAATGTGCGGAAACGTCTGCAGCACCACCTACCCAAACTGGGTATCCTCTTTGGCCAGGGTATCAAACTTGTAGAACTTCACAAAGGTGTTCTTCCCCGACCAGGTAGCAGCTCGGCATAGTTGCAAGGCCGAGACTCCATGGGCAGCCGCCCAGGAATACCCCACCGATCTCGCAGAGTGGGCCTTCAGAGGCTGTGGAAAAAGTAAAGCTGCCGACACATAGGCCTGTTGGATAGTAAGCCTAAGCCAACAAGCAATCAACTGCTTAGAAGCAGGGCAACCCTTTTTCTGCGCATCATAGAGCGCAAACAAGGAATCCGTCTTTCTGATCCAAGCTGTTCTTTTGATATAGATCTTCAAGGCTCGCACAGCATCCAATGCTTCTGGAGGAGCAGAAGTACCAGAACCTGACGGAACCACAATACGTTGATTCAAGTGGAATGCAGAGATTACCTTTGGCAGGAACTGCTGCCTAGTCCTGAGCTCCACTCTGTCCTCGTAAAAGACCAAGTAGGGTCTTTTACACGATAAGGCCCCTAATTCTGAGACATGCCTAGCAGAAGTCAGGGCCAGTAACATCACCGTCTTCCACATGAGGTACTTGTCTTCTACCATTATCAGAGGTTCAAACCAAGAGGACTGTAGAAATCCCAACACTACATTCAAATCCCAGGGTGCCATGGGTGGCACAAAAGGAGGTTGTATGTGGAGTACCCCTTGCAAGGTCTAAACTTCTGGCACACTGCCAATTTTTTCTGGAAGAAAATTGAGAGAGCTGAAATCTGAACCTTAATGGTACCCAGACGTAAGCCCTTATACACACCAGCCTTCAGGAAACATAAGAAACGCCCCAAGTGGAACTCTGCAGACGGATACGTGCGTTCCTCGCACCAAGAGACATATCTTCTCCAGATATGGTGATAGTGTTTCGACGTTACAGACTTCCTGGCCTGAACCATGGTAGCAATAACCTTCTTGGAAAGGCTTTTGTGAGCTAGGATGTTCCGCTCAACCTCCATGCCATCAAATGAAGTTGCCGTAAGTCCGGGTAGATGAACGACCCTTGTTGAAGAAGACCTCTTCTCAGTGGCAGAGGACAAGGGTCTTCGATGGACATGTCCAGAAGATCCGCGTACCACGCCCTCCGAGGCCAATCCGGGGAAATCAGAATTGC
The DNA here is from genome assembly GCF_028390025.1 of Pseudophryne corroboree. NCBI lineage: Eukaryota > Metazoa > Chordata > Amphibia > Anura > Myobatrachidae > Pseudophryne > Pseudophryne corroboree. The sequence goes on along the minus strand of NC_086450.1, from coordinate 194,332,151 downwards.
CTGCACTCTTTGAGTCCTGATTCGCTTTAGCACCCTTGGGATCAATGGTGATAAAGCTAAATATTTATCTTATAACATTCACTATATATTGGTAAGAGACTCTACGCAATGGGCGTACGGGGTACCGTAAGGGTACGCACTTAGCGTAGCAGACGCTAGGCCGTGGTCGAGACGCACGAGCGACATGTTCGCTCACGGCTTAGCTGGGTATCGAGCACGCTATAGGCGGTCCGAGTACCGTAATGCTATGCTACTAGCATAGCGGACGCTGTGCCCACAAGAGGAACACGAGCGGCGCAGACACTCACAGGATGACACACAGTAAACCTTGTATGCAACACAATGAAAGGCTGAGCCTATACTGTAAACCTTGGTTTTGTAATGTGAAAACAATGCAATGCTAATTAACCTCTATTATATAAAAGCCTCTTGAGCGATTGAGACGCTCTGAATACTCTCAGCAATGTAATAAACACACAATACCTTGCTAAGGTTCCAAAACCTTTACTAACAAGGATTTAGTTATGTAAAAAGGGAAAATACAGTTAACATCTTATACACTACAGACTAACATCAATATCTAAACATAATAACTACACATATACAATATACAACAGCGTAACAATAACAGAGAGAGAGAGAGTATGGCAAATACAAACAGAGAACAAGTTGGTTACAGAGAAAAACTTACACACTGGGGAATGATCGCTGCGCAGTCCTGGTACCAGCTCTCAAGTTAGTCAGTGATGAAAACCTTTTGTGGAGAGTAGACTGAGCTGGCCCAAACTGGCTGCCTTATATACACTGCATACAGTACACTACAAAGGGGCCTACAATCTCATTGTTCATTGGACACAGGAATCTGTCTTCACATTATAACAAAAGGTCATAGGTTGATTCAAACAGGTGGGCTGCGACTATTTCATACTGCTCAGGTGGGAGGGAATCTCAGGATTCCCGCCGCATGGATAATGAACTGCAAATATAGTAAATGTCCATAAACTTCTTATAAACATAACTATTCGCAGGAGCGATTAATTTCTCTCAAACCAACACCGGAATGTTACTAATAATATACTCTACCATTGCATACTAAACACCACTGCTCAAAACCTGTCTGACCCTTCGTATCATGTAAAGAGGGATTTCTCTGTCCATGAACCAGTTACACTAACCAAACTTACTGATATTATTAAGGAGACCATAACCTACAAAATACACTATTTGGATTAACTATGTGACAATTGAGTCGCCCGCCAGACGCACACAAACTCTACCGTAAATGCACATACCACGCGCTTGAGCGCATGTCCGTGGAGGCGCCGTCACGCAACTGCGAATATGCGCGCGCACGGGAGAGAATGTGCACGTGCAGCGGGCAAGCGCATGGGGTTAGTACAAGGCATGAGAATAACGATATTTTTCGACTTTGACAGTCCACCCTTTGGCAGTCACCAATAACTGCCACTTCCTAAACAAAACAGAAAAATATATGTCATCATGTAAACACCTTTTTATGATTGGGTAAGGGGAGGAGAGGAGAAGGTGGGAAAAGTATGACCTAGTGAGATAGTAAAAGCATGTGTGTATGAAATCCATGTTTGAGGGGTCATATATCATCGTGCCGTACATGTTTTAAATCAAGCTTCGAGGTATTGCGAAGTATACATTTGAATCCTTCTTATCCCTTATCAAGGGTCTGTGGATGGGCTGTCAAACTCTACCGACCTCTTTTCGGCTTTTGGTTGCAACAAATGGGGGAGCACATTTAGTTGATGATACATGAAGGGGGGGACATGTGAATGCTGATATATGTGTCTATATTCCCTGTCGACTATGTGTGTCATTACCTGGAGGTTGTAGAGATGAAGATAAGAAACAATCGTTATAAATGCAGTCGTAAACTATGTGAGTTTATATAAACAGTCGCCGATTGAGGTCTTGTCTGATGTCTTGTCTTGATGTACATGTTGTCTGATGTCTCTCGGTGCTTTTGCTATAAATAGCGAGCAAAAGCTTTTCCATTGTCCATAAAATTACAGTCTCTAAAGTATTGGGCTATCGTAAAAGTTAAAGTCACTAGGGATATTGGGGGCTTGTAGCATAGTTCATCAATGGTCTGTATAAAAGAGGTTGTCAAATTCTTCTTCCAAGCGGATGTCTTTGTACCTTGGAGGAAAACAAAGGAGAAACGGGTGAAAGACACGGACCGTGGAATCACATTTTCATCACAACATTGTCTCTATCGTTGGGTCATAAATCAAATTAGTTGTTGTTATTACAGTGTCCTCGCTCCTCAGACTCATCACTCTGGTACTACCTTTACACTTCGTTAAAGTCCGAACGCATCTAAATATCAGGCCAACCAATATGACGACTCCCAGAATACACAAGAGAAATTTCCCTACGTCCATTATAATACCTTGGGTCCATTCTCCTAAACCAGAGAACCAATTTTGTGGGTTCAACCATGACACCCAACTGGTCAGCTCATTACCCACAGCAGCGAGTGTGAGATTGTGTTTCCTTCGAAACTCCCACTTTAATTGCAAAATGTCATCCATCTTTTGGTCTATGACCTCGGCCGGGTCCTCGGTGCTGTTTGTATTATACGTGCAGCACTTTACTCCATACTGAGTTGCTAGGGTAACACAATACCCGCCTGTCACTGCTGTGAGATAATTGAGAATCATCCTATGCTGAACCAGCTCTGTTTTGTAGGCTTGTAACTCTTTCCCAGTGTACCTGAACGTGTCGTCATACATTTCGGTGATATTGTCTAACAAGTTCGCTAGCGCAGATATATACTTATAATTTATCACTCCTCTGGCGGTACGAGTGATATCCAACACGAGTAAGAATTGAATCCCGGTGGATTCATGGATCAGATCAGAGGCCGGATGCTCTGTCCTCTCTATCAGGTGCCGTTTAACGACGTGCTCGTAATGAGTGTGAGTATAAGGAGCTTGGGCATCGCGGTGAATGTCTTTCATTTTGTTATGGGATACAGTCATTACTTCAGGCAGTACTTTTCCAATGTAACACAATCCCTCTGAGTTTGGGGCAAGCCACTTATACGCCTTTCTCCCGCATATGAAATATGCATCATCGGGGAGAACATATGGGACGGAGTATGACATTACCATGTTACAAATTTTCCATGTGAAATCTCCTAACCCTAACTCTCCCATCTGTCTAGTACATGTATCAATTTGTACGATATGTGCACAGTATCCTGGTGATACTTCTCCAACTCGCATGGTCCTACTTCCTAGAGTGTACCTATACCGGAAATATTTTCCACTGTTGGCTATCTGGCGTATAAGCTCTGTGTCTATGGGCATTCTGTCGGCTCTATATGAAAATGTTATGGTTTGATTACTCCATGACACTTCCCAATTTCCCGGCTTTCGGGGATTGGAAATGTTAAAGCATACTAAGGACTTATCCACATGATACTGGTGGAGCTTCAAACTAGGAGGACTAGAGATATTAAACCTCTTGTCCACCGGCCTCCCACCACTTAACTCAAGTACCTCTCCTACAGTTAAAGGGAATGGTACTAGTCCTGATTTGCTATGACCTTGAGGTACTTGAGAGCATACCCAACAGTCTGTCTGGTTTAACACTTTACCCACTAAGGAGTGATAGTCACTCAATGGATGCCGGTCCATGTGGACATTAAAACTGGACTGACATTTCTTGATGCACCCATCCTCAACTATATTGTCACAGTGCCTACAGATGCAGTTTTCTTCAGCTAACAATCCTTCACAATTCCTTCTATTGTCAATGCTACCAGATCGTTTTCTGATACTCGCCTTTACTCGGTGATTATGTTGCTCTTGGAAAACTACGCCTCCATCCTGGTCATCAGAACCCATTCCAGATCCCTTCTCGACCTCCATGGTACTCTCACCGAAACAAACTGCTCTGGTCAACATCATGGTCAACAGGAAAATCCAGATCACAGTCTCTTGGGGCAAGCCCATCTTATAGGAGGAAAAGGAGACAAATAAGAAGGGGGAAGGAGAATAGGAGGGAGATGGGAACTGGAGAAAACAACAAAAGGGAAAAAGAAATCTGGCTCGACAAACGCCTCCGGTCTTATTATTCTCAGCGCTCAGGTGTCGTCTCAACCTTCCCGGAACAGACACTCTAGTGATACAACCTCTACCGTCTGTTCTTTATCACGGGACCTCTCTGGGTCAGCAACCTTTTTGTGTTAAAGATTTTTATTGTTTTTTTTTTATAAAGATGTAACATATCATTCAAACAATATGGAAACTTGGTAAGTGGTCTCCCGAGGAGACATGAGGTTTTGCACTCCATTTACCTGTCTACAAATAATAATATCTGAATGATGGACTAAGCATATAGGATAAAACATTAGCAGGATAAATTGTCTTAAATGTACTTTAAGAGAAGATAGTGAGAGAAGATAGTGGGAGAAGATAAGTGAGGACAGGACATACGTGAGGGAGAGAGGTGGGGGGGGGACATCAAGAATTATACAGAGATACTGTGATTAAATCTAAGATCTACTAAATGAAGTTATTAGGATTGCAGCAAGTTCCTCCAAACGTCAGTTCGAGTAGATTCATCTAAAGTGGATATGTATTTTCCCCATTTTCTAACAAAGGATTCAAAGGAAAAGTCCGTGTTGCGTGAGAGAGATCTTTTGTCGAAGTATATTAGTTGTAGGATCCTGTTCCGAAGTTCTCTGATAGACGGGGCAGTTTTTTGTGTCCAATGTATCAAGATGAGCTTCTTCGCCATTGTGAATACTGTGATAAGAAATGCTGAGGGCGGGCTCTCTGTCTTGGAAAACCTCCAATCTTTAAAATTTAGGCATAAACAGGCTAGTGGGTTGAGGTCCAGATTTAGGTGTAATGTAGAGTTGAGAAAGTCTATAATCTTGCGCCAAAATTTTAATACCTTAGTGCAGGACCAAAAACAATGAAAGAATTTGGCGTTAGCCATAGAGCATTTGTAGCAAGAGCCAGGATCTGAGGTAGACATATGTCTTCTTTGTGCAGGGGAAATATATATTCTGTGTATAGACTTAAAGTGGACTTCTTGAAGATAGGATGATTGGAGTGTTTTCATTATTTTCTGATACTGGGTAGTGTTAATAATTTCGGCACCTGTAGTCCCAGGAATGTCAGCACTCCAGGCAGACGCAAGGTTAGTTAGACCAAAGTCATTTAATGAATTTATTAGGAGAGCATACAGCGCTTTGGTTGAGGATTTTGGACTGTTATAGGATTTGAAGATAGCGTCCAGAGGGTGAGTAGCTTTAAGTGAGGAGCTTAGAGAAGGTAGTGATAGTGCATAGTGTCTGGCTTGTAAATATAAATAAAAGTGGGAATTAGGGAGATCGTAAGTATCCTTTAGCGTGGAGAAGGTAAGTATATGGCCACCAGGGTCAAAGAGTTTTGAGGCTAGATTAAGGCCTTTTTGAGACCATTGGCGGAACATTGGATTAGTTAGGGAGGGTTGGAAATTGGGATTGCCCCATAATGGGCAGAAAGTTGAGTATGTGTGTGGGAATTTGAGGTTTTTACTCATCCTGATCCAGCTGTTGTATGTGTCTCTAAATAAAGAATGGTTTGAAATGTGTGAAGGAATCAAATGGGCAGGTGTGTGTAATAAAGCTCCTGGGGAGAATGGGTAAAACAGGCATTGTTCAAGAGCCTTATCAGTGAACTTTGAGGTTTCCATAAGCCAATCGGCTATTATCCTGAATTGTGTCGTTATGGAATACAATGCAAAGTTTGGTATGCTGAGGCCTCCATTTGACTTTGATTTATATAGCTGTTTTAGGGCTAATCTCGGACGTTTGCCTTGCCATAAGAATTGTGAAATTCTTTTCTCGAGATTACTAAGATCCTGTTTGGATATGACACATAGTAATAATTGTAAGGGGTAATATATTTTTGGAAAAATTACACTTTTCAAAACTGCTGTTCTGCCTAGCAGTGATAGAGGGAGTTTTGACCAGCCATCTAATTGAGAGTAGATTTTTGTAAGGAGGGGGGGAAAGTTGGCTGAATATAAGGAGTGAGAGTCGTTAGTGATCTGTATACCTAAATATTTAAGCTGGGAGGATTTTATGCGGAATTGGGTTAGTATCGATAAGGAGTGGAAGTCGGGAGATTGCGTAGATATGGGGAGGATTTCTGATTTTGAAACATTAATTTTATAACCTGCTATTGAGCTGAAAGATGATATTATCTCTAATATCACTGGAAAGGATTTAACGGGGTCTGATATGAAGAGTAACATGTCGTCTGCGAAGAGGGACACTGTCAATTCCAAGGAGGAGACGCTGATGCCAGTGAATTCTGATGCGGAGCGAAGGGCCATAGCTAGAGGTTCGATCGCTATATCAAAAAGAAGTGGTGACAGGGGGCATCCCTGCCTGTTACCCTTCTGAATCGGGAAGGGGGGAGATAGGAATTAATTGCATGAAATTTGTGAGGATGACATTGTATATAATGTTCTAATAAACGAGATAAAAGTGGGTGGGATGCCAAATCTCTCCATAGTGAGGAACAAGTGAGACCAGTGTACTAAGTCAAATGCTTTTTCTGCATCGATAGAGAGAATAACTTTTCCACTGGTCCCACCAGTTCCCACTCTACATGTGTGTACTGCCGCTAAAACCTTGCGAATATTTGTAAGTGAATGTCTGCCCTTGATGAATCCCGTTTGGTCATGGTGTATTATTGAAGGAAGTATAGGGTTGAGACGCATGGCTAAGATTTTTGTAAGGAGTTTGTAGTCAGAATTTAATAAGGAGATGGGCCTGTATGAAGCAGATAAAGCAGGGTCTCTACCTGGTTTAAGTATTAATTTGATAATTGCTGAATTAAAGTAAGAGGGGGGGGGCTGCGTTGAAGAGGATATAGTTAAAGACTGATACTAAGACTGGGGCAATACGTTTTTCAAATAATTTATAAAAATCTCCACTAAAGCCATCTGGGCCTGGTGCCTTAGCTGATTTTAGTGATTTAATGGCCTGAGTGACTTCAATGAGAGTGATCGGTTGTGTTAACGAATTATTAGAGTCATTAGGAATTTGAGGATATGTGAGTGAGTCCCATAAAGATCGGGGGGGATTGAGAGTGGGAGAAGGTATAGAGGTATCAATAGTCGGAGGTGTCTGGGGATGTGAGTATATGTTTGTATAATAATGTTGCATATTTTGGGAGATCTGCTTGTTGGATGTAGTATGTGTGCCGTCTGGTTGGATGTACCGTCATAGGGGGTCTAGTTCCATTAAGAATGTTGGTCAATAACTTACTGGTTTTGTTGCCATATCTATGGAAGCGGTAATTAGAGTAGAATTGTGATTTGTCAGATAAGGCTTGAAGGGTTTCCTCAAATTTTATTTTAGCTGTTAGATATATGGATTTGTTGGCGGGGGTGGGTTGTAAGCTATAGTTTGAATAAGCTTCTGTGAAGGATTGTTGGAGTAGGAGGTAAGATTTAGAACAGTTCTTTTTTTCCTTGAATTCAAAATTCAGGATAGAACCCCTCAGGACTGCCTTTGCGGACATCCAATATAGCGGTGGATTAGTGGCTAGGTGTTGTTTGTTATTTTCATGGTATTCATCCCACGAGTGTATAACATGATTAATGAATCTAGGAATTTTAGATAAGTGCGCTGGAAATCTCCAGGTCTTATGTGTAGATCTCTCATTGTGAGTTTTTACTGTAAGCCATACCAAAGCATGATCAGATATAATGATTGGTTCTATACCGGAATCTAGGACTTGGGAGAATAAGTTATTGGAGAGGGTGACGTAATCTATACGGGATAAGGAGTGGTGTGCGGATGATAAACAAGTGTAACCTCTGTCTGTAGGGTGTAGGGCCCTCCAAACATCAATTAGTTGTAGAGTTGATAGGATCGAGGGGACACCTAATTTAGGTAGTGAGTGGTGGGATCTTCTAGAATGGGATCTGTCCAAATGTGGGTGTGAGATCAGATTGAGATCTCCGCCCATAATGAGATTATTAGAAGTAAAGGGTAGTAATTTACGTAATATAAATTGAAAGAAAGATTTAGAATATGCGTTAGGTGCATAGAGTGAGCATAAGGTATAGGTGGTAGAGTATAATTTAATGGTGACAATGGTATACCTGCCCTCAGGATCGCTGTCAGATGATATAATCTCAAGTGGGAGTGATTTAGAGACCAAAATTGCTACTCCTCTGGACTTTGAGTTAAAGGAGGAAGAAGCAAGTAAGCGCCAATTAAGCATTTGTAGCTTAAGTGTTTCCGGTTGGGTAAGGTGCGTATCCTGGATGAATGCAATATCCAATTATTGTCTGTTGAAATATATTAGTACCTTGCGTCGCTTAGCCGGAGTGCCAAAACCCCCAGCATTCAGAGAGCCGACCCGTAGTGTAGTTACGTCTGCGTGTAGCATGAAGTAAATTCAGGGCAGGGGAACATCCTAAGGAACTCGCAGCAAATCCTGTAGTGGAAAGGGAGACATAGAAGGAAAAAACAAGAGGGATGGGGGGGACAAGACAAGAGGAGTAGAAAGGCGCATAGGCGAAACAGAGTTACATACCTCATATTTACAGCTGTATCAGCATGCATGCATGCATGGTACTTCCGCAAATAGGAGAAAATAATATATACAAACAAAACACTAATCACAGTGTTTGAATTCGTTACAACAACATAACGGAGCATAACAGGCGCTCCAATACCCTAGTATAGTTATCATAATTACCAGGCCTCTGATGTATAACGATAAGGCAGTGTAAGGTCTGATCATTCCATACTTATATTACTACAGTTCAAGCACAATTTGTTATGTATAAGGGATAGTAGCGGCAGGTGGGGTTTGGGAGTTTTTGTGGTAGAGACAGGGAATATAACAGCACAGCGAGTATAACAGGTGTGAAACTGCATAGCTGAGGAAGGGAAGGAGTAAACTTTAGATAAAGAAGCTATGCAACGGTATATATATATATTCTGTGACGGAGACCATTGAAGAGAACTACTGGTGAGCAGGAGGTGTATCAGATATATCTTCGGCTTGAGACCGTTGCTCCTCATTCAGGAAGTCTCGTGCATCTTCCGGAGTGTTAAAATCATAATGTTTGTCTGAGAAGAATATGCGCAGCCGTGCCGGATACATGAGAGCAAATTTCTGTTTAGCCGAAACCAATTCAGAGCATATTGGAGAAAAGGCTTTTCTAGCTCTTGTAAGCTCTACTGAGAAGTCTTGGAATAAGTGTATGCATTTGCCTTCCCATGAAAGGTTTTGTATCTGACGAGAGGCCTTCCATATAGCTAGCTTGTGGAGGTAATTAAGGCATTTAAAGATGACAACGCGCGGTCTCTTCTCATGTGGTTTAGGAGGAGGGCCGAGTCTGTGCACTCTCTCTATTATTAAGTCTTTGCATTCTGACTCAATTTTCAGCAGTTGTGGAAGTGTACCAGAGACAAAGGAGAGCAGGGCTGGGCCTTTAACAGATTCCGGTATTCCTACCACTCTTATATTTGATCTCCTAGAACGATTTTCTATATCGTCAACTTTGTTCCACAATTGGTGGTTTTCCTTCTGTAGTTTTAAAATAGCTCGCTGAGCCTCTGACATATCGTGACAGACCGAGGCTACACGGTGTTCTGTATCAGTGACTCTACCCTGCAGGTGATGCATCTGCTGCGTGATGTCTGCTACAGCCTGTGTTAGCAGGGGGGTCATAGTGTTTTTAATAGCGTCCACTATGTCTTGATAAGTCGCGGGGGAGTCAGGGGGACGACGTACCTGCGGGGAGTTTGCATCGTCCGTTGCTTCGGCCGCAGCTTTCTTTGAGGCCGGGACGCTATGAGCAGTTTCAGCGTCCGGCGCCATTGTGGGGTCCGCACGGCGTTTCTCCTGACGGCCCGGCGGGTGCTTAGCGGCGGGCGGAGAAGCTAGAAACTTCTCCATCGGGGAGCGAGTGAGGTAGGAAGATCGGGCAGCGAGGCTGTGGAGCTCTGCATGCAACCGGAAGCGGAAGTCCTGGTCAGCAACCTTTTTACAATGAGACGAATGGACCCAAGTCTCTCTCTCGGCAACCTTCAATGCTGTCGTGCTGGTCAATAAGACTTGATATGGTCCTTCCAATCTGTCAATAAGGCAACCTGAGCGTAGAAAATTCCGTATCATTACATAATCCCCAGGTTCGATGTCATGACAATTACTGTCTGGTAAATCAGGAATCACCAACTTTAGATTATCATTCTGATTCCTCAATTGCTTACTCATTTTAACCAAATACTTTACAGTGACTTCATTGTTACATTTCAAATCATCCTGGGGGTTAATCATAACATGGGGTTGTCGACCAAACAGAATTTCAAAAGGAGACAGATTAAGAGGGGACCTGGGAGTGGTTCTGATGCTGTATAATACGACTGGCAAAGCTTCGGGCCATAACAATCCTGTTTCAGCCATTACCTTGCTTAATTTGTTTTTAATAGTGCTGTTTACTCTTTCCACTTTCGCACTCGCCTGGGGGCGGTACGGAGTGTGCAGCTTACTATTAATTCCCATCAACTTACACATTGCTTGAAAAACTTCACCTGTAAAATGGGTACCCCTATCACTCTCAATGATTCTAGGGATACCGTACCTACACACAAATTCCTGCACAATTTTCTTTGCAGTAAACACAGCGGTATTCGTGGCCGCGGGAAATGCTTCAACCCAATTTGAGAACACGTCAATACAAACCAATACATATTTTAAATTTCTACAAGGTGGCAATTGTATGAAATCAATTTGTATTACCTGGAAAGGACCATCTGTAGGAGGGATATGGGATGGCTCTGTTGGTATTGCCTTTCCGATATTCTTCCTCAAGCAGGTGAGACATGTCATCGCTCTTTTACCCGCATGGGGAGAAAATCCTGGGGCGCACCAATAAGCTCTTACCAACCTACACATTCCTTCTTTGCCTAGATGAGTCAGTCCATGTGCCGCTTCCGCTAGACTTGGAAGGTATGCTCTGGGTGCCACTGGCTTACCCTGTCCATCTGTCCAGAGTCCTGAGGACTCCTGGCCATATCCTTTTGACCTCCAAACTGCCTTTTCTTGTGGTGAACACAAATCTTGCATTTCATATAATTTCTGTGTGTTTACAGTATTAAATACCATCAGTTGTGTGCTGTCTGTCTGCATGGGGTTACTGGCTGCTGATTTAGCAGCTTCATCTGCTCGGCTGTTACCAAGTGATACCGGGTCTTGGCTATACGTGTGAGCTTTACACTTGATAACAGCCACTCTGTCGGGTTCCTGTATCGCTGTTAGAAGTCTTTTGATGTGGGCTGCATGTGCTACGGGTGTGCCAGCTGCCGTCATGAAATTTCTGAGGCGCTATAGGGCCCCGAAATCATGGACTACTCCGAAGGCGTACCTAGAATCTGTGTAGCTATTGGCTGACTTGCCTTTAGTCAGTTAGCATGCTCTGGTTAGGGCAACCAGTTCAGCAACTTGTGCTGAGTGTGGTGGGCCTAGGGGTTCCGCTTCTATGGTACCTTGGTCATCTACGACTGCGTATCCAGTACACAAGTCTCCCGAGTCCGTCTGTCTGTGACAACTGCCGTCAGTGTAGAAAGTAAAATCTACATCTTCCAGTGGGTTGTCACTGATGTCAGGCCTTGCCGTGAAATTTTGGGCCAAATATTCCATACAATCATGTGTGTCATTTTCCTTACTAAATCCTCCTTCACCATCACTCTCATCCTCCACCCTTTGTGCCTGTCCAGGCACACCTGGGAGATATGTTGCAGGATTTAGTGCGCTGCATCTCCTTATGGTGATGTTTATGGGGGCCATCAACGCCAATTCCCATCTTGTAAACCGTGCTGATGAGACGTGTCTGGTTTGGGCCGAATTCAGTAAAGCTGACACTGCATGTGGCGTATGAATTGTGAGGTTGTGTCCTAGCACTACATCTTCGCTTTTACTTACTAGCAATGCTATTGCTGCAACGCTTCACAAGCATGTGGGGAGGGATCGCGCTACTGTGTCTAGCTGAGCGCTATAGTAGGCTACCGGCCAGCTGGCATCACCATGCTTCTGGGTTAAGACACCTGCCGCGCACCCAGCACTCTCTGTTCCGTACAGCTCAAAGGGTTTTCCATAATCTGGCATGCCTAATGCTGGTGCCTGCATTAGGCACTGTTTAAGTCTCTCAAATGCCATTTCAGACTCGTCTGTGTGCGAAATCCGATCAGGTTTGTTTGAGGAGACCATCTCCTGTAAAGGCAAGGCCAGTATGGAAAAACCTGGGATCCAGTTACGGCAATACCCACACATTCCTAAAAACGTTCTAATCTGTTGCTGGGTTTGTGGCAGGTCATGTCACGAATTGCTTGAATTCTATCAGCGGTAAGGTGTCTCAGTCCTTGTGTCAGACAGTGTCCCAAGTATTTTACCTTGATCCGGCATAATTGTAACTTGTCTTTGGAAACCTTGTGTCCGGTGTCTGAAAGATGAAACAGGAGTTGTTTCGTATCTCTCAGAGATGATTCCAGTGAATCTGAACACAGCAGTAGGTCATCCACGTACTGTATTAATATTGATCCACTCTCAGGTTGAAAAGACTGTAAACAATCATGTAAGGCCTGTGAGAAAATACTTGGACTGTCAATGAAACCTTGTGGTAATCGAGTCCAGGTGTACTGAACTCCTCTGTATGTAAATGCGAATAAGTATTGATGTCAGGGTGCAGAGGTACCGAGAAGAAGGCGGAGCACAGGTCAATCACAGTGAAAAATTTGGCAGTGGGAGGGATTTGCATAAGAATGACAGCTGGATTTGGCACTACGGGGAATTGACTCTCAACTATTTTGTTAATCCCTTTTAGATCCTGCACTAATCTGTAACCCCTCCCCCCACTCTTTTTAACAGGGAAGATGGGACTATTGGCAGTGCTGGACGTTCTTACCAGAATGCCCTGTTGTAGCAAGCGCTCTATTACAGGGTAAACTCCTAACTCCACCTCTGGCTTCAGAGGGTATTGTGGGATTTTTGGAGCTATCCTACCATCTTTTACTTGTACAACTACTGGGGCTACGTTTGCCATTAATCCAGTGTCTTGTCCATCCTTGGTCCAAAGTGATTCCGGTATCTGGGAAATCATTTCCTCTACCTTGGACGGACACCTATTTACAACAACAGTGTGTGACATTAATCTTGTTGGGGAGTCTAGCATATCCTGTACTTCCTGAGCGTGGTTTTCGGGTATGTCCAAGAACACACCTTAAGGAGTACAATATATGACACATCCCATTTTGCACAGTAAATCTCTCCCTAGGAGATTAGTCGGAGCCGATGCAGCAAGCAGAAAAGAATGCTTGGTATGCAAAGGCCCTATCGTAATCTCTGCAGGTTTGCTTAAAGGGTAGTGTTGTACTACTCCTGTTACTCCCATGGCTGGAATTGTTTTACCAGTGGTTCTCATGCCCACGGTCGAATTTATCACTGACTTGGCCACCCCCGTATCTACAAGGAAATTTAGAGATTTACCAGCTACATCAATTGTGACCTCGGGTTCACTTCCAAGGCTCGCAATTAATTTCACTGGCTGCAGACTACAGGTGTGGCCCCACCCCTATTGTATGTGGTGCCCTCCCTGCATTGCGCTGGCAGCTATTACCTGTGAAGGCAGTGAATGGGAACTATCAGAGACTTGCCAGTCTCTTTTTGGGGGATACCTTTTTGTTTCCCCTGCGTGTGGCTCATAACCCGGTCTCTGCGGTCCTTGATCCCAATTTCGTGTGTCATGTCGTTGTCTAGGGGGTTGATATGAGTTTTGTGCACTTTTAAATCTACAGTCTCGTGCAAAATGTCCCTCTTTATGACAGTAATAACAAGTTACCACATTTGACTTACCCACAGGGGTCTGAGACTTATGCTGAGTTGGCCTTGTGGTAAGGGCCTGTATACTTACAGCCATCAGCTTATCACTCTGCGACTCCCTGTGTCTGGTGATGTTCCGATCATGATCAATAGCGGCCTCTCTCAAAGTAGCCACCAACAAACCTCGCCAACATGGTTGGGTGGTCTGTACCCTCGTCCTCAATACTTCCTTTAAACCATCCATTAACACAGATACTGCTACTTCTCTATGATTCACATTTGTCTTAATGTCTTCTATCCCTGTATACTTAGCCATTTCCTGTAGTGCCCGATGAAAATAATCAGCAGCTGTTTCTCCCTCCTTTTGCTTGATGGAGAAAATTTTGTTCCATTTAGCAACAGCTGGGAAATATACTCCCAGCTGCAAGTTAATTCTTTTCACATTATCTTGGTTGTACTCCTCAGTAAGGGGTACTTCTTCATCTAGTCTACAGTCAGTTATAAAACTCACTGAGTCGACATTGGAGGGTAAACATGCCCTCAGCAATGTCTGCCAATCTTTGTTATTGGGCTCCACAGTATGTCCTAGCTCTCTAATGTACTTCTGGCTTGCAACTAGATCTTTCCTAGGATCAGGGAATTCAGACACCATTGATCTTAATTCCGTTCGGGAAAAGGGGCAGTGCATGGCGATGTTTCTGAAAGGAGTGACTCCTGAAGTGTCGGTTTTGCCATTTGGTACTGCAATTACCCTAACGGGATTAAGTTCAATAACATCATTCTGAGTAGATTCTACAACATGTGGTGTAATGGTTTCAGCATAGTGTACAGTGCCGTACTTACCAGTTGATACGACCTCACCTGTCCCTCCACTAGGGGCCTTTGATACTGCTCTTACTGGTTGGGACGTGCCCACTGTTGTTTCTGCTATGGTGGCTGCTAGAGAGAGTGCCGATATTGTTGTGGGTTCATCCTCGTCACAATCCTGGGGAAAGTTTAAAACAGGGTACAGCTTGCACGAGTTAGTATTAGCATCAACAATCTTAGTTACATTATTCTTAACATCTATACAGTTACTAAGTGCATGTTTATCATACACCAGTGTGCCATTCTCTGTAACCACGTTCTCTCCCGTTATGTATGGTGGTGGTGGAGCGGTGGCTATCAGTTTCCTGATAGGGTTAGATTCAGCCGCTTGAGCCAATCCTCTCTGTATTTCACCTTCCTGTTGCCATAATTGTAAATAATCATAATGTTTGATCCGTCTCTTTGCAGATTTAATGAGACATATCCTTCTCCTTAAATTTTGTAACACTTTGGGGCTAAAACTGCCTACCCATGGGAACTTTTCCCCATCATGCACAGTCATTCTTTCCCATTCATCGCACAAAACCTCTGTGTGTGAACCGTATTTCTCACACATGATATACCCCGCCGACCCGATTGGTCGGCTCACTGAATCAACCTAGACCAGAGTTGATCGCCCCCTACCTGAACAACTGGCCCCCATCTTTGCAGGTGTTGCTTTTGCTACCTCTGACCTTCAAATCAGGGTCTTCAGCGAACCCTTACAAAAACCAAGATGTCCGGGGTAGACTGACGGTAAAAGTTTACCGAGTACCTCCACTCACTCACCCATGTCGACCAATGCGCCCACACACTGCCTTAGCACTGGCGTACTCAACCTAGGGCCCCTGCGACCTGAACCTCTATTTACTGGAACATGTGGGTGTGATCCGAAGAGCACTTAACCCTTCCCAGTAAACATCAGTTGCTGGAGAATTCCTGAGTGACCAGCGAACCTCCCTTAAAATAAAAAAAATTACACAAATCACGTTAGAATGTACAAATAGCGTTTATGACCCCTCTAGCGTACGCAAATGGTACTGGGTCAAGTTACTAACTAATGCACACAATTACATGCGGTACAATCGTTCTGCACATAAGCAACTAATCATATGTGCGGAACGACCAGTGGAATCGAAAATTGTGGCTGCGAATTCCTTCAGCCAGAGCTTAATGGCCTATATGGGTATTGCACCAACCCTCCTGGTGTTGTGCTTCTTGACTCTATCTGTAGCGGACTTCCTAGTCCGCTGTGCCTAGACCTCCTGGTCTGTCTCTTAAAAAAAAAAAAAAGCCTTGACGAAGCTATACGCGAAATGCGCGCATCGGCTTTCCTTGCCGCTCCGATGGTCTTACTTTAACTACCTAGTCGTCATTAACACGGGGGCCGCATTGCTGCACGGCGAACGGGAATGCCCGTTAATCGGACAAATGCCGATTTACTAGGTGCCGCTGCAGCATGCTCACCTCCATAATCTCCAGTGTCAAAATCTTTCCCCCTTTTCTAGCATATGCATAGAAGTTTGGAACCCTGCTATACGGCAATACGGGAATGTCCGTCTCAATATATGCTAATTGAACACACACCGTGGCAGCATACATATCTTTGTGTTCCATAGCTTGTTTCCTTTCAGTGAGTATGGGGGTTGGAATACTGCACGGCAAACGGGAATGCCCGTTAATCGGACAAATGCCGACTTACTAGGTGTCGTTGCAGTATATTCACTCCCATAGTCTCTGGTGTCCTGAATTAATCTTGTGCCAGCACGTACACAAAAGGTTGATATGTTAAATAGACGGCAAACACGGGAATACCCGAGTTGATATAAATATTTGCCAGCACAAATATATTTACCCTTGTGTCTCATAGCCCCATATTTTTCAATTAATATACTATTATCAATTGAATATGTACCATCAACTATATATCATATTAGCCATGAACACCTGTTAAATTTCCATCTATGTATTGATTTATATCCACGGGAGGCTATCATATTGAGGAGACGGCATTGGAGAGTATAAATATAACTCGCAATAGAACCACATATCATTTGAATCCTAGTGGTTACATTGTTGTCACATATGGTAAATGTGACACATGAATTTTATTACATCTCCTAAGTGAGGTTCACTAGGTACTATTCCAGAATTATCTACAATTGCTGCTGTGGACATTAGTGGAGATGTCCACTCCTGCTTGCATATTACAATGTGAGCAGATAATTAACCCCATCCATATATAATCCAATTTTGTTAAGGAGGGGTAGTAGTGGCAATAGTGATATACATGTTAAATATGTAGGTATGATATCCCCTGCATATCTAGGTTCTCATTATGTAGGAGACTATTACAGTGGCTATTGACACAGCTGCGCTAATACTGGGAGTGAATACCCAGACTAATTAGATAGCTGATTCAGGACATTTGAATTTGTATTTCGTTTTTTCTGAACACATATAAGCTGTGCATGGTAGAGTATTTGACTCAGAACAAGAGTACATAACAACACCCACAGCACAGAGTACACTGGGAGTTGTAGTTAGCATACGCTGGAGTATTTGACTCAGAATAACAATATCTATACTATACAGGACACTAGGAGCTGAAAATTAACCACCCAAGTGTGGCTCCACTATTCATTTATAGGTACACCTAACGGATTTAGGTAGTTTCTGTAATCATCAGGGTGGACATATTTTAAATCTTTTCACTTTCTATCTTAGAGCACTCGATCTTTCTTATTTCTATCTGTCATTTTAACCATATATTTCGCTTGGCTGAATAAATTACGGCTTTTAATGACATAATAAAAGTTATATTTTAATTAAATCTTTCTTTGTGCACCTTACCAGTACAACCCCATTCTCTTTCTCTCTAACATAAGTCGAGAAGCCATCATGTCTATCCCCACTGGTCGATGATCTGCTGAAACACCTGATGGTGAATTCCCCCCTCTCCCGGGTGGAGACCGTGACGACTCAGGAAGTCCGCTTCCCAGTTGTCCACTCCCGGAATGAAGATTGCGTACACTGCTCTTGCATTTCTTTCTGCCCAGAGGAGCATCTTTGACATTTCTCGCATGCAGGCCCTGCTTTTTGTCCCTCCTTGACGGTTTATGTACACCACCGCCGTGGCTTTGTCCGACTGAACTTGGATCGCGTGATTCCTGAGCAGAGGAGAGGCCTGAAGCAGAGCATTGTAGATCGTCTGAAGTTCCATAATGTTGACCAGAAATAGGGGTTCGTGGGCTGACCACCTGCCCTGGAACTGAGACCCCTGGGTGACAGCTCCCCATCCTCTCAGACTCGCATCTGTCGTGAGGATCTAATCCTGAATCCCGAAACTTTGACCTTACAGTAAGTTTGAGGACTGCAGCCACCACAGGAGGGAAATCTTGGCCTGGGTTGACAGCCGTATTAATCGGTGCATCTGAAGATGTGATCCGGACCACTTGCTCAGGAGATCCAATTGAAATGTTCTGGCATGGAACCTTCCATACTGGATTGCCTTGTATGAGGCTACCATTTTCCCCAACTATCTTATGCAGAGATGGATGGATATTTGAGTAGGACGTAGAACCATGCGGACCATCTCCTGGAGTGTTCTCGCTTTGTCCTCTGGGAGGAGCACATTCTGGGCCACAGTATCCAGCAACATTTCCAGGAATAGGAGCCACTGAGTTGGCTCCAGGTGGGACTTCTGTAAATTGAGGATTGTTGAAGTCAGATAACTGACACATACAAACGACACACAGAGTGGCGCAAGGACGCAATTGACATATATGCACGCACCATGCTTCTTTACCGTGCAGAGTCACACGGCATGCGTGTTGCCGCGTGGTGGGTGTGTATACGGTAAAAGGCGCAATCACTGAGAAATGCCATAAAGACGCACACAGACACATATTCATACAACACATAAATTACACATAGACAAAACATGTCCAACACAAGGATTGTATTGTATTTGTATCTGTATTAAAGAGTGTAAAACCAGACATATATGTATTACTGGGACGGAACAAGTTAATCATATCATGTTTAGTGTCAAAATGGTCAGGAGAATGTGAGTAATAAACCGGTAGCTATGGGTAAATTGTCGTACATTGCGACAATTAGTTACGATCAAATGTAGGATTATAAAGTCACATTATATGAGACAAAGGACTTCCTGCAGCAGCATTTCCAGTGGCAAACACCTGTACCTGCATCTTAAAACTGGACATTGCTCACATATGAAATTACCAATAACACACAATGAATGAGAAACCTCCCTCTCCTGGACCAATAGCAGAAGACCCAGCCCCAGAGAGTATACTTTCTCTAATACACAGTATATAAGCACATCCCCCTTGCCAGGGAGTCGAGTGTTTGCTGATTCCATCTAGTGATGACTGTCCTGTGATAAGGGTGATGTATACTGGCTGTAACTGCTTCTTATGTAATTGTATCTCTGTACCTCTTTCATATGCTTATACGTGTTTTACTTAATGATATATATTGTACTTATGTTATTTTGTATGCATACCTTTTTAATATCAAATACATTTATATATATCTGAGCGTTGGACCTCAGTAAACTATGTGTGCGACTACTTGCTTTCTCTTAAGGGACATAGCGCTGCGACATTTAGCGCACTATTATCTTATATAGTAATTAGACGCAACTTGAGAGCAATAAAAGCTCCCTGGATCTCGCCTTTATCAAGAGATCGTCCAGATACGGGACAATAGAGTCACATAGATACGGAGAGCCCGTACCACATACAAAGACCGCTCTTTAGAGGACAAATCAGGAGAGATAAAGGCCGGAACCACAATCTCTTGGTTAAGGTGGAAAGATGACACCACCTTAGGTAGATAACCAGGGCAAGTTCTAAGAACCGCATGGGGTCGGTGAAAAATCAGAAAGAGAGACCTACAGGATAAGGCACCCAAGTCTGGAACCCGTCTAGCAGAGGCAATAGCCAGCAAAAACAAGACCTTAAGTGTAAGCCATTTAAGGTCCGCAGACTCAAGAGGTTCAAACGGAGACTCTTGTAGGGCATCCAGAACAACTGACAAATCCCAAGGAGCCACAGGAGGAACATAGGGAGGTTGAATCCGTAAAACACCATGAGTGAAAGTATGAACGTCAGGCAGAGTTGCAATTTTTCTCTGAAACCATACTGACAAGGCTGAAATATGAACCTCGAGGGTGGCCAGACGAAGGCCTAAGTCCAGGCCCCGTTGCAGAAAAGCCAAAAGTTTGGCAGTACTGAACTTGTATGCATCATAATTCTTAGCCGCACACCAGGTGAAGTAAGAATTCAAGACCCTATAATAAATCCGAGCCGAAGCCGGTTACGGGCTTTCAACACAGTTTTAAAGACCACCTCAGAAAATCCTTTGGCCCTCAGAACTGAAGCTTCAAGAGCCACGCCGTCCTGGTAGACACAAGGGCCCTGAACGAGGAGGTCTGGGCATTGCGGAAGTAGAAGAGGATGCTCTATCGAGAGACCCTGCAGGTCTGAGAACCAATGCAGTCTGGGCCACGCTGGAGCGATTAGAAGTAGTAATCCTCCTTCTTGCTTGAACTTCCTTATTACCCTGGGCAGGAGTGACACCGGAGGGAACACATACAGCAGCCGAAAGTTCCATGGAATTGCCAGCACGTCCACGAACGCAGCTTGAGGATCCCTTGACCTTGCTCCGAAGACTGGAACCTTGTGATTGTGTTGAGACGCCATCAGGTCTACAACTGGTAGGCCCCACTTGTCCACTAGGAGTTGAAAGACTTCCTGATGAAGGCTCCACTCTCCGGCGTGTACATCCTGACGACTGAGGAAGTCCGCTTCCCAGTTGAGGACCTCCGGAAAGAACACTGCCAATATGGCTGGCAGATGTCGTTCAGCCCATAGAAGAATCTTGGACACTTCCATTATTGCCATGCGGCTTCGAGTACTGCCTTGCTGATTTATGTACACCACCGTGGTGGCGTTGTCCAACTGTACTTGAACAGGCCTGTACTAGAGGCAGGGCCAGTTTCAGAGCATTGAACACTGGCCGCAACTCCAGAATGTTTATCGAAAGGAGAGATTCCTCCTTGGTCCACCAACCCTGAAGAGAGTGTTGCTCCGACACCGCGCCCCAACGCCGCAAACTGGCATCCGGCGTTAGGAGGACCCAGTTGGAGATCTAGAAGGGACGACCCCTGCTCAATCATTGGTCCTGAAGCCACCAGCTCAGAGACAGATGAACTTACGGAGTCAAGGAAATAATTTGAGACCTGATCCGGTGAGGCAGGCCGTCCCACTTGGAAAGGATTAACTGCTGCAGAGAGCAAGAATGAAATTGAGCGTACTCTACCATGTCGAAAGCCGACACCATGAGGCCTAGTACTTGCATCGCCGAGTGTATCGACACACATGTGCGAGATAGGAAGCATCTTATCTTGTCCTGAAGTTTCAGGACCTTCTCCGGAGCCAAGAACAACCATTGGTTGTGTGTGTCCAATAATGCCCCCAGGTGCACCATGCTATGAGTAGGGACCAGTGATGATATTTTCCAGTTGATGAGCCACCTGTGGGCTTGCAGGAATTGGACCATTAGTTCCAGATGACGAGGAGAACCTCTGGGGAGTTTGCCAGGATCAACAAGTCGTCCAGATACGGCAGGATCCTGATACCCTGATGGCGGAGAAGGGCCGTCATGACGGCCATGACCTTGGTGAAGATTCGCAGAGCTGTGGTCAGTCCAAAAGGCAAGGCCTGGAATTGATAATGTAGGTTGCCAATAGCAAACCGCAGATATTGCTGATGCGACATGGCAATAGGTATATGTAGGTAAGCATCCTGAATGTCCAGGGATACCATATAGTCCTTGGGTTCCAAGGCCAGAACAATAGAGCGAAGAGTTTCCATACGGAATTTGGATACCTTCACAAATTTGTTCAAAGACTTGAGGTTGAGAATGGGCCGGGAGGAACCATTCTGTTTTGGACCTAGGAACAACGGTGAATAGTACCCCCTGCCTCTCTGAGCCAGAGGCACTGACACTATCACTCCTGTGTTCAGGAGGGATTGTACCACCAAATGTAGAGTTTTTGCTTTCAACGGATCCGAAGGGATGTTTGTCAAGCAAAACTGGCGAGGGGGACGTTTCTTGAAAGAGATGGCGTATCCGTTAGTGATAACTTCCCTCACCCAGGCATCTAAAGTGGTCTGTAACCATACAAAGTCGGCCTCACACTCTGGGATCCCCCTGGGGAAGGCCCACCCCGTCATGCAGCAGGCTTGTCTGGTTTGGAAGCAGGCTGACGAGCAGCCCAGGAACGTTTAGGTTTGGGCTTAGAGGTTTTGGAAGTGCGAGCCTGTTCCGGGTACGCCTGACCCTTTGCTTTACTTGGAGGTAGAAAGGAACGAAAGGTGGTACTTTTAGCCTTCTGAGCCGAAGGATTAGTACTCGGCAGACATGCAGTTTTAGCAGACGCTAGGTCCGCAACAATCTTGTTCAGATCTTCCACAAAAGGATGTTTCCCTTAAAAGGGATTACCTTCAAAGTTTTTTTTAGAGTCCAGATCCACAGACCAGGACCGCAACAGCAGAATCCGGCGAGCCAGAATGGACATAGTAGACGCTTTGGCTGCCAGCACACCGGCATTAGAAGCCGCCTCCTGAATGTAATGAGAGGCTGTGGTAATATATGAAAGACACTGTCTGGCATTATCAGAAAAATTAGAAGGTAGCTCCGCTTCAACTTCTTAAACCCAGGCGTCAATAGATTTTGCAGCCCAAGAAGCCGCTATAGTAGGTCTATGCACAGCACCCGCAAGAGTGTAAATAGACTTCAAGCAACCCTCCACACGCTTATCCGTCGGTTCCTTCAGAGAGGTGACGGTAGTGACAGGCAGAGTAGATGACACGACCAGGCAAGCGACATTTGAGTCCACCGGCCGCGGCGTCTCCCAATTTTTACTTAACTGTGCAGAGAGGGGATAACGAGCTAGCATCTTTTAGACAGAGAGAAGTTCTTTCCTGGAGACTCCCAGGATTCCTGACGTATGTCAACTAAATGGTCAGAATGTGGCAAAACTAATTTAGTAACCTTCTGACGTTTGAACTTATCAGGTTTCTTAGTCGTATCTGGAGGTTCAGTTTCATCATCAATCTGAAGAATCAGTTTGATAGTCTCCAAGAGGTCAGGAACATCCACCTGTCCTGTAGATTACCCATCAGAAGCATCTGCATCAGAGTCTGATGGGTCAGTATATACGCCATCTTCATCGGATAAAGTATCCGAAAAATGCGTGGATTGTGAGAAAGAAATGGCCTGCTTAGATGACCCTTTGGTCCTAGGGGGGCGAGGGTCGGGCTTTTGTTTAACCAAAGACTGATTTAACTGCTGTAACTGAGTCGACAGAGAATCCACCCATGGTGGATTTAAAACAGGCCCAGGAGGTCCCACAGGGAGCGCAAGTCTCGTTCCAAGCGTAGTCAGTAAATTAGAAAAAGCAGCCCAAGGTGGGTCTTGGTGTGCCACCGGGGCTGCAGGCTGACCGAGGGGAACAAAACCTCCAATACCTGGACCCTCTGCTGGAATATGTTCCTCAGATAAATCTGCGGCGTCAACGCTGCATCACGTAGGATCAGCCACAGATCTCCTGCCCTGTGACGCAGACATTATTGGAGAATGTAGCTCTAGGGCAGGCATTCCCAACCACGGTCCTCAAGGCACACCGACAGTGCAGGTTTTAGTGATATCCAGGCTGCAGCACAGGTGACTTAATTAGTAGCTCAGTTATTTTGATTTAACCATCTATGCTGCAGCCTGGATATCACTAAAACCTGCACTGTTGGTGTGCCTCGAGGACCGTGGGTGGGAATGCCTGCTCTAGGGCATAACAGTACAATATAGCCAGACAGTACCTGACAAAAAAAACCCTGTGGAGAGTGATTGCAATGCAGAGGATTTAAGTGGTATAAAGTGACTGAAATACACAGAGAAATATACCAAACAGTATATCCAGTGAAACGTGTATATATATATAAATTTGGTCGACAATTACGATTAAAAGAGTTCTTTTCTGACAAAACGAGCAAAATAACACCTTCCCCTTTTAAAAAAAGTTCAACCTTCGATCCACCTACACAGAATGCCAGTCTAAAAACATTCTTGAGAGTGGTCCAAAGGGATACTAGCAATTTCTCTCCACCTAGGCAATTCGATAATTTATCTCAACTAGAAAGGAAATCCTTGACCAAATTGAGAGCAGATTCCAGCATTGTCATCCGCCCCGCAGACAAGGGCGGGGCTGTGGTCATCCAAGATTGGCAGGACTATGATCGAGAGATCATGCGTCAGTTAGCCGACAAGGAGACCTATAAGCAAGTAGACTCTAATCCTGTCATGGGTATAAAACGTGTCATAGATGAATGCCTTAGAAGAGGGAGAAATAATGGTTGGTTTGATGAGGAATTATTCTCCTACTTATCAGTTGAACACCCGCGGTGTCCAATCTTATATACCCTCCCGAAGGTCCATAAAACCTTGGTGCAACCCCCCGGACGGCCCATCATAGCAGCGGAAGGCTCTTTGCTACAGCCGTTGGCTAAATTTGTGGACAGTATCCTCCAACCCATTGTGGTCGAAAGCATGAGTTATATAAAAGACACCAGTGATTTCCTTCAACAATTGAACAATGTTGATTGTAAACATATACCATGCTTTTTGGCCACAATGGACGTGAATTCTTTATATACAGTTATTCCACACGATGGAGGATTGGAAACAGTGCGAGCTGCACTGATTTCGCATCCGACCTCTAATATACCTACTGAAAGTATAATTGAACTCACTGAATTGGTCCTACGCTCTAATCATTTCTTATATAAAGACATGTACTTTATACAATTGGCAGGGACGGCGATGGGGTCCAATTTGGCCCCCTCGTACGCCAACCTATATATGACGAAGTATGAAACAACCCAGATCTTTCCACACTATGGACATCAAATTTTATTTTATCGTCGTTTCATCGATGATGTTATTTTACTTTGGCTCGGTACTGAGTCATCATTTTACACAATGGTAAATCAACTTAATCAGTTGGACAGTCCTATAAAGTTCACTTCCAGTTTCTCTGGTTCTGAAATTAACTTTCTAGACGTACATATTCGAAAGGTTGGGGATCGTTTTGTCACCTCGGTCTATAGAAAACCAACGGATAGAAATCTGACGTTACACGCGACTAGCCATCATCCCCCTGCATTAAAGGAGAACTTGCCAGTGTCTCAATTTCTAAGAGTATTAAGAATCAATTCAGATAGAACCAATACAGAAATTCAACTGCAAGAGGTCAAAGAGCGCTTTGTAGAACGTGGATATACACATAAGACGTTGTCATTGTGTTTATCCCGAGCCCGTGATATTTTTACGGGTACACAATCTAAGAATAAGGTTAGATCAGACAACCGTCTTGTCTTTGCGACACGATATGATAATCACTCAGGTCACCTCAATAAGGTACTTAAGAAGCACTGGCCTATCGTCAGCACTGACCCTGCATTACCGTTCTCACGTATGAACCCCCCTATGTTAGCGTACCGCAGGGGACCGAATCTAAAGCAAATGCTTATGAGACCCGTATTATATCCAAATACCCCCATGTCCACCACGCAGTTATTGCAGCAGAAACCAGGCTGTTTCTCCTGCGGGGGCTGCACTACGTGTCGTTCTATGATGGTGGGGCCGACATTTTCCCATCCACATAATGGCTCCATCATTAAACTTAAATATCATCTTCATTGTAGATCAGACTTCGTCATCTACATTTTAAAATGCCCATGTGGATTGTTTTATGTAGGGCTAACGACCCGAAACTTTAGGGATAGAATGGCGAACCACCGCTCATCTATTCATGTGGCATTGAATAGCGGTAAATCAGACAAACCGGTGGCGCGCCATTTTATTGAAGCCCGTCATCAGGTTGCTAGTTTAAAGTGTAAAATCATTGATTGGGTGCCTCCGAGTGTGACCGGTGGAGACCGGACCAAGAGGCTGAAACAAAGGGAGTGCTATTGGATCAGCCGCTTGGATACGGTATCACCGAGAGGATTAAATGAAAATAACCCCTATGGGGTGTTCTTGTAGAAATCTGTGCTATATATACTGTGTCATTTGTACTGTGTTATTCTGTTGTTTGTATATATTATGTTTTTCTATGTGTTATGTCTGTCAGCCCATTCTCCCAGGTCCCGGATGGCATGAATGTAAACATTTACCATTAAGCTAGGATTATTTGATAGTTATATTGAGTGATCCGCTATGTCTCACTGAAATGAGCGAGTGGATCTGGTGGAATATAGAGTAGGGTGATGCTAAGCCCCACATTCAACGCTTTACTCAGTTCAACAAATAGGAAAGATACACGTTCAATACCCAGCTGCTAGTGACACTACCTAGATCATTGCGTTCCACTTCGGGTGAATGGAACGCTTGATGCGATTAAAAATGACAGCATCAGGGCGTGAGCAACTGGCCAGGGTTATATGCACCACATCCGTTTCCGGTTTTGTGGAACGCATTGCGTTCCACCTCCGGACACTTGAGAACGGCTTTACTAGGGCCGTGGGTGCCCCTACGATGAGCCGACCGCAGTGCACGTCATGTGGACTATCCACGAGCAGTGTTGTGCGGTGAGTGTACACAGCCGCAGTTTGTGGAGTAATGTTTCCCGGACGGACGTACTTCCGGTCCTGGGGGTATATCTGCATCCGGGACAGAGCTTGACACCACATGCCTCCTGGGAGCACATGGGTGACAGCACACGGTAAGCTCTGTTCCTTAGCCCTGTTTTTTCATGCTTGTCTTTACATGCTTGCTATACGCTTTGTTCACGTTCTTTGCATGTGTGATGGTGAGCGGTTAGACCACACACTCTGAAAAGTTGATACTGTTTTAGTAGGCTGGGCTGAGCAGCGGCTGTGAACTATCATGACTTCAGGATACATTACACTCAGAGTATGATCACCATAGGTAATAGCCTCTTTGATTCCGTCTGTCTTTTTTTATGGAACTTTTGAGTTGTTTAACTACTGTTATTATATACATGCAGTTACTACAAGACCGCCAATGATGTTGGCATGTCTCCGGCCGTGGACATTGTTATTTCATTCTTAAAGCTCCGTTCAGCTACCGCTGGTACCTGTGTGAGTCTCTTATCGCCAGTGCTGTCAACAGTGGGTTAAATGGTGTACTGACACTTTTGGTTGATTAGAACTTCTTATGTTCTTGGGATTAAGGTGGCCTTTTGAACATTTTGGTGATTAATTCCTTTTTGGTCGAAGGTGTCTCACTAAGCATCATTATAACGAGATTGACTTTAGTTACTCTGTGAACGGGGTTTTTACAGCCTGGTTCACCGAGTTTTTCTGCCATCATCAAGGGGCCTGGGAGGCTGAGTCTTTTCTCTTTTTTGTATTCTTTTTAGGCATTGTTAAATGATTGCACATTTTTGAAATGAATGATATCGTACTGCCTTTCTTGAAAAAGATCCTGAGAAAGGATCGAAACGTCGATCTATGAGGCTACAATAAAGAACAGTGGATATTAATTAAAGATTTTGAATATATCTGTGAGAGTGCGCCCGCCACCTTCGTGGACATCTATAGATTCAGCGGACTCTGATCTGTTGGGATAGCACCCACCATGAAAATCTGATGCGAGTACAGGACTTTCTTTGTATATATATATATATGGATAGCAATATGTGTGAGGAACCACACAGCAGCTATTGGCGCACGCATGTACAATGCAGAAATTATTACAAACAACAATAAAACTGCACTGGACTAGAGCAATACTAAGTAAAGATATGTATGTATACAGATATAACCATGCACAATAAATACTGGCTGTAAATAGGGTCCGTACTTTGGCCACTACTGTTCAACATATTTATCAACGACCTGGAAATAGGCCTGGAAAGCACAGTGTCAATCTTTGCAGATGATACTAAATTGTGTAAGGTAATTCATTCAGAAATACAGTAGATGTGGAGTCTCTACAGAACGACTTATCTAAACTTGAAATCTGGGCGTCTAAATGGAAAATGGGATTCAAAATAGAAAAAATGCAACGTTATGCACTTCGGGACCAAAAACAAACTTGCAACCTACATATTAAATGGGGAAAATATAGGGGTAACAGTATTGGAAAAAGATTTTGGGGTACTCATTGATAATAGGCTAAACAACCGGACATAACATCAAAGTGCAGCAAAGAAGGCACATAAGGTGCTAGCGTGCATAAAACGGGGAATTGAGACAAGGGACGAGAGTGTAATCCTGCCGCTGTACAAATCATTGGTACGTCCGCACTTGGAATATTGTGTTAAATTGTGGGCACCACATTATAAAAAAAGATATTTGTGAACTTGAAAGGATTCAAAGGCATGCTACTAAATTAATTAAAGGGCTAGAGAGACTGGAGTATGAGGAAAGGCTCACTATGTTGAAACTGTACACACCAGAAAAGAGGCGTCTAAGAGGAGACATTATCAATATCTTCAAATATATCAAGGGAAATTACAGAGGGTTCAGAGGAATTGTTTATTAAAAGAACTCTGTATAAGACGCGCGAGGTCACTCGCTGAGGCTTGAGGAGAGAAAATTCCATACGCTACGTAGGAAAGGGTTCTTCACTTTTAGGGCAATAGGGATCTGGAATTCCCTGCAAGTGAAGGTGGTAATGGCGGACACTATATATGCATTTAAAAACGGATTGGATAAATCTCTGACTAAAAAAGATATCTAAGGTTATAGCATTTAAAATATTGACATTTTTAATCTGGGAGGAACATGATTTACAGTTGATAACTAAACATAAAACATTATTTCAATTGGGCCATTATAATGAACTCAGCTTAAGACAAATTACAGGTTGAACCTAATGGGCATTTTGCCTCTTTTCAACCTTATTAACTAAGTAACTATATCACAGGGTACTTGTACTAAATATCCCTGTAGTTATGCACCTTTTCTTAACTAACACTGTCTAAATGACATGTAGAATACTTGTGTCCTGCGCTGATGAGGCAAGCGGCTTTACAGAGGAGACAATGCCCAGCAGTCCCAGGAACAGCGCAGCTCTGTGTAATGGCTCCCAAACACTGACAGGTAGTGAGGGAGAGAGATGCAGCTCCAGCGCGGGAACATTTGCTATAGATGGCGCCTGGGGGAGGGGCTACAGGTCAGAGCGTTGTCCCCTCAGCTGGACTTCACCTACGGGTACTGCGGGGCCTATACTAAACGGGTTTTAGTAAATCCTACCTGTGCCCCTTGCCCTATGGATATAGTGGGGTCCCTGCACAGCCACAGTGTCTAAGCCAGCGGCACGGTCCGTCTCAGGAAACAGCGCTGGATCTCAGTTTCGGCGGGACCCGTCTGGGGGATCCTCTTACCTCCTCACGATGATGCGGCCACACGATCCAGGAGAGCAGTGGCGGTAGGTGTGCCTGAAGCAACCAAAGCGCGGAAGTATACAGCGCCACTGGGGGAGCCGCAGCACGATATGTCAGCATGACATATAGCAACTAGTGCCTGTGCTGCGGCACTTGAAGTCTTCTTTCTTGTCAGAAAATATACGTTATGCTAAGAACTTACCATTGAAAACGATATTTCTCCTAAGTCCACAGGTTCCACAGGATTGGCCCCAAAAGATCAAAAGCTTTCTGGTCTCCCAGGATGCAACGGGCCCATTCATATATCTCGCCCACAGGCTCAGGTAAACCAGTTGTATTCCAAAGCACAAGGCAGGAGCATCATGTAGAGCCCTAATCAGGCAAGAAAAAATAAGATTTTACTTACCGGTAAATCTATTTCTCGTAGTCCGTAGTGGATGCTGGGGACTTTGTAAGGACCATGGGGAATAGACGGGCTCCGCAGGAGACATGGGCACTTTAGGAAAGAATTTAGATTCTGGTGTGCTCTGGCTCCTCCCTCTATGTCCCTCCTCCAGACCTCAGTTAGAGAAACTGTGCCCGGAAGAGCTGACAGTACAAGGAAAGGATTTTGGTAAACCAGGGCAAGATACATACCAGCCACACCAATCACACCGTATAACTTGTGATAACATACCCAGTCAACAGTATGAACAACAACAGAGCATCAGTTCAACCCTGATGCAACAATAACATAGCCCTTATTGCAGCAATAACTATATACAAGTATTGCAGAAGAAGTCCGCACTTGGGACGGGCGCCCAGCATCCACTACGGACTACGAGAAATAGATTTACCGGTAAGTAAAATCTTATTTTCTCTAACGTCCTAGTGGATGCTGGGGACTCCGTAAGGACCATGGGGATTATACCAAAGCTCCCAAAACGGGCGGGAGAGTACGGATGACTCTGCAGCACCGATTGAGCAACAATAGGTCCTCATCAGCCAGGGTATCAAACTTGTAGAACTTTGCAAAAGTGTTTGAACCTGACCAAGTATCAGCTCGGCATAGTTGTAATGCTGAGACCCCTCGGGCAGCCGCCCAAGAAGAGCCCACGATCCTAGTGGAATGGGCTTTAACTGATTTTGGCAGCGGCAACCCAGCCGCAGAATGAGCCTGCTGAATCGTGTTACAGATCCAGCGAGCAATAGTTTGCTTTGAAGCAGTAGCACCCAGCTTGTTGGATGCATACAGGATAAACAGCGACTCCGTTTTCCTGACTCTAGCCGTTCTGGCTACATAAACCTTCAAAACCCTGACCACATCCAGTAACTCGGAATCCTCCAAGTCACGAGTAGCCACAGGCACCACAATAGGTTGGTTCATATGAAAAGATGACCCCACTTTTGGCAGAAATTGCGGACGGGTCCGCAATTCTGCTCTATCCATATGGAAAACCAGATAGGGGCTTTTATGTGACAAAGCCGCTAATTCTTACCCACGCCTAGCCGAAGCCAAGGCTAATAGCATGACCACCTTCCACGTGAGATATTTTAACTCCACCGTTTTAAGTGGTTCAAACCAGTGTGATTTCAGGAAACTTAACACCACGTTAAGATCCCAAGGTGCCACTGGAGGCACAAAAGGAGGCTGAATATGCAGCACTCCCTTTACAAACGTCTGAACTTCTGGTAGAGAAGCCAACTCTTTTTGAAAGAAAATGGATAGGGCCGAAATCTGGACCTTAATGGAGCCCAATTTTAGGCCCAAATTCACTCCCAACTGTAGGAAGTGGAGGAAACGGCCCAGCTGGAATTCCTCTGTAGGAGCATTCCTGGCCTCACACCAAGAAACATATTTTCGCCATATACGGTGATAATGTTTAGCTGTCACGTCCTTCCTAGCCTTTATCAGCGTAGGAATGACCTCGTCCGGAATACCCTTTTCTGCTAGGATCCGGCGTTCAACCGCCATGCCGTCAAACGCAGCCGCGGTAAGTCTTGGAACAGACAGGGCCCCTGTTGCAACAGGTCCTGTCTTAGAGGAAGAGGCCACGGGTCCTCTGTGAGCATTTCTTGCAGATCTGGATACCAGGTCCTTCGTGGCCAATCTGGAACAATGAGGATTGTTCTCACTCCTCTTTTTCTTATTAGCCTCAGCACCTTGGTATGAGAGGAAGAGGAGGAAATACATAGAACGACTGTAACACCCACGGTCTCACCAGGGCGTCTACCGCTATTGCTTGAGGGTCTCTTGACCTGGCGCAATACCTCTGTAGTTTTTTGTTGAGGCGGGATGCCATCATGTCCACCTGTGGCAGTTCCCACCGATATGTGATCTGTGTGAAGACTTCCTGATGAAGTCCCCACTCTCCCGGGTGGAGGTCGTGTCTGCTGAGGAAGTCTGCTTCCCAGTTGTCCACTCCCGGGATGAACACTGCTGACAGAGCGCTTACGTGATTCTCCGCCCAGCGAAGAATTCTAGTGGCTTCTGCCATCGCCACTCTGCTCCTTGTGCCGCCTTGGCGGTTCACATGAGCCACTGCGGTGATGTTGTCTGACTGAATCAGAACCGGTTGGTCGCGAAGCAAGTGCTCCGCTTGACGTAGGGCGCTGTATACGGCCCTTAGTTCCAGGATGTTGATGTGAAGGCAAGTCTCTTGACTTGACCACAGACCTTGGAAATTTCTTCCCTGTGTGACTGCTCCCCACCCTCGGAGGCTAGCGTCCGTGGTCACCAGGACCCAGTCCTGAATTCTGAATCTGCGTCCCTCTAGAAGGTGAGAACTCTGCAGCCACCACAGGAGTGACACCCTGGCCCTGGGGGATAGGGTGATTAACCGATGCATCTGAAGATGTGATCAGGACCACTTGTCCAGTAAGTCCCATTGGAAGGTCCTCGCATGGAACCTGCCGAAGGGAATGGCCTCGTATGATGCCACCATCCTTCCCAGGACTCGAGTGCAGTGATGCACTGACACCTGTTTTGGTTTTAATAGATTCCTGACCAGTGTCATGAGCTCCTGAGCTCTCTCTATCGGGAGATAAACCCTTTTCTGGTCTGTGTCTAGGATCATGCCTAGGAGAGGCAGATGAGCTGTAGGAACCAACTGCGACTTTGGAATATATAGAATCCAGCCGTGTTGCCGTTACACTTCCAGAGAAAGTGATACACTGTTCAGCAACTGCTCTCTTGATCTCGCTTTTATGAGGAGATCGTCCAAGTACGGGATAATAGTGACACCTTGCTTCCGCAGGAGCACCATCATTTCCGCCATTACCTTGGTGAATATTCTCGGGGCCGTGGAGAGACCAAACGGCAACGTCTGAAATTGGTAATGACAATCCCGTACCGCAATTCTGAGGTACACCTGATGAAGTGGATAAATGGGGACATGAAGGTATGCATCCTTTATGCCCAGAGACACCATAAAATCTCCCCCTTTCAGGCTTGCGATGACCGCTCTTAGCGATTCCATCTTGAACTTGAACCTTTTCAGGTATATGTTCAGGGATTTTAAATTCAATATGGGTCTGACCGAACCGTCCGGTTTGGGGACTACAACATGGTCGAATAATAACCCCCTCCTTGTTGAAGGAGGGGAACCTTGACCACCACCTGTTGAAGATACAATGTGTGAATTGCAGTTAACACTATTTCCCTCTCGTGGGGGGAAGCCGGCAGGGCCGTCGGTGAGGGGTCTGGGACTGAGGGTCGACAACAAAAAGGTCGACACACCTTAGGTCGACGCCAATTGGTCGACACACCTTAGGTCGCCATGGACAAAGGTCGCCATGGACAAAAGGTCGACAGGAACAAGGTCGACAAGGAAAAAGGTGTTTTTTGGTGTCGTTTTCTTCGTAGAGTGACCGGGAACCCCAATTAGTGCACAGCGTCCCCTCGCTTCGGGCATGGTGCCTTCGCTCCGCTCCGCACAGATTACCGTTCCAATCGTAGTCCACGTGGATCGTTAAGTATGAAAAGGTTCAAAAAAAAGAAAAAAAAACATAAAAAAACTCATGTCGACCTTTTTTCCTGTCGACCTTTTTTCCTGTCGACCTTTTGTCCATGTCGACCTAAGGTGTGTCTACTAATTGGCGTCCACCTAAGGTGTGTCGACATTTTTGTCGTCGACCTGGAGTCCGGATACCGTCGGTGAGGGGGCATCTCCTCAAAGTCCAGCTTGTATCCCTGAGACACAATATCTATTGCCCAGGGATCCAACAGGGAGTGAACCCACTTGTGGCTGAACTTACGAAGGCGTGCCCCCACCGGGCCTAGCTCCGCCTGTGGAGCCCAAGCGACATGCGGTGGATTTTGTAGAGGCCGGGGAGGACTTCTGTTCCTGGGAACTAGCTGTGTTGTGCAGCTTCTTTCCTCTGCCCCTGCCTCTGGCAAGAAAGGACGCACCTCGGACTTTCTTGTTTCTTTGTGTTTGAAAGGCTGCATTTGATAATGTCGTGCTTTCCTAGGCTGTGCAGGAACATAAGGCAAAATATCAGAATTACCAGCTATAGCTGTGGAGACCAGGTCCGAGAATCCTTCTCCACACAATCCTCAGCCTTCCATATGCCTCTTAAGTCGGCATCATCTGTCCATTGCATATTCTACAGGACACGTCAAGCAGAAATCGACATAGCTTTGACTCTAGAACCCAGTAGACTAATGTCTGTTTGGGCATGTTTTATATATATATATCTCTTAAGACAGCATCTTTAATATATATATCTCTATATATACCCATTGTGTCGGCCAGGAACTCTCTGTATTATCCAGTAGCTATCTTTCTAGATGCTTATCTCAATCCATGTATCCAGGCGATTCCATCGTATTTGAAAGATACGACAGCCTTGCTGGTAACTTTACAATCTCTGGACACGCCACCAGAGGGTTTAACCCTTTGCAGTGCGGACGTAACTAGTCTCTACACCTGCATCCCTCATGATGCAGGTGTGAAGGCAGTTCGCCGGCTGATTACTGATAATCCTCTTTATCTAGGCCCATCCATAGAGTTGTTTTTGCAATTGTTGACTTTGGTCCTAAAACGCAACTATTTTATTTTTGATGGTCGCATATACTTGCAGGTACTTGGTTGTGCGATGGGGTCCCCAGTGGCCCCATCGTACGCCAATGCCTTTATGTATACTATAGAGAACACACTGTTTGATCCATCATTGGCTCCTTCTATGTACCTCTACAAGAGGTACATAGATGATCTCCTCATCTTGTGGCAGGGAACACGAAAACAATTGGAGCAATTGTTGGAGGCACACAACCAGACTGGGAGTCCAGTTCAGTTTACATACCAGATGTCCTCAGTGGAGATCCAATATTTGGATGTGATAATTAAGCATCAGGATGGCCGATTACATACGGCTTTACATACCAAACCCACTGATCGCAATTCACTTTTACATTATACTAGCTCCCATCCGGTATCATTACGCAAGGGATTACCACAATCACAATTTTTAAGAGCCAGACGCATTATTTCAGATCCAGAACAGGTGGAACCCACCTTGGACCAGATGGTGCATAAATTTGAACAGCGGGGTTATCCACGCACTGACCTGTTAACCAGTAAGAACAAGGTTATGTCTTTATCCAGGGAATATTATTGAATCCACCAGGTGAGGGTGACACAAAACAAGTGACCCGCAGAGTACCGTGGATCAATAATTACACGGCAGCCACCACTACTATTAATAAACAGGTCAAGCAGCTCTGGCCAATTGTAAACACTGATAACACATTACCGGCATTATTGGGCTCCCGTGTGTTACCTAGTTATACTAGGGGCCCCAATATAGCCGATAGGGTAGTTAAATTGGATGTGTTTCCCCTTACTAGACAGCAACAAACCCATTTTTTACGTCCGAAGGTTGGGTGCTTTCGCTGTTTAGGTTGCTCTACCTGTAACACCTTATTGACTGGCTCCACATTTAGCCATCCCCATACGGGCAAAATCTTCAAAATACGACACCGAGTGACGTGTACGACCACTCATGTCGTTTATATGTTGAAATGCCCCTGTGGTGTTGCTTACGTGGGCAAGACACAGCGGCAATTCCGAGAACGGATGGCTCTTCACAGAAGTGCCATAAAACAGGCTAAAGAGAAGGGCACCAGTGAACAACCTCTGGCCCGCCATTGTTTAATAGCTAAACATAATGTAGCGAGTCTAAGAGCTATCATTATAGACCATGTTCCCCAGCACCACAGAGGAGGAGATCGCAATAGGATCTTATTACAAAGAGAAAGTAGATGGATACATGTACTAAACACAGTATCCCCAGGGGGTTTAAATGAAACTCTAGGATTACAGTGTTTTCTATAATATCATTGCACTGCTCATTCCCAAGCTATAATCCATATTGACAAGCATCTCTTTATATTTATTATTGTTTAATTCAGAAGCGCTAATTGTGTTCTATAGCGGGCTTAATTTAATTTATATTCTACCCAGCACAGCATGCATTACTTGTAATAGTTTAGTTGATATTCCGCTATCAGCAACTGACACCCAATGTTTTTAACTTCAGTATTATTGAGGTATTTAAGGATGTATCCTCTCTGATCTTTTAACACGCACTGTTGTTATTGTTTTTATGTATAGGCGTCACTTAGCAACACCTTTTTACATCCTTCTATTGGCTCTCCTAGTCCGGCGCGGACAGATTACGTCACTGTTCTGAGACCCGCGTGATCAGCGGCTGGACGCGGCGGGAATGGCAGTGCCGGACAGGTGAGTGATGTTAGACATTGTTAACACTTGTTAGATTGGGTATATTAGATGTGGTTTGTAGTATGTTGTTTGTATTGCTTGTCCCTGAAGACGGGGTATCACCCCGAAACGGCGTAGGACCGTAATAAAGGCTGTACTTTCATCTTATCAGTCTGCTGAGTGCCTCTGCTTCTATGGTTATCTCTATATATACACATATATATATACACACATATACATACTAGGGTCTCAATCTCTGCTGATAAGGTACCTGTCCACGCTGCTACAGCGCTATAAACCCATGCCGACACAATCGCCGGTCTGAGTAGTGTACCAGAATGTGCACGCTATCTGCAGGATCCCTGAGGATAGCTGTTACGTCAGGGCTACCTTTTGTGCAAACGTGACACCCTAGGGGAAGATTCCCATCGTATCCTGGCCCTAATAGGGA
This sequence comes from Pseudophryne corroboree, assembly GCF_028390025.1. NCBI lineage: Eukaryota > Metazoa > Chordata > Amphibia > Anura > Myobatrachidae > Pseudophryne > Pseudophryne corroboree. The sequence goes on along the minus strand of NC_086450.1, from coordinate 194,295,827 downwards.
AAGGATACTCCCTGAGAATTCTTTGTGGGAAACTGCAGTCTCTTGTCTGGAGATTCCCGCTCTTTTTCATCATGAGAGGAGGGAAATTTACCTCAGCTTTCTTCCCCATAAACATGTGTACCCTCGTGTCAGGGACAGATGAGTCATCAGTGATAAGCAAAACATCTTTTATTACAATAATCATATATTGAACGCTTTTCTGCCATTTTGGCTGTAACTTTGCATTATCGTAGTCGACACTGGAGTCAGACTCCGTGTCGATATCAGTGTCTATTATTTTGGATAGTGATCATTGAGAGACTCTGAAGGTCTCTGCGACATAGGGACAGACATGGGTAGATTCCCTGTCTGTTCTCTAATCTTTTGTGCAATAAATTCACCTTAGCACTTAATTACACATATCCAAACAGGTGTCAGCGTTGTCGACGGAGACACCCTCACACACACATTTGCTCCATCTCCTCCTTAGGGGAGCCTTTTACCTCAGACATGTCGACACACACGTACCGACACACCACACACTCAGGGAATGCTCATCTGAAGACAATTCCCCGACAAGGCCCTTTGGAGAGACAGAGAGAGAGTATGCCAGCACACACCCCAGCGCTATTAACCCAGGAATAACACAGTAACTTAATGTTAACCCAGTAGCTGCTGTTTATATTGATTTTTGCGCCTAATTATGTGCCCCCCCTCTCTTTTTACCCTCTTCTACCGTGTAACTGCTGGGGAGAGGCTGGGGAGCTTCCTCTCAGCGGTGCTGTGGAGAAAAAACATGGCGCTGGTGAGTGCTGAGTAAGAAGCCCCGCCCCCTCGATGGCGGGCTTCTGTCCCGCTTTAATGTACAATTTTTGGCGGGGGCTCATACATATATACAGTGCCCAACTGTATATATGCAAACTTTTGCCAAAGAGGTCTCTAATTGCTGCCCAGGGCGCCCCCCCTGCGCCCTGCACCCTTACAGTGACCGGAGTATGTGGGTGTAGTGTGGGAGCAATGGCACACAGCTGCAGTGCTGTGCGCTACCTCAGTGAAGACAGGAGTCTTCTGCCGCCGATTTCGAAGTCTTCTTGCTACTTTCACCCGGCTTCTATCTTCCGGCTCTGCGAGGGGGATGGCGGCGCGGCTCTGGGATCGGACAATGAGGGTGAGATCCTGTGTACGATCCCTCTGGAGCTAATGGTGTCCAGTAGCCTAAGAAGCAGGACCTATCTTCAGAGAGTACGGCCGCTTCTCTTCCCTCTGTCCCACGATGCAGGGAGTCTGTTGCCAGCAGAGCTCCCTGAAAATAAAAAACCTAACAAAATACTTTCTTACAGCAAGCTCAGGAGAGCTCACTGAACAGCACCCAGCTCGTCCGGGCACAGATTCAAACTGAGGTCTGGAGGAGGGACATAGAGGGAGGAGCTAGAGCACACCAGAATCTAAATTCTTTCTTAAAGTGCCCATGTCTCCTGCGGAGCCCGTCTATTCCCCATGGTCCTTACGGAGTCCCCAGCATCCACTAGGACGTTAGAGAAACACACATGAACACCCTTCCATACAAGGAAGCGGTTAGTGAGTAGAAGGATCCTCAAATCAGGTGCGTCAGGGTGGGATCCCTGTGGAACCTGTGGACTTAGGATCCACAGGATTACAATGGGATTTACCAAAGCAATTTAGTGGTGGGGACGCTCCTGATTGAATTCGGAAGTAAGGTTCTCCTGTCCAATCATGAAGAGTCATGAGAGGCAAAAGTATCCAAGGAATAATGTCTAATGAATGTGTTAATGGAAGACCATGTGGCTGCCTTACATATCTGTTCTGCTGAAGCACCATGTTGTGTTGCCCATGAAGGACCTATCTTACGAATAGAGTGAGCAGAGACATTAGCCGGAACAGGGAGATCAGCTTGAGAATATGCTTCTGAAATCGTAATTCGAAGCCATCTTGCCAGTATCTGTTTAGTAGCAGGCCATCCTCTCTTGTCAAATCCTTAGAGAATGAAGAGAGAATCTGTCTTTCTGATGGCACTGGTACGATCCACGTCGATCCTTAATGCCTGGACTACGTCCAGCGACGCATCTCACGCAGAAAGTCCCGATACCTGAAAAGCTGGGACTACAATTTCTTCATTACGGTGGAATTTAGACACCACCATCGGAAGATACCCAGACCTAGTTCTGAGAACTGCTTTATCTGGATAAAAAAAACAAAAAACAGAAATAGGGAACGACATGACAGCGCTCCTAAATCTGACTCTTCTAGCTGATGCCATAGTCAGTAGAAAGAATACTTTTGCTGTCAACCATTTAAGATCCACCTTGTTAAGTGGTCCAAATGGGGCAACTTGAAGGGCTTTCAGGACTAAACATAAGTTCCACGGTACTGTAGGCGGAACAAAGGGAGGTTGAATGCGCAGCATTCCCTGGAAAAAAGTACGCACATCCCGTAAATTGGCAATTTTGGAACCAAACAGTCAATGCCGATACCTGCACTCTCAAGGAAGCCACCTTCAAACCTTTATCCATTCCTGTCTGAAGGAAGGCTAGGACCCTGGAAAAGATTTCGGGTCCATACCACCTTCACTGCACCAATGAATATAGGCCTGCCATAGTCGGTGATAAATACGAGCTGAGGAGGGTTTCCTTGCTCTGTGCATGGTTTGAATTACCTGTTTAGAGAATCCTCTTGACTTTAGGATAGAGGTTTCAAGAGCCACGCCATCAAAGACAGTCGATCTAGATGTCTGTGATAACAGGGACCCTGAATCAGTAGATCTGGATGTTGAGGGAGCATCCATCGATATTCTCTGCAGATCTGTGTACCAATGCCTTCTGGGCCAATCCGGAGCTATTAGCACCCTTTGCTTGCTTTATTTTCCTCACCACCCTGGGTAACAGGATGATCGGAGGAAACAGATAAGCCAGATGAAAATCCCATGTCACCGACAAGGCGTCCACAAAAATAGCTCCAGGATCCTTTGTTCTTGACCCGTATGCGGGCACTTTGTTGTTCAGACGCGATGCCATGAGATCTATGTCTGGCAACCCCCATTTGTCTACTAAAGTCTGAAAGAGCTCCGGGTGTAGAGCCCATTCGCTTGCTTGAATGGTGTGTCGACTGAGAAAGTCCGCTTCCCAGTTTAGGACTCCCAGAACGAATACTGCGGAAAAGGATGGAAGATGGAGTTCTGCCGACTTTAGTATGTGACTTACCTCCTTCATTGCTTTTTGGCTGCGAGTTCCTCCCTGATGGTTGAGGTACACTACTGCCATCGCATTGTCCGAGCGGATCTGGACTGGTTTTCCTTAAAGAATGTCCTTGCCTGACTCGGTGCCATGTATATGGCCTAAAGTATTAACAGGTTTATTGGCAGGCAACTTTCTTTGGTCCATTGTCCCTGGAACCATAATTTTCCAAACACTGCTCCCCAGCCCTGAAGACTAGCATCTGTTGTCAGGATCTCCCAATCTGATATCCAAAAGGGTCTCCCCTTGTCTAGATGGGATGTCTGTAGCCACCAGGCTAATGGCTTTCTTACCTTTACTGGAAGTACCATAGTCTGTTTCTTTATTGTCTGATGTACTCCATTCCATCTGGCCAGAATCAGACGCTGCAGGAGTCTTGAGTGGAATTGTGCATACTCCACCATGTCGAATGTTGACACCATCAAACCCATCACTTGCATTGCTGTGTGAATTGATACCTTTTGACTGTGTAACAATTCCTGAATCTTTGTATGTTGGATATCTTATTCCGCGGTAAAAAATACTTTCTGCAGACCTGAATCCAGTACAGCCCCCAAGTGAGTCATCTGTTGTGACAGCACCAGAGATGATTTTGCCCAATTTATGAGCCACCCGTGTCTCTGCAGACATGTTATTATTAACTGTTGGAGAAGGCACAGGAGCAATTCCTGTGATTGTGCCAGGATTAAAAGGTTGTCGAGGTATGGAAAAATTCTTATCCCCTGCTTGCGGAGATAAGATGCCATAACCACCCTAATCTTGGTAAATACTCTGGGGGCTGTGGCTAACCCAAAGGGTAGGGCCTGGAACTGAAAATGCTGCTGGAGGATGGTGAACCTGAGATAACACTGATGGGACAGTTCTATAGGAACATGTAGGTAAGCATCCTGAATATCCAGGGATACCATATAATCCCCTGGTTCCATGGCCAAAACTATGGAGCGGTACTCAAATAATATTTTTTTTTTAGCATTTTGAGATTGAGAATGACCCATTTGGCTTCTGAACCTAAAACAGTTGGCGTAAAAACCCTGTCCGCATTGTGCAGGGGGTACTGGAATGACTACTACTGACTAAAGCAATTTCTGAACTGCTTCTTGCAAAGCCCTGGCCTTCCACTCTACCTGAGACGGGCTGGTGCAGAAGAACCTTCGAGGAGGATGCTTCTTGAAGGGAAAAACATAACCTAGAGATACCACTTCTTGCACCCAGGCATCTGTTGTAGATTGTCGCCAGATCTGTGCAAACTGAAGAAGTCGGCCCCCTACCCTGGGGTCCCCCCGGAGGAGGCCCGCACCATCAGGCTGATGGCTTATCTTCTGGTTTAGAAGCTGGCCCTCTGGTAGTCCAATGCTTTTTTTACTAACCAAACTTACTGCATTGTGGCTGCTTACAATCTCTTTTTCCATTTGCTTTTCCTTGAGACCGAAAGGGCCGGAAAACTGGACCCCTAGGTTTTGGGTTATATGTGGAAGGAAACTTGACCTTCTTGGAGTCTGCTTCTGACTCCAGAATATATGCCAATTCTTTACCAAACAGAATATTTCCGGAAAAGGGCAGAGATTCCAAAACCTTCTTAGATTCTGAATCAGCTTTCCACGTACGTAACCAAACTGCTCTGCGAGCAGCAATTGTTGAGGCTGATGCCCTAGAAGCAATAGTACCCATATCTAATGCAGCTTCTTCCAAGAATACTGCAGCCTGTTTAATATGAGCTATATAGGATTTTTGCTCTCTAGAAACTGATGAAAAATCACCTTCCAATGCATCAGCCCAGGCAGCCACTGCCTTTGCCATCCAAGCTGAAGCCATGGCAGGCCTTATGACTGCTCAAGACAGGGAAAACATGGTTTTTAGAAAACAATCCACTCTCCTATCTGTGATATCATTTAATGATGTTGACGGCAAAGGCAATATAGATTTTCGCACTAGTCGAATCACATGCGTATCTACTTTATGAGCCACCTCCCTTTTTAAACAGTTCCCAGCTGGAAAAGGATAATTGGAATCCTATTTTTTGGGAATTCTATATTTTTTGTTGGGTGCTGCCCAAGCCTCTTCCATGATTTCCGTCAGCTGGTCTGACCCTGGAAACTCAGTCTTAACTGTTCTGGGACGTTTTAAACACAGGCTCTGCTGAATCTTCTAAGGACAGAATGGCCTCCATTGCTCTAATTAATTCAGCTATATCCACTGAGCCGAGACCTTCTTCCTCCTCTTCGTATGTCGAAGTAGAGTAAACTGAGCTTTCATCTTCCGATGAATCATCATGTGTAGCCTGTGAAGGTGAAGATTTACTTACCATCAGTTTATCAGCTTGTTTCATTTGAGAAGCTGCTGGGGGAAATGATATACCGTAGGTAGGGAGCTGCATGTATGGGTACCCCATTTATGGTACCGAAGCTGTAGGAATTATCCGTTCAGCTATACTGGACAAAGTCTGTGCAAACATAGCCCAAGGTGGATCCATCTGTACCCGATGTTGTACAGGGATACGCCTAGTATTCTGCTGAAAAGCAAAACAATTTGCACATAAACCATCCGGAACCAGATCCTGAAAGGATAATACAGTTTTGCAAGACAAACATGATATGAGTGTTGGTATTACTGTAAGTGTACCTTCATCACCTTTGCCGCTCTTAGACATGATAAATAATCAGCACTTTCACAGTGCACTACACAATTTGTGACTAATCACTTTAACCTTCTAAAGTGATATCAATCTGACCCTACCCAAGCACCAGCATTGAGGAACAGAAGAAACAACTGACAAACATATGAGCTGTTCCCCCCTGTTAGCAAGCCATCCCGGCGAAACGTACGTTAGGAAGGAGCCCCCAGGCAACCCGCTGATTGCGCACGGCGGGCCGCCCGCGATGTACTGGTGATGCATTCTAAATTCTCTTTTTCACTTATCTGACTTTTTGATGCGACTTATTGCACATGAGGCTTGTCATACAGTGATTAGCAATGGCATAAAACTGAAAGCCTGCTTCGTATACAGTTAATTGGAGGATAGGATGCATGTCTATTTGCCACGGTCTGAATTTATGTACTGACAGATTTGTTTCAATCATTGTATTTGATGAGGATCATTTGTTGTGTTTCACATAGAGGAGTTTCTCTGTAATATAAAGACACACTTCTCATTTATGGTCATATCCATAATTATATAGGAGACGTTGATCAGAACAAGTGATTATTATAATATATTGTTTTTCTGTCAGTACGTCAGAAATATCGTTTCACTGTGCAGTAACAGACACTATAGATACGGACAGTGTTGGGCTATTAGGATTTAAGGTAAACCTCTAAATTCACACGGAGGTCTGCTTCACAATTTGTTCTCTCACTGGCTGCACTGAATTGAGTCATCAGCCAAAAGCAGAAACGAAGCGTGGATGCATATAGAACTTGGCACTGTCTATTTTTCTAGAGACTGGTGTACTCTGGGGTCTCTCACTGCGCATACAATGTATGACACATGCGCAGAAGCAGAACCACGGTCCATGCCATAAGGTCTTGTCTTTCTTTCCTCCATCAGCCTCAGTGATATAGATACAATACAGCACATCAATAATAAGATTTTAGACCTACCGGTAAATCTTTTTCTCGTAGTCCGTAGAGGATGCTGGGGACTCCGTAAGGACCATGGGGATAGACGGTCTCCGCAGGAGACATGGGCACTTTAAGAAACACTTTAGATCTGGTGTGCACTGGCTCCTCCCTCTATGCCCCTCCTCCAGACCTCAGAGAAACTGTGCCCAGAGGAGACGGACAGTACGAGGAAAGGATTTTTGTTAATCCAAGGGCAGGATTCATACCAGCCACACCAATCACACCGTATAACTTGTGATAAACTACCCAGTTAACAGTATGAAAACGACATAGCATCTGTCCAAGACCGATGAGACTATAACATAACCCTTATTTAAGCAATAACTATATACAAGTTGTATATATTGCAGAAGTAGTCCGCACTTGGGACGGGCGCCCAGCATCCTCTACGGACTACGAGAAAAAGATTTACCGGTAGGTCTAAAATCTTATTTTCTCTTACGTCCTAGAGGATGCTGGGAACTCCGTAAGGACCATGGGGATTATAGCAAAGCTCCCAAACGGGCGGGAGAGTGCGGATGACTCTGCAGCACCGATTGAGCAAACAAAAGGTACTCCTCAGCCAGGGTATCAAACTTATAGAACTTTGCAAAGGAGTTTGAACCCGACCAAGTAGTAGCTCGGCACAGTTGTAGCGCCGAAACCCCTCTGGCAGCCGCCCAAGAAGAGCCCACCTTCCTAGTGGAATGGGCCTTGACCGATTTAGGTAACGGCAATCCCGCCGAAGAATGCGCCTGCTGAATCGTGTTACAGATCCAGCGAGCAATAGTCTACTTTGAAGCAGGGGCACCAATCTTGTTGGTTGCATACATGACAAACAGTGCTTCTGTTTTTCTGACTGTAGCCGATCTGGCCACGTAAATTTTCAAAGCCCTGACCACATCAAGGGACTCGGGATCCTCCAAGTCACGCGTAGCCACAGGCACCACAATAGTTCATATGAAAGGATGAAACCACTTTTGGCAGGAATTGAGGACGGGTCCGCAATTCCGCTCTATCCATATGGAAAACCAGATAGGGGCTTTTATGTGATAAAGCCGCTAATTCCGACACTCGCCTAGCCGAAGCCAAGGCTAATAACATGACCACCTTCCAAGTGAGATTTTTCAACTCCACCGTTTTAAGTGGTTCAAACCAGTTTGACTTAATGAAACTTAACACCACGTTAAGGTCCCAAGGCGTCACCGGAGGTACAAAAGGAGGCTGAATATGCAGTACTCCCCTTCACAAAAGTTTGTACTTCAGGGAGAGAGGCCAATTCCTTTTGAAAGAAAATGGATAAGGCCGAAATCTGAACCTTAATAGATCTTAATTTTAGGCCGAAATTCACTCCAGTTTGCAGGAAGTGAAGGAAACGGCCCAGATGGAATTCTTCCGTAGGAGCATTCCTGGCCTCACACCAAGAAACATATTTTCGCCATATACGGTGATAATGTTGAGATGTCATGTCCTTCCTAGCCTTTATTAGCGTAAGAATGACCTCATCCGGAATACCCTTATCCGCTAGGATCCGGCGTTCAACCGCCATGCCGTACAACGCAGCCGCGGTAAGTCTTGGAATAGACATGGCCCCTGTTGCAACCGGTCCTGTCTTAGAGGAAGAGGCCACGGATCTTCTGTGAGTATTTCCTGCAGATCCGGATACCAGGTCCTTTGTGGCCAATCTGGAACAATGAGGATTGTTCTCATTCCTCTCCCTCCTACCATTCTCAACACCTTGGGTATGAGAGGAAGAGGGGGAAATACATAGACCGACTGGAACACCCACGGTGTCACTAGGGCATCTACAGCTACTGCCTGAGGGTCTCTTGACCTGGTGCAATACCTCTGTAGCTTCTTGTTGAGGCGGGACGCCATCATGTCTATCTGTGGCAGTTCCCACTGACTTGCAACCTGTGCGAAGGCTTCCTAAAGAAGTCCTCTCTTGGATGCAGGTCGTGTTTGCTGAGGAAGTCTGCTTCTCAGTTGTCCACTCCCGGAATGAACTGCTGAAAATGCGCTTACATGATTTTCCGCCCAGCGGAGAATCCTGGTGGCTTCTGCCATTTCCACTCTGCTCTTTGTGCCGCCTTGGCGGTTTACATGAGCCACTGCGGTGATGTTGTCTAACTGGATCAGATCCGGTAGGTCGCGAAGCAATGTTTCCGCTTGCCGAAGGGCGTTGTATATGGCCCTCAGCTCCAGGATGTTGATTTGAATACAAGTTTTTTGACTTGACCCAAAGACCTTGGAAGTTTCTTCCCTGTGTGACTGCTCCCCCAACTCGGAGGCTCGCGTCCGTGGCTACCAGAAACCAGTCCTGGATGGTGAACCTGCGACCATGCAGAAGGTGAGCACTCTGCAGCCACCATAGGAGAGACACCCTGGCCCTAGGGGACAGGGTGATTAACTGATGCATCTGTAGATGTGATCCGGACCACTTGTTCCGTAGATCCCATTGGAAAGTCCTCGCATGGAACCTGCCGAAGGGAATGGCCCCGTAAGATGCCACCATCTTTCCCAGGACCCGAGTGCAGTGATGCACTGACACCTGTTTTGGCTTTAATAGGTTTTTTACCAGAATCATTAGTTCCTGGGCCTTCTCTATCGGAAGATAAACCCATTTCTGGTACGTATTCAGAATCATACCCAAGAAGGGCAGACGAGTCATAGGAACCAACTGTGACTTCGGGATATTGAGTATCCAGCCGAGTTGCTGTGACACCTTCAGCGAAAGTGACACCCTGTTCAACAACTGCTCTTTTAATCTTGCCCTTATTAGGAGATCGTCCAAGTATGGGATAATTGTGACTCCTTGCTTGCGTAGGAGCACCATCATTTCCGCCAATTACCCTGAAATTGGTAATGACAATACTGTACCGTAATTCTCAGGTACGCCTGATGGGGTGGATAAATAGGAACATGAAGGTATGCAGCCTTAATGTCTAGATACACCATAAAATCCCCCCTCTTCCAGGCTGGCGATGATCGCTCTGAGCGATTCCACTTTGAATTTGAACCTTTTCAAGTATAGGTTCAGAGATTTTAATTTTAAAATAGGTCTGACCGAACCGTCCGGTTTCGGGACTACAGCCAAGGTTGAGTAATATCCCCTTCCTTGTTGAAGGAGGGGAACCTTGAGCACCACCTGTTGGAGATACAATGTGTGAATTGTATTTAATATTATCTCCCTTTCTGGGGGAGAAGCCGGTAGGGCCGATAAGGAAAACCGGCGAGGAGGCACCTCTTCGAATTCCAGCTTGTAACCATGAGAAACAATTTCTATTGCCCAGGGATCCACCTGTGAGTGAACTCAGATGTGGCTGAAGAGTCGAAGATGTGCTCCCACTGGGGCGGACTCCCTTAGCGGAGCCCCAGCGTCATGCGGTGGATTTAGTAGAGGCCGGGGAGGACTTCTGTTCCTGGGAACTAGCTGTGCCCTGCGCCCTTACCTCTGGTAAGAAAGGACGCTCCTCGTACTTTCTTGTTTTTCTGCGACCGAAAGGACTGCATTTGATAATGTCGTGCTTTCTTAGGCTGTGAGGGAATATAAGGCAAAAGATCAGATTTACCAGCTATAGCTGTGGAGACCAGGTCCGAGAGCCCTTCTCCACACAATTCCTCACCCTTGTAAGGTAAAACCTCCATATGCCTCTATTAGTCGGCATCACCTGTCCATTGCATGTTCCACAGGACACGTCTAGCAGAAATCGACATAGCATTGACTCTAGAACCCAGTAGACCAATGTCTCTTTGAGCATGTCTTATATATAAGACAGCATCTTTTATATATCCTAGGGTCAAAAGGGTGTCGTACGGTATGCCGGCGCTCGGGCTCCCGGCGACCAGCATACCGGCGCCGGGAGCCCAACCGCCGGCATACAGACAGCGCGGCGAGCGCAAAGGAGCCTCTTGCGGGCACGGTGGCGCGCTACGCGCGCCACACTATTTTATTCTCCCTCCAGGGGGGTCGTGGACCCCCACGAGGGAGAATAGTTGTCGGTATGCCGGGTGTCGGGATTCCGGCGCCGGTAACTGTGCGCCGGTATCCAGACATTCGGCATACAGAAGACCACGGCACCCGGTCAAAAACATGGTATCCTTATCTAAGGTTTCAATCTCCGCTGATAAGGTATCTGTCCACGCTGCTACAGCGCTATAAACCCCTGCCGACACAATCGTCGGTCTGAGTAGTGTACCAGAATGTGTGTAAATAGACTTCAAAGTACTTTTCTGCATGCTATCTGCAGGATCCCTGAGGGTAGCTGTATCTTGGTATGTCAGCGCTACCTTTTGGGGAAACGTGTCAACGCCTTGTCCACCCTAGGGGAGGATTCCCATCGTACCCTGGCCCTAGCAGGGAAAGGATACGCCATGAGAATTCTTTTGGGAAACTGCAGTTTCTTGTCTGGAGATTCCCGCTCTTTTTCACACAATTCATTTGGTTCATGAGAGGGGGGAAATGTTATGTCAGCTTTCTTCCCCTTAAACATGTGTACCCTCGTGTCAGGGACAGATGAGTCATCAGTGATATGCAAAACATCTTTTATTACAATAATCATATATTGAATACTTTTCTGCCAGTTTTGGCTGTAACTTTGCATCATCGTAGTCGACACTGGAGTCAGACTCCGTGTCGGTATCAGTGTCTATTATTTTGGATAGGGGGCGTTTTGAGACTCTGAAGGTCCCTGCGACATAGGGACAGACATGGGTAGATTCCGTCTGTTCTCTAATCTTTTGTGCAATAAATTTACCTCAGCACTTTATTCCACATATCCAGTCAGGTGTCGGCATTGTCGACGGAGACACCACACACACACATTTGCTCCATCTTCTCCTTAGAAGAGCCTTTTACCTCAGACATGTCGACACACACGTACCGACACACCACACACTCAGGGAATCCTCTTATCTGAAGACAGTTCCCCCACAAGGCCCTTTGGAGAGACAGAGAGAGAGTATGCCAGCACACACCCAGCGCTAATACCCCAGGAAAAACACACAATGTGTTTACCCAGTAGCGCTGTAATACTATTATTTGCTGCCAATTATGTGCCCCCCCCCCCCTCTTCTCTGAAACCCCCTTTCACCGTGGATAAGCAGGGGAGAGTCCGGGGAGCTTCATCTCAGCTGTGCTGTGGAGAAAATGGCTGAAGTGAGTGCTGAGGGAGAAGCCCCGCCCCCTCAGCGGCGGGCTTCTGTCCTGCTTAAATACAATAAAAACTTGCGGGGGCTCTTTATATATACAGTGCCTAGCTGTATATATATCTCTTTTGCCAGAAATGAGGTTTATATTGCTGCCCAGGGCGCCCCCCCCTGCGCCCTGCACCCTTACAGTGACTGCCGTGTGTGAGGTGTGTGGGAGCAATGGCGCACAGCTGCACTGCTGTGCGTTACCTCAGTGAAGATTATGAAGTCTTCTGCCGCCTCTGAAGTCTTCTTTTCTTCTCATACTCACCTGGCTTCTATCTTCCGGCTCTGTGAGGAGAACGGCGGCGCGGCTCCGGGACGAACTCCAGGGTGAGACCTGTGTTCTGACTCCCTCTGGAGCTAATAGTGTCCAGTAGCCTAAGAAGCAGAGCCTTGAAACTCACAGAAGTAGGTCTGCTTCTCTCTCCTCAGTCCCTCGATGCAGGGAGTCTGTTGCCAGCAGGCTCCCTGAAAATAAAAAACCTAACAAATATACTTTGTCAGAAAGCTCAGGAGAGCTCTCTGAAAAGCACCCAGTCTCCACTGGGCACAGTATCAAACTGAGGTCTGGAGGAGGGGCATAGAGGGAGGAGCCAGTGCACACCAGATCTAAAGTCTTTCTTAAAGTGCCCATGTCTCCTGCGGAGCCCGTCTATCCCCATGGTCCTTACGGAGTCCCCAGCATCCTCTAGGACGTAAGAGAAATATGCTTTAGATTATTTATTATAAGGTTAATGCTACTTATTTCTCAGGCCCAGTGATTTTCACTATAAATTACTCACCAATGTGAGTCTATATACACACATCGTATGGCACCATCCATCACGTATACAGCATTTAACGTATTCAGTTATTAATTGCAATTAGAGTGATATATAATAAACCTCCCTTGAACACATTTATATTCCATTAGTGAGGTGAATTTTTCATTAAAGGGAATAATATTGATATAGGATAGGTACATGATTGAGATACACTTCACTTTGTGAATATCAATCTTTCTTACCTATTTCTCTTTTCTTGGCATGGGAGTGAGGGTGTGCCGACCAAGACACACATGAGCTGCACTGACATGCGTCATCAGCTCAGTGTGTTTAACAGGCACCCCTATATACATTTTCATACCACTCTTTGTGTACAAGGGTAGGTGTCAGTAAGGGTCTCTCACCTCATATTCGATGCATGGCAGATACGGGGAGGCAGAACCCAGAAACATACCTCAATACCCTGCCTGCCTGTAGTTGTATAAATACCATCATCAGGAAATTGCTGGCATTATAAGGTGATAGCCCAAGGTCTGAGATGATTACTAAAGCCAGTAAATCTTTTAATTTTGTTTGTCTTTAGTTATTGTTTGTCATATTTCGCCTCTTAATTAATTCAGGAGTCCTAAATTCCTTTTTATCTGCATAATTCTAATAAAAGTTAAGTATTATTTCTTCATATCTGTTCGACACATTTAAGTAAACGGACAAGCCCTGATAAATACCCGTGTGCCTCAGAAGGAGAGTACTTTGCCATAGTGATATGGTTTTCTTTTTCTTTGTATTCTGTTCATACTCTCAGGGGGCACCACCGAGTTTACTATAGTGCATATTCGCAGATATCAGATAAGGATACGGTCTGGGTATTCAATTGACACTTATAAACATGAAAGCAGGTTAATCAGTGCGGCTAATCTATTCTCTTTCCTTTTTTTCACAAACATATATTAAAGTCAGCAATCACACTAGCAGTCAGTCAGTCACGTTATATATTCGTCATATGAGCACATCATCAACTACAAACACTAAGTATGTAGGCGAACATTTACTGAATCATGTATAAACAGATCTAACGTATTCAGACACAATGCGAAGAAAACCACAGTAAATGTACACAGACTCATATGCAACAGGCACTTATCTTAACTATTCATACTGAAAAAGTAGATAGAAATTTAGTGCTGTATAGCCCGTACTTCGTAGAGTGGAATACAGGGAGACTCCCCTCACTTCCAAGATCGATCAATACGCTAGCGAACGCTGAGTGGATCCAGACACTACTAGTGTACATTGCCGCTCCAGGCACCGATAGTGAACACAGACGCACCAGTCACACAACCACCTATGCTGCGACCGGGTCTCCTCACGGTAGCATTCAGTGAACACAGACGCAGCGATCCCACAGCTGCCTATGCTGCGTGGTAGCACTCAGTGAACACCGACGCAGTGGCCTGCTGCGACAGAGTCCCCTCGTGGTAGCATCTGAGACGGAAGCAAGGAATCAGTTCATGGCGGGAGACTCGGCGGAAACTGGTCATGAACCAGGGGGAGGGGCACCCAGGAGAGCGTCTGACTCCCCCTGTTGACATCAACCCTAGGGATCGCGGCCTCATGCTATTCCTGGTGCCTAAGATCCCCAAGGACTCGCGCTGGTGCACCCGCGGTGGCAGCCACGTCAGCTACTGTTTGGTAGTCTCCTCCCAATACAGGGCAGCTGTGTCGGTATTCCATCTACTAAGCGGAACCGATGCCTTACCTTCTCTCCATGCACCGGCCACAGCCTGGTAACGTCTGCTGGACCTGCTAGTATATCAGACACAGACGCCCGCCGAAACAGCACTGTACTCATGGGTAAGCGTTGTCGCAACCCGGTGGAGAGTTGTTGGAGCGACTCTTTCTAAGCGTATAAGACACTGTTTAGAAAGTTCACTCAAAAACTAGTAAGACTAGTAAAAACAACATAAGAAAGCTTAGGGCAGCTAAAAAACCAGCAGCCCTCTGACCATGGTTCAGCAACTGATTTGCCTGAGCCAGTGGGCGGGATATATGGACAGGCCTGTTGCATCCTGCGAGGCCAGAAAGCTTTTGATCATTTGGTGGCAATCCACTGTCGCTACATCATATCCCATTGTTATCCTGTGGATAACCTGTGGACCCTGCCGGAGAAAGCTCATTTCAGGGCTGCCTACACTGCAGGCATAGAATTACAAACTGAGCTCCAGTGCCTGGAGGCGGGATATAGAGGAGGCGGTGCAAGGCATCCTGGGAACAGTCAAAGCTTTAGCCTGTTGGTGCCTCGGATCAAAATCCATCTTTACACCCCAATGTTATTCCCTGTGGAATACCAGTTTACCCCGCTGCAGGAAAAAAAAAAAGTGTCGAACTTTGTCGACCATTTCAGGTGTCTACCTTTTACAAAGCAACCATATGGGGTCGACGTATTAACTGTCAACCTAATACTGGTCAACTCAATGATCCATACCTACGTGGAACTATACAGATGGCTACAGCAGGTGGATGACAGAAATATACCATTTTTATAGTGAAAGCTCCCAAAGCATTGAGCATGCAGCTCTGGTCCTCACAGAAACAAAGGCGCATGAGTGTTAGAGTAACACAAAAGTATTTTTTCTTCAATATTCAACACTCCTCATAAAGGTGTATGAGTGGCAGCTTGTGAATGAGAGAAGGCTATGTTGGTGATCACATCTAAAACACAAACATTTGTCATAAAGAGGGGTACAGCACCTAAAGCGTCTCTTTATAAATCAAAAAAGTGTTAGAAAGTGAAGCTATAATAGACAGTCAACTTATCTGGTGGTAAGATCTATGATACTATGCTGTGTTCATAAATGGTACACACTATGTTACTATCTTCTTTTAAATGCATATACCAAGTCCTTAATGGTGGCGGTTTGACTGAAGATCTTACCGCTAGGCAAGTTGACACATATATACAGTTGTGCTCATAAGTTTACATACCCTAGCAGAATTTGTGATTTTCTGGCCATTTGTCAGAGAATATGAATGATAACTCACAAACTTTTCTTTCACTCATGGTTAGTGGTTGGGTGATGCCATTTATTGTCAAACAACTATGTTTACTCTTTTTAAATAATAATAACAAGAGAAACTACCCAAATTACCCTGATTAAAAGTTTACATACCCTGGAGATTTTGGCCTGATAACATGCACACAAGTTGACACAAACAGGTTTGAATGGCTACTAAAGGTAACCATCCTCACCTGTGATCTGTTTGTTTGTAATGTGTGTGTGTGTGTGTGTGTGTGTGTGTGTGTGTGTGTGTGTGTGTGTAAAAGGTCAGTGAGTTTTTGGACTCCTGAAAGACCCTTGCATCTTTCATCCAGTGCTGCACTGACGTGTCTGGATTCTGAGTCATGGGGAAAGCAAAAGAATTGTCAAAGGATCTGCGGGAAAAGGTAACAACTGAATAAAACAGGAAAGGGATATAAAAAGATATCCAAGCAATTGAGAATGCCAATCAGCAGTGTTCAAACTCTAAGAAGTGGAAAATGAGGGATTCTCTAGAAACCAAATCACGGTCAGGTAGACCAACAAAAATTTCAGCCACAACTGCCAGGAAAATTGTTCGGGATGCAAAGAAAAATCCACAAATAACTTCAGCTGAAATACAGGACTCTCTGAAAAAAAAGTGGTGTGGTTGTTTCAAGATGCACAATAAGGAAGCATTTGAAGAAAAATGGGCTGCATGGTCGAGTTGCCAGAAGAAAGCCATTACTACGCAAATGCCACAAAGCATCCCATACTCCATACAGCACACAGACAAGCCTCAAAACTTCTGGAACAAAGTCATTTGGAGTGATGAGACCAAAAATAGGATTTTAATACCTACCGGTAAATCCTTTTTTCTTAGTACGTAGAGGATGCTGGGGACACTTCAAGAACCATGGGGTATAGACGGGATCCGCAGGAGACATGGGTACTTTAAGACTTTGAATAGGTGTGAACTGGCTCCTCACTCTATGCCCCTCCTCCAGACTCCAGTTATAGGAACTGTGCCCAGGGAGACGGACATTTCGAGGAAAAGGATTTATTGTTAAACTAAAGGTGAGATACGTACCAGCTCACACCACAAACACGCCGTACAAAATGGCATTCAAAAGAAATCCAGTCAACGGCGTGAACAATGTCAGCAACAGCCTGACCATAACAGAAACACAACCCGTGTGTAACATAACCAATAACTAATAAGTAATTACTGCAGATAGAGTCCGCACTGGGACGGGCGCCCAGCATCCTCTACGGACTAAGAGAAAAGGATTTACCGGTAGGTATTAAAATCCTATTTTCTCATACGTCCTAGAGGATGCTGGGAACACTTCAAGAAACATGGGGTTATACCAAAGCTCCAGAACGGGCGGGAGAGTGCAGATGACTCTGCAGCACCGATTGACCAAACATGAGGTCCTCATCAGCCAGGGTGTAAAATTTGTAAAATTTCGCAAACGTGTTTGCACCCGACCAAGTAGCTGCTCTGCAAAGTTGTAACGCCGAGACCCCCCGGGCAGCCGCCCAGGATAAGCCCACCTTTCTGGTAGAGTGGGCCTTCACTGATTTTGGTAACGGCAACCAGCCATAGAATGAGCATTCTGAATTGTAGTACAGATCAAACGCGCAATAGTCTGCTTAGAAGCAAGATTCCCAATCTTGTTGGGAGCATACAGGACAAACAGAGCGTCTGTTTTCCTAAGTTGAGTTGTCCTGGCGACATAAATCTTCAAAGCCCTAACCACATAGAGGGATTTTGACTCAGCGAAGGCGGCAGTAGCCACAGGCACCACAATAGGTTGGTTCATGTGGAACGATGAAACCACCTTCGGTAGAAACTGTTGACGAGTCCTCAACTCTGCTCTATCTTCATGGAAGATTAAATATGGGCTCTTGTGAGACAAGGCCGCTAACTCAGACACCCGTCTTGCGGATGCCAAGGCCAACAGCATGACCACTTTCCAAGTGAGAAATTTAAACTGTATCTTCTGTAAAGGTTCAAACCAATGTGATTGAAGGAACTGCAACACCACGTTAAGATACCATGGCGGCACCGGGAGCACAAATGGAGGTTGGATGTGCAGCACGCCTTTCACGAAAGTCTGAACTTCCGGAGTGGAGGCCAATTCTTTTTGAAAGAAAATCGATTAGGCCGAAATTTGTACTTTAATTGAGCCCAACTTTAGGCCCGCATCCACACCTGCTTGCAGAAAATGGAGAAACCGGCCTAGCTGAAATTCTTCTGTAGGAACCCTCTTGGATTCACACCAAGACACATATTTTCTCCAAATACAGTGATGTTTCGCCGTTACTTCTTTTCTAGCCTGCAGAACTGTGGGAATGACTTCACTAGGAATACCCTTTCGGGCTAGGATCCGGCGTTCAACCGCCAAGCCGTCAAACGTAGCCGTGGTAAGTCTTGATACACGCACGCCCCCTGCTGTAACAGATCCTCTTGTAGAGGAAGAGGCCAAGGATCTCCTATGAGTAATTCCTGAAGATCTGGATACCAAGCCCTTCTTGGCCAGTCCGGAACAATAAGGATCGCCTGAACCTTTGTCCTTCTTATGATCTTGTCAAAGTCGAAAAATATCATGATGCATACCCCTTGTACTAACCCCTCATGCACATGCACGCTGCTCGTGCACCTGTTCCCCCGTGCGTGCACATACCCGCAAGTTGCGTAGGATCGCTCCGGCGATCGTGCGCATGAGATGTGTATTTACGGCGGAGTTTGTGAGCGTGTAGCGTGCGACTCGATCGTAGTATATTTAACCCAAATAGTGCATATTGTAGTTAATATTCCCCTAGACCATGTCAGCGAGTATGATTAGTTTAAACTGTTCCTGGACAGAGAGATTCCTCTTTGCATGATAGGAAGGGTCAGATAAAGGTTGAAAGGTGGTGTCTAGTATCCAGCTGTAGGGTATTTTAAGAGTAACATTCCGGTGTTAGTTAGGAAAGGATCGCTCGCTCCTGCGTAGTTATGTACAGAAGTAGATTATGAACATTAACTGTATTTGCTGTAAATTACACATGCTGCGGGAATCCTGAGGATACCTCCCACCAGAGCAGTTGGGGAAAGACACAGCCCACCTGTTCAAATCCACCTTTCTTGTAATGTAGAGACACATCCCTGTGTCCAATGGACAATGAGATTACAGGTACCATTGTATTGTGAATGTATGTTGTGTATATAAAGACCACTGTTGCCTGGCCAGCCTCATGTCTCTGAAGGCTTTCTACCTGATAGCTGAGGACTGGATTCCAGGTCGCGCATGCGAAAGATTCCCCACGTATGTATATTCTCTGTAGCCATTGTTCGTCTTATTCTCTGTTATTGTTAGATTTCTGTGTTAGCCTGTAGTGTATAACTTGTATTGTTTTCCCCTTTTCTCTGAATAATCCACGGCAGTGTTAGAGCTGCTGTGGTTTTAACCAAACCCGGTGTTGTGTTTTCACTTTCCTGCAAAGGGTTCTCTTAGCGTCTCAATCGCTCAAACAGCATACACATTGTTAAGGTTTTATTAACAAGGTTTAAAGGTTATCTACTGTGTGTGCGCCCGCTGTGTGTATTCCGTACACTCAGTGCGCGTGTACGCCAAGTGTGTACCACGTGCGGGACTCTGTACGCAAATAGCGTTCAAAGTGCGTAGCACGTGCACGTGGTCTGGCGGCCATAGCGGCTCCACGGTAATAGTGTATAGCTTTATGTTTTAAGATAATAATTGACATTATCAATTGGGGAGCTCGTCCGGTTCTCCTCATATCCGCAGCCTAGCAGGACAAGGCAGACTTTTATCTGTCAGCAAAGGGCGGGAAGGTAGTATCCCCTGTTAGCCGTTTTGTGGTCGGGGATACATTAGTGCTGATTAGATAAGCGTCTGCTCCGCTTGGTTTGAAGGGATGCTGGTGGGATCCGGAAGGTAAGAACGTAAAGCTATTGTTTGTTTGGTTTTAAATCTGTTAAATTTCTGTTTGGTGCAACTGCGCACGCAACACACGTAACACACACCTGTATTTCATTGGTGTATTTTCGCATATCTACCCTCTTGTTTGCCATTAGCATTGATCACGTGCTGAGAAAGTTTGTTGCTATTTTAGTTAAAAGTAAAGAGTAATATTTAAGGGAGTTTTTGTAAAACACACACGCAGCCTGACCCAGTTATAAAGGTTTATACAGGAGAGACTGTGTGGTGTTTTGTAAGCGATTATAGTTGAATATCGTTTACATTTATAGAAGCGTGTTATTTGTGTTACTGCAGGCGTATCCGGCCTTTGTACACGTGTCTCGGACAGCGTACGGGACTGCGTGCGCAACGCAAAGGCCTACACACGTGGCGTGTTTACGCTACGTGCATACAGATATGCCCACTTAATACAAATCACACGTTAGCATTGTTTTAGCTTAGGCGATACGGTAGCCACGCGATAATAGCACAAATTTGTTCAGTTTCCTGTTAGGTTCCTGGTGCTCAGAACAAGGGAGATGTTATGAAGCGAGTCCAGAGCACCAGGACGTAATGCTGGGAAAGGGGAATGGAAAGGGAATAGCCCCTGGCGCCCTATCTCCGTTGTCTCGCCCGTGCTGTCAGTACACTCTTGCGAGACTATGGTTGCTTGAGACCATGGCAGCCGCATTTGAAGGGCGGATTACGTCTGCCCAACTTCGATGCCCCCTCAGGTCTTAATGAGAGACAAAGAGTGAACCGAGACAGGGTGATAACAAGGGGCCCTCTGACTAAACAACAAGGCCAGGGGCTACTAACAAACCTAAAACCAAAGTATGTGCGGCTTGCCGCCAAAGGAAAAGAACAACAAAGGAAATGCTGACCACACGCCGACACAATACTTTTGTGTACCGGCGGTGACAGCATAAGCAGAACCCTCTGCAAAACACCAGTGACAGAAATAATAAGGGAATACAGCGGCCTAGGCCGACGGACGCGGCAGTGCCGCTACTCACGGAACCGGTACGAATACTGGCAAACGGACAGGAACTCCCAATGCTGCTGACACAGACTCTCAGAACTGGAGGACAGGCAGAATCCCAAACGACAGACCGGTGGACACCAAGAAGCCAGAAACTTGACCAGGCACAGGCAAAGGTACTGGACCTCAGGACAGGAACGCCTAACGGCAGGACACGGGATCAGACATAGGAATCGACACAGGGACTGACACAGGAAGCTCAGGAACTAGCAGGAACCAAGCTCAGAACTCAAGCAGACTGGAAACCCAGAAATATCACCAGCGTCTGTGAATAGCACTGAGCCAGCATATAACAGAGAGGCCTAATTAATAATCTAATGCAGCTGCCCTGTTGCATGACTCCAAACTGACAAGATGCAACTAGCAGCCAGGTGAGGCTGAACACATGGGAACAAGCTGCAATTACACAGACTCATCTGCGGCAGCAACCAAGAGTACTCTTAAACAGAGCAACGGGAAATCCTGGCCTGCGAAACAACTAATAAACATAAAATACCTAACTGACATGCAAAACAGGAATGAGCCACAGCCGTGGCTCATAACATTTCCAATATTTTAGTTTAAAAGATCCTTCTCTTATTGCATCACCTCTGGGATTAGCCTGTTTTACCTGAATGAAAGTAATTTTCTGTACAGAAAAAAATTGAGGTGTATATGAGTGAGCAAGAGTGAGTGTGCAAACAATAAAGGTTTTGGATCCAAGGGAATTCGGGATCCCGTAGGAGAGTACACCAGGTGAGTGGACACTTGGTGGCGTGGGACTGGCTTGCTCACGTTAACATTGATAAGAGTACAAAGGAGCAAGGTAGCAAGTTTACCACAGACCAGCAGGTCAGTGAAGCTCTGAATACTGCGGCCTGAGAGGTCAGCAGAGAGATATCGCAGCCCCGGGGGTTTGCGTAGTACCCATATAGGCCCGTTTTGAGAATACGCTCCGGCTGAGGTTTCGCAGCCTAAACAACCGATTCCGTTGGTCGTGCGGCGGATAAGTAATAGTTACTTATACGCAGTGCGACTGTACCGCACGTTACTGTGTGCATTAGTTAGTTCCCCTTGATACCCACTCAATTTGCGGGATCATAGACGCTAATTGTACACTTAACGTGATTTGTGTAAGTTTTTTTTATTTTAAGGGAGTTTCGCTGGTCACTCAGGAAATCTCCAACAACTGATTTTTACTGGGAGGGGTAGCATACTCCCACACGCTCTCAGTAAATAACGGTTACACAGGAGCCCGAGGATGGGTACAACCGGCACTGGGCACAGTGTTCGGTGTATTGGCCAGCAGGGGCGTGGGTGGGTGAGAGCACTCGGAGAACTTTCACCGTTGCCTTATATTGAGTAATTTGGTTTTTGTAGGAATTCGCTAAGAAGGCAATACCTGCAAAGAATGGGGGCCAGTTGCTCAAGTAAGGGACGATCAACCAGGGTTCAGGTTGATATTCCGCGGCCCAAAGGGTCGACGAGGTACATAATGTGTGAGAAATATGGATCACACGCAGAGGTCTTATGCAATGAGTGGGAACGTATGACTGTGGACGATAGGGAACCGTTCCCTAGGGTAGGCAGTTTTAATCCTGAGGTGTTGCAAAATCTAAGGAGAAGGATATGTCTGATAAAATCCAAGAAACAAAGGATTAGACATTATGATTATTTACAGTTATGGCAACAGGAGGGTGAGATACAACAGGGATTAGCTCAAGCAGCTGGTTCCAACCCTGGCAGGAAACTGAAGGCAACAGCACCACCACCACCATACATAACAGGAGAGAAAATGGCTACAGAGAATGGCATACTGGTATACGATAAAAGTGCACTTAATAAATGTATTAATGGTGATAAGAGTAAAGTAGATAAATGTATTGATGCTAATGCTAACCCGTGCAAGTTGTATCCCGTCTTAAACTTCCCTCAGGACTGCGACCAGGAAGATGAGCCCACCACGATATCGGCACTCTCTCTAGCAGCCACCATACAAGATACTACAGTGGGCACGGCCCAACCAGTAAGAGCAGTAGCGAAGGCCCCTAGTGGAGGGACAGGTGAGGTCGTGTCCACAGGTAAGTACGGAACTGTACATTATGCAGAAACAATCACACCTCACATTGTAGAATCAACCCAGAGTGATGTAATTGAACTTAATCCTGTCAGGGTGATCGCAGTCCCCAATGGAAAGACTGACGCACAGGGAGTCACTCCCGTCAGGAACATTGCAATGCATTGTCCCTGGTCTCGGACAGAATTAAGGACAATTATGTCTGAATTTCCCGATCCCAGGAAAGATCTAGCCGCATGTCAAAGGTTTATTAAAGAACTAGGTAACGCCGCCGAACCCAATAACAAAGATTGGCGGACAGTGCTGCGGGCATGTTTGCCCTCTAGTATTGACCCTGTGAAATTCATTACTGATTGTAAATTAGATGAAGAGATACCTCTCACTGATGAATACAATCAGGAAAATGTTAAACAGATCAATCTGCAGTTAGGAGTATTTCTCTGACGTCCTAGTGGATGCTGGGAACTCCGTAAGGACCATGGGGAATAGACGGGCTCCGCAGGAGACTGGGCACTCTTAAAAGAAAGATTAGGTACTATCAGGTGTGCACTGGCTCCTCCCTCTATGCCCCTCCTCCAGACCTCAGTTAGAATCTGTGCCCGGCCAGAGCTGGGTGCTCCTAGTGGGCTCTCCAGAGCTTGCTAGAAAGAAAGTATTTGTTAGGTTTTTTATTTTCAGTGAGATCTGCTGGCAACAGACTCACTGCTACGAGGGACTGAGGGGAGAGAAGCAAACCTACCTGCGTGCAGCTAGCTTGTGCTTCTTAGGCTACTGGACACCATTAGCTCCAGAGGGTTCGAACACAGGGCCTGACCTCGATCGTCCGTTCCCGAAGCCGCGCCGCCGTCCCCCTTGCAGAGCCAGAAGAGAAGGAGATGAAATCGGCGGCAGAAGACTCCGGTATTCATTAAGGTAGCGCACAGCAATACAGCTGTGCGCCATTGCTCCCACTGCACACCACACACTCCGGTCACTGTAGGGTGCAGGGCGCTGGGGGGGGGGGGGGGGGGGGCGCCCTGGGCAGCAATAAGAATACCTTTTGGCACTAAATACACATAATACAGTCTGGAAAATTGTATATGTGTAAAAGACCCCGCCATTAAGCTATACAAAATGCGGGAGAAGCCCGCCGCTGAGGGGGCTGGGCCTTCTTCCTCAGCACACCAGCGCCATTTTCTCTTCACAGCTCCGCTGGAAGTACGCTCCCCAGGCTCTCCCCTGCAGTATCTTGTACAAGAAGGGTAAAAAAGAGAGGGGGGCACATAAATTTAGGCGCAAATAGGATAATAAGCAGCTATTGGGAAAAATCACTCATTATAGTGTAAATCCCTGTGTTATATAGCGCTGTGGTGTGTGCTGGCATACTCTCTCTCTCTGTCTCCCCAAAGGACTTTGTGGGGTCCTGTCCTCAGTCAGAGCATTCCCTGTGTGTGTGCGGTGTGTCGGTACGGCTGTGTCGACATGTTTGATGAGGAGGGTTACGTGGAGGCGGAGCAGATAAGTGTGGTGTCACCCCCGACGGGGCCGACACCGGATTGGATGGATATGTGGAAGGTCTTAACAGACAGTGTCAACTCCTTACATAAAAGGTTCGATGACGCAGCAGCCTTGGGACAGCCGGGATCTCAGCCCGCGCCTGCCCAGGCGTCTCAGAGGCCATCAGGGGCTCAAAAGCGCCCGCTAGCTCAGATGGTAGACACAGATGTCGACACAGAGTCTGACTCCAGTGTAGATGAGGATGAGACAAATGTACAGTCTACAAAAGCCATCCGATGCATGATTACTGCAATGAAAAATGTATTGCACATTTCTGATGTTAACCCGGTTACTACCAAGAAGGGTATTATGTTTGGGGAGAAAAAGCAGCCAGTGTCTTTTCCCCCATCTGATGAATTAAATGAATTGTGTGAAGAAGCGTGGAGTTCCCCCGATAAGAAACTAGTGATTTCTAAGAGGTTACTGATGGCGTACCCTTTCCCGCCAACGGACAGGTTACGTTGGGAAACATCCCCTAGGGTGGACAAGGCGCTCACACGCTTATCAAAAAGGGTGGCACTGCCGTCTCAGGATACGGCCGCCCTAAAGGAGCCTGCGGATAGAAAGCAGGAAGCTATCCTGAAGTCTGTGTATACACACTCGGGTACTATACTGAGACCTGCTATTGCTTCAGCATGGATGTGTAGTGCTGCAGCAGCATGGTCTGATACCCTGTCAGACAACATTGATTCCCTCGACAGGGATACTATTTTGCTAACCATAGAACATATAAAAGGCGTCGTCTTATATATGCGGGATGCACAGAGGGACATTTGCCTGCTGGCATCTAGAATTAATGCAATGTCCATTTCTGCCAGGAGAGTTTTATGGACTCGGCAGTGGACAGGTGATGCTGATTCTAAAAGGCACATGGAGGTTTTGCCTTATAAGGGTGAGGAATTGTTTGGGGACGGTCTCTCGGACCTCGTATCCACAGCAACAGCTGGGAAGTCAACTTTTTTACCTCAGGTTCCCTCACAGCCTAAGAAATCACCGTATTATCATGTACAGTCCTTTTGGCCTCAGAAAGGCAAGCGGGTCAGAGGCGCATCCTTTCTGCCCAGAGGCAGGGGTAGAGGAAAGAAGCTGCACCAGGCAGCCAGTTCCCAGGAACAAAAATCCTCCCCCGCTTCCACTAAGTCCACCGCATGACGCTGGGGCTCCACAGGCGGAGCCAGGTGCGGTGGGGGCGCGTCTCCGAAACTTCAGCAACCAGTGGGTTCGCTCACAGGTGGATCTCTGGGCTGTACAAAATGTATCTCAGGGATACAAGCTGGAGTTAGAGGCGACTCCCCCTCGCCGTTACCTCAAATCGGCCTTGCCAGCTGCTCCCAGGGAAAGGGAGGTAGTACTGGCGGCAATTCACAAGCTGTACCTCCAGCAGGTGATAATCAAGGTTCCCCTCCTTCAACAGGGACGGTGTTACTATTCCACAATGTTTGTGGTACCGAAACCAGACGGTTCGGTGAGACCCATTCTGAATTTAAAATCCTTGAACACTTATATAAGGAAGTGCAAGTTCAAAATGGAATCGCTCAGGGCGGTTATTGCAAGCCTGGAAGAGGGGGATTTTATGGTGTCGCTGGACATCAAGGATGCTTACTTGCATGTCCCCGTTTACCCTCCTCACCAGGAGTACCTCAGGTTTGTGGTACAGGATTGTCATTACCAATTCCAGACGTTGCCGTTTGGTCTGTCCACGGCACCGAGAGTATTTACCAGGGTAATGGCCGAAATGATGATACTCCTTCGGAAGAAGGGAGTTATAATTATCCCGTACTTGGACGATCTCCTTATAAAGGCGAGGTCCAGAGAGCAGTTGTTAGTCAGCGTAGCACTCTCTTGGGAAGTGTTGCAACAGCACGGCTGGATTCTGAATATCCCAAACTCGCAGCTGATTCCTGCGACGCGTCTGCTTTTCCTGGGCATGATTCTGGACACAGAACAGAAGAAGGTGTTTCTCCCGGTGGAGAAGGCCCAGGAATTAGCATCTCTGGTCATGGACCACCTGAAACCAAAACAGGTGTCGGTGCATCACTGCACGCGAGTCCTGGGAAAGATGGTGGCTTCTTACGAAGCAATTCCCTTCGGCAGGTTCCATGCAAGGATCTTTCAGTGGGATCTGTTAGACAAATGGTCCGGATCGCATCTTCAGATGCATCGGTTGATCACCCTATCCCCAAGGGCCAGGGTGTCTCTGCTGTGGTGGCTGCAGAGTGCTCATCTTCTCGAGGGCCGCAGATTCGGCATACAGGACTGGGTCCTGGTGACCACGGATGCAAGCCTCCGAGGATGGGGGGCAGTCACTCAGGGAAGGAACTTCCAAGGACAGTGGTCAAGTCAGGAGACTTCACTACACATAAATATACTGGAACTAAGGGCCATTTACAACGCCCTGAGTCAAGCAGAGCCCCTGCTTCAAATCCAACCAGTGCTGATTCAATCAGACAACATCACGGCGGTCGCCCATGTAAACCGCCAGGACGGCACAAGAAGCAGGATGGCGATGGCAGAAGCCACAAGGATTCTTCGATGGGCGGAGAATCACGTGTTAGCACTGTCAGCAGTGTTCATTCCGGGAGTGGACAACTGGGAAGCAGATTTCCTCAGCAGGCACGACCTCCACCCGGGAGATTGGGGACTTCATCCAGAAGTCTTCACGCAGATTGTAAACCGTTGGGAACGGCCACAGGTGGACATGATGGCGTCCCGCCTCAACAAAAAGCAAAAAAAATATTGCGCCAGGTCACGGGACCCTCAGGCGATAGCTGTGGACGCACTAGTGACACCGTGGGTGTACCAGTCGGTTTATGTGTTCCCTCCTCTTCCTCTCATACCCAAGGTACTGAGGATGGTAAGAAAGAGAGGAGTAAGAACTATACTCATCGTTCCGGATTGGCCAAGAAGAACTTGGTACCCAGAACTACAAGAAATGATCTCAGAGGACCCATGGCCTCTGCCTCTCCGACAGGACTTGTTACAGCAGGGGCCCTGTCTATTCCAAGACTTACCGCGGCTGCGTTTGACGGCATGGCGGTTGAACGCCGGATCCTAACGGAAAAGGTGAAGTGATTCCTACGCTGATAAAAGCTAGGAAGGATGTGACAGCAAATCATTATCACCGCATATGGCGGAAATATGTTGCTTGGTGTGAGGCCAGGAAGGCCCCAACAGAGGAATTCCAGCTGGGGCGATTTCTGCACTTCCTACAGTCAGGAGTGACTATGGGCCTAAAATTGGGGTCCATAAAGGTCCAGATTTCGTCCCTATCTATTTTCTTTCAAAAAGAACTGGCTTCACTGCCTGAAGTTCAGACGTTTGTTAAGGGAGTGCTGCATATTCAGCCCCCGTTTGTGCCTCCAGCGGCACCTTGGGATCTTAACGCTGTGTTGGATTTCCTGAAATCCCACTGGTTTGAGCCACTTAAGACCGTGGAGCTAAAATATCTCACGTGGAAAGTGGTCATGCTATTGGCCTTAGCTTCGGCTAGGCTTGTGTCAGAATTGGCGGCTTTGTCATGTAAAAGCCCTTATCTGATCTTCCATATGGACAGGGCAGAATTGAGGACTCGTCCCCAATTTCTCCCTAAGGTGGTATCAGCGTTTCATTTGAACCAACCTATTGTGGTGCCTGCGGCTACTCGGGACTTGGAGGACTCCAAGTTACTGGATGTAGTCAGGGCTTTGAAAATCTATGTAGCCAGGACGGCTGGAGTCAGGAAAACTGACTCGCTGTTTATCCTGCATGCACCCAACAAGCTGGGTGCTCCTGCTTCAAAGCAAACTATTGCGCGCTGGATCTGTAACACGATTCAGCAAGCTCATTCTGCGGCAGGGTTGCCGCATCCTAAATCGGTAAAAGCCCATTCCACAAGGAATGTGGGCTCTTCTTGGGCGGCTGCCCGAGGGGTCTCGGCTTTACAGCTTTGCCGAGCTGCTACTTGGTCGGGTTCAAACACGTTTGCTAAGTTCTACAAGTTTGATACCCTGGCTGAGGAGGACCTTGAGTTTGCTCATTCGGTGCTGCAGAGTCATCCGCACTCTCCCGCCCGTTTGGGAGCTTTGGTATAATCCCCATGGTCCTTACGGAGTTCCCAGCATCCACTAGGACGTCAGAGAAAATAAGAATTTACTCACCGGTAATTCTATTTCTCGTAGTCTGTAGTGGATGCTGGGCGCCCGTCCCAAGTGCGGACTCTCTGCAATACATGTATATAGTTATTGCTTAACTTAAGGGTTATTGTTATGAGCCATCTGTTACTGAGGCTCAGTTGTTATTCATACTGTTAACTGGGTATGGTTATCACAAGTTGTACAGTGTGATTGGTGTGGCTGGTATGAGTCTTACCCTGGATTCCAAATCCTTTCCTTGTTGTGTCAGCTCTTCCGGGCACAGTTTCCTTAACTGAGGTCTGGAGGAGGGGCATAGAGGGAGGAGCCAGTGCACACCAGATAGTACCTAATCTTTCTTTTAGAGTGCCCAGTCTCCTGCGGAGCCCGTCTATTCCCCATGGTCCTTACGGAGTTCCCAGCATCCACTACGGACTACGAGAAATAGAATTAACGGTGAGTAAATTCTTGTTATTTCCCAACTGTTGTCAAGTGGAACAAAATTTTCTCCATTAGACAAAAAGAAGGTGAAACTGCTTCTGACTATTTCCACCGGGCACTAGAGGAAATGGCTAAATACACTGGGGTCGTGGACATTGAGGAAAATATGCATCATAGGGAGGTAGCGGTGTCCGTATTAATGGACGGTTTAAAGGAAGTGTTGAGAACAAGGGTACAGACCACTCAACCTAACTGGAGAGGTATCTCGGTGGCTGCATTAAGAGAGTCCGCTGTTGGGCCCGATCGGAACATCGTTAGACACAGGGAGTCACAGGGGGATAAGCTGATGGCAGTAAGTATACAGGCCCTTACAACAAGGCCACAGCCTAAGCCCCAGACCCCTGATGGTAAGTCGTATGTGGTAAAATGTTATAACTGCCATAAGGAAGGACATATTGCACGGAATTGCAGATTTAGAGACCCACATAAGGTATATCGACCCCCTAGACCAGAACATGACACACAGTATGGCGCACGCAAATGGGATCAGGGACCGCAGAGGAGGAGTTATGAGCCACATGCAGGGGAAACAAAGAGGTACCCACCAAAGAGAGACTGGCAGACCTCTGAAAATTCTCAGTTACCCCCGTCACATATCGTAGCTGCCAACGCGCTGCGGGAGGGTCACAACTTACAATAGGGGTCAGGCCACACCTGTAGTCTGCAGCCAGTGAAATTAATTGCGAGCCTTGGAAGTGAACCTGAGGTCACAATTGATGTAGCTGGTAGATCACTACCTTTCCTTGTAGATACGGGGGCGGCCAAGTCAGTGTTAAATTCAACGGTGGGTATGAAAACCACGGGTAAAACAATTCCAGCAATGGGAGTAACAGGAGTAGTACAACACTACCCTTTAAGTAAACCAGCAGAGATTACGATAGGGCCTTTGCAGACCAAGCACTCCTTTTTGCTAGCTGCATCGGCTCCGACTAATCTACTTGGGAGAGATTTACTGTGTAAGATGGGGTGTGTCATATATTGTACTCCTGAAGGTGTTTTCTTAAATATACCCGAGAATCACGCTCAGGAAGTGCAGGATATGCTAGACTCCCCACAAAGGTTAATGTCACACACTGCTGTTACAGACAGGTGTCCATCCAAGGTAGAGGAAATGATCTCCCAGATACCGGAGTCACTTTGGACCAAAGATGGACAAGACACTGGATTGATGGCAAATGTAGCTCCTGTAGTAGTTCAAGTAAAAGATGGTAGGATAGCTCCAAAAATCCCACAGTATCCTCTGAAGCCAGAGGTGGAGTAAGGAGTGTACCCAGTCATAGAGCGCTTGCTGCAATAGGGCATCCTAGTTAGGACGTCCAGCACTGCCAATAGTCCCATCTTCCCTGTGAAAAAGAGTGGGGGGAGGGACTACAGGCTAGTGCAGGATCTAAGGGGATCAACAAAATAGTCGAGAGCCAATTCCCCGTAGTGCCAAATCCAGCCGTCATCCTTATGCAAATCCCTCCCACTGCGAAATTTTTCACTGTTATTGACCTCTGCTCCGCCTTCTTCTCGGTACCTCTGCACCCTGACAGCCAATACTTGTTTGCATGCACATACAGAGGAGTACAGTACACCTGGACTCGCTTACCACAAGGTTTCATTGACAGCCCAAGTATTTTCTCACAGGCTTTGCATGATTGTTTACAATCCTTTCAACCTGAGAGCGGATCAGTATTAATACAGTATGTAGATGACTTACTGCTGTGTTCTGATTCACTCGAATCGTCCTTGAGAGACACGAAACAGCTTCTGTTTCATCTTTCTGATACGGGACACAAGGTTTTAAAGGATAAGTTGCAGTTATGCCAGACCAAGGTAAAATATTTGGGACATTGCTTGACACAAGGACTGAGACACCTCACCGCTGATAGAATACAGGCGATTTGCGACATGACTCTGCCACAAACCCAGCAACAGATCCGCACTTTCCTAGGAATGTGTGGATATTGACGAAACTGGATCCCAGGGTTTCCATGCTAGCCCTACCTTTGCAAGAGATGGTCTCATCAAACAAACCAGATCGGATTTCGCACACAGACGAGTCCGAACTGGCATTTGAGAGACTCAAACAGTGCCTATCGCAGGCACCAGCATTAGGTATGCCAGATTATGGGAAACCCTTTGAATTGTACGGTACGGAGAGTGCTGGGTGTGCGGCAGGTGTTTTAACCCAGAAACATGGTGATGCCAGCAGGCCGGTAGCCTACTACAGCGCTCAGCTAGACACCTTAGCACGATCCCTCCCCACATGCTTGCGAAGTGTTGCAGCGATAGCATTGCTAGTGAGTAAAAGCGAAGATGTAGTGTTAGGTCACAACCTGACCATCCATACACCTCATGCAGTGTCAGCCTTACTGAATTCTGCCCAAACCAGACACGTTTTATCTGCACGGTTTACAAGGTGGGAATTAGCACTAATGGCCCCTGTAAACATCACCATAAGGAGATGCAGCGCACTAAATCCTGCAACGTATCTCCCAGGTGTGCCTGGACAGGCACAAAGGGTGGGGGGTGAGAGTGATGGTGAAGGAGGATTTAGTACAGACACTGACACACATGATTGTATGGAATATTTGACCCAAAATTTCACTGCAAGGCCTGACATCAGTGACAACCCACTGGAAGGTGTAGATTTTACTTTTTACACTGACGGTAGTTGCCACAGACAGACGGACTCGGGAGACTTGTGTACTGGATACGCAGTCGTAGATGACAAAGGTACCATAGAAGCGGAACCCCTGGGTACACCACACTCAGCACAAGTTGCTGAGCTGGTCGCCCTAACCAGAGCGTGTGAATTGGCTAAGGGTAAGTCAGCCAATATCTACACGGATTCTAGGTATGCCTTTGGAGTAGTGCATGATTTCGGGGCCCTATGGCGCCTCAGAAATTTCATGAGGGCAGCTGGCACACCTGTGGCGCATGCGACCCACATCAAAAGACTTCTAGCAGCGATACAGAAATCTGACAGAGTGGCTGTTATCAAGTGTAAAGCCCACACGTACAGCCAAGACCCAGTGTCACTTGGTAACAGCCGGGCAGACGAAGCTGCTAAATCAGCAGCCAGCACCCCCATACAGACAGACATCACACAACTGATGGTATTCAATACTGTCAACACACAGAAATTGAGTGAAATGCAAAATTTGTGTTCCCCACAGGAAAAGGCAGTCTGGAGGTCAAAAGGATATGGCCAGGAGTCCTCAGGACTCTGGACAGATGGACAGGGTAAGCCAGTGGCACCCAGAGCATACCTTCCAAGTTTAGCTGAGGCGGCACATGGTCTGACTCATCTGGTCAAAGAAGGTATGTGCAAGTTGGTAAGAGCCTACTGGTGCGCGCCAGGATTCTCTTCTCATGCGGGTAGGAGAGCAATGACATGCCTCACCTGCTTGAGGAAGAATATTGGAAAGGCAATACCAACAGAACCATCCCATATCCCGCCAACAGACGGCCCTTTTCAGGTGATACAAATTGATTTCATACAATTGCCACCTTGTAGAAACTTAAAGTGTGTATTGGTTTGTATTGATGTGTTTTCAAATTGGGTAGAAGCGTTCCCCGCTGCCACAAATACTGCTGTGTTTACTGCAAAGAAAATTGTGCAGGAATTTGTGTGCAGGTATGGTATCCCTAGGATAATTGAAAGTGATAGGGGTACCCATTTTACAGGTGAAGTCTTTCAGGTAATGTGCAAATTAATGGAAATTACTAGTAAGCTGCATACTCCGTACCGCCCACAGGTGAGTGCGAAAGTGGAAAGAGTAAACAGCACTATTAAGAACAAGTTGAGCAAAGTGATGGCTGAAACTGGATTGTTGTGGCCAGAAGCTTTGCCACTTGTATTGTACAGCATCAGAACCACTCCCAGGTCCCCTCTTAACCAGTCACCCTTTGAGATTCTTTTTGGTCGACAACCCCATGTAATGATTGACCCCCAGGATGATTTGAAATGCAACAATGAAGTAACTGTAAAGTATTTGGTTAAGATGAGCAAGCAGTTGAGGAATCAAAACAGCAATCTAAAGCTAGTGATTCCTGATCTGCCAGACAGTAATTGTCATGACATTGAACCTGGGGATTATGTAATGATTCAAAATTTTCTACGCTCAGGTTGCCTGATTGACCGATGGGAAGGACCGTACCAAGTCTTACTGACCAGCACGACAGCATTGAAGGTTGCCGAAAGAGAGACTTGGGTCCACTCGTCCCACTGTAAGGTCGCTGACCCAGAGAAAGCCCGTGACAAAGAGCAGAGTATAGAGGAAACCATATCACTGGAGTGCCTGTTCCGAGAAAGTTGAGAGGCAGGACTGTTGTCACGGCACCTGAGCACAAAGAACTACAAGATCAGAGGCGGTTGTCGCGCCAGTTCTCTTTCCCTTCTAATTATTTTCTTTACCTCCCATTACCACTTTTTCTTTCTCCTCCTGCAAGATGGACTTACCCCAAGAGACTGCGTTCCGGGTTTTCCTGTTGACCCTGTTGTTGACCAGAATAGTCTGTTTCGGTGAGAGTACCAGAGAGGTCGAGAAAGGATCTGGAATGGGTTCTGATGACAAGGACGGATTCGTAGAATCCCAAGAGCAACACAATCACCGAGCAAAGGCGAGTATCAGAAAACGATCTGGTAGTCATGACACTAGAAGACATTGTGAAGGATTGTTAGCTGAGGAAAATTGTATTTGTAGGAATTGTGAAAACATAGTTGAGGACGGGTGCATCCATAGATGTCAGTCCAGCCTTAATATCAACATGGACCGTCATCCATTGAGTGACTATCACTCATTAGTGGGTAAGGTTTTAAACCAAACAGAATGCTGGGTGTGCTCACAAGTACCTCAAGGTCAGAGCAAGTCAGGACTGAGGCATACTCTTTAACAATAGGTGAGGTACTTGAATTAAGGGGTGGGAGACCGGTGGACAAGATATTTCTAGGCCTCCTAGTTTGAAGCTCCACCAATATCATGTGGATAGGTCCTTAGTATGTTTTAACATTTCCAATCCCCGAAAGCCGGGAAATTGGGAAGTGACATGGAACAACCAAACCATGGCATTTTCACACAGAGCCGATAGAATGCCCGTAGACTCAGAACTTATACGCCCAATAGCCAACGGTGGGAGATATTTTCAGTATAGGTACACTCTAGGAAGTAGGACCATGCGGGTTGGAGAAGTATCACCAGGATTCTGTGCGCATATCATACAGCCTGATACGTGTACTGAACAGATGAGAAAGTTAGGGATAGGATTTTTCACCTGGAAGGTTTGCAATATGGTAATGTCATATTCTGTCCCATATGTCCTCCCCGATGATGCATATTTCATATGTGGGAGGAAGGCGTATAAGTGGCTTGCCCCAAACTCAGAGGGATTGTGTTACATTGGGAGAGTGTTGCCAGAAGTAATGACCATTACCCATGATAAGATGAAAGACGTTCACCGCAATGCTCAAGCTCCTTACACTCACACTCACTACGAACACATTGTTAAGAGACACCTTATAGATAGGACAGAGCACGCAGCCTCTGATTTGATCCACGAATCCACGGGGATTCAATTCCTACTCGCGTTAGATATCACCCGTACCGCCAGAGGAATTATAAATTTTAGGTATATTACTGCGCTAGCGAACCTGATAGACAATATCACTGAGATGTATGATGACACCTTCAGGTATACTGGGAGGGAATTGCAAGCTTACAAAACGGAACTGATCCAGCACAGGATGGTTCTCAATTACCTCACAGCGGTGACAGGCGGGTATTGTGTCACCCTAGCAACTCAGTATGGTGTGAAGTGCTGTACATATATCACAAACAGCACTGATGACCCAACCGAGGTCATAGATCAAAAGATGGACGATATCTTGCAATTGAAGTGGGAGTTCCGAAGGAGACACAACCTTACCCTTACTGCTGTGAGTAATGAACTGACTGGCTGGGTTTCATGGTTGAACCCACGCAATTGGTTCTCAGGTTTAGGAGAATGGGCTCAAAATGTTATCGTGAATGTAGGGAAATTTCTCCTTTGTATCCTGGGAGTTGTCATGATTGGATTGATATTTAGATGTGTTCGGATTTTAATGCATTGCAAGCGCAGTACCAAATTGATGAGTTTAAGGAGCGAGGGCATTGTTACAACTGGTTTAATTTGTGACCCATCAATCGAGACAATGTTGTGATAAGACGTGATTCCACGGTCCGTTTCTTCACCCGTTTCTCCTTTGTTTTTCTCCAAGGTAAAAAGACATCCACTCGGAAGAAGATTTTGATGAACAGTTCTACAGACCTTTGATGAACTTTTTCACAGACTTTGCGAGACACTTTAGAGACTTTAACTTTCTATGGACACTTGAAAAACTTTGCTTACCACCCACAGCAAAGATACACCTATCCGGACAAGACTTCAACAAGACATCTGAGGACAATTACACACATTATCATATGAATGTATTTATAACATGTTTCTTATCTTCATCTCTACGATCTTCAGGTAGTGACACACATAGTCAACAGGTGATATAGGTACATATATTAGCACTCACATATTTTCCCCCTCCATGTATCATCAACTAATGTGCACCCCATTTGTTGGAACGAAAAGCCAAAAAGAGCTCGGTAGTGTTTGTTAGCCCACTTACAGACCCTTAATACGGGATAAGAAGGATTTAATGAATACTTCGCAATACCTCGAAGATTATCTAGAACATGTACGGCACGATGATACATGACCCCTCAGACATGAATTTCATACATACATGCTTTTACTATCCCACTAGGTCATACATTTCCCACCTTCTCCTCTCCTCCCTCCACCCAATCATTTATAGGTATTTCATTGGATTGTATATTTTTCTGCTTAATTGTTTAGATAGTGGCAGTTATTGTTGACTGCCAAAGGGTGGACTGTCAAAGTCGAAAAAAATCATGATGCATACCCCTTGTACTAACCCCTCATGCACATGCACGCTGCTCGTGCACCTGTTCCCCCGTGCGTGCACATACCCGCAAGTTGCGTAGGATCGCTCCGGCGATCGTGCGCATGAGATGTGTATTTACGGCGGAGTTTGTGAGCGTGTAGCATGCGACTCGATCGTAGTATATTTAACCCAAATAGTGCATTTTGTAGTTCATATTCCCCTAGACCATGTCAGCGAGTATGATTAGTTTAAACTGTTCCTGGACAGAGAGATTCCTCTTTGCATGATAGGAAGGGTCAGATAAAGGTTGAAAGGTGGTGTCTAGTATCCAGCTGTAGGGTATTTTAAGAGTAACATTCCGGTGTTAGTTAGGAAAGGATCGCTCGCTCCTGCGTATAGTTATGTACAGAAGTAGATTATGAACATTAACTGTATTTGCTGTAAATTACACATGCGGTGGGAATCCTGAGGATACCTCCCACCAGAGCAGTTGGGGAAAGACACAGCCCACCTGTTCAAATCCACCTTTCTTGTAATGTAGAGACACATCCCTGTGTCCAATGGACAATGAGATTACAGGTACCATTGTATTGTGAATGTATGTTGTGTATATAAAGACCACTGTTGCCTGGCCAGCATCATGTCTCTGAAGGCTTTCTACCTGATAGCTGAGGACTGGATTCCAGGTCGCGCATGCGAAAGATTCCCCACGTATGTATATTCTCTGTAGCCATTCTTCGTCTTATTCTCTGTTATTCTGTTAGATTTCTGTGTTAGCCTGTAGTGTATAACTTGTAATGTTTTCCCCTTTTCTCTGAATAATCCACGGCAGTGTTAGAGCTGTTGTGGTTTTAACCAAACCCAGTGTTGTGTTTTCACTTTCCTGCAAAGGGTTCTCTTAGCGTCTCATTCGCTCAAACAGCATACACATTGTTAAGGTTTTCAAGTGTTACATCATTACAGTATTTGACTACTAAGGTTTAGAGTATAAGTATATTCTTAATGTGTTTTATTAACAAGGTTTAAAGGTTATCTACTGTGTGTGCGCCCGCTGTGTGTATTCCGTACACTCAGTGCAGCGTGTGTACGCCAAGTGCGTACCACGTGCGGGACTCTGTACGCAAATAGCGTACAAAGTGCGTAGCACGTGCACATGGTCTGGTGGCCATAGCGGCTCTACGGTAATAGTGTATAGCTTTATGTTTTAAGATAATAATTGACATTATCAATCTTCAGTACCTTTGGAATGAGCGGAAGCGGAGGGAACACGTACACAGACTGAAACACCCATGGTGTCACTAGGGCGTCCACTGCTATTGCTTGAGGGTCTCTCGACCTGGAACAATATCTCTGAAGTTTCTTGTTGAGGCGAGACGCCATCATGTCTATTTGAGGAATTCCCCAAAGACTTGTCACTTCTGCGAAGACCTCTTAATGAAGACACCACTCTCCCGGATGGAGATCGTGTCTGCTGAGGAAGTCTGCTTCCCAGTTGTCCACTCCTGGAATGAATATCGCAGACAGAGCGCTTGTATGTCTTTTCGCCCAGCGGAGAACTTTTGTGGCCTCTGCCATTGCCGCTCTGCTCTTTGTTCCGCCCTGGCGGTTTATGTGCGCTACTGCTGTTATATTGTCCGACTGTATCAGGACAGGCAGGTTGCGAAGAAGACGTTCCGCTTGAAGAAGGCCGTTGTAAATGGCCCTTAACTCCAACACATTTATGTGTAAAGAAACGTCCTGGCTTGACTATCTTCCCTGGAAAGTTTCCCCTTGTGTGCCCGCTCCCCAGCCTCGGTGACTCACATCCGTGGTCACTAGGATCCAATCCTGGATCCCGAACCTGCGTCCCTCTAGGAGGTGAGAGCTGTGCAGCCACCACAGGAGCGAGATTCTGGTCTTGGAGGACAGGATTATTTTCCGGTGCATGTGCAGATGGGATTCGGACCACTTGTCCAACAGATCCCACTGAAACACTCTGGCATGGAACCTGCCAAATGGAATGGCCTCGTAGGCCGCAACCATCT
Source organism: Pseudophryne corroboree (assembly GCF_028390025.1). Classification (NCBI taxonomy): domain Eukaryota; kingdom Metazoa; phylum Chordata; class Amphibia; order Anura; family Myobatrachidae; genus Pseudophryne; species Pseudophryne corroboree. Next base: position 194,257,868 of record NC_086450.1, on the reverse strand, counting down.
TACCCAGCAACCAAGTGCATTGATGGATTGACACTCTCGCTGGTTTCAGAATTTGTTTGGCTAGACTCTGAATTTCCAGAGCCTTCTCTTCTGGAAGAAAACTCTCTGTAATTCCGTGTCCAGAATCATTCCCAAAAAACGACAGTCGTTTTGTCGGACTCAACTGTGACTTTGGTAAGTTTAGGAGCCAACCATGTTGTTGTAGAACTGACAGGGAAATCGGAATGCCCTGCAGTAATCGGTCCCTGGATCTCGCCTTTATCAGGAGATCGTCCAAGTACGGGATAATTGTGACTCCTTGCTGGCGCAGGAGTACCATCATTTCTGTCATTACTTTGGTCTGTCCACGGCTCTGAGGGTTTTCACCAAACGGCAACGTCTGAAATTGGTAATGACAATCCTGAAAAGCAAACCTCAGGTAAGCCTGATGTGGAAGATATATGGGGACGTGTAAGTAGACATCCTTTATGTTCACCGACACCATAAAATCTCCTTCCTACAGACTGGAGATCACTGCTTGGAGACTCCATCTTGAATTTGAACTTTTTTAGATAGAAATTGAGGGATTTTAGGCTCAGAATTGGTCTGACCGAGCCGTCCGGCTTTGGGACCACGAACAGGTTCGACATTCTCCCTGTTGTGACGGGGGCACCATGATAATCACTTGATTTTGACACAGCTTTTGTATTGCATCACATACCACCTCCCTGTCCGGAGGAGTAGCTGGAAAGGCAGATTTGAAAAATTGTCGAGGGGGAACGTCTTGCAACTCTAGTTTGTACCCTTGGGACACTATTTCTAATACCCATGGGTCCAGGCCCGAACGAACACAGAACTGACTGAAGAGTTGGAGACGTGCCCCCACCGGTGCGGACTCCCGCAGAGGAGCCCCAGCGTCATGCGGTGGATTTGGCAGAAGCCGGGGAGGACTTCTGCTCCTGGGACCCTGGCACGGACTGAGATCTTCTACCTTTACCTCTTCCTCTATTAGCAAGGAAGGAATAACCTCAGCCCTTCTTGTATTTATTTGGCCGAAAGGACTGCATCTGAAAATGGTGAGCTTTCTTTTGCTGTGGAGGAACATAAAGCAAAAATGACAACTTACCCGCGGTAGCCGCAGATACCAAATCAGCGAGACCGTCACCAAACAAGACGCTACCTTTATATGGGAGAGACTCCATAGCTTTCTTTGAGTCAGCATCAGCATTCCATTGATGAATCCACAATGCCCTCCTAGCTGAAATAGCCATAGCATTGGCTTTTGATCCCAAAATGCCAATTTCTCTAACATCCTAGAGGATGCTGGGGACTCCGTAAGGACCATGGGATAGACGGGCTCCGCAGGAGACATGGGCACTTTAAGAAAGACTTTGGATCTGGGTGTGCACTGGCTCCTCCCTCTATGCCCCTCCTCCAGACCTCAGTTTGATACTGTGCTCAGTGGAGACTGGGTGCTTTCAGGGAGCTCTCCTGAGTTTCCTGTCAGAAAATATTTTAGTTAGGTTTTTTATTTTCAGGGAGCCTGCTGGCAACAGACTCCCTGCATTGAGAGACTGAGGAGAGAAAAAATAAGAATTTACTTACCGATAATTCTATTTCTCGGAGTCCGTAGTGGATGCTGGGGTTCCTGAAAGGACCATGGGGAATAGCGGCTCCGCAGGAGACAGGGCACAAAAAGTAAAGCTTTAGGATCAGGTGGTGTGCACTGGCTCCTCCCCCTATGACCCTCCTCCAAGCCAGTTAGGTACTGTGCCCGGATGAGCGTACACAATAAGGGAGGAATTTTGAATCCCGGGTAAGACTCATACCAGCCACACCAATCACACCGTACAACTTGTGATCTAAACCCAGTTAACAGTATGATAACAGCGGAGCCTCTGAAAAGATGGCTCACAACAATAATAACCCGATTTTTGTAACTATGTACAAGTATTGCAGATAATCCGCACTTGGGATGGGCGCCCAGCATCCACTACGGACTCCGAGAAATAGAATTATCGGTAAGTAAATTCTTATTTTCTCTATCGTCCTAGTGGATGCTGGGGTTCCTGAAAGGACCATGGGGATTATACCAAAGCTCCCAAACGGGCGGGAGAGTGCGGATGACTCTGCAGCACCGAATGAGAGAACTCCAGGTCCTCTTTTGCCAGGATATCAAATTTGTAGAATTTTACAAACGTGTTCTCCCCTGACCACGTAGCTGCTCGGCAGAGTTGTAATGCCGAGACCTCTCGGGCAGCCGCCCAAGATGAGCCCACCTTCCTTGTGGAATGGGCCTTAACCGATTTAGACTGTGGCAGGCCTGCCTCAGAATGTGCAAGTTGAATTGTGTTACAAATCCAACGAGCAATCGACTGCTTAGAAGCAGGCGCACCCAACTTGTTGGGTGCATACAGTATAAACAGCGAGTCAGATTTTCTGACTCCAGCTGTCCTGGAACATATTTTCAGGGCCCTGACAACTTCTAGCAACTTGGAGTCCTCCAAGTCCCTAGTAGGTGCAAGGCACCACAATAAGCTGGTTCAGGTGAAACACTGACACCACCCTAGGGAGAGAACTGGGGACGAGTCCGCAGCTCTGCCCTGTCCGAATGGACAAACAGATATGGGCTTTTTTGAGAAAAAACCACCAATTTGACACTCGCCTGGTCCAGGCCAGGGCCAAGAGCATGGTCACTTTTTATGTGAGATGCTTCAAATCCACATATTTGACTGGTTTTAAACCAATGTGATTTGAGGAATCCCAGAACTACGTTGAGATCCCACAGTGCCACTGGAGGCACAAAAAAGGGGGTTGTATATGCAATACTCCCTTGACAAACTTCTGGACTTCAGGAACTGAAGCCAATTCTTTCTGGAAGAAAATTTACAGGGCCGAATTTGAACCTTAATGGACCCCAATTTGAGGCCCATAGACACTCCTGTTTGCAGGAAATGCAGGAAACGACCGAGTTGAAATTTCTTTGTAGGGCCTTCCTGGCCTCACACCACGCAACATATTTTTGCCACACGTGGTGATAATGTTGTGCGGTCACCTCCTTTCTGGCTTTGACCAGGGTAGGAATGACCTCTTCCGGAATGCCTTTTTTCCCTTAGGATCCGGCTTTCCATTGCCATGCCGACAAACGCAGCTGCGGTAAGTCTTGGAACAGACATGGTACTTGCTGAAGCAAGTCCCTTCTTAGCGGCAGAGGCCATAAGACCTCTGTAAGCATCTCTTGAAGTTCCGGGTACCAAGTCCTTCTTGGCCAATCCGGAGCCATGAGTATAGTTCTTACTCCTCTACGTCTTATAATTCTCAGCACCTTAGGTATGAGAAGCAGAGGAGGGAACACATACACCGACTGGTACACCCACGGTGTTACCAGAACGTCCACATCTATTGCCTGAGGGTCTCTTGACCTGGCGCAATACCTGTCCCGTTTTTTGTTCAGACGGGACGCCATCATGTCCACCTTTGGTATTTCCCAACGGTTTACAATCATGTGGAAAAAACTTCTCAATGAAGTTTCCACTCTCCCGGGTGGAGGTCGTGCTGAGGAAGTCTGCTTCCCAGTTTCCATTCCCGGGATGAAAAACTGCTGACAGTGTTATCACATGATTTTCCGCCCAGCGAAAAGTCCTTGCAGTTTCTGCCATTGCCCTCCTGCTTCTTGTGTCGCCCTGTCTGTTTACGTGGGCGACTGCCGTGATGTTTTTCCCACTGGATCAATACCGGCTGACCTTGAAGCAGAGGTCTTGCTAAGCTTAGAGCATTATAAATTTACCCTTAGCTCCAGTATATTTATGTGGAGAAAAGTCTCCATACTTGATCACACTCCCTGGAAATTTTTCCCTTGTGTGACTGCTCCCCAGCCTCTCAGGCTGGGCTCCGTGGTTACCAGCATCCAATCCTGAATGCCGAATCTGCGGCCCTCTAGAAGATGAGCACTCTATAACCACCACAGGAGAGACACCCTTGTCCTTGGATATTGGGTTATCCGCTGATGCATCTGAAGATGCGATCCGGACCATTTGTCCAGCAGATCCCACTGAAAAGTTCTTACGTGAAATCTGCCGAATGGAATTGCTTCGTAGGAAGCCACCATTTTTACCAGGACCCTTGTGCAATGATGCACTGTTTTTAGGAGGTTCCTGACTTGCTCGGATAACTCCCTGGCTTTCTCTTCCGGGAGAAACACCTTTTTCTGGACTGTGTCCAGAATCATCCCTAGGCACAGCAGACGTGTCGTCGGGATCAGCTGCGATTTTGGAATATTTAGAATCCACCCGTGCTGATTGTAGCAGTATCCGAGATAGTGCTACTCCGACCTCCAACTGTTCCCTGGACTATGCCCCTATCAGGAGATCGTCCAAGTAAGGGATAATTAAGACGCCTTTTCTTCGAAGAAGAATCATCAATTCGGCCATTACCTTGGTAAAGACCCCGGGGTGCCGTGGACAATCCAAACGGCAGCGTCTGAAACTGATAGTGACAGTTCTGCACCACGAACCTGAGGTACCCTTAGTGAGAAGGGCAAATTTGGGACATAGAGGTAAGCATCCCTGATGTCCCGGGACACTATATAGTCCCCTTCTTCCTGGTTCGTTATCACTGCTCTGAGTGACTTCATCTTAATTTGAACCTTTGTAAGTGTTCAAAAATTTTTTTTTTTTTTTTTTAGAATAAGTCTCACCTAGCCTTCTGGCTTCAGTACCACAATATAGTGTGGAATAATACCCCTTTTCTGTAGTAGGAGGGGTAATTTAATTATCACCTGCTGGGAATACAGCTTGTGAATTTTTTCCCATACTACCTCCTTGTCGGAGGGAGACTTGGTAAAGCAGACTTCAGGAGCCTGCGAAGGGGAAACGTCTCGACATTCCCATCTGTACCCCCGGGATACTACTTGTAGGATCCAGGGGTCCTGTACGGTCTCAGCGCCATGCTGAGAACTTGTCAGACGCGGTGGAACGCTTCTGTTCCTGGGAATGGGCTGCCTGCTGCAGTCTTCTTCCCTTTCCTCTATCCCTGGGCAGATATGATCTTATAGGGACGAGAGGACTGAGGCTGAAAAGACGGTGTCTTTTTCTGCAGAGATGTGACTTAGGGTAAAAAACGGTGGATTTTCCAGCAGTTGCCGTGACCACCAGGTCCGATGGACCGACCCCAAACAAGTCCTCTTCCTTTATACGGCCATACTGTGCCGTTTGGAATCTGCATCACCTGACCACTGTCGTGTCCATAACATCTTCTGGCAGTTATGGACATCGCATTTATTCATGATGCCAGAGTGCAAATATCCCTCTGTGCATCTCGCATATATAGAAATGCTCTATAGTCAATAAAATACTGTCCCTGTCAAGGGTATCAATATTTTTAGTCAGGGAATCCGACCAAGCCACCCTAGCTCTGCACATCCAGGCTGAGGCGATCGCTGGCCGCAGTATAACACCAGTATGTGTGTATATACTTTTTATTATATTTTCCAGCCTTGTCAGCTGGTCCTTGAGGACGGCCCTATCTATAGACGGTACCGCCACTTGTTTTGATAAGCGTGTGAGCGCCTTATCCACCTTAAGGGGTGTTTCCCAACGCGCCCTAACTTCTGGCGGGAAAGGGTATACCGCCCATAATTTTCTATCGGGGGGAACCCACGCATCATCACACACTTTATTTAATTTATCTGATTCAGGAAAAACTATGGTAGTTTTTTCACATCCCACATAATACCCTCTTTTGTGGTACTTGTAGTATCAGAAATACGTAACACCTCCTTCATTGCCTTTAACGTGTGGCCCTAATAAGGAATACGTTTGTTTATTCACCGTCGACACTGGATTCAGTGTCCCTGTCTGTGTCTGTGTCGACCGACTAAAGTAAACGGGCGTTTTAAAACCCTTGACGGTGTTTTTGAGACGTCTGGACCGTACTAATTGTTTGTCGGCCGTCTCATGTCGTCAACCGACTTTGCAGCGTGTTGACATTATCACGTAATTTCCTAAATAAGCCATCCATTCCGGTGTCGACTCCCTAGAGAGTGACATCACCATTACAGGCAATTGCTCCGCCTCCTCACCAACATCGTCCTCCTACCTGTCGACACACACGTACCGACACACAGCACACACACAGGGAATGCTCTGATAGAGGACAGGACCCACTAGCCCTTTGGAGAGACAGAGGGAGAGTTTGCCAGCACACACCAAAAACGCTATAATTATATAGGGACAACCTTATATAAGTGTTTTCCCTTATAGCATTTTAATATATATATAAGCATATCGCCAAATTAGTGCCCCCCCTCTCTGTTTTAACCCTGTTTCTGTAGTGCAGTGCAGGGGAGAGCCTGGGAGCCTTCCCTCCAGCCTTTCTGTGAGGGAAAATGGCGCTGTGTGCTGAGGAGATAGGCCCCGCCCCTTTTTCGGCGGCCTCGTCTCCCGCTCTTAACGGATTCTGGCAGGGGTTAAATATCTCCATATAGCCTCCGGAGGCTATATGTGAGGTATTTTTAGCCAAAATAGGTATTCATTTGCCTCCCAGGGCGCCCCCCTCCCAGCGCCCTGCACCCTCAGTGACTGCCGTGTGAAGTGTGCTGAGAGGAAAATGGCGCACAGCTGCAGTGCTGTGCGCTACCTTTAGAAGACTGAGGAGTCTTCTGCCGCCGATTCTGGACCTCTTCTTACTTCAGCATCTGCAAGGGGGCCGGCGGCAAGGCTCCGGTGACCATCCAGGCTGTACCTGTGATCGTCCCTCTGGAGCTGATGTCCAGTAGCCAAGAAGCCAATCCATCCTGCACGCAGGTGAGTTCACTTCTTCTCCCCTAAGTCCCTCGTTGCAGTGATCCTGTTGCCAGCAGGACTCACTGTAAAATAAAAAACCTAAGCTAAACTTTCCTAAGCAGCTCTTTAGGAGAGCCACCTAGATTGCACCCTTCTCGGCCGGGCACAAAAATCTAACTGGCTTGGAGGAGGGTCATAGGGGGAGGAGCCAGTGCACACCACCTGATCCTAAAGCTTTACTTTTTGTGCCCTGTCTCCTGCGGAGCCGCTATTCCCCATGGTCCTTTCAGGAACCCCAGCATCCACTAGGACGATAGAGAAACAGACCTACTTCTCTGAGTTTCAAGGCTCTGTTTCTTAGGCTACTGGACACCATTAGCTCCAGAGAGATTGGTACGCAGGTCTCACCCTTGCCGTCCTCCTCGCAGAGCCGGAAGATAGAAGCCGGGTGAGTATGAGAAGAAAAGAAGACTTCAGAGACGGCAGAAGACATCTTGATCTTCATAGAGGTAACGCACAGCAGTTAAGCTATGCGCCATTGCTCCCATTCACCTCACACACATCTGTCACTGTAAGGGTGAAGGCGCAGGGGGGGCGCCCTGGGCAGCAATATAAACCTCTCCTGTGGCAAAAGTACATATATACATGTATAGCTGGGCACTGTACATGTATATAAAGAGCCCCCGCCATGTTTTTAAGAATTTTGAGCGGGACAGAAGCCCGCCGCTGAGGGGGCAGGGCTTCTCCCTCAGCACTCACCAGCGCCATTTTCTCCACAGCACAGCGCTGAGAGGAAACTCCCCGGACTCTCCCCTGCTTACTCACGGTGACAGAGGGTTTTTAAGAGGGGGGGGCACATAATTGGCGCATATACATACATAAAGGCGCTACTGGGTAAACATTCTGTGTTTTTCCTGGGTCATGTAGCGCTGGGGTGTGTGCTGGCATACTCTCTCTCTGTCTTTCCAAAGGGCCTGGTGGGGAACCTGTCTTCAGAAAAGAGCTTCCCTGTGTGTGTGTGTGGTGTGTCGGTACACGTGTCTCGACATGTCTGAGGTTGAAGGCTCACCTAAGGAGGAGGGGGAGTGTATGAATGTAAGATCTCCGTCGGCAGCGCCGACACCTGACTGGATGGATATGTGGAATGTCTTAAGTGCTAATGTCAATTTATTGCACAAAAGATTAGACAAAGCTGAGGCTAGGGAACAGTCAGGGAGTCAACCCATGTCTGTCCCAATGTCACCGGGACCTTCGGGGTCTCAGAAGCGCACACTATCCCAAATAGTTGACACAGATACCGACACAGATTCAGACTCCAGTGTCGACTACGATGATGCAAAATTACAGCCAAAAGTGGCTAAATGTATTCGATATATGATTATTGCAATAAAAGATGTTTTGCATATCAGAGGAACCCCCTGTCCCTGACACGAGGGTACACCGGTATAAAGGAAAGAAGCCTGAGGTCACCTTTCCATCCTCACATGATCTGAACGAATTATGCAAAAAAAGCTTGGGAAACTCCAGACAAAAAAAACCTGCAGATTCCCAAAAGGATTCTTATGGCGTATCCTTTCCCGCCAAAGGACAGAATACGGTGGGAATCCTCCCCTAGGGTAGACAAAGCATTGACACGCTTATCAAAAAAGATAGCGCTGCCATCCCAGGATACGGCTACCCTCAAGGATCCTGCTGACCGCAAGCAGGTGGTTACCTTGAAGTCCATTTACACACATTCTGGTACGATACTCAGACTGGCAAATGCGTCGGCCTGGGTTTGTAGTGCTGTAGCAGCATGGACAGATTCCTTATCAGCAGAAATTGAGACTCTAGATAAGGATACCATTTTAATGACCCTAGGGCAGAGGTTCTCAAACTCGGTCCTCGGGGGCACACACAGTGCATGTTTTGCAGGTCTCCTCACAGAATCGCAAGTGAAATAATTAGCTCCACCTGTGAACCTTTTAAAACGTGTCAGTGAGTAATTAATACACCTGTGCACCTGCTGGGTTACCTGCAAAACATGCACTGTGTGTGCCCCTGAGGACCGAGTTTGAGAACCTCTGCCCTAGGGCATATAAAAGATGCTGTGTTATATATGAGGGATGCTCAAAGAGACATTAGTTTACTGGGTTCCAGAATAAACGCTATGTCTATTTCTGCTAGGCGAGTCTTATGGACCCGACAGTGGACAGGTGATGCCGACTCAAAGAGGCATATGGAGTTTTTACCTTACAAGGGTGAGGAATTATTTGGAGAAGGCCTCTCGGACCTCGTCTCCACAGCTATGGCAGGTAAATCGGATTTTTTGCCTGATGTTCCCTCACAACCTAAGAAAGCGCCTCATTATCAAATGCAGTTCTTTCGTTCAAATAAAAGCAAAAGAGTACGTGGATCGTCCTTTCTTGCCAGAGGTAAGGGCAGAGGGAGAAAGCTGCACAACACAGCTAGTTCCCAGGAACAGAAGTACTCCCCAGCCTCTGCAAAATCCACCGCATGACGCTGGGGCTCCCCTGAGTGAGTCCGCTCCAGTGGAGGCACGTCTTCGACTTTTCAGCCACATCTGGGTTCACTCACAGGTGGATCACTGGGCAATAGAAATTGTTTCTCAGGGATACAAGCTGGAATTCAAAGAGGTGCCCCCTCGCCGGTTTTTCAAATCGGCGCTACCGACTTCTCCCCTAGAAAGGGAGATAGTGTTACATGCGATTCAAAAATTGTGTCTTCAACAAGTGGTGGTCGAGGTTCCCCTGCTTCAAAGAGGGAAGGGATACTACTCAACTCTGTTTGTGGTCCCGAAACCGGACGGTTCGGTCAGACCCATTTTGAATTTAAAATCCCTGAACCTTTACTTAAAACAGTTCAAGTTCAAAATGGAATCGCTCAGAGCGGTCATCGCCAGCCTGGAAGGGGGAGATTTTATGGTATCTCTGGACATAAAGGATGCATACCTGCATGTTCCCATATATCCTCCTCATCAGGCGTACCTGAAAATGCAGTACAGGATTGTCATTACCAATTTCAGACGTTGCTGTTTGGGCCTTCCACGGCCCCGAGGATTTTCACCAAGGTAATGGCGGAAATGATGGTGCTCCTGCGCAAGCAGGGTGTCACAATTATCCCATACTTGGACGATCTCCTCATAAAAGCGAGATCACGGGAGAAGTTGCTGAACAGCGTATCACTTTCACTTAAGGTGTTACAGCTACACGGCTGGATTCTCAATATTCCAAAGTCGCAGCTGAATCCTACGTCTCGTTTGACCTTCTTGGGCATGATTCTGGACACAGACCAGAAAAGGGTTTTTCTTCCAACAGAAAAAGCTCAAGAACTCATGACTCTGGTCAGGAACTTATTGAAGCCAAAACAGGTGTCAGTGCATCACTGCACTAGAGTCCTGGGAAAGATGGTGGCATCATACGAAGCCATTCCCTTCGGCAGGTTCCATGCGAGGACTTTCCAATGGGACCTACTGGACAAGTGGTCCAGGTCACATCTACAAATTCATCAGCGGATCACACTGTCCCCCAGAGCCAGGGTATCTCTCCTGTGGTGGCTGCAGAGTGCTCACCTCCTAAAGGGCCGCAGGTTCGGCATTCAGGACTGGAACCTGGTGACCACAGACGCGAGCCTACGAGGTTGGGGAGCAGTCACACAGGGAAGAAATTTCCAAGGTCTTTGGTCAAGTCTAGAGACTTGTCTCCACATCAACATCCTGGAACTGAGGGCCATATACAACGCCCTACGTCAAGCGGAGGCATTACTTCGCGACCAACCAGTTCTGATCCAGTCAGACATCACCGCAGTAGCTCATGTAAACCGCCAAGGCGGCACAAGGAGCAGAGTGGCGATGGCGGAAGCCACCAGAATTCTTTGCTGGGCGGAGAATCATGTAAGCGCACTTTCAGCAGTGTTCATTCCGGGAGTGGACAACTGGGAAGCAGACTTCCTCAGCAGACACGACCTACATCCGGGAGAGTGGGGACTTCATCAGGAAGTCTTTGCGCAGATTGCAAGTCAGTGGGGACTGCCCCAAATAGCCATGATGGCGTCCCATCTCAACAAAAAGCTACAAAAGGTATTGCGCCAGGTCAAGAGACCCTCAGGCGGTAGCTGTGGACGCCCTAGTGACACCGTGGGTGTTCCGGTCGGTCTATGTATTTCCTCCTCTTCCTCTCATACCCAAGGTGTTGAGAATAATAAGAAAAAGAGGAGTGAGAACAATTCTCATTGTTCCAGATTGGCCACGAAGGACCTGGTATCCGGATCTGCAGGAGATGCTCACAGAAGATCCGTGGCCTCTTCCTCTAAGACAGGACCGGTTGCAACAGGGGCCCTGTCTGTTCCAAGACTTACCGCGGCTGCGTTTGACGGCATGGCGGTTGAACGCAGGATCCTAGCGGAAAAAGGTATTCCGGATGAGGTCATTCCTACACTAATAAAGGCTAGGAAGGACGTGACATCAAAACATTATCACCGAATATGGCGAAAATATGTTTCTTGGTGTGAGGCCAGGAATGCTCCTACGGAAGAATTCCATCTGGGCCATTTTCTTCACTTCCTACAAACTGGAGTGAATTTGGGCCTAAAATTAGGACCTATTAAGGTTCAGATTTCGGCCTTATCCATTTTCTTTCAAAAGGAATTGGCCTCTCTCCCAGAAGTACAGACGTTTATGAAGGGAGTACTGCATAATTAGCCTCCTTTTATAACTCCGGTGGCACCTTGGGACCTTAACGTGGTGTTAAGTTTCCTTAAGTCACATTGGTTTGAACCACTTAAAACGGTGGAGTTGAAATATCTCACTTGGAAGGTGGTCATGTTAGCCTTGGCTTCAGCTAGGCGAGTTTCGGAATTAGCGGCTTTATCACATAAAAGCCCCTATCTGGTTTTCCATATGGATAGGGCGGAATTGCGGACTCGTTCTCAATTCCTACCTAAAGTGGTCTCGTCCTTTCATATGAACCAACCTATTGTCGTGCCTGTGGCTACGTGTGACTTGGAGGATTCAGAGTCCCTTGATGTAGTCAGGGCTTTGAAAATTTACGTGGCCAGAACGGCTAGGATCAGAAAAACAGAAGCACTGTTTGTCCAGTATGCAGCCAACAAGGTTGGCGGCCCTGCTTCAAAGCAGACTATTGCTCGCTGGATCTGTAACACGATTCAGCAGGCGCATTCTACGGCAGGATTGCCGTTACCGAAATCGGTTAAGGCCCATTCCACTAGGAAGGTGGGCTCTTCTTGGGCGGCTGCCCGAGGGGTCTCGGCACAGCTGCTACTTGGTCGGGGTCAAACACCTTTGCAAAGTTCTAGAAGTTTGATACCCTGGCTGAGGACGACCTGTTTGCTCAATCGGTGCTGCAGAGTCATCCGCCCGTTTGGGAGCTTTGGTATAGAGTCCCCAGCATCCTCTAGGACGTTAGAGAAAATAAGATTTTAAACCTACCAGTAAATCTTTTTCTCGTAGTCCGTACAGGATGCTGGGCGCCCATCCCAAGTGCGGACTACTTCTGCAAGACTTGTATATATTATTGCTTACATAAGGGTTATGTTATAGTTTCATCAGTTTTGGACCGAGGCTATGTTGTTTTTTCATAGTGTTAACTAGATAGTATCTCACAAGTTATACGGTGTGATTGGTGTGGCTGGTATGAATCTTGCCCTTGGATTAACTAAAATCCTTTCCTTGTACTGTCCGTCTCCTCTGGGCAGTTTCTCTAACTGAGGTCTGGAGGAGGGGCATAGAGGGAGGAGCCAGTGTATACCCAGATCCAAAGTCTTTCTTAAAATGCCCATGTCTCCTGCGGAGCCCGTCTATCCCATGGTCCTTATGGAGTCCCCAGCATCCTCTACGGACTACGAGAAAAAATTTTACCGGTAGGTTTAAAATCTTATTATCTCTCGCCGCTTCCTTCAGGTATGCTGCGGCATCCCTGATATAACCCAGCGTTAAAAGGATACTATCCCTATCTAGGGTATCTATATCAGATGACAAGTTATCTGCCCACTTTTCAATAGCACTACTCACCAACGCAGATGCAATGGTTGGTCTGAGCAGAGTACCTGTGGTGACGTAAATGGATTTTAACGTATTTTCCGGTCTACGATCTGCAGGCTCCTTAAGGGCTGCCGTGTCCGGAGATGGTAACGCTACCTTTTTTGACAACCTTGACAGGGCCTTGTCCACAATGGGGGATGACTCACATTTATCTCTATCGCCAGAGGGGAACAGATACGTCCCCTGAATCCTTTTGGGAATCTGAAACTTATCAGGATTTTCCCACATTTTTTAAAAAAAAGTATTCAGTTCATGAGAGGGCGGAAACGTTACGTCAGGTTTCTTTCCCTTAAACATACAGACCCTAGTATCAGGAACCGCAGGGTCCTCAGTGATATGCAACGTCTTTTATTGCCACAATCATGTACTGAATGTTCTTAGCCAATTATGGGTCTAATCTGGCCTCACTATAGTCGACACTGGAGTCGGTGTCCGTGTCGGTATGTGTCCAACTGAGCAAACAAACGTTTGTGACCCCGAGGGGGTTTGGACCTGTGATAACCCATCCTCCATACACTTCTTCCATGCCTGGCTCTGAGAGTCAGATTTATCCAATATCTTATTAATAAGAGCCACATTAGCATTTAAGGCATTCAACACATTTACCTAATCAGGGGTCGGTGGCGCCGACAGGGTCATTCCCACAGCCGTTTCTGTCCCTAATCCAGTCTCCTCCTGGGAAGAGCACTCAGCCTCAGACATGCCGACACACATGTACCGACACACAGGGCAAACAGAGGACAGACCCACAGTAAAGCCTGTCAGAGAAACACAGAGGGAGTTTGCCAGCTCACAACCAAGCGCTCAATCCCGGTTCTGAAAACTTAATATTAAACCCCAGACCTGTAGCACTTTTATAATAACTTATAACTGCACCAAATTAATTATTCTTCAGATCTTCTACTCACCTGTTTTCTGACTTCTGGCTCTGCAAGGGGGGTGACGGCGGGCTCTGGGAGTGAACCCCTAGGCGTACCTAGTGTTCCAAAACCCTCTGGAGCCAATGGTGTCCTGTAGCCAAGAAGCAGAGCCTTTAAACTCATCAGAAGTAGGTCTGACTTCTCTCCCCTAAGTGCCACAATGCAGGGAGACTGTTGCCAGCAGTCCTAACTGAAAATAAAAAACCTAACAAAGTCTTTTCAGAGAAACTCAGTAGAGTTCTTCAGTGTGCATCCAGTCAGCCCGGGCACAGAATCTAACTGGAGTCTGGGGGAGGGGCATAGAGGGAGGAGCCAGTTCACACCCATTCATAGTCTTAAAGTGCCCATGGTTCTTGAAATATCCCCAGCATCCTATAGGACATATGAGAAATTGAACTTTTCGGCCACAACCATAAACGTTACATTTGGAGAGGAGTCAACAAGGCCTATGATGAAAGGCACACCATTCCTACTGTGAAACAGAGGTGGATCGCTGATGTTTTGGGGATATGTGAGCTACAAAGGCACTGGAATCTTGGTCAAAATTGATGGAAAGATGAATGCAGCATGTTATCAGAAAATACTGGAGGAAAATTTGCACTCATCAGCCCGGAAGCAGCGCATGGGATGTACTTGGACGTTCCAACATGACAATGCTCCAAAACACAAGGCCAAGTCGACATGTCATTTGCTACAGCATGAATAAAGTGAAGGTTCTGGAGTGGCCATCTCTGTCTCTTGACCTCAATATCATTGAGCCACTCTGGGGAGATCTCAAACGTGCAGTTCATGCAAGACAGGCCAAGAATTTACAGGAACTGGAGGCTTTTTGCCAAGAAGAATAGGCAGTTTTACCATCTAAGAAAATAAAGAGCCTCATCCACAACTACGACAAAAGACTTCAAGCTGTCATTGATGTTAAAGGGGGCAATACGCGGTATTAAGAACTGGGGTATGTAAACTTTTGATCAGGGTAATTTGGGTAGTTTATGTTGTCATTATGATCTAAAAAGAATAAACACAGTTGTTTGACAATAAATGGCTTCACCCAACCACTAACCATGAGTGAAGGAAAAGTTTGTGAGTTATCATTCATATTCTCTGACAAATGGCCAGAAAATCACAAATTCTGCTAGGATATGTAACCTTATGAGCACAACTTATATATGAAACGCGGCGGCACTCGTCAGACTCAAGTTAACCATTAATGCCGTAGGGCTCTACGGCATTAATAAATGGTTAACTTGAGTCTGATGAGTGCCACCGCGTTTCCTGCATCTATACTTGGTGACTAAACATCACTTGGAAGGCACCGCAGCATTTTACTTTTGGGACTTTAGGAGTGACAGGCTCTGCATTGGAGATATAGATATAGATATAGATATCCCCGTCGAAAATAAGATTTTACTCACCGGTACATCTATTTCTCATAGTCCGTAGTGGATGCTGGGACTCCGTAAGGACCATGGGGATCAGCGGCTCCGCAGGAGACTGGGCACAACCAAAGAAAGCTTTAGGACTACCTGGTGTGCACTGGCTCCTCCCATTAAGACCCTCCTCCAGACCTCAGTTAGGATACTGTGCCCGGAAGAGCGGACACAAATAGGAAGGATTTTGAATCCCGGGTAAGACTCATACCAGCCAGACCAATCACACCGTATAACTCGTGATACTATACCCAGTTAACAGTATGAAATATAACTGAGCCTCTCAACAGATGGCTCAACAATAACCCTTTAGTTAGGCAATAACTATAAACAAGTATGGCAGACAATCCGCACTTGGGATGGGCACCCAGCATCCACTACGGACTACGAGAAATAGATTTACCGGTGACTAAAATCTTATTTTCTCTGACGTCCTAAGTGGATGCTGGGACTCCGTAAGGACCATGGGGATTATACCAAAGCTCCCAAACGGGCGGGAGAGTGCGGATGACTCTGCAGCACCGAATGAGCAAACTCTAGGTCCTCCTCAGCCAGGGTATCAAACTTGTAGACTGTTGCAAAAATGTATGAAACCGACCAAGTAACAGCTCGGCAAAGTCGTAAAGCCGAGACCCCTCGGGCAGCCGCCCAAGAAGAGCCCACTTTCCTTGTGGAATGGGCTTTTACTGATTTAGGGTGCAGCAGTCCAGCCGCAGCATGTGCAAGTTGAATCGTGCTACAGATCCAGCGGGCAATAGTCTGCTTAGAAGCAGGAGCACCCAGCTTGTTGGGTGCATACAGGATAAAATAAGAATTTACTTACCGATAATTCTATTTCTCATAGTCCGTAGTGGATGCTGGGGACTCCGTAAGGACCATGGGGAATAGCAGCTCCGCAGGAGACTGAGCACATCTAAAGAAAGCTTTAGGACATGGGTCTTCAACCTGTGGCCCTCCAGCTGCTGTGAAACTACACATCCCAGCATGCCCTGCCACAGTTTTGCTATTAATGTATGCTAAAACTGAGGCAGGGCATGCTGGGATGTGTAGTTCCACAGCAGCTGGAGGGCCACAGGTTGAAGACCCATGCTTTAGGACTATCTGGTGTGCACTGGCTCCTCCCCCTATGACCCTCCTCCAAGCCTCAGTTAGGATACTGTGCCCGGACGAGCGTACACAATAAGGAAGGATTTTGAATCCCGGGTAAGACTCATCCCAGCCACACCAATCACACCGTATAACCTGTGATCTGAACCCAGTTAACAGCATGATAACAGAGGAGCCTCTGAAAGATGGCTCACAACAATAATAACCCGATTTTTGTAACAATAACTATGTACAAGTATTGCAGACAATCCGCACTTGGGATGGGCGCCCAGCATCCACTACGGACTATGAGAAATAGAATTATCGGTAAGTAAATTCTTATTTTCTCTAACGTTCTAAGTGGATGCTGGGGACTCCGTAAGGACCATGGGGATTATACCAAAGCTCCCAAACGGGCGGGAGAGTGCGGATGACTCTGCAGCACCAAATGAGAGAACTCCAGGTCCTCCTCAGCCAGGATATCAATTTTGTAGAATTTTACAAACGTATTTGCTCCTGACCAAGTAGCTGCTCTGCAAAGTTGTAAAGCCGAGACCCCTCGGGCAGCCGCCCAAGATGAGCCCACCTTCCTTGTGGAGTGGGCATTTACAGATTTTTGGCTGTGGCAGGCCTGCCACAGAATGTGCAAGCTGAATTGTACTACAAATCCAACGAGCAATAGTCTGCTTAGAAGCAGGAGCACCCAGCTTGTTGGGTGCACACAGGATAAACAGCGAGTCAGATTTCCTGACTCCAGCCGTCCTGGAAACATATATTTTCAGGGCACTGCCAACGTCTAGCAACTTGTAGGCCTCCAAGTCCCTAGTAGCCGCAGGCACCACCAATAGGTTGGTTCAGGTGAGACGCTGAAACCACCTTGGGGAGAAACTGAGGACGAGTCCTCAATTCCGCCCTGTCCGAATGGAAAATCAGATAAGGGCTTTTTCAGGATAAAGCCGCCAATTCTGACACGCGCCTGGCCCAGGCCAGGGCCAACAGCATGACCACTTTCCAGATATTTTAACTCCACAGATTTAAGTGGTTCAAACCAATGTGACTTTGGGATCTCAATGTAGTTTTGGGTTCCAAAAGTGCCACTGGAGGCACAAAAGGAGGCTGTATATGCAGTACCCCTTTTACAAACGTCTGAACTTCAGGGACTGAAGCTAGTTCTTTTTGGAAGAAAATTGACAGGGCCGAAATTTGAACCTTAATGGACCCCAATTTCAGGCCCATAGACACTCCTGTTTGCAGGAAATGTAGGAATCGACCCAGTTGAATTTCCTCCGTCGGGCCTTACTGGCCTCGCACCACGCAACATATTTTCGCCAATTGCGGTGATAAATGTTTTTGCGGTTACATCCTTCCTGGCTTTGATCAGGATAGGGATGACTTCATCCGGAATGCCTTTTTTCCTTCAGGATCCGGCGTTCAACCACCATGCCGTCAAACGCAGCCGCGGTAAGTCTTGGAACAGACATGGTCCTTGCTGGAGCAGGTCCCTTCTTAGAGGTAGAGGCCACGGATCCTCCGTGAGCATCTCTTGAAGTTCCGGTTACCAAGTCCTTCTTGGCCAATCCGGAACCACGAATATAGTGCTTACTCCTCTCCATCTTATCAATCTCAGTACCTTGGGTATGAGAGGCAGAGGAGGGAACACATACCCTGACTGGTACACCCACGGTGTTACAAGAGCGTCTACAGCTTATTGCCTGAGGGTCCCTGGCGCAATACCTGTCGAGTTTTTAATCATGTGGAAGACTTCTGGGTGAAGTCCCCACTCTCCCGGGTGGAGGTCGTGCTGAGGAAGTCTGCTTCCCAGTTGTCCACTCCCGGAATGAATACTGCTGACAGTGCTATCACATGATTTTCCGCCCAGCGAAGAATCCTTGCAGCTTCTGCCATTGCCCTCCTGCTTCTTGTGCCACCCTGTCTGTTTACGTGGGTGACTGCCGTGATGTTGTCCGACTGGATCAACACCGGCTGACCTTGAAGCAGAGGTCTTGCTAAGCTTAGAGCATTGTAAATGTCCCTTAGCTTCAGGATATTTATGTGAAGTGATGTCTCCAGGCTTGACCATAAGCCCTGGATATTCCTTCCCTGTGTGACTGCTCCCCAGCCTCGCAGGCTGGCATCCGTGGTCACCAGGACCCAGTCCTGAATGCCTAATCTGCGGCCCTCTAGAAGATGAGCACTCTGCAACCACCACAGGAGGGACACCCTTGTCTTTGGTGACAGGGTTATCCGCTGATGCATCTGAAGATGCGATCCGGACCATTTGTCCAGCAGGTCCCACTGGAAAGTTCTTGCGTGGAATCTGCCGAATGGGATTGCTTCGTAGGAAGCCACCATTTTACCCAGAACCCTTGTGCATTGATGCACTGAGACTTGGCTCGGTTTTAGGAGGTTCCTGACTAGCTCGGATAACTCCCTGGCTTTCTCCTCCGGGAGAAACACCTTTTTCTGGACTGTGTCCAGGATCATCCCTAGGAACAGAAGACACGTCGTCGGAACCAGGTGCGATTTTGGAATATTGAGAATCCAATCGTGCTGCCGCAACACTACCTGAGATAGTGCTACACCGACCTCCAACTGTTCCCTGGATCTTACCCTTATCAAGGAATTGTCCAAGGAAGGGATAACTAAAATTCACTTCCTTCGAAGGAATATCATCATTTCGGCCATTACCTTGGTAAAGACCCGGGGTGCCGTGTACCATCCATACGGCAGCGTCTGAACTGATAGTGACAGTTCTGTACCATAAACCTGAGGTACCCTTGGTGAGAAGGGTAAATTTTGACATGAAGGTAAGCATCCTTGATGTCCCGAGACATCATGTAGTCCCCTTCTTCCAGGTTCGCAATCACTGCTCTGAGTGACTCAATCTTGAATTTGAACCTCTGTACGTAAGTGTTCAAAGATTTTAGATTTAGAATCGGTCTCACCGAGCCGTCCGGCTTCGGTACCACAACAGTGTGGAATAATACCCCGTTCCCTGTTGCAGGAGGGGTATCTTGATTATCACCTGCTGGGAATACAGCTTGTGAATGGCTTCCAAAACTGTCTCCCTGTCAGAAGGAGACATCGGTAAAGCCGACTTTAGGAAACGGCGAGGGGGAGACGTCTCGAATTCTAATTTGTACCCCTGAGATATCACCTGAAGGATCCAGGGGTCTACTTGCGAGTGAGCCCACTGCGCGCTGAAATTCATTGAGACGGGCCCCCCACCGTGCCTGATTCTGCTTGTAAAGCCCCAGCGTATACTGAGGGCTTGGCAGAGGCGGGAGAGGGTTTCTGTTCCTGGGAACTGGCTGATTTCTGCAGCCTTTTTCCTCTCCCTCTGTCACGGGGCAGAAATGAGGAACCTTTTGCCCGCTTGTCCACGAAAAGACTGCGCCTGATAATATATACGGCGTCTTCTCATGTTGAGAGGCGACCTGGGGTACAAACGTGGAATTCCCAGCTGTTGCCGTGGCCACCAGGTCTGAAAGACCGACCCCAAATAACTCCTCCCTTAATAAAGCAATACTTCCAAATGCCGTTTGGAATACGCATCACCTGACCACTGACGTGTCCATAACCCTCTACTGGTAGAAATGGACAACGCGCTTAGACTTGATGCCAGTCGGCAAATATTCCGCTGTGCATCACGCATATATAAAAATGCATCTTTTAAATGCTCTATAGGCAAAAATATACTGTCCCTATCTAGGGTATCAATATTTTCAGTCAGGGAATCCGACCACGCCAACCCAGCACTGCACATCCAGGCTGAGGCGATTGCTGGTCGCAGTATAACACCAGTATGTGTGTAAATACATTTTAGGATACCCTCCTGCTTTCTATCAGCAGGATCCTTAAGGGCGGCCATCTCAGGCGAAGGTAGAGCCCTTACAAGCGTGTGAGCGCTTTATCCCCCCCCTAGGGGGTGTTTCCCAACGCACCCTAACCTCTGGCGGGAAAGGATATAATGCCAATAACATTTTAGAAATTATCCGTTGTTATCGGGGGGAAACCCACGCATCATCACACACCTCATTTAATTTCTCAGATTCAGGAAAACTACAGGTAGTTTTTCCTCACCGAACATAATACCCCTTTTTTTGGTGGTACTCGTATTATCAGAAATGTGTAAAACATTTTTCATTGCCTCAATCATGTAACGTGTGGCCCTACTGGAAGTCACATTCGTCTCTTCACCGTCGACACTGGAGTCAGTATCCGTGTCGGCGTCTATATCTGCCATCTGAGGTAACAGGCGCTTTAGAGCCCCTGACGGCCTATGAGACGTCTGGACAGGCACAAGCTGAGTAGCCGGCTGTCTCATGTCAACCACTGTCTTTTATACAGAGCTGACACTGTCACGTAATTCCTTCCAACAGTTCATCCACTCAGGTGTCGACCCCCTAGGGGGTGACATCACTATTACAGGCAATCTGCTCCATCTCCACATCATTTTTCTCCTCATACATGTCGACACAAAAGTACCGACATACAGCACACACACAGGGAATGCTCTGATAGAGGACAGGACCCCACTAGCCCTTTGGGGAGACAGAGGGAGAGTTTGCCAGCACACACCAGAGCGCTATATATATACAGGGATAACCTTATATAAGTGTTTTTCCCCTTATAGCTGCTGTATAGTTAATACTGCGCCCAATTAGTGCCCCCCTCTCTTTTTTTAACCCTTTCTGTAGTGTAGTGACTGCAGGGGAGAGACAGGGAGCTTCCCTCCAACGGAGCTGTGAGGGAAAATGGCGCCAGTGTGCTGAGGAGATAGGCTCCGCCCCTTTTTCGCAGACTTTTCTCCTGCTTTTTTATGGATTCTGGCAGGGGTTAAATGCATCCATATAGCCCAGGAGCTATATGTGATGCATTTTTTTGCCATCCAAGGTGTTTTTATTGCGTCTCAGGGCGCCCCCCCCCCAGCGCCCTGCACCCGAAGTGTGAAGTGTGCTGAGAGCAATGGCGCACAGCTGCAGTGCTGTGCGCTACCTTGTTGAAGACAGGACGTCTTCTGCCGCCGATTTTCCGGACCTCTTCTGCCTTCTGGCTCTGTAAGGGGGCCGGCGGCGCGGCTCTGGGACCCATCCAAGCTGGGCCTGTGATCGTCCCTCTGGAGCTAATGTCCAGTAGCCTAAGAAGCCCAATCCACTCTGCACGCAGGTGTGTTCGCTTCTTCTCCCCTTAGTCCCTCGATGCAGTGAGCCTGTTGCCAGCAGGTCTCACTGAAAATAAAAAACCTAATCTAAAACTTTCACTAAGAAGCTCAGGAGAGCCCCTAGTGTGCACCCTTCTCGTTCGGGCACAGAGATCTAACTGAGGCTTTGAGGAGGGTCATAGGGGGAGGAGCCAGTGCACACCAGATAGTCCTAAAGCTTTCTTTAGATGTGCCCAGTCTCCTGCGGAGCCGCTATTCCCCATGGTCCTTACGGAGTCCCCAGCATCCACTTAGGACGTTAGAGAAATAGCGAGTCAGTTTTCCTGACTCCAGCCGTCCTGGAAACATATACTTTTCAGGGCCCTGACTACGTCCAGTAACTTGGAATCCTCCAAGTCCCAAGTAGCCGCAGGCACCACAATAGGTTGGTTCACATGAAAAACTGATACCACCTTAGGAAGGAATTGGGAACGAGTCCTCAATTCCGCCTTATCTATATAAAATACAGATAAGGGCTTTTGTATGACAAAGCCGCCAATTCTGATACACGCCTGGCCGACGCCACGGCCCACAGCATGACCACTTTCCACGTGAGGTATTGTAGCTCCACGGATTTAAGTGGCTCAACCCAATGCGACTTCAGGAAATCCAACACCACGTTGAGATCCCACGGTGCCACTTGAGGCACAAACGGAGGCTGACTATGCAGCACTCCCTTAACAAAAGTCCGAACTTCAGGCAGTGAAGCCAGTCTATTTTGGAAGAAAAATCAATAGAGCCGAAATCTGGACCTTCATGGAACCCAATTTTAGGCCCATAGTCACCTCTGACTGTAGGAAGTGCAGAAATCGACCTAGCTGAAATTTCTCCTTTGGGGCCTTCCTGGCCTCACAGCACGCAACATATTTCCACCATATGCGGTGATAATGGTTTGCGTTCACTTCTTTCCTAGCTTTAAATAGCGTAGGGATAACTTCCTCTGGAATGCCCTTTTCCTTCAGGATCCGGCGTTCAACCGACATGCCGTCAAACGCAGCCGCGGTACGTCTTGGAATAGACATGCCCCCTGCTGCAGCAGGTCCTGTCTGAGCGGCAGAGGCCATGGGTCCTCTGAGATCATTTCTTGGAGTTCTGGTTACCAAGCTCTTCTTGGCCAACCCGGAACAATGAGTATAGTTCTTATTCCTCTCATTATTATTCTCATTACCCTGGGTAAGAGAGGCAGAGAAGGGAACACATACACCGACTGGTACACCCACGGTGTTACCAGAGCGTCCACAGCTATCGCCTGAGGGTCCCTTGACCTGGCGCAATATCTTTCTAGCTTTTTGTTGAGGCGGGGCGCCATCATGTCCACCTGTGGCCTTTCCCAACGGTGTACAATCACTTGGAAAACTTCTGGATGAAGTCCCCACTCTCCCGGGTGGAGGTCGTGTCTTCTGAGAAAGTCTGCTGCTCAGTTGTCCACTCCGGGAATGAACACTGCTGACAGTGCTAACACATGATTTTCCGCCCATCGGAGAATCCTTGTGGCTTCTGCCATCGCCATCCTGCTTCTTGTGCCGCCCTGTCGGTTTACATGAGCGACCGCCGTGATGTTGTCTGACTGGATCAGCACCGGCCAGTGTTGAAGCAGGGGTCTAGCCTGACTTAGGGCATTGTAAATGGCCCTTAGTTCCAGAATATTTATGTGTAGGGAAGTCTCCTGACTTTTCCATAGCCTTGGAAGTTTCTTCTCTGTGTGACTGGCCCCCAGCCTCGAAGGCTGGCATCCGTGGTCACCAGGACCCAGTCCTGTATGCCGAATCTGCGGCCCCCTAGAAGATGAGCACTCTGCAGCCACCACAACAGCGACACCCTGGCCCTTGGAGACAGGGTTATCCGCCGATGCATCTGAAGATGCGACCCGGACCACTTGTCCAACAGATCCCACTGGAAAATCCTTGCATGGGACCTAGCGAATGGAATTTCTTCGTAAGAAGCTACCATCCTTCAAAGGGCTCGCGTGCATTGATGCACCGACACCTGTATACGTATTAGGAGGTCTCTGTCTAGAGACGACAACTCCTTGGACTTCTCCTCCGGGAGAAACCCTTTTTATCCTGTTCTGTGTCCAGAACCATACCCAGGAACATTAGACGTGTCGTAGGAACCAGCTGCGACTTTGGAATATTCAGAATCCAGCCGTGCTGTTGTAGCACTTCCCGAGATAGTGCTACTCCGCCGAACAACTGCTCCCTGGACCTCGCCTTTATAAGGAGATCGTCCAAGTATGGGATAATTATTTCGGCCATTACCTTGGTAAATACCTCGGTGCCGGGGACAGACCAACGGCAACGTCTGGAATTGGTAATGACAATCCTGTACCACAATTTTGAGGTACTCCTGGTGAAGAGGGTAAATAGGGACATGCAGGTAAGCATCCTTGATGTCCAGTGATACCATGAAATTCTCCAGGCTTGCAATAATCGCCCTGAGCGATTCCATTTTGAACTTGAACCTTCGTATATAAGTGTTCAAGGCTTTCAATTTTATAATGGGTCTCACCGAACCGTCTGGTTTCGGTACCACAACATTTTGGAATAGTAACCCCGGCCTTGTTGAAGGAGGGGTACCTTGATTTCACCTGCTGGAAGTACAGCTTGTGAATTGCCGCCAGTACTACCTTTCTCCGAGGGCAGCAGGCAAGGCTGATGTGAGGTAATGGCGAGGGGGAGTCGCCTCGAACTCCAGCCTGTATCCCTGTGATACTATTTGCAGAACCTAGGGATCCACCTGTGGGCAAGCACACTGGTCCCTGAAGTTCCCGAGACACGCCCCTACCGCACCTGTCTCCACCTGTGGAGCCCCAACGTCATGTGGTGGACTCAGAGGAAGCTTTTTGATCCTGGGAACTGGCTGCTGGTGCAGCTTTTTCCTTCTTCCCTTGTCTCTGTGCAGAAAGGAAGCGCCTTTTACCCGCTTGCTTTTCTGAAGCCGAAAGGACTGTACCTGAAAATACAGTGCTTTCTTAGGCTGTGAGGAAACCTGAGGTAAAAATTTTTTCTTCCCAGCTGTTGCTGTGGATACGAGGTCCCAGAGACCATCCCCAAACAATTCCTCACCCTTATAAGGCAGAATCTCCATGTGCCTTTTATAGGCAGCATCACCTGTCCACTGCCGGGTTTCTAATACCCTCCTGGCAGAATGGACATTGCATTAATTCTGGATGCCAGCCGGCAAATATCCCTCTGTGCATCCTTTATATCTAAGACGACGTCTTTAATATGCTCTATGTTAGCAAACTATTATCCCTGTCTTAGAGTATTAATATTATCTGACTGGGTATCAGACCACGCTGCAGCAGCACTATTTATGCTGAGGCAATTGCAGGTCTCAGTATATAACCTGAGTGTGTATATACAGACTTCAGGATAGCCTCCTGCTTTTTATCAGCAGGCTCCTTCAAGGTGGCCGTATCCTAAGACGGCAGTGCCACCTTTTTTGACAAACGTGTGAGCGCCTTATCCACCCTAAAAAATATCTCCCAACGTGACCTATCCTCTGGCGGGAAAGGGGACGCCATCAATAACTTTTTAGAAATTACCAGTTTATCGGGGGAACCCACACTACTTTACACACTTCATTCATTCATCTGATGGGGGAACAAAACACTGGCTGCTTTTTCTCCCCAAAAATAAAACCCCTTTTATGTGGTACTTGGGTTCATGTCAGAAATGCGTAACACATTTTTCATTGCCGAGATCATGTAACGGATGTTCCTAGTGGATTGTGTATATGTCTCAACCTCGTCGACACTGGAGTCAGACTCCGTGTCGACATCTGTGTCTGCCATCTGAGGTAACGGGCACTTTTTTGAGCCCCTGATGGCCTTTTGGACGCCTGGGCAGGCGCGGGCTGAGAAGCCGGCTGTCCTACAGCTGTTTTACATCATCCAGCCTTCTATGTAAGGAGTTGACATTGTCTGTTAATACCTTCCACCTATCCATCCACTCTGGTGTCGGCCCCACAGGGGGCGATATCCCATTTATCGGCCTCTGCTCCACCTCCACGTAACCTTCCTCATCCCACATGTCGACACAGCCGTACCGACACACAACACACACAGGGAATGCTCTGACTGAGGACAGGACCCCACAAAGTCCTTTGGGGAGACAGAGAGAGAGTATGCCAGCACACACCAGAGCGCTATATAATGCAGGGATTAACACTATAACTGAGTGATTTTTCCCCCAATAGCTGCTTGTATAAACAATATTGCGCCTAAATTTAGTGCCCCCCCTCTTTTTAACCCTTTGAGCCTGAAAACTACAGGGGAGAGCCTGGGGAGCTGTCTTCCAGCAGCACTGTGAAGAGAAAATGGCGCCAGTGTGCTGAGGGAGATAGCTCCGCCCCTTTTTCGCTGACTTTTCTCCCGCTTTTTTATGAATTCTGGCAGGGATATTTATCACATATATAGCCTCTGGGGCTATATATTGTGATGATTTTGCCAGGCAAGGTGTTTATATTGCTGCTCAGGGCGCCCCCCCCCCCCAGCGCTCTGCACCCATCAGTGACCGGAGTGTGGTGTGTGCATGAGGAGCAATGGCGCACAGCTGCAGTGCTGTGCGCTACCTTGGTGAAGACTGAAGTCTTCTGCCGCCGATTTTCCGGAACACTTCTTGCTTCTGGCTCTGTAAGGGGGCCGGCGGCGCGGCTCCGGGACCGAACATCAATGGCCGGTTCCATGCGGTCGATCCCTCTGGAGCTAATGGTGTCCAGTAGCCTAAGAAGCCCAAGCTACCACCAGTTAGGTAGGTTCGCTTCTTCTCCCCTTAGTCCCTCGCTGCAGTGAGTCTGTTGCCAGCAGATCTCACTGTAAAATAAAAAACCTAAAATATACTTTCTTTCTAGGAGCTCAGGAGAGCCCCTAGTGTGCATCCAGCTCAGCCGGGCACAAGAATCTAACTGAGGTCTGGAGGAGGGTCTTGGTGGGAGGAGCCAGTGCACACCAGGTAGTCCTAAAGCTTTCTTTGGTTGTGCCCAGTCTCCTGCGGAGCCGCTGATCCCCATGGTCCTTACGGAGTCCCAGCATCCACTTAGGACGTCAGAGAAAACACTTTCTGTATCACTTGAATGTAACACAGCTCAGACAGATGGAGCAAGGTAGGTTGATCTCCTACAAAAGTTACCCTTTAGAAAGGAAACCGTATTTAGGAGAATTCTGGCTGCCGAAGTGCTTAATGCTGACGCTTTACAGTAAAAACAGCAGATGCACCAGTTATTGTACCTCTTTATAAGTCTGTTTCTTACAGAAGACAACATAAAAACAAAGCCTAAAATAGATAAATATGATAGAATATGTACATCTAAATCAACACACACATTTACTCAAAAAAGACCATAAAATGAAAACTGAAAAAAAAAAAAAAAAAAACCACACACGCACAAGATGATACCAAGATTTATACAAATTGCATTATGGAAGATGAAGCCTGCAATATAAACATACCAAGGGATACTTTGCATGACAGGCAAAAAAAACAAACACAAAGGGACGATGCATTAACAAAGTAGTAATGTTCTGCATGTATCGGTGCTAGGCAAACAAGTCATGGGTGAAGGAGTTTAATCAGCAACTATGAATAATTGACCAACTCAGAAAATGAGAAATGGGATGCTTGGAAAAGCGGAGCACAGTTCAATAGGAACAGACAGATCGAACAATAATGCCCAGGTGTATAGAGTACAAGACTAAGACTCAATATGCATAAAAATAAACTGTTAAAATAGACATTTTGTTGACTTCATATTGATAGTGCTGATTGTCGAACATTTCCGAGAGCCATGTTGCCACCACATTATAAGCACCTTGCGAAACCCTCTGTACTGTCCATTCCATCTTATTGCTTTGAACCAACTGGTCTGGAGGAAAAAGATTCTGCATTCATCCTCACAGCAACTGCTTCATTACAAAGTAATAACAAAAGATATAAATATATAAATGTATTTTCCAAAAACTGATAAGCAAAGACTTGTCCATTAAAATTACAGACTGCGACAATAACTATTTAACAGTGCCAGTGCTAGCAAATCTTCCAAAATGCAAGTTGAAAAAAAAAAAAAGGTGTGTGGGGCGGGAATTTGGGGGTTGTGCACAAACTTAAACAGCATCCACTGGTAGCATAAGAAACTGCAACAATAGTGTCATGAAGTCGCTTACTAATCCAAGGCCCTTCAGAAGTCAAAACATAGTTTTGATGAAAAGACGGGACAGAAAAATAAGAAAAAAAAATAGCAATTTCATTAGCAAAATGTAGCTGTGAGCTTTCAATAGCAGTTTCCAAAATGCGCTACGGGCACAATCTTTGTATGGGAGATTAGTCACACAACTGGCAACGAGATCCATAAATGTGCTTTTCATATCTTCAAGGCAAGATACACCTCACAAAGCCAAAGTAACTATACATTTCATAGTCCAGTGCAAGTGTACAGGTCCTTCAGGGGAGTCACATTGGGGGTCTGGCTGACCTGCTTGGTTCAGTGGTCGTAGCTTGGGATTTTTTCTCCTCTTCAACAAGTTCATCAAAGATCTCTCTGCAAGGAAAAAACAACAACGTTTTTCTCCAACGGAATTTAGACTGGTGAAGAGCAGCTGAGGGTAGTAATGAGAGACTGCTAGT
Organism: Pseudophryne corroboree; assembly: GCF_028390025.1. Classification (NCBI taxonomy): domain Eukaryota; kingdom Metazoa; phylum Chordata; class Amphibia; order Anura; family Myobatrachidae; genus Pseudophryne; species Pseudophryne corroboree. The sequence continues at coordinate 194,229,790 of NC_086450.1, read as the reverse complement.
CACTGCAGAACTGGTGAACAGCCCCTGAGGACTTCTCTCACCCACTCTACAATAAGCACACCAAGCTACATTTTTAGTTTTGAGTAATTAGTGCATACGGCAAAAACATAAATTGGCGATTGCTTACTTGTGCATATAGAAAAAGATGTAGCCACTTCGATCTCTGTCACTCTGAACAGTGTTCTCTTGTGTTCTGGACACAGCCAGGTCATTGTATGTAAACCATGCTTGCTTCTTGATATCATACACATCACTGATATAGTGACCTAACACAAAATAATTTAAACCACTATTAAACCAATCATGAGATGTCACAAACAAAACATGTAATACAGTACTGTAGCTTCAACAATTCTAAAGCCATTTGGGGCATTTAAATTTTAAGACAGGCTAACAAAGTAACTTTTCTCTTACCAGAAGAGGAGGAGCTTCCGATGTGGCTGACAATGCTGACAAGGCGATACGAATGGGGTAGCTCACCAATCTGCAGGCCATTGAGAAACAGTAATTACCACATGGTACTACACAGAAATACTACAATACACTCACAAATATATAATAAAAAAAAAGTCTCGAAAACCTCAAAAATAGGATTTTAATTAACTACCAGTAAATACTCTTCTCGAAGTCCATAAGGAATATTGGGGAGTTAGTACGATGGGGTATAGACGGGGTCCAAAAGGTGCCGAAGCACTTTCAATTTCTTCAACTGGGTGTGCTGGCTCCTCCCCTCTATACCCCCTCCCACAGGCAGTTATAGGTAAAATAGTGCCCTAAGGAGAATGGACATACTTGAGAGAAGGAACATAACAAGGAGTGGTGAGATTCACACACCAGCAACAGAAAACGACTAGCAACTGCTGGTAACAAAACAGCAACAGCTGAACAGGTAACCATATAAGAGAAAACCTGCAGAATTGTCAACGCACTGAGGCGGGCACCCAATATCCCTTATGGAATACGAGAAAAGGATTTACTGGTAGGTAATTAATCCTATTTTCTCTAACATCCATAAGGGATATTGGGGAATTAGTACAATGGGGACGTCCCAAAGCTTCCAGAACGGGCGGGAATGTGCGGAGACGTCTGCAGCACCACCTGCCCAAACAGGGTATCCTCTTTGGCCAGGGTATCAAACGTGCAGAACTTCAATGGTGTTCTTCCCCGACCAGGTAGCAGATCGGCAAACTAGCAAGGCCGAGACTCCACGGGCAGCCGCCCAGGAAGACCACAGTGATCTCGCAGAGTGGGTTTTCAGAGACTGTGGAACAGGTAAAGCTGCCGACACATAGGCCTGTTGGATAGTAAGCCGAAGCCAACGCGCAATGGACTGCTTAGAAGCAGGACAACCCTTTTTCTGCACATCATAGAGCGCAAACAAGGAATCAGTCTTTCTGATCTGAGCTGTTCTCTTGATACAGATCTATAAGGGTCGCACAGCATCCAATGCCTCCAGAGGAGCAGAAGTGCCAGAACCTGATGGAACCACAATAGGTTGATTCAAGTGGAACGCAGCGACAACCTTCAGCAGGAACTGCTGCCTAGCCCTGAGCTCCGGTCTGTCCTCGTAAAAGACCAAGTAGGGACTTTTACACGATAAGGCCCCCAATTCTGAGACAAGCCTAGCAGAAGCCAGGGCCAGTAACATCAGTCTTCCACGTGAGGTACTTGTTTTCTACCGTCAGAGGTTCAAACAAAGAGGACTGTAGAAATTCCAACACTACATTCAAATCCCAGGGTGCCGTGGGCGGCACAAAAGGAGGTTGTATGTGGAGTACCCCTTGCAAGAAGGTCTGAACTTCTGGCAACACTGCCAATTTCTTCTGGAAGAAAATTGAGAAAGCTGAAATCTGGACCTTAACGGAACCCAGACATAAGCCCGTATCCACATCAGCCTGCAGGAAATGTAATAAACATCCCAAATGGAACTCTGCAGGCGGATACGTGCGTTCCTCGCACAAAGACATCTTCTCCAGATATGATAGTGTTTTGACGTCACAGGCATCCTGGCCTAAACCATGGTAGCAATAACCTTTTTGGAAAGGCCTTTGTGAGGTAGGATGTTCCGTTCAAACTCCATACCGTGAAACGTAGTCGCTGTAAGTCCAGGCAGACAAACTGTCCTTGTTGAAGAAGATCTCCACGACAGAGGCCAAGGGTCTTCGACGGACATGTCCAGAAGATCCGCGTATCAAGCCCTCTGAGGCCAATCCGGGGGCAATCAGAATTGCCTGGACTCTGATTCCCGATTCGCTTTAGCACCCTTGGGATCAATGAAAATCAGAGGAAACAGATAGACCAACCGGAAACGCCAAGGTGACGTGAGTGTATCTACTGTCCTCGCCTGAGGGTCCCTGGTTCGTGAGCAATACCAGCGAAGCACCTTGTTGAGTCGAGAAGCCATCATGTGTATCTGTGGGCAGAGCCACCGGTCAATGATCTGCTGAAACACCTGATGGTGGAGCCCCCACTCTCGCAGGTGGAGCTCGTGACGACTCAGGAAGTCCGCTTCCCAGTTGTCAACTCCCAGAATGAAGATTGCGGACATTGATCTTGCATTTCTTTCTGCCCAAAGGAGAATCTTTGACACTTCTCACATGCAGGCCTGGCTGTTTGTTCCTCCTTGTTGATTTATGTACGCCACCACCGTGGCGTTGTCCGACTGACCTTGGATTACGTGATCCCTGAGCAGAGGAGAAGCCTGAAGCAGAGATCGCCCGAAGTTCCAGAATGTTGATCGAAAGTAGGGCTTCATGGGCTGACCACCTGCCCTGGAACTGAGCACCCTGGGTAACCGCTCCCCATCCTCTCAGACTCACATCTGTCGTGAGGAAGATACAATCCTTCCAATAGGTTGGAGGACTGCAGCCGCCACAGGAGGAAAATCCTGGCCTGAGGTGACAGCCGTATTATCCGGTGAAGTTGTGATCCGGACCACTTGCTCAGGAGATCCAATTGAAATGTTCTAGCATGGAACCTTCCATACTGGATCGCCTCGTATGAGGCAACCATTTTCCCCAACAATCTTATGCAAGACGGATGGATATTAGAGTAGGACATAGAACCATTCTGACCAAATCCTGGAGTGTTCTCGCTTTGTCCTCTGGGAGGAAGACTTTCTGGGCCACAGTGTCCAGCAACATTCCCGGAACAGGAGCCGCTGAGTTAGCTCCACGTGGGACTTCTGTAAATTGAGGATCCACCCATGGTGTGACAGAAGTTGGATAGTGTGATCTATATGGAGCAATAAAAGCTCCCTGGATTTTGCCCTTATCAAGAGATCGTCCAGATAAGGGACAATTTTGCCCCCCTGGACCCAGAGTTGGAACATCATATTCGCCATCACCTTCATAAACACCCTTGAAGCTGTGGACAGGCGAAAAGGGTAGCGCCTGGAACTGGTAGTGATCGTTCAGCAGGGCAAACCGGAGATAAGACTGATGAGGTGGCCAAATCGGGATATAGAGATAGGCATGGGACCATGAACTTCTGTTCTTCCAGGCCCGCAATCACTGCTTGCAAGGATTATATCTTGAACTTGAAAATCTTTAGGTACGGGTTCAAGGATTTTAGATTCAAAATGGGCATTACCGAACCCTCCAGTTTCGGTACCACAAACAGGTTGGAGTAGTAACCCTGTCGTTGCAGTGGCACTGAAACAATGACTTGGGACTGGACCAATTTTAGGATGGCCTGTTGCAGCGTTTCACACGTATCCTCCAAAGCTGGTAAACTTGATTTGAAAAATCGTTGGGGAAGAGCGCCATTGAACTCCAGCTTGTAGCCCTGAGAAATGAGGTCCTTTACCCAGGTATCCGATGCGGCTGAAGTGACGTAGCCGAGCTCCAACCTCGAGGTGGGTGAGCACCGTCATGCTGAGGCCTTAATGGAAGCTGAACTGGTGCTCTGTTCCTGAGAACCTGCGGTTGCTGGTTTTCTTGTGTTGCCTCTGGTGCCTCTAGCAGCATTGGAGGCACCTCTGGCCCTAGATCCAAATCTGTTAGACCAAAAGGACTGGCCAGACGGCCCCGGGTGGGAACGTCTAGCCGGCGGGGGCCCCTACAGGGGAGAAACGTGGATTTCCCTGTGGTAACTTAAAAAAATAAATAAGATTTTACTTACTGGTAAATATATTTCTCGTAGTCCGTAGAGGATGCTGGGGACTCCGTAAGGACCATGGGGAATAGACGGGCTCCGCAGGAGATAGGGCACTTTAAGAAAGCTTTGGATTCTGGGTGTGCACTGGCTCCTCCCTCTATGTCCCTCCTCCAGACCTCAGTTAGAGAAACTGTGCCCAGAGGAGATGAACAGTACGAGGAAAGGATTTTTGTAAATCTAAGGGCAAGATTCATACCAGCCACACCAATCACACCGTATAACTTGTGATAAACTACCCAGTTAACAGTATGAACAATAACATAGCCTCGGTTCAAACCCGATCAACTATAACATAACCCTTATGTAAGCAATAACTATATACAAGTCTTGCAGAAGAAGTCCGCACTTGGGACGGGCGCCCAGCATCCTCTACGGACTACGAGAAATAGAGAAAATAAGATTTTACTTACCGGTAAATCTATTTCTCGTAGTCCGTAGAGGATGCTGGGCGCCCGTCCCAAGTGCGGACTTCTTCTGCAAGACTTGTATATAGTTATTGCTTACATAAGGGTTATGTTATAGTTGATCGGGTTTGAACCGAGGCTATGTTATTGTTAATACTGTTAACTGGGTAGTTTATCACAAGTTATACGGTGTGATTGGTGTGGCTGGTATGAATCTTGCCCTTAGATTTACAAAAATCCTTTCCTCGTACTGTTCATCTCCTCTGGGCACAGTTTCTCTAACTGAGGTCTGGAGGAGGGACATAGAGGGAGGAGCCAGTGCACACCCAGAATCCAAAGCTTTCTTAAAGTGCCCTATCTCCTGCGGAGCCCGTCTATTCCCCATGGTCCTTACGGAGTCCCCAGCATCCTCTAGGACGTTAGAGAAAATAAGATTTTACTTACCGGTAAATCTAACGTCCTAGAGGATGCTGGGGACTCCGTAAGGACCATGGGGAATATACCAAAGCTCCCAAACGGGCGGGAGAGTGCGGATAACTCTGCAACACCGATTGAGCAAACAGGAGGTCCTCCTCAGCCAGGGTATCAAACTTATAGAACATTGCAAAGGTGTTTGACCCCGACCAAGTAGCAGCTCGGCACAGTTGTAGTGCCGAGACCCCTCGGGCAGCCGCCCAAGAAGAGCCCACCTTCCTAGTGGAATGGGCCTTAACCGATTTAGGCAATGGCAATCCTGCCGAAGAATGCGCCTGCTGAATCGTGTTACAGATCCAGCGAGCAATAGTCTGCTTTGAAGCAGGAGCAACAACCTTGTTGGCCGCATACAGAACAAACAAAGTTTCGGTCTTCCTGATCCTAGCCGTTCTGGTCACATAAATCTTTAAAGCCCTGACCACATCCAGGGACTCGGAATACTCCAAGTCCCGTGTAGCCACAGGCACGACAATAGGTTAGTTCATATGAAAAGATGAGACCACCTTGGGCAGAAATTGAGGACGAGTCCTCAACTCTGCCCTATCCACTTGAAAAATCAGGTATGGGCTTTTATATGATAAAGCCGCCAATTCCGAAACCCGCCTTGCAGAAGCTAAGGCCAACAACAAGACCACTTTCCAAGTGAGGTATTTCAACTCTACTGTTTTGAGTGGTTCAAACCAAGGTGACTTGAGGAAACTTAATACCACGTTAAGGTCCCAAGGCGCCACCGGAGGTACAAAGGGAGGCTGAATATGCAGCACGCCCTTCACAAAAGTCTGTACTTCAGGAAGAGAAGCCAATTCTCTTTGAAAGAAAATGGATAAGGCCGAAATTTGAACCTTTATGGACCCTAATTTTAGGCCCAAATTCACTCCCGTTTGAAGGAAGTGAAGCAGACGGCCCAACTGGAACTCCTCCGTAGGAGCAGTTCTGGCCTCACACCAAGAAACATATTTTTGCCATATACGGTGATAATGTTTCGACGTCCCGTCCTTCCTAGCCTTGATCAGGGTAGGAATGACCTCCTCCGGAATCCCTTTTTCCGCTAGGATCCGGCGTTCAACCGCCATGCCGTCAAACGCAGCCGCGGTAAGTCTTGGAACAGACAGGGCCCCTGCTGCAGCAGGTCCTGCCTTAGAGGAAGAGGCCACGGATCTTCTGTGAGCAACTCTTGCAGATCCGGATACCAAGTCCTCCTTGGCCAATCTGGAACAATGAGGATTGTTCTGACCCTTCTTATTCTTATTATCCTCAACACCTTGGGTATGAGAGGTAGAGGAGGAAACACATAGACCGATCTGAACACCCAAGGTGTCACCAGAGCGTCTACCGCCACCGCCTGAGGGTCTCTTGACCTGGCGCAATACCTCTTTAGCTTTTTGTTGAGGCGGGACGCCATCATGTCTATCTGAGGCAGTCCCCACCGATCCGTGATCTGTGTGAAGACTTCTTGATGAAGTCCCCACTCTCCCGGATGCAGGTCGTGCCTGCTGAGAAAGTCCGCCTCCCAGTTGTCCACCCCCGGGATGAACACTGCTGATAGTGCGCTTACATGGCCTTCCGCCCAGCGTAGAATCCTGGTCGCCTCTGCCATGGCCACTCTGCTCCTTGAGCCGCCTTGACGGTTTACATGAGCCACTGCCGTGACATTGTCTGACTGAATCAGAACCGGTTTGTTCCGTAGCCATTCCTCCGCTTGGTGTAGGGCGTTGTGTATGGCCCTCAACTCCAGGACATTGATGTGGAGACCAGTCTCTAGGCTTGACCAGAGACCCTGGAAATTTCTTCCTACTGCGACAGCTCCCCAACCTCAGAGGCTCGCGTCCGTGGTCACCAGGACCCAGTCCTGAATGCCGAACCTGCGACCCTCCAGGAGGAGGGCACTGCGCAGCCACCACAGGAGAGACACCCTGGCCGACATGGTGATCCTTTTTTGCATGTGTAGATGGGACCTGGACCATTTGTCCAATAGGTCCCATTGAAAGGTCCTTGCATGGAACCTGCCGAAGGGGATGGCCCCGTATGAAGCCACCACCTTCCCCAGAACCTTCGTGCCATGATGCACCGAAACCTTTTTTGGCTTCAATAGGTTCCTGACCAGAGCTACGAGCTCCTGAGCCTTCTCCACTGGAAGAAAAACTCTTTTTTGGTCTGTGTCTAGAATCAGGCCCAAAAAGGGCAGACGCGTTGCAGGGACTAGCTGGGATTTCGGTAAATTGAGAATCCAGCCGTGCCTCTGCAACGTCTTCACGGACAGAGACATGCTGTCCAGCAACTTCTCCCGAGATCTCGCCTTTATGAGGAGATCGTCCAAGTACGGGATAATTGTGATGCCCTGCCTGCGCAGGAGCACCATAATTTCCGCCATTACCTTGGTGAAAATTCTCGGGGCCGTGGAAAGACCAAACGGCAACGTCTGAAATTGGTAGTGACAGTCCTGTACTGCAAATCTCAGGAACGCCTGGTGAGGAGGGAAAATCGGAACATGAAGGTACGCATCCTTTATGTCCAGGGACACCATCCAATCCCCTCCCTCCAGGCTGGCGATGACCGCTCTGAGCGACTCCATTTTGAACTTGAACCTCTTCAAGTACAGGTTCAGGGATTTCAGATTTAAAATGGGTCTGACCGAACCGTCCGGTTTCGGTACCACAAACAGGGATGAATAATAACCCTCTCCTTGCTGGAGATGAGGAACTTTGACTATCACCTGTTGAAGGTACAATTTGTGAATTGCAGCCAACACCAGCTCCCTCTCCGACGGGGAAGCCGGCAGAGACTATTTGAAAAACCGGCAAGGAGGCATGTCTTCGAATTCCAGTCTGTATCCCTGGGAAACAATCTCTATTGCCCAGGAATCCACCTGTGAGAGAACCCAGACGTGGCTGAACAGACGAAGACGTGCCCCCACTTGATCTGACCACCCCCCGGAAAGCCCCAGCGTCATGCGGTGGACTTTGCGGAAGTAGGGGAGGACGTCTGCTCTTGGGAACTAACCGAGTGCAGCTTTTTTCCCTTGCCTTTACCTCTGGCAACAAAGGACGATCCTCGTACCTTCTTGCTTTTATTGGAACGAAAGGACTGCATTTGATAATGCGGTACCTTCTTAGCATGCTGCGGGGGAATATAAGGTAAAAATTCGATTTACCGGCCGTAGCAGTAGAGACAAGGTCCGAGAGGCCTTCTCCAAACAACTCCTCCCCCTTGTAAGGCAATGACTCCATATGCCGCTTAGAGTCGGCGTCTACCGTCCACTGTCGGGTCCACAAGAGTCGCCTAGCAGAAAATAAGAATTTACTCACCGGTAATTCTATTTCTCGTAGTCCGTAGTGGATGCTGGGACTCCGTAAGGACCATGGGGGAATAGCGGCTCCGCAGGAGACTGGGCACAACTAAAAGAAAGCTTTTGGTCTAACTGGTGTGCACTGGCTCCTCCCTCTATGACCCTCCTCCAGACTTCAGTTAGGATACTGTGCCCGGAAGAGCTGACACAATAAGGAAGGATTTTGAATCCCGGGTAAGACTCATACCAGCCACACCAATCACACCGTATAACTCGTGATACAATACCCAGTTAACAGTATGACAACAACTGAGCCTCTCAACAGATGGCTCAACAATAACCCTTTAGTTAAACAATAACTATATACAAGTATTGCAGACAATCCGCACATGGGATGGGCGCCCAGCATCCACTACGGACTACGAGAAATAGAATTACCGGTGAGTAAATTCTTATTTTCTCTGACGTCCTAAGTGGATGCTGGGACTCCGTAAGGACCATGGGGATTATACCAAAGCTCCCAAACGGGCGGAAGAGTGCGGATGACTCTGCAGCACCGAATGGGCAAACTCTAGGTCCTCCTCAGCCAGGGTGTCAAACTTGTAGAATTTAGCAAATGTGTTTGACCCCGACCAAGTAGCTGCTCGGCAAAGTTGTAGAGCAGAAACCCCTCGGGCAGCCGCCCAAGAAGAGCCCACCTTCCTCGTGGAATGGGCTTTCACTGATTTAAGCTGCGGCAGTCCAGCCGCAGAATGTGCAAGCTGAATCGTACTACAGATCCAGCGAGCAATAGTCTGCTTTGAAGCAGGTGCACCCAACTTGTTGGGCGCATACAGGATAAATAGCGAGTCAGTCTTTCTGACTCCAGGTGTCCTGGAAACATAAATTTTCAGGGCCCCGACTACGTCCAACAACTTGGAAGCCTCCAAGTCTTTAGTAGCCGCAGGCACCACGATAGGTTGGTTCAGATGAAAGGCTGATACCACCTTAGGGAGAAATTGGGGACGCGTCCTCAATTCTGCCCTATCCATATGGAAAATCAGATAAGGGCTTTTACATGACAAAGCCGCCAATTCTGATACACGCCTGGCCGAAGCCAAGGCCAACAACATGACCACTTTCCACGTGAGATATTTCAATTCCACGGTTTTAAGTGGCTCAAACCAATGTGACTTTAGGAAATCCAACACCACGTTGAGATCCCAAGGTGCCCCTGGAGGCACAAAAGGGGGCTGAATATGCAGCACTCCTTTAACAAAAGTCTGAACTTCAGGTAGTGAAGCCAGTTCTCTCTGGAAGAAAATCGATAGAGCCGAAATCTGGACCTTAATGGAACCCAATTTGAGGCCCATAGTCACCCCTGACTGTAGTAAGTGCAGAAAACGGCCCAGCTGAAATTCCTCCGTTGGGGCCTTCCTGGCCTCACACCACGCAACATATTTTCGCCAAATGCGGTTATAATGGTTTGCGGTCACTTCTTTCCTAGCTTTAATCAGCGTAGGAATGACTTCCTCCGGAATGCCCTTTTCCTTCAGGATCCGGTGTTCAACCGCCATGCCGTCAAACGTAGCCGCGGTAAGTCTTGGAACAGACAGGGCCCCTGCTGCAGCAGGTCCTGTCTGAGCGGCAGAGGCCATGGGTCCTCTGAGATCATTTCTTGAAGTTCCGGGTACCAAGCTCTTCTTGGCTAATCCGGAACAATGAGTATAGTTCTTACTCCTCTTCTCCTTATTATCCTCAGTACCTTTGGTATGAGAGGAAGAGGAGGGAACACATAAACCGACCGGTACACCCACGGTGTCACTAGAGCGTCCACAGCTATCGCCTGAGGGTCTCTTGACCTGGCGCAATATCTTTCTAGCTTTTTGTTTAGGCGGGACGCCATCATGTCCACCTGTGGCTTTTCCCAACGGTTTACAATCAGTTGGAAGACTTCTGGATGAAGTCCCCACTCTCCCGGGTGGAGGTCGTGCCTGCTGAGGAAGTCTGCTTCCCAGTTGTCCACTCCCGGAATGAACACTGCTGACAGTGCCAACACGTGATTTTCCGCCCATCGGAGAATCCTTGTGGCTTCTGCCATCGCCGTCCTGCTTCTCGTGCCGCCCTGTCGGTTTACATGGGCGACTGCCGTGATGTTGTCTGACTGGATCAGTACCGGCTGGTTTTGAAGCAGGGGTTTTGCCTGACTTAGGGCATTGAAAATGGCCCTCAGTTCCAGAATATTTATGTGTAGGGAAGTCTCCTGACTTGACCATAGTCCTTGGAAGTTTCTTCCCTGTGTGACTGCCCCCCAGCCTCAAATGCTGGCATCCGTGGTCACCAGGACCCAGTCCTGTATGCCGAATCTGCAGCCCTCTTGAAGATGAGCACTTTGCAGCCACCACAGCAGAGACACCCTGGTCCTTGGAGACAGGGTTATCAGCCAATGCATCTGAAGATGCGATCCGGACCACTTGTCCAACAGGTCCCACTGAAAGGTTCTTGCATGGAACCTGCCGAATGGAATTGCTTTGTAGGAAGCTACCATCTTTCCCAGGATCCGCGTGCAGTGATGCACAGACACCTGTTTTGGTTTTAGGAGGCCTCTGACTAGAGATGACAGCTCCTTGGCCTTCTCCTCAGGGAGAAAAACTTTTTTCTGTTCTGTGTCCAGAACCATCCCCAGGAACAGTAGACGTGTCGTAGGGACCAGCTGTGACTTTGGAATATTTAGAATCCAGCCGTGCTGTTGTAGCACCTCCCGAGATAGTGCTACCCCGACCAACAACTGCTCCCTGGACCTCGCCTTTATCAGGAGATCGTCCAAGTACGGGATAATTAAAACTCCCTTCTTTCGAAGGAGTATCATCATTTCAGCCATTACCTTGGTAAAGACCCTCGGAGCCGTGGATAGACCAAACGGCAACGTCTGGAATTGGTAATGACAATCCTGTACCACAAATCTGAGGTACTCCTGGTGAGGATGGTAAATGGGGACATGCAGGTAAGCATCCTTGATGTCCAGTGATACCATGTAATCCCCCTCGTCCAGGCTTGCAATTACCGCCCTGAGCGATTCCATCTTGAACTTGAATTTTTTTATATATGTGTTCAAGGATTTCAAATTTAAAATGGGTCTCACCGAACCGTCCGGTTTCGGTACCACAAACATTGTGGAATAGTAACCCCGTCCTTGTTGAAGTAGGGGCACCTTGACTATCACCTGCTGGGAATACAGCTTGTGAATTGCCTCTAGCACTGCCTCCCTGCCTGAGGGAGTTGTTGGCAAGGCAGATTTGAGGAAACGGCGGGGGGGAGACGTCTCGAATTCCAGCTTGTACCCCTGAGATACTACTTGAAGGAACCAGGGATCCACCCGTGAGCGAGCCCACTGATTGCTGAAGTTTTTGAGACGGGCCCCCACCGTACCTGGCTCCGCCTGTGGAGCCCCAGCGTCATGCGGTGGACTTGGAGGAAGCGGGGGAGGACTTTTGCTCCTGGGAACTGGCTGTATGCTGCAACTTTTTCCCTCTACCTCTGCCTCTGGGCAGAAAGGACGCGCCTTTAACCCGCTTGCCCTTATGGGGCCGAAAGGACTGTACCTGATAATACGGTGCTTTCTTTGGCTGTGAGGGAACATGGGGTAAAAATGCAGACTTACCAGCTGTTGCTGTGGAAACGAGGTCCGAGAGACCATCCCCGAACAACAACTCACCCTTATTAGGCAAAACTTCCATGTGCCTTTTAGAATCTGCATCACCTGTCCACTGCCGAGTCCATAACCCTCTCCTGGCAGAAATGGACATTGCACTTATTTTAGATGCCAGCGGGCAAATATCCCTCTGTGCATCTCTCATGTATAAGACTGCGTCTTTAATATGCTCTACGGTTAGCAATATAGTGTCCCTGTCTAGGGTATCAATATTTTCCGACAGGGAATCTGACCACGCAGCTGCAGCACTGCACATCCATGCTGAAGCAATAGCTGGTCTCAGTATAATACCTGTGTGTGTGTATATACAGACTTCAGGATAGCCGCCTGCTTTCTATCAGCAGGTTCCTTTAGGGCGGCCGTATCCGGAGACGGTAGTGCCACCTTCTTAGACAAGCGTGTGAGCGCTTTATCCACCCTAGGGGATGTTTCCCAACGTGACCTATACTCTGACGGGAAAGGGTACGTCATTAGTAACCTTTAAGAAATTACCAGTTTCTAATCGGGTTAAGCCCACGCTTCTTCACACACCATTTAATTCCTCAGATGGAGGAAAAAATAAGAATTTGCTTACCGATAATTCTATTTCTCATAGTCCGTAGTGGATGCTGGGGACTCCGAAAGGACCATGGGGAATAGCGGCTCCGCAGTAGACTGGGCACAAAGTAAAATCTTTAGGACTAGCTGGTGTGCACTGGCTCCTCCCCCTATGACCCTCCTCCAAGCCTCAGTTAGGATACTGTGCCCGGACGAGCGTACACAATAAGGAAGGATTTTGAATCCCAGGTAAGACTCATACCAGCCACACCAATCACACCGTACAACTTGTGATCTGAACCCAGTTAACAGCATGATAACAGAAGGAGCCTCTGAAAAGACGGCTCACAACAACAATAACCCGATTTTTGTAACAATAACTATGTACAAGTAATGCAGACAATCCGCACTTGGGATGGGCGCCCAGCATCCACTACGGACTATGAGAAATAGAATTATCGGTAAGTAAATTCTTATTTTCTCTAACGTCCTAGTGGATGCTGGGGACTCCGAAAGGACCATGGGGATTATACCAAAGCTCCCAAATGGGCGGGAGAGTGCGGATGACTCTGCAGCACCGAATGAGAGAACTCCAGGTCCTCCTCAGCCAGGGTATCAAATTTGTAGAATTTAGCAAACGTGTTTGCCCCTGACCAAGTAGCTGCTCGGCAAAGTTGTAAAGCCGAGACCCCTCGGGCAGCCGCCCAAGATGAGCCCACTTTCCGTGTGGAATGGGCTTTTACAGATTTTGGCTGTGGCAGGCCTGCCACAGAATGTGCAAGCGGAATTGTACTACAAATCCAACGAGCAATCGTCTGCTTAGAAGCAGGAGCACCCAGCTTGTTGGGTGCATACAGGATAAACAGCGAGTCAGATTTTCTGACTCCAGCCGTCCTGGAAACATATATTTTCAGGGCCCTGACTACGTCCAGGAACTTGGAATCCTCCAAGTCCCTAGTAGCCGCAGGCACCACAATAGGTTGGTTTAAGTGAAATGCTGAAACCACCTTAGGGAGAAATTGAGGACGAGTCCTCAATTCTGCCCTGTCCGTATGAAAAATTAGGTAAGGGCTTTTATAGGATAAAGCCGCCAATTCTGATACACGCCTGGCTGAAGCCAGGGCTAACAGCATTACCACTTTCCATGTGAGATATTTCAAGTCCACAGTGGTGAGTGGTTCAAACCAATGTGATTTTAGGAATCCCAACACTACATTGAGATCCCAAGGTGCCACTGGAGGCACAAAAGGAAGCTGTATATGCAGTACTCCCTTGACAAACGTCTGAACTTCAGGAACAGAAGCTAGTTCTTTTTGGAAAAATATCGACAGGGCCGAAATTTGAACCTTAATGGACCCTAATTTGAGGCCCATAGACAGTCCTGTTTGCAGGAAATGTAGGAATCGACCCAGTTGAAATTCCTCCGTAGGGGCCTTCCTGGCATCGCACCACGCAACATATTTACGCCAAATACGGTGATAATGTTGTACGGTTACATCCTTCCTGGCTTTGATCAGGGTAGGGATGACTTCATTCGGAATGCCTTTTTCCTTCAGGATCCGGCGTTCAACCGCCATGCCGTCAAACGCAGCCGCGGTAAGTCTTGGAACAGACATGGTCCCTGCTGGAGCAGGTCCTGTCTTAGAGGTAGAGGCCACGGGTCTTCCGTGAGCATCTCTTGAATTTCCGGGTACCAAGTCCTTCTTGGCCAATCCGGAGCCACGAGTATAGTCTTTACTCCTCTCCTTCTTATGATTCTCAGTACTTTTGGTATGAGAGGAAGAGGAGGGAACACATACACTGACCGGTACACCCACGGTGTTACCAGAGCGTCCACAGCTATTGCCTGAGGGTCCCTTGACCTGGAGCAATATCTGTCCAGTTTTTTGTTGAGGTGAGACGCCATCATGTCCACCTTTGGTTTTTCCCAACGGTTTACAATCATGTGGAAGACTTCTGGGTGAAGTCCCCACTCCCCCGGGTGAAGATCGTGTCTGCTGAGGAAGTCTGCTTCCCAGTTGTCCACTCCCGGAATGAACACTGCTGACAGTGCCATCACATGATTTTCCGCCCAGCGAAGAATCCTTGCCACTTCCGTCATTGCCCTCCTGCTTCTTGTGCCACCCTGTCTGTTTACGTGGGCGACTGCCGTGATGTTGTCCGACTGGATCAATACTGGCTGACCCTGAAGCAGAGGCCTTGCCTGACTTAGGGCATTGTAAATGGCCCTTAGTTCCAGGATATTTATGTGAAGTGACGTTTCCATGCTTGACCACAAGCCCTGGAAATTTTTTCCCTGTGTGACTGCTCCCCAGCCTCTCAGGCTGGCATCCGTGGTCACCAGGACCCAATCCTGAATGCCGAATCTGCGGCCCTCTAGGAGATGAGCACTCTGTAACCACCACAGGAGAGACACCCTTGTCCTTGGAGACAGGGTTATCCGCTGATGCATTTGAAGATGCGATCCGGACCATTTGTCTAGCAGATCCAACTGAAAAGTTCTTGCGTGGAATCTGCCGAATGGAATCGCTTCGTAAGAAGCCACCATCTTTCCCAGGACCCTTGTGCACTGATGCACTGACACCTGGCCTGGTCTTAGGAGTTTCCTGACTAGGTCGGATAACTCCCTGGCTTTCTCTTCCGGGAGAAACACCTTTTTCTGTACTGTGTCCAGAATCATCCCTAGGAACAGCAGACGTGTCGTCGGATTCAGCTGCGATTTTGGAATATTTAGAATCCATCCGTGCTGTCGTAGTACTATTTGAGATAGTGCTACTCCGACCTCTAACTGTTCTCTGGACCTTGCCCTTATCAGGAGATCGTCCAAGTAAGGGATAATTAAGACGCCTTTTCTTCGAAGAAGAATCATCATTTCGGCCATTACCTTGGTAAAGACCCGGGGTGCCGTGGACAATCCAAACGGCAGCGTCTGAAACGGATAGTGACAGTTCTGTACCACAAACCTGAGGTACCCTTGGTGAGAAGGGCAAATTGGGACATGGAGGTAAGCATCCTTGATGTCCAGAGACACCATGTAGTCCCCTTCTTCCAGGTTCGCTATCACTGCTCTGAGTGACTCCATCTTGAACTTGAACCTTTTTATGTAAGTGTTCAAGGCTTTCAGATTTAAAATGGGTCTCACCGAGCTGTCCGGCTTCGGTACCACAAACAGCGTGGAGTAATACCCCTTTCCCTGTTGTAGGAGGGGTACCTTGATTATCACTTGCTGGGAATACAGCTTGTGAATGGCTTCCAATACCGCCTCCCTGTCGGGGGTAGACGTTGGTAAAGCAGACTTCAGGAACCGGCGAGGGGGAGACGTCTCGAATTCCAATTTGTACCCCTGAGATACTACCTGCAGGATCCAGGGGTCCACTTGCGAGTGAGCCCACTGCGCGCTGAAAATCTTGAGACGGGCCCCCACCGTGCCTGAGTTCGCTTGTAAGGCCCCAGCGTCATGCTGAGGACTTGGCAGAAGCGGGTGAGGGCTTCTGTTCGTGGGAAGAAGCTGTCTGTTGCAGTCTTTTTCCCCTTCCTCTGCCCCGGGGCAGATATGAGTGGCCTTTTGCCCGCTTGCCCTTATGGGGACGAAAGGACTGAGCCTGAAAAGACGGTATCTTTTTCTGCTGCGAGGTGACTTGGGGTAAAAAGGTGGATTTCCCAGCCGTTGCCGTGGCCACCAGGTCCGATAGACCGCCCCCAAATAACTCCTCCCCTTTATACAGCAATACTTCCATATGCCGTTTGGAATCCGCATCCCCTGACCACTGTCGCGTCCATAATCCTCTTCTGGCAGAAATGGACATCGTACTTACTCTTGATGCCAGAGTGCAAATGTCTCTCTGTGCATCTCGCATATATAGGAATGCACCCTTTAAATGCTCTATAGTCAATAATATATTGTCCCTGTCCAGGGTATCAATATTTTCAGTCAGGTAATCCGACCAAGCCACCCCAGCACTGCACATCCAGGCTGAGGCGATTGCTGGTCGCAGTATAACACCAGTATGTGTGTATATACTTTTAAGGATATTTTCCAGCCTCCTATCTGCTGGCTCCTTAAGGGCGGCCGTTTCTGGAGACGGTAACGCCACTTGTTTTGATAAGCGTGTGAGCGCCTTATCTACCCTAGGGGGTGTTTTTTGTCGGGGGTAACCCACGCTTCATCACACACTTCATTCAATTCATCCGATTCAGGAAAAACTACGGGTAGTTTTTTCACACCCCACATAATACCCCTTTTCGTGGTACTTGCAGTATCAGAGATGTGCAAAACCTCCTTCATTGCCGTGATCATGTAACGTGTGGCCCTACTGGAAAATACGTTTGTTTCTTCACCGTCGACACTGGAGTCAGTGTCTGGGTCCGTGTCGACCCACTGAGGTAACGGGCGTTTTATAGCCCCTGACGGTGTTTGAGACGCCTGGACAGGCACTAACTGAGCTGCCGGCTGTCTCATGTCGTCAACAGTTTTCTGTAACGTGCCGACACTGTCACGTAATTCCTTAATTACAGCCATCCATTCAGGTGTCGACTCCCTAGGGGGTGACATCACCATTATAGGCAATTGCTCCGCCTCCACATAATTTTCCTCCTCATACATGTCGACACACACGTACCGACACCCAGCACACACACAGGGAATGCTCTGATAGAGGACAGGACCCCACTTAGCCCCTTGGGGAGACAGAGGGAGAGTTTGCCAGCACACACCAGAGCGCTATATATGTATAGGGACAACCTTACAATAAGTGTCTATCCCTTATAGCTGCTTATATCTGTTATTTCGCCAAATAAGTGCCCCCCTCTCTTTTTTACCCTGTTTCTGTAGTGCAGGATGCAGGGGAGATTCTGGGAGCCTTCCTACCAGCGGAGCTGTGTGGGAAAAATGGCGCTGTGTGCTGAGGAGATAGGCCCCGCCCCCTTCACGGCGGGCTCTTCTCCCGCTTTTTTCTGGAAAACTGGCAGGGGTTAAATACATCCATATAGCCCAGGAGCTATATGTGATGTATTTTTTGCCAAATAAGGTAAATTCATTGCTTCCCAGGGCGCCCCCCCCAGCGCCCTGCACCCTCAGTGACCGAAGTGTGAAGTGTGCTGAGAGCAATGGCGCACAGCTGCAGTGCTGTGCGCTACCTTATGAAGACAGGAAAGTCTTCTGCTGCCGATTTATGGACCTCTTCTTGCTTCAGCATCTGCAAGGGGGCCGGCGGCGCGGCTCCGGGACCCATCCATGGCTGGGCCTGTGATCGTCCCTCTGGAGCTAATGTCCAGTAGCCAAGAAGCCCAATCCACTCTGCACGCAGGTGAGTTCGCTTCTTCTCCCCTTAGTCCCACGCTGCAGTGAGCCTGTTGCCAGCAGGACTCACTGAAAATAAAAAAACCTAAGTATACTTTTACTTCTAAGCAGCTCAGGAGAGCCACCTAGATTGCACCCTTCTCGGCCGGGCACAAAGATCTAACTGAGGCTTGGAGGAGGGTCATAGGGGGAGGAGCCAGTGCACACCAGCTAGTCCTAAAGCTTTTACTTTGTGCCCAGTCTCCTGCGGAGCCGCTATTCCCCATGGTCCTTTCGGAGTCCCCAGCATCCACTAGGACGTTAGAGAAACTACTGGTAGTTTCTCTCCAAACATAATACCCTTTTTTGTGGTACCTGGGGTAACATCAGAAATGTGCAACACATTTTTCATTGCCTCAATCATGTAACGTGTGGCCCTATTGGAAGTTACATTAGTCTCATCGTCGTCGACACTGGAGTCAGTATCCGTGTCGACATCTGTGTCTGCCATCTGAGGTAGCGGGCGTTTTAGAGCCCCTGATGGCTTTTGAGACGCCTGGGCAGGCACAGGCTGAGAAGCCGGCTGTCCCATATTTGGTATGTCGTCAAACCTTTTATGTAAGGAGTCGACAATGTCACGTAATTCCTTCCACATAACCATCCACTCAGGTGTCGGCCCCGCAGGGGGTGACATCACATTTATCGGCATCTGCTCCGCCTCCACATAAGCCTCCTCATCAAACATGTCGACACAGCCGTACCGACACCGCACACACACAGGGAATGCTCTGACAGAGGACAGGACCCCACAAAGCCCTTTGGGGAGACAGAGAGAGAGTATGCCAGCACACACCAGAGCGCTATATAACACAGGGATGAACACTATAACTGAGTGATTTTCCCTTATAGCTGCTAATATATATATATATATCTGCGCCCCCCACTCTCTTTTTTACCCTTTGTAGCTTGAAAACTGCAGGGGAGAGCCTGGGAGCGATCCTTCCAGCGGAGCGGTGAGGGAAAAATGGCGCCAGTGTGCTGAGGGAGATAGTCCCGCCCCTTTTTAGGCTGACTTTTCTCCCGCTTTTTTATGGATTCTGGCAGGGGTATTTTTCACATATATAGCCTATGGGACTATATATTGTGATTATTTGCCAGCCAAGGTCTTAATATTGCTGCTCAGGGCGCGCCCCCCCCCCCCCAGCGCCCTGCACCCATCAGTGACCGGAGTGTGAGGTGTGCATGAGGAGCAATGGCGCACAGCTGCAGTGCTGTGTGCTACCTTGTTGAAGACCGAAGTCTTCTGCCGCCGATTTTCAGGACCATCTTCATGCTTCTGGCTCTGTAAGGGGGACGGCGGCGCGGCTCCGGGACCGGACGATCGAGGTCGGGCCCTGTGTTCAATCCCTCTGGAGCTAATGGTGTCCAGTAGCCTAAGAAGCCCAAGCTAGCTGCAAGCAGGTAGGTTCGCTTCTTCTCCCCTTAGTCCCTCGTAGCAGTGAGGCTGTTGCCAGCAGATCTCACTGAAAATAAAAAACCTAAAATATACTTTCTTTTCTAGGAGCTCAGGAGAGCCCCTAGTGTGCATCCAGCTCAGC
Organism: Pseudophryne corroboree; assembly: GCF_028390025.1. NCBI lineage: Eukaryota > Metazoa > Chordata > Amphibia > Anura > Myobatrachidae > Pseudophryne > Pseudophryne corroboree. The sequence continues at coordinate 194,210,364 of NC_086450.1, read as the reverse complement.
CGGGCACAAGATTCTAACTGAAGTCTGGAGGAGGGTCATAGAGGGAGGAGCCAGTGCACACCAGTTAGACCAAAAGCTTTCTTTTAGTTGTGCCCAGTCTCCAGCGGAGCCGCTATTCCCCATGGTCCTTACGGAGTCCCAGCATCCACTTAGGACGTCAGAGAAATAGACATAGCGTTTATTCTGGAGCTTAGTAAACAAATGTCTCTCTGAGCCTCCCTCATATACAAGGCAGCATCTCTGATATGCTCAATGGTCATTAGAATGGTATCCCTATCTAAGGTGTCAATATCCGTAGATAAGGAGTCTGCCCATGCCACGACAGCACTTCAAACCCAGGCCGACGCCATGGCCGGTCTAACGATAGTTCCTGAATGTGTGTAAATGTGCTTCATGGTAATTTCCTGCTTGCGATCAGCAGGATCCTTGAGGGAAGCAGTATCCGGAGAAGGCAGTGCCACCTTCTTGGATAAGCGTGTCAGTGCCCTGTCTACTTTAGGCGAAGAGTCCCATCGTATCCTATCCTTCTGTGGAAAAGGATACGCCATAAGAATCCTTTTGGGAACATGTAGTCTCCTATCCGGAGACTCCCAAGCCTTTTCGCACAATTCGCTTAGCTCAAATGAGGACGGAAACGTGACCTCAGGCCTTTTCCCTTTATACATGTGAACCCTCGTGTCAGGGACAGGGGGTTCCTCAGTGATATGCAAAACCTCTTTTATGGCAATAATCATGTATCGAATACCCTTTGCCACCTTCGGCTGTAATTTTGCATCCTCATAGTCGACACTAGAGTCAGTATCTATGTCGGTATCTGTGTCAGCGACCTGGGATATGGGCGCTTTTGAGACCCTGAAGGTCCTGGTGCCACAGGGACAGGCACGGTCTGGCTACCTGACTGATCCCTAGCCTCAGCCTTGTCTAACCTTTTATGCAGGAGATTCACATTTGCATTTAAGACATTCAGCATATCCACCCAGTCCGGTGTTGGCGTTGCCGACGGCGACCTGACATTCAAACACTCCCCCTCCACATTAAGCGAGCCTTCCTCGTCAAACATGTCGACACACACGTACCGACACCTCATACACACAGGGAAACTCTTTTCTGAAGACAGTATCCCCTTTAAGGCCCTTTGGAGAGACAGAGAGAGTATGCCAGCACACACCCCAGCGCAATGACCCTGGAGACCAACACAAAATGTTTTTCCCCAGCAGCGCTGTATAATATCTTATTCGCCAATTTTGTGCCCCCCCCCCCCCCCCCCCTCTCTTTTAAACACCCCTTCACCGTGTGTAAGCAGGGGAGAGTCCGGGGAGCTTCCTCTCAGCGTTCTGTGGAGAGAAAAATGGCGCTGGTGAGTGCTGAGGGAGAAGCCCCGCCCCCTCGGCAGCGGGCTTTGGTCCCGCTCAAATTTGTGTAAAAATGGCGGGGGCTCTTTTATATACATGTACAGTGCCCAGCTGTACATGTATATATCTTTTTGCCATGTTTTGAGGTGTTATTATTGCTGCCCAGGACGCCCCCCCTGCGCCCTACACCCAATACAGTGACCGGAGTGTTTGAGGTGTGTGGAGCAATGACGCACAGCTGCGGTGCTGTGCGTTACCTCAGTGAAGCCGCTGAAGGCTTCTGCCGCCTGAGACGTCTTCTTGCTTCTGTTCTTCTGGCTGTGAGGAAAACAGCGGCGTGGCTCGGGGGTGGACGCCCAGGACGAACCTGTGTTCACCCCCTCTGGAGCTAATGGTGTCCAGTAGCCGAGGAAGCAGATCCTATCATTTAAGTAGGTCTGCTCCTCTCTCCCCAGTCCCTCGATGCAGGGAGCCTGTTGTCAGCAGTGCTCCCTGTAAAAATAGAAAAATCCAAACAAAAATGCTTTCTAATGCAAAGAACTCAGGAGAGCTCCCTGCAGTGCGCCCATCTTCCTCTGGGCACAGTGTAAAACTGAGGTCTGGAGGAGGGACATAGAGGGAGGAGCCAGTGCACACACAGAATCCAAAGCTTTCTTAAAGTGCCCTATCTCCTGCGGAGCCTGTCTATTCCCCATGGTCCTTACGGAGTCCCCAGCATCCTCTAGGACGTTAGAGAAATCCACGTATCCAATTCAACCCGGAGACAATCCTCTGAAAAAGGAAGAGACTCTACACTGCACTTGGACTCTGCGTCAGCTATCCACTGACGCAACCACAAAGCTCTGTGCGCCGACACTGCCATAGCAGTGGTCCTAGCATTAATATTGCCTATCTCCTAGAGAGAGACAAACACACAGGACGCGTGCAGTGTTTTGAATGTGTTATAGGAGAGTCACCGTAGTGACCAGGGACATATTCCCCTGAGTCCACATATGAATGGCATGAGTCATCCAGCAACCTGCTATGACCAGTCTTTGTGATATACCAGCCGCTGTGTAGATAGACTTCAGTGTAGTCTCTATTTTTCTATCCCCAGGGTCCTTTATGGTAAAGGAGCCCGGAGCTGGCAGTACTGCCTTTTTAGACAGGCGAGAGACCGATACGTCTACAGCCGGGGGTTCTTCCCAGAGTTTCCTGCCTTCAAGAGCAAATGGGAAAGTGCGCAAAAACCGTTTTGTCACTTGGTATTTATCTGGATTTTTCCATGCTAATTTAAACAGGTCATCAGGATCTGCAGAATCAGGGAAATTGATAGAGTTTGTTCTGTTAAGAAAAATGACTGCTGTGCTGCAGGGTCCTCTAAAGGGAGTTTTAACACATCCCATATAGCCAGAATGAGGGGCTCAATACCTTGTGCAGAAGGGAAATCCCCAACAAGATCCAGCTCTTCCCCCTCCTCCTGTATCTCCTTATTAGATTCTGAGAGTAAAGCAGGTAACCCACGTTTTAGTGGTCCTGATCTAGAGAGGGGAGGCTGTTCAACATCTGCCCTTGCAGCTAGGTCTGCAACAACCTGCTGCAGTTGTTGAGTCTTGAGTATTAGCAGTGAGACGAGAGGACATAGCTGACATGGATTTTATGGCACCTAGCCAGGAAGGCTCTTGACCCTCCCTCCCAGCCCCTCACTGAGTTGTGAGGACTGGCTGCATTGTTCACATGACATGGAACCAGATGTAGAGGGAGAGAATCTGGTGTGACACACTGCATAATTGGTGTTTTACCACATTTACAGTAAACACTTATACACACATACAAGTAATATAATAGCAAGCCTGCTCTTACTGTATGTGAGTGGGAAACAGAGAGAAGGGAACAGCACGCCCAAGCTATACAGCCCCAGTGAGACTGCAAGCTGTTTTATCACGGTTTAACCAGAGTTTTTGTCCTTTTCAGGACACAGATTGTGTACAGTAGCAGCTCTCCCCCTTTGCTACACCCCTGTACCAGTTTTCCTGCATATCCTGAGTGTCTGGAGGAGCTGTGTGTGCCTGCTGCTGCAGCTGAAAGCAGAGGAAGGCGCCAAAACGCCGCTGGTACCGCCCACTGTAATGGTGCCGGAGCTTCATAGATATTTATACTGGCAAAGTCTCCATGTAAGTGTAAAAACATCACAGACGTGTCAATTTTCACTACCGCTGCCAGTGTACACAGGGGGGCAATAGCAGGTCTCTCCTCCCCCCCCCCCCCCCGGGAGGGACCCGTATACTGCCCCTGCGTTTGTGCCGTACCAAGAACCGGGGGACCCCCCCTAGCGGGGCCCCCGACTTGTACTCACCACTCTTTTCACCTTCAGGAAATGTTAGGGGTGTGCGGAGTGCTGCGAATGTGACCGCTAGGGCGCAGTGCCTCACTGTACAACCTCTCAGGATGGTGGTCCTGCAGCGGGGAAGCGGCTCTGACGCTTGAAGAGACCGGTAACCGTCCCCCCCGCTTACTTCCACGGTGCAGGTATGCTGTTGCCCTGACTCAGAGCAGGAGCTGGTTTTGGATCTTAGAAGTTGGGAATGTTCATTGACAAAAGTACAGCGCTCTTGGGACACATGACAGAGGAAGGAGAGGGAATGACAAGAACATAGAAGTATGAGAAGTAATCTTTAATGATGTTACCACTTCAGTATTTGGTATTATGGTATGTAAATAAAAAAAGTATATAGGAATGAGTAAATGTAAAATGCTAATGGCACTGACTGCTCTTCCTGTATGAGCAGTTCAGACAAGCTGCAGTTTATTTGGGGAGGATGGGTGGGGGTGGGAGAGAGAATATCCAGTGGCACATGATAGGAGGAACCTATCACCTTTCCATTCTTATTTTTAAATTGATTCAAATGTCGCCCCATGTCCTCAATTTGTGACATCTGTAACTTCTCTGAGGAATGAGTAAAGATAATAAGCTGATTATTGGCCGATAATGCACAGTGTATGGCCACGGATGAGCATGTTATTGCCGTCTGGCATGAGAAACCTTTCAGAATGCCATATAGATGTGATAGTTGGTGCTCAGATTTGGTAGTGGATATACTTACCAACATATAGAGACCAATTACCTGAGTTTATGGAAACATCAGATAATTTGCATGAGTGGGAGTTTTATCTCATGTATTATAACAAAAAAAACCAAACTGATGGTCAGATAGAAATCTAGATGTTTGTGATCTCATTACCTCTGCATTTTTCTTCAGTTCCTCTGTTTCTTCCTCCGTATATTCCATATCCAGAACTTCCTCATTTCCAGAATCCTCATCGGACATCTCATCCAGGAAAGAGCTGTTAAACTCTGTAACAATCCATAACACTCTTAAGTTACATTCTCTTTTACAGAGACTAGTAAAATTACTTTAAGCTTTAGTCACATCGGTATATGAAACTTCATATTCTTTGTACATTTTCTTACCATGTCACACGCTAACACTTATATTAACACTTTATATAAACTTTTTATGCATAATTATGTCATATTTCCCTATATACATTAAGACCTGCATACTTGGATTGAAGGATATACACAAAACTTATGTCACCTTGTAAACTCAACTCTGTTGCTCTCTTTAAGTCATCATCTTCCTTCAATTCTCGAGCTTCCTATAACAGAAATGAACAAGGTGTTTTTTCATTTAAATTTGCTTACAAAATTAGGTACATGTAAAAAAAAAAAAAAAAAAAAAAAAATATCCTGTTTGTGAAACAGAAAAGCTGATGTTTATGAAGTAACCATAAACAGTATCATGCAGAGAGAGCCTCCTACTTGTACTGTAAGTCTGACAAAGAACGAGTAATTTTCAACCAAGCTGGTCCATTAGCATAAGAAACCACAGAGTATAGACTGGCTCGTCTGCGATTCAGTTTGGACTAAACTCCTAAACCACCAAGAACAGGAACTTTGGCCTGAGTGTGTGTTTGCAACCTGGCTGAGAACTTTGCCCTTCAGCAATTTTGTCCAAATGACCAGATCTCAGTTGTTCTCACCTGCTCCTGGAGAGACTGAGCCAAAGCCTGCTGTAGCTCTTGTTCCTCACGCTCTCTTTCCAGGTCATACTGCATCCAGTCAGCCTCATTCTGTGAGCTTTCTGGAGTCTTGTTCTCTTTATTCTCATCAAAGTCCTTGGCCTGGTCACTATACTGAGCAGCACCTGGAACAGCAAATTACGAGTGTATTACCATGGGACAAGCCAAACAAACAAGTGATTGGCATGTCTGTGCAGACATCAGTAAGCAAGGCTCCACTGGGTCCGCAAAGTCCTAAGTGGACAAATGCAGATATCAAAACAGAAGAAATGTGGGCGCTCCGTTTTACCCATATTGAACATGGTACCCAGTATGTGGGAATATTAATGACATATGTATACAAAACAGTGAGAGTCTGGAGTTTGGCACTTAAGCTACAGTCTTTCTTTCTACGATTCCAGTCTTTTAGGGAATCTGGTTTTATTTTTGAGGACACATGCGTCTGGCAGCGTGTTTGGTTATACTTTTAATATACTCTAATGGCTTGCTTCCTCCATGAGGATGGTGGTTTGTTGCAGTACTGACATCCACCTCTTCTGTAGATGAAGATTTAATGAACAATTATTCATCTGGTATCTTGAGGTTATGTACAGACTCTGCCAAACAAGTCGGATCAGGCATAAATATTGTGGTCCTTATTAAGGTTTCCCCCTTTTTCAACTAGGACCCAGACTGGATTAGAATTTGACTGCAGATAAGAACCACTTGGCCCATCTAGGTCGGCCCTAAACACATGTACACGCACACATTAGGATTAAATTTTTGATGGAAGCCAATTAACCTACCTGTATATTTTTGTATTGTGGGAGGAAATTAGAGTACCCGGAGTAAATCAAGCAAGAACTGGGAAGATACACGAACGCCACATAGTTAGGGACGTGGTGGGAATCAAAGCAATTAGCTCAGTGCTAGGAGGTAGTACTGCTAACCATTACAGGAGAAATGCCATCCGCATCCTAGCAAATAAGATTGAGTCCTCCACTCAGGAGGAAGGCAAGGTGGCCAATGAGACCTCAAGTTTTGAAGATTCCACTATGTGGCAAGGTGTAGATTTAGTGTGGGATGTGCGAGAACTACTAAACTTTAAGGACATGGATAAGTCGGAATTACTGGACAATATGCTACTTATAAAAAAACAGGGGTGGGGGAATTTGTTCTTTCAGTTTCATTCCTGCCTGTTCTGTCCTGAACATCTATGTTAGAAAAATAAAAAAATGGGGATTTATGGTATTACCTGGTTAAATCTTTTTCTTGGAGTTCATAGGGGGCACAGGACGCCCTCCCCAACACACCTGACTTGTGGGAACTTCCTGTACTAGTGAGTAGTTCTCCTGTACGTTTGTCTCTGTGTATATGTTGGTCTTCCTTTCTCTTCCTTCTCTGCTCCTGCCTCGAGCTTGCTAACAAAACTTGGGGGGCAGGGTATAGGGGAAAGGGAGACCAAGGCATGCTGGGTACAATAATTGGAACCCTTTGGCGCCTGCTCGATCCCTCACCAGCTAAAACTAGCATACTTCCTCCTGTGCCCCCTGTGGACTCCAAGAAAAGGATTTAAGCAGGAATGCAGAGCCATCTGGCCAGGGTCTGTTTTGAAGCTGGCCAGCCCCGTTTGTGAGAGTCAAAGGACGAACAAGGAATCAGACTTGCGAACCGCCCCAGTTCTGTTAACAAATGCAGAGTCCATAAAACATCCAGAAAGTTTGTCTCAGATGAAGCCTCCTTCAAAAGCTGGGACAACTATTTCCTGGTTCAAATAATATATGGCAACCACCTTGGGTAGGTAATCCAAACGAGTGCGAAGGATCACCCTGTCTGCATAAAAACACAGAGAGGGCGAGCTCCAAGATAAGGCATTGAGATCAGACACCCGTTGGGCTGAGATGGCCAACAGAAAGAATGTATATCATATACGCCATCAGAGATCCACTGTGTCCAGAGCTTCAAAAAGGTTCTGATTGGAGAGCCCCAAAGAAAGGTCCCACAGAGCCACAAACGGAGGATGAACATGCAGCACTTCCTGCAGGAAAGTCCAAATGTCCGGCAAGACAGCCAGCTGATGCTAGAAGGGCAGAGACCTGTACCTTCAACAAAGAAAGTCGGGGACCCATATCAAGACCCATCTGAAGAAAGATTAGTAAGATGGACAGACGGAAGGCATGACGGTTGAACCCTCTGGACCAGCACTAGGCAAAGTCAGTCTTCTAAATCTGGTAGTAATTCCTGGCAAAGGAAGGCATTCTGGATTGTAGCATAATCCGAATAACCCTGTTGGAGAAACTGTTCTCGCTCAGGACAGATGGCTCAATAGCCCGTCCCCATCAAAACCAGACTGTCCAGACAAATAAAAGGCATGGGCCTTGAGAGAACAGGTTCTCTCAGAGGTAGATGGAGCAGCGTGTCAATTGAGAGAGACTGAAGAACTGCGTAGCACCCTCGACGCGGCCAATCTGGAGCTACCAGAATCATGGTTCCTCCTTCCCACTTGAACTTGTGGTTGACTTGCAGGAGCATCTGGATTGGAGGGAAGATGTTCATCAGAGGGAACGACCACGGAACTGTTAATACGTCCACTAGAGAGGCCTCAAGTTCGGTGATCTGAGAGCTGTACCTCAGTAGTTGGTGGTTGTGTTGAGACGCCATCACCGTCTGACCAGCATCTGAAACGGCTCACTTATGTAAAGCCCACTTGCTGGAGTGAAAGCCCCCTTGCGACTGAGGAAGTCCATCTCCCCGGGCCTGAAGACTGCCGACAGGGCTGGTAGCTGACACTCCACCCAGTGGAAGATCCGCGTCACCTCCACCACTGCGGCTGCCTCCTTGACATTTGAAGAGACATCCGTCACATTGTCTGACTGCACTTTGACTGGGAAACCCCGGAGGAGGTGCTGAGCCGCAGAAAAAGCTTGAAAGATTGCTCTGGGCTCCAGTACATTGATGGGGAGTTTGCTCTCATGGTCTGTGTAGCGGCCCTGGAATGACTGAGGGTCGCAGACTGCTCCCCACCCTCGCAGGCTGGCATCTGTGGTTATCAGGACCCAATCTAGGATCTAGAATCCGTGGCCCCGGGTCAGGTTGGATTGTTCAAGCCACCAGGTGAGGTAGTGTCGAACCTACCCTGAGAGGACAATGGTCTGCATCTTGATGTGCAGGTAGGACCCGTTCCACTGGTTGAGAACCTGTAGCTGAAAAGGACGGCAGTGAAACTAAGCGTACTCCACCATGTTGAATGTTGCTACCATTGACCACAGGATATTCATATACAGATGGATGGAGACTCTGCGAAGACACAGAAAGGACCTGATCCTGAACTTGTCCTGTGGAAGGAAGACCCATTGAAGGAGTCCAAGAACGTTCACAAGTGCAGCATTTCCTGCAAATGCATCAGTGAGGATTTTCTCCAATTTATCTTCCAGACGTTGGACTGCAGAAGATTGATCCAAGATTTTGAATGTGGTCCTGCAACACATACGGAATTTGGACCAAGAGGAGAAGGTCATCCAAATTGGGCAATGTCCGCACTCCCCTGCGATGCAGGTGCGCTGTCATGGCAGTGTTCTTCCTGGATGGCAAAGCGAAAGGAGCGTCGCTGATTGGGCCAGATGGGAATGTGTAGGTATGCATCCTGAATGTCCATAGATGCCATGAAGTCCCCCGATTCCAGTGCCATGATAATGGATCAGAGGGACTCCATGTGAAACCTGGGAATTCGAAGATACAATCTCAACTTCAAGAAGCTGAAAATAGTTTGGTAGAAGCCATCCGGCTTCTGAACCCAGAAGAGGGTGGTATAATAAACTCAACTCCTCTGCGCCTGGGGAACAGGGATGACGCCGTTGGAGGATAGAAGAGACTGCACCAACTGCCCCTTTAGTATCTGCATGCATCTGTATTTTATGAAAAGATGTTCTGTACTTCATTGTTTCTGTTGATTTTTTAGGAGTGGGGAGGAGTCATTTGGAAACACAAAACAGATTCCAGATGCTACAACCCAATACCCCCAAAAAGGTCAAGTCAAGAAGAACTAGAGGGTGTAGAGGAGGAGTTAAGACAACACCAAAAATGTAAGGCTAGGGTAAGGAATAAGGGCATTTTCAATTTATCATCTAGGATATTGAGTGAACACGAAAAAATCAGTTATCGCAAAAGGTCTTAAGTTTGCACCATCAGTGAAACCTGACATTTTTGAGTTATTTGTGGCTCTTAATAGATATACTAGGGATTTGTGCCGTAAGAGGTACTTTATCAATAAATCTTTAAAACATGACATTGAGGGCACACCTATTATACTGAATGATGAGGATCAAAGGGGAGTAGAGATTTTGAATTCATTACTGATGGAGAATGATGGTTCAGAACAGGATAGTGAGAAAGAACTCAAGAGGGTCTTTGATATTCTAGATAATACATATGAGGAGGTTGGTGCTAGTAAAGTTTTCAAAAAGAAGTCAGAGTTTTATCCTATACAACATAGAAGCTCTTACATTGAGACCTTCTATACTTCAACATTAAATTATTTTCGCTCCTTATGCGAAAATAAAAAAAGGAGTTAAAAAGGGTGATAATTTAAATATTAATGAAAGACGAGCACTTAAAGCACTTAAAGATGATCACACCATCATCATCAAAAGTGTGGATAAGGGGGGAGGGGTTGTGCTACAAGATAGAACTATTTAGAAGAAGCCTCCAGACAATTGGGGAATGAGAAATTCTATTCCAGACTTCCCTCCAATCCCACAGCGACCTATGTTCAGGTCCTTAAATCTTTTCTTTTGGAAGCCCTAACCGAGGGAGCAATTACTAAAGATGAGTATCTCTTTCTTTTTACTCCCTATCCAGTTATCCCCACATATTATCACCTCCCCAAAATTCACAAGTCTTTGGTAGCACCCCTGGGGCGTCCCATTATATCTGGTGTTGGGTCCCTCACATCTAATCTATCAGCATTCGTGGACTCCTACCTACAACCCCACGTCGTCGGGCTCCGGTCATGCATCAGGGATACCACTCACTTTCTCCATCTAGTGAGTGGTATTGAGTGGCGAGAGCGCTATGTACTCTTGACTTGTAATGTCGAGTCCCTTTACACCAACATCCCCCATCAAGGAGGAGTGGAAGCCTGTCGCCTTTTTCTCGAACCTGTTGTGGGACTGTCGCCCAGATGGCGTGGGTTTGTGTTGGAGTTCATGAATTTTATTTTATCACACAACTATTTATTATTTAATTCACAGTTTTATCTTCAAGTGCACGGTACCGCCATGGGCACTGAATTCGCGCCGAGTTTTGCCAATCTCTATATGGGGCTCTTTGAGGACCAATATATTTGGGGGGGCCCCTTCGGCGCGAATTTGGTGCTCTATGGTTGATACATTGATGATCTGTTTATTATTTGGGATGGGGATTCTAGTGTGTGTCTTCTTTTCTTTCATATCTAAATTCTAACACTTTTGGGCTTAAGTTTAGTCACTCTGGTCACCCTACTCAGATCAATTATCTCGATATTGCTCTCTCGGTTAGGGATAACAAGTTGGTCACTAAGACCTACAAAAAGGAGGTGGACTGCAGTAGTTTTTTAAACTATGGCAGTTGTCATCACCATAAATGTAAGGATAACATACCTATGGAACAGTATCTTAGGATGAAACGTAACTGCACTGATGAAGAAATGTTGTTTCGGGAACAATCTAACGTTCTTACACGTGCATTTCTTGACCAGGGATACCCTAGGAAACTTTTGGAGGATTCCCTTGAAAGGGTGGCTACAAGAGAGAGGAGTTCTCTCCTCTCTACGACCACCCATTCGGGAGCATCAAATGAAAAGCATAACAACCAGATTATGCCTTTTGTAACAAAATTTAATGCATACACAGAGGATGTTAAGAAAATTATAAAGAAAAACTTTGGACTTCTGAAATTAGACAAAGTTCTTAACCCTTGCTTAGGATATTCGGCAAGGGTAATATTTCAAAAGGCAAGGAATTTAAAGAACCACCTATCTCCCAGCTTTTTTCAGGCCAGCGCACAATTATTGGTTAAGAAAACCAGCAGCACTTGGACTCGAATTTGGCATTGAGACTTTTATTAATTGTCAGCAGACATATGTCATTTATCTGATAAGTTGCGCATGTGGAAAACAGTATGTGGGGAGGACGATTAGGAGCCTGAATATCAGGTTTCTCGAACATAGAAGAAATGTCCTAAAGAAGAATGTTTATCATAGTGTGTCCAAACACGTAACTCATCATCATGATGGCAATGTTGACTTGCTAACAATACAGGGTATTGAATCTGTGGCCCCTACTCCTAGAGGTGACGACAGGTTCAATAAGATATGCACAAGGGAAGCATTCTGGATTTTCAATCTGGGCACTTTGGTGCCCGATGGTTTAAATGAAAATATGGAGATCAATAACATCAGATGATTCCCAAGTGCGGGTTAAATAATTGGTTATTCTCCCTCCTCTCTTCTTTCTCTATTTATATATATTTTTATATATAATGGATGAATAAAAACAAAAATAGAAACCAATATTAAATGTTATAGCCTACTGTGGGTGCGATGGGGATTTGAACTCGGGACCTTGTGTGTAATAACGCGGAGCTTTAGACCACTAGACTATAGTGGAGGCTATGCAAGGGATAGGGGTTCTTTATAGACTTGTTGTCTCTGATTGTAATTAGTGAGTGTGTGCCATCACCTCTGTCTTCCGATGATTAGAAATTTTAGAAATTGTAGAAAGTATTTTATTGCATCTGTATTAGTTATATAATAAGTCCACCTTATATATTTATATTGTAAGATTATGATTTTTATATTATATTGGTCGTTATGGGATTGAAAGCTATTAAGCACATGTGAGATATAATTAGTGATTACTCAGGTGTGACTATGCAGGTAATTTACAATGTGATTGGTCCCCTGAAGCTTAAATATCATGCAGGACAGCCCCGTTTTATCCTCGGTCGAAACCGCATACCTACAATTGCGGAGAAACGCGTAAGGACTGGGGCTTACCCTTTACTGACGTCCTCCTACATTGATGCCAGCGGTATAAACTTACCATCATCTTTTACAACTACCGTTTATTTGGAAGCTGACTATCTTATGAGATTCTCCGGTGCATCCCGCACTAAGGAAAGGTGCTGTCTCCCGACTGTGACAGCTATCGACAACGGGGGGCGGTCCACAGATGACAAGCAGGCACGCTTCTGGCCGTGAGTAAAGTGGACACTTTTGCTATTTGGCCCTATAAGCACAGCGGGAGTGGACATACAAGTCCTGTATGTACGGACAATAAGGCTCAACATCAAATGTACCTGGCCGTCTGCGGCACTAACAGCGGGAGTTGAAAGCCGGCCGCTCGGCTGATATATAAAGAGATCTCGAAGAGCATGTGCAAATGCTCACAGCTGTACTAAAACGGTAAAAATCATCAGTTCTTTCAATTCCGGACTGATTACTTTGATCGGGACTTTACATTGGGAATATTCCTTTATTATGAATTATTAATTTGGATATAGTGGAAGTGTCCATTCAAATAAGGTTCTTTCTGCTGCAGTAGGGGGAGTTTTTATCTTTTTATTTTATATATATATGTGCATGTGTTTATTTTATATGTAATAAAATGGATATATATACAGCTATATGCGCTATCTGATAATATATTATCACTTATGTGCTGTTTCTGTACTATATTATGCTATATATCTGTTAAGCGCCTTGACTCCTATTGGAGAAAGAGTGCTATACAAATAAAATCATCAGCATCATCATCACCACCTGTGGAAGTCATGTGCAAAAGAACCTCAGATGAAGACGTCTCCGAAATGTCAGTGCATATTCCTGAGAGATGACACCTCTGACCCATGCATCCGTTGTGGTGTCTTATCCACCTAGGAGTAAAAGACAGAAGTCGCCTCCCACCATGGGGTCTCCCAATAGCTGACCCACCCAGTCACGTGCTGGGCTTTTCGGGCTGCTTGGGAGCCAGATGTCTAGTAGGCCAGGGCTGCATAGTTCAGGGCTTAGAGCCCCTGGACAGAGGTAGATATCTAGAGGACGCATGACCTTTGACTCTGCCTTGCAGACAAAAGGAGCGAAATGTAGTCTTGGCTCAAGATGGTGTAGGTGAAGGCAAATAAGCAGTCTTAGACTATCTTGTCCAGTTCCTGACCAAACAGCGTATCGCCTGCATAAGGAAGTGCGTCAAGGGCCTTTGGAGTTGGCGTCCGCGCGCCAGTAATGTAGCCAGAGTGACCTGGCCGCAACCGGAGAAGCTGAAACCTTGGATGTTAAAACTCCTGTATGTATGGCCACCACACCAAGGTAGGTACTTGCCTTTTTGGATATCCAAGATATGCGCAAGCATCTCTCCTACTTTTGCCCTGTCAGTCCACGTTCCAGCGTCACTGCCCAGTCTCAAACAGCCTTAGCTATCCAGGCTGATAAGGCAGGACGAGTCATGGCGCCCGCATAAGTATAAGCCGATTTAAGGAAACTTGCCAGCTTCCTATCCGTTGGATCCCTGAGTGAAGAGGTATGCGGAATACGGAGGACCTAACTATGCATGCCATGTGCGCATCCATTAGAGTGGGAGATTCCCACTTGGACCTTTCCTTAGGCGGTACAGGGTAAAAAGAAGCCATGCTCTCGTATAACTGCAAACGTTTAGTCTGCTGATACCAAGCTACCTCCAGAAGGTCCTCCAGCTGAGCAGATATGGGAAACAGAGCTATTTTTTGACGCTTAAAAAGTGGAGCCTTGTCTTGAGGAGACTGGTCGGTATCTTCAATCTGAAGTACTGCTCTAACTGCCCTGACCAAAGCTTCTACGTCAGTCAGGGACATGGAATCTTCAGGGACCGAAGATGACTCCAAACGCTGAAGCGGCCACTCCTGGTCCGAAAGGGATTCTGGCTCAGAGCCCTCCTCTAACAAGGGAGTGGAACTCTGTGTTACTGGCCTGCGCCGACACACCTGACCTATCCAGGAGCTGCTGCACAGAGGGTTGAGATGTCCGCTAAGCCCTGCACTGATTGCATCCACGGCGGCTCAGCAGTGTAAGATTTGGCAGACTCCGTTGGTCCTGCGCCGACTACGGGTGAGCATGAGGCTGCAGCAAGTAAAGCAGGCAGAGGAGTAGACAGGCAGTCTACCAACTGGGACATTACTTGTGTTAACGTACGTGGAAGTCCAAGATTAAGTAACGGACACAGGCCCTCGATGTCTGGATCCTGTGGCGAGAATATTGACACAGACTCTGCAAGCACGAGGCACTGGTGCAGTGACCTTGTCAGCCCTGGCTTTAGGAGGCATGTTCACCAAAATAAACCTCCCACACAGACAGAAGCTGTGTGAATAAAGGCTGGAGTGCAAGAGAGTAAAGCTGGCCCTAACTATAGTAAGTGCAGCAGCTACAAAAAATATCAATGAGTGATATACACTATCGATGTTTAACAAGGCACCAACCACATGCTGTTCCTATAAAGTGTGTGTCATTTAGGATCACAAGCACACCTACATGCACACAGAACTCACAATGCACAAGAAAAGTGGGTATTAATACTCAACTGTCCAGCAGGGGATAGAAGACAGGAGATTAGCAAAGGGCCAGGCTACTAGGAGCAAGGTACAGGGGAGACAGAGCTCAAGTCTCCCTCTCTGTACAAAGCTGGTGCAGCAATGTGCTTAAAATGGCTGCCCAGTGTTCTGAGGGAGGAGCTTGCCTGAAGCATGCAGTTAGCCTGGGCTCCAAGCAAGCCTCAGGAGCAGGGAAAGGGCTAAAGCAGATGTTCTCAAACCTCAAGGCACCCCAATGGTCGAGGTTTTTAGGTATATCCATGGCTCAGCACGGATGGGTAAATCAAATTGACTGAGGTACTAATTAAGTCACCTGTGGCCAAGCGTGGATAAACTTAAAACCTGGACCCTTGGAGTGCCTTGAAGACAGCGTTTGAGAACCCTCTTGGCTACAGGCTAGGCTCACCTACCCCTCAAGTGCAATTAACACCAGGTACCCTGCAGTGACCTGTGGCATGTGCCCTGGGCCCCCACCGCAAGTGCTCTTCGCTATCTCCCACCAGAGGGGAGAATAGCTGCAACGTTGCAGTTCCTGTAAGCAGGGAGCCGGTCACTTACTGTCCCAGCATCAGGGAAGGTCCTGCTGCCGCACCCGAAGTGTGTGCTGCCTTGTAGGGATCCCTAGCGATGGATGTCTCCAACTCGGGTGCCGATGCTACCACCGCCGTTGCTGGATATTTTAATTTTTTCTATAGTAAGTAACCGGGGGCTGAGTTTTACCAGCTCCCACAAAATGGTGCCCAATCCTGCTGGCAAAGGAAAAAACGGTCAGGCCTGGGCCATGGTATAGGGTCAAGTGAGACCGAGGCATGCTGGGTACAAAAAATGTAACCCTTTGGTGCCTGCTCGCTCCCTCACCATCTATACCCAACGTACTTCTTCCTGTGCCCCCTAGTGGACGAACACAAACTAGAGGACTTCCTTACAGATTAACAATTAAAAGGGGGACTAGTTTGAATCTGTATAGATTTTAATTGGAATACTGAACTCCTGTATGGTCCTCTAAATCTGCAAGTGCCACTAAAGACTTCGGAGAACAAGATTTCACAAAAAATCCCATGATCAATTTATTCTGCAAGAAAAACGCAGCATAGCCAGTTAGTTCTTACTATACATACCAGATTCTTTTACAGCAGTCAGTGTCTCTTCCTCTAACACTTCCATACTTTCAGCATTTTCCTGCAGATCATCATCTCCTCCAAAGCCGGTGTCTGGACTGCTTGCGCATTTCTCCTCATCTTTGCCTGCGAGCCATGGTGAAAATTCTTTTTTGCTCATTTCCAGGACAGCAGCCACCAGCTCCTCATCATTCATTTCCTCAAAGCTTCCATCTGCCTGATCTGAGCATTTTGCACTTTCCACTCGGGATTTCTATTGTACAAATAATAGGATTTTAAATACCTACCGGTAAAACCTTCTCTCGTAATCCATAAGAGATACTGGGGTTCACTTAGTACGATGGGGTATAGATGGGGTCCAAAGGAGCCAGTGCACTCTAAAAAAAAATTAACTGGGTGTGCTGGCTCCTCCCCCCTCTATGCCCCTCCCACAGGCAGTTAAAGGTAAAATAGTGCCCGAAGGAGAATGGACCGACTTGAGAGAAGGAACATAACGAGTGGTGAGATTCACACACCAGCATACCAAAACAAACTGACCAGCAACTAAACAGTAACAGCTGAACAGGTAAACTTATATAGAAGAAACAATGTGCAGAAAAGTCAACGCACTGAGGCGGGCGCCCAGTATCCCTTATGGACTAAGAAAAGGATTTACCGGTAGGTATTTAAAATCCTATTTTTCTCTAGCATCCATAAGCGATACTGGGATTCACTTCGTACGATGGGGACGTCCCAAAGCTTCCAGAACAGGCAGGAATGTGCGGAGACGTCTGTAGCACCGCCTGCCCAAATCGGGTATTCTCTTTGGCCACAAAGGTGTTCTTCCCCTTCCAGGTACCAGCTCTGCATAGTTGCAAGGCCGAGACACCACGAGCAGCCGCCCAGGAAAATCCCACTGATCTTGTAGAGTTGACATAAGCCCATATCCACACTAGTCTGCAGAAAACGTAAGAAACGTCCCAGGCTGAATTCCGCGGGAGGATGTGTGTGCTCCTTGCACCAAGAGACATATCGTTTCCAGATATGATTATAATGTTTGACGTCAGGCTTTCTGACCTGTACCATAGTTGCAATCACCTTTTTGGAAAGGCCTTTGTGAGCTAGGATGTTCCGCTCAACCTCCATGCCGTCAAACAAAGTCGCCGTAAGTCCGGGTAGATGAATGGTCCTTGTTGAAGATCTCTTCTCATTGGCAGAGGCCAAGGGTCTTTTACGGACATGTCCAGAAGGTCCGCGTACCACACCCTTCGAGGCCAATCAGAATTGCATGGACTCCGATTCCTAATTCGCTTTAGCACCCTGAGGAGCTGGAGGAATCGGAGGAAACAGGTAGACCAGCTGGTAAGGCCAAGGCGTCGTCAGTGCATCTACTGCCCTCGCCTGAGGGTCCCTGGTTCTCGAACAATACCATGGAAGCTTCTTGTTGAGTCGAGAAGCCATCATGTCTATTTGTTGGCAGCCCCACAGACTGATAATCTGAAACACCTGCTTGTGTAGGCCCCACTCCCCCGGGTGGAGATCGTGACGACTAAGATTGTCCACCCCCGGAATGAAGATTGCCAACATTGGTCTTGCATTTCTTTCCGCCCAGATAAGTATCCTTGACACTGCTCGCATGCAGGCCCTGCTTTTTGTCCCTCCTTGTCGACCGATATAAGCCACGGCCGTGGAGTTGTCCGACTGAACATGAACAACTCGATCCCGGAGCAGAGGAGAGGCCTGAAGCAGAGCGTTGTAGATTCCAAAGTTCCAGAATGTTGATTGGAAGTAGGGCATCGTGGGCTGACCACCTGCCCTGGAACTGAGCTCATGAGTGACAGTCCCCCATACCCTCAGACTCGCATCTGTTGTGAGGAGGATCCAATCCTGAATCCCGAAACTACGACCTTCCAATAGGTTTGAGGACTGTAGCCGCCACAGGAGGGAAATCCTGGCCTAAGGTGATAACCGTATAATCCGATGCATCAGTAGGTGCGATCCGGACCACTTGCTTAAGAGATCCAATTGAAACGTTCTGCTATGGAACGTTCCGTACTGGATCGCCTCGTATGAGACTACCATCTTTCCCAACAATCGAATGCAAATATGGATGGATATCTGAGCTGGCCGTAGGACGCCCTGACCATTTCCTGAAGCATCATTGCTTTGTCCTCTGGGAGGAATACTTTCTGAACTACTGCGTCCAGAAACATTCCCAGGAACAGGAGCCGCTGAGTAGGCTCCAGGTGGGACTTCTGCAAATTGAGAATCCACTCATGTTGTGACAGTCATTTCCACCATTACCTTCGTGAAGACCCTCGGTGCTGTGGACAGTCTGAAGGGTAGCACCTGCAACTGGTAGTGATCATTCAGCAGGGCAAACCGCAGGTAAGCCTGGTGAGGCGGCCAAATTGGAATATGGAGATAAGCGTCCTTTATATCAGAGACCATGAACTGTTCATCCAGACCCGCAATCACTGCTCGCAAGGATTCCATCTTGAACTTGAAAACCTTTAGGTAAGGGTTCAAGGATTTTAGATTCAAAATGGTTCTTACCGAACCGCACGGTTTCGGTACCACAAACAGGTTGGAGTAGTATCCCTTTCCCTGTTGTTGTAATGGCACTGGCACAATGACTTGGGACCGGACCAACTTTTGCATGGCCTGTTGCAGCGTAACTCGTGAATCCTCCAAAACTGGAAAGCTTGATTTGAAAAATCGTTGGAGAGGAACACCGTCAAACTCCAGCTTGTAGCCCCAAGAAAAGAGGTCTCTTACTCAGGCATCCTGGCAGGAACTTTCCCAGACTCGGCTGAATGCAGTCGAGCTCCCACCTCAAGGTCCCCTTTCTTGTACTACCTCTGGTGCCTCTCGCCGCAGTGAGGGCGCCTCTGGCTCTTGATCTGAACCTGGCAGATCGAAAGGACTGAGTAGGCAGCCCCGGGTTGGAACGCCTAGCCGGTGGAGCCCCAGAGGGGAGGAACGTGGATTTTCCCGCAGTAACCTTGGAAATCCACGTATCCAACTCAACCCTCGAAGAGCCAATTCCCTGAAAAAGGAAGAAACTCTACACTGCGCTTGGACTCTGCATCCGATATCCACTGACGCAGCCACAAAGCTCTCCGTGCCGACACTGCCATAGCAGTGGTCCTAGCATTAATATTGCCTACCTCCTTGAGAGTCAAAGGACGCATGCAGAGTCCTGAATGTGTTTTAGGAGAGTCACCGTAGTGACCAGGGACATATCTCCTGACAGGCCCTCTTGAATTTGAGTAGCCCACGTATGAATGGCATGAGTCATCCAGCAACCTGCTATGACGGGTCTTCGTAATATACTAGCCTCTGTGTAGATAGAAAAATAGAGATTACTCTGAAGTCTATCCCCAGGGTTCTTTATGGTAAAAGGAGCCCGGAGCTGGCAGTACCACCTCTTTAGATAGGCAAGAGACTGATGCGTCAACAGCCGGGGGTTCTTCCCAGGGTTTCCTGCCTTCAGGAGCAAATGGGAAAGAGTGCGAAAACTGTTTTGTCACTTGGTATATTTTATCTGGATTTTTCCAGGCTAACTTAAACAGGTCATCCAGTTCTGCAGAATCAGGGAAAGTGATACTGAGTTTGTTCTGTGTCAAGAAAAACAACTGCCTCAAGGGAGTTTTAACACATCCCGTATAGCAAGTATGAGGGGCTCAATACCCTGTGCAGAAGGAGAATCCCCAGTAACAGGATCCAATTCCACCCCCTCTTCCTGCATCTCCTCATCAGATTCTGAGAGTAAAAACAGGTAACCCATGTTTTAGTGGCCCTGATCTAGAGAGGGGGAGGCTGTTGAACATCTGCCCTTGCAGCTAGGACTGCAACAGCCTGCTGCAGTTGTAGACTTTTTTGAGTATTAGCAGTGAGACGAGATGACATATCTGACATCATGGATTTTATAGCAGACAGAAAGGGGGGGGGGGGGGGGTGCTTTCCCTCTTTGGTATCCCCCCATGGATTTTATGGCACCTAGCCAGGAAGGCTCTTGACCCTCCCGCCCAGCCCCCTCACTGAGTTGTGAGGAGTGGCTGCATTGTTCACATGATATGGAGCCAGGTGGAGAGAATCTGGTGTGACATACACTGCATAGTTGATGCTTTACCATGTTTACAGTAGACCATACTTATATACACATACACACAGACAAGTAATATAATAGCAAGCCTGCCCTTACTGTATGTGAGGGGGAGACACAGGAAGGAACAGCACACCTAAGCTAAGCAGCCCCAGTAAGACTGCAAGCTGTTTTAACACAGCATAACACCAGTGTTTTTGTCCTTATCAGGACACACAATGTGTACAATAGCGGCTCTCGCCCTTTGCTACACCCCTGTACCACTTTTCCTGCGTATCCCGAGTGTGCCTGTTGCTGCAGCTGTAAGCACAGGAAGGCGCCAAAATACCACTGGTCTCGCTCTGAAGGAAGCTCCGCCCCCTGTAATCGCACTGGAGCTATGTAGATTTTTATACTGGCAATGTCTCCCACAGAGTGCAAAACTCTAAGTATACTTGTTTTCACTACCGCTGGCCAGCGTACGCAGGGGGCTATAGCGGATCCACCCAGGGAGGTCTCCGTATGCCGCCCCTGCATTTGGGCAGCAGCTAAAAACTAGGGACCCCCCCTAGCGAGGTCCCCGGTTTGTACTCGCCACACCACCTTCAGGCATCTGTTAGGGGTGTCTGGCGTGCTGCGATTGCGACAGCTAAGGCGCAGTGGTTCGCTGTGCAACAATCTCTCAGGACGGTGGTCCTGCAGCGGGGAAGCGGCTGACGCCTGAAGAGACCAGTAACCCCCCCCACCCCCACCCCACGGTGCAGGTATGCTGTTGCCCAAACAGCATGCAGAAAATAATAAAGTTTTAAAAGAAACAAATACAAACAAACCACCATCTGTGTGCATCCTCTCCTGAGGGAACTTTTTTTCTAAACTGCCTGTGGGAGGGGGCAAGGGGGCATAGAGGGAAAGAGCCAGCACACCCAGTTGAAGAAATTTAAAGTGCACCGGCTCCTTTGGACCCAATCTATACCCCATCGTACTAAGTGAACTCCAGTATCCCTTATGGATGCTAGAGAAATAAAATATGTTTTGTATTGATATACAAAAACCTGACTCTAAATCTAGTTTTAGAAACATTCCTTTTAATTAACTAGGTTCTAAAGGCTATATTCTTAAATCAATTATCTGAGACCTTTATGTAACAGGTGTACATTAACCACTTGCCTGGCATGGTCACATCAGATGCGACCACACCAGCAAGTGCTCTATCTGACCTGGTCGCACGGGATGCAACCAGTCAGAGGGCTAAATGTATGAAGCAGTGATAAGTGTGGAGAAGTGAGCCAGTGGAGAAGTTGCCCGGCAACCAATCAACTGCTCTGTATAATTTTATAGTATGCAAATTATAAATGCTATGTCAATGCCGATTGGTTGCCATGGGCAACTTCTCCACTCTTATCGCTGCTTCATACATTTACCCAAGAGAGTGTTAGCAGTGGCAGGGAAGATAAACTTCCCTCCGCTACTGCTATCAGAGGGACCGGAAGGTCCCTCTGCCTCCCTGCACTCTCCCCCCTGTGTCTGCCATGCTGCCGATCACTGCTGATCGGTCAGCACGGCAGGATCCCCCCTCCAGCGGCTGCAGACAATGGCAGCCGATGGGGAGTGTAACGGAACCCTCCCAAGCCACCCCCAAACCCCCCCCCCCCCCCCCCCCCCCTGTATACCTGCAGGCTGTCCTGGCTTTCAAAATGAAAGCCGCAATGTTCCGATGGTCGTGATGTTCTCGGTCGATGTTTCGATGTTTGGGGGGGGGGATATTTACTAAAATCATTTTGGATAGGGTTAAAGTCATGTTCTTCACCTAATTCACTCATAAAAAACCCTGACAATTTCGGAGCGGTTTTTGGTGAAATAAATTGTCAGTTAAGTGGTTACAGACATTCCCCTTCCACTACAGTAGTTTAAACTTGGTTACTGAGGTGCTCTGTAGTTCTCACCTTGTCCTGGTCTTCGGGTTGCTGCTCTTTCACAATATTGTGACTTGTTCTCTGGCTGAGAACTACATTCCTCTTCAGGTGCTCATCCTCACTTTCAGAATCCAGACAGATGGACAAGTTGCTTGCAGATTTAAAGCTCTGTTTTCTAAACAGTAAAGTAATTATTTTTTAAGTTTCACTCTAGTATTACCGTTTATATGTTGCTACACTGCATCATGTACTCTTTGCTAAGCAAAGAAACAGGCGATACACAGAATACTCTTCACGCAGGACAGTGTTTGCCCTTTTCATTCTGCACAGAACTATCTAAAAGGAAGTGAGGCAGGGAACAAGTGTAGAGAAGTCTAGTAGCCATGCTTAGCTTCCTCTCCATGATATGCAGGCTCGGTAAAAAAAACAAAAAACCTCCCAAGAGCATAGCATGCCAAATCAAATTCAAGACACTATATTGTAAAACCAACACACTCCAGAAGACCAGATGACAGGTCCACATAATAGTCTATTAGTCATCTGATGTGCATTTTATCTCCTGCACACCGATCCCCACAATTAAATGTAATACTGAACTCTGGCATTTGTACTCAATTTTACCTCAACATCCCCCTTGATCCCTATTTGGCACAAACCCATTTCCTCCTGAAACTTCTACCACAAGTTTCCGTAATTGGACTTGTATGGGGTTTCAATTTCCCCGCTGATTATTCAAACCAAGCTCAATCACCTGACCTGAATCACAACAGAAAACCCCATCACAGATACTTAATCCTTTTGAATTCCTTCAAATTCTAAATTTTTCACCCCTTACCCTCACTCTATGTTCTTTGAACGCCCCATTTGAGAATCTGTGTGTACATCGTCCCCTGTCTAAAGGCTTGATTTCCCAGCTTTATGTCCTCCTTCTAGACGGGTATGGGTCATTAAGTCGACCACTACTGGTCAACAGGGTCACTAGGTCGACATGGTCATTAGGTCGACAAGAACAAGGTCGACATGGAAATAGGTTGACATTTTATTTTATTTATTTTTTAGGTGCCGTTTTCTTCGTAAAGCGTCGGAGAACCCCAATTACTGCACCATGTCCCCTCGCATAGCTTGCCATGGTTACTATTCCCAATTTTAGTCCACGTGGATCGTAAAGTATGAAAAGTTTTTTAAAAAATGAAGAAAAAAAAAATGTGGTAAAAACTCATGTAGACCTTGTTCATGTCGACCTAATGACCCTGTCGACCAATAGTGGTCGACCTAATTACCGTATCCCCTTCTAGACACAACCCTTTCTTATTTGCGCTCCATGAAGTTGCTTGGGAACAGGACCTTGGACCTCCTCCAGATGATGAATCACGGAACGACATGAGACTGGGGATAGCCAAGAGCTCAATTGCAACCAAAATAAAAGGCAACTTGCAAAATCTATTACCGCTGGTATTATACTCCTGAGAGACTTCGTAAAATGTTCTAGTCTCCCTTACCTGATTGTTGAGAGGTTTTGGCTCAGGAGGTACTATGATCCATATAATGATGTACCCGTCGGATTATGATCCCTTCTGGGACTTGGTGCAAGGCCTCCTGAATCCTATCCTAAAAACTTCGGTACCAAAAGATGCCTGGATGTTTTTGTTGTGCTGCCCCCCAACTCCTATCCCCCCATCCCATGTCGTGGCCATGGAGGACATAACTTATGTCCTTCATGATCGAGGACATATTTATACCCAAGTTTGGGTTCCTTGGTCGTTTGCGTTACGTACATCCACGTACCCTTGAGTTTTACCCTCTTACGTGGACCCATGGGCAGCAAATGTTTCCTCTTTGCTTCTTTACACCCCCTTTGCTGGTGTTTACTTTCTATTTATCGATGCTTATTGTGTCGTATCACCATGTGATGGGGGGTGGTCACAAAATACCAGACACTATTCCCCTCTCCTGTTCATTTGTCGCCTGACTTCTTTTCATTACTACTAGATTTAAACATTGTATATTGGGTTTGTTGCTCTTTTTTTGTGTTTACTCTTGTTTAGAATTACCATTTCAATTAAAGAATTATAAAAAAAATAAAAAAAAAATATGCACATCAGATTTTTTTTTTAAATGCGTACACACCTAAGTGTAGTGGAGTTTCCAAAAGTACAAGAATTCACCATCTGAGATGCTTTCAGTGGACGGGAGCTTCTGCAACAGGGGGAGAATAAATGTATGAGAAACAATACATAAGTGTATGAGGATATATAAGGCATGTGAAAGTCAAAACAAAGACTTCATAGATTGAACATACAATGTAGCAGGTGTGTTGCATCCCAGAGACACAGGAGTTCGGGTATTCTCTGTACAATGTGATAACAGTGTAAGGTACCGCGGAATGATCACTTGTTGGCCAACTTTGTTATTAAGCGCAAGAGCCACATTGAAACTGTATCGTTTGAGGTGAAGGATTAGAACCCTGTGCACACACAAAAAAAAAAATTATCAGGACAAATTACTTCATGTGGATTTCTTTCACCAAGGATGCCACACAGCACCAAATTCACTTGCCTGGGCAATCTGCTGAATTTGTGCATTACAACAGCGGACTTTCCATTACACTTTTCACAGGAATATTCAAGGTCTTCCTTCTGTGAATAGGGCATAATTTACATTAATGAAACATGATTTTTTATTTCCTTTTAACTTTTGTTAAAACTTCTCAGAATTTATTAGGAGACAATGTAAACACCAATCAAGTGTTTACATAGAAATAAATAAAAAAAAATTATATTTTTGCATTAATGTTTTAATGGAAAAGAAAAATGTAATCCTGCTTATTAAATACGGTGAAACTTTTTTTATGCATTAGGAACCTTACTAAATCATGTTTTTTGTTTTAAAAGAAAACTATTATTGTCAAAAAGTAAGAAAACAGTACATCATACAGAAACAAGAAGAGTCATAATTCGACACAACCCCCCCCACCCAAAAATAATAATTATTTCACGTGATTTTGTGGATCCATTTCAGTGATTACACAACAAAGTGTGAAATATGATGCAGCCCACAAAGACCACGCACATAACCCAGCATTATGTGATTCAAGAAATGGTCTATATTTTGTATAAAAGCCGGAAAGAGGGCTTGCTTATTGTAGTAAAGACTTAAGCATTATGGACTTAACCGCTTCTAAAAAAAAGGAGGGGTAGAGGAAGCCCAATTACACAGAATAATTTTTTGTCTACCGTAACAATTATAGTCAGCAAAGGCCTACTCACTATCATTCATACCTAGTTGCCACTTAGAGAAGTTAGCACATAGCAAGGCAGCTGGAAATAGACTGTGGAAATGAGATTAATGTAATTCATAACTTTAGCCCCCCATTTTAATGATCTTAGGACATCGCCAAAAATTATGATAAAAGGTAGCATTGGGACGTTTATAAAAGTTATTAAAATTACACCTTAAATGTGAGGACTGATTTTTTTTTTTTTTTATCCTAACACCACACATCTGCAGAAAACACTGAAAAGCACAAACCTTTTATTACATAGTACACAGAATTCTGGCCTGAAAACGTGCATCATAACCCACAGGGTATGTGGATTTTGAGACGCCTTTCAGAAAGTCTCTCCAGTTATGTTAAGCATAGATCGCCTCTCAAACCTGTCCCCACTGTCATCTTTGTACCACAGAACTTCTTTTGTATTAAAAGTATTAAAAAACAAAAACAAAACAAAACCCTCTACTTCATGGAGAGAAATGTCTGCAGCTCCAAGCAGGCCACTTACTGTAAAAGTCCCTTTCCCGCCATCTGTGGAGGGTGACTGGGAGAGTAGAGAACAAAGTCAGTCTCTGCCGCAGCTTCTCAACTCCTGGAGCACAGTCTGTGCAGTTACAATCTAAAAGTACAGTCCAAGAATACTCCGTGGGCTGGGTGACCTAAATCAACCTATTTCCAGTCAGGAGAGTATAGTGTCCCAGTCATCAGAGGTTAACCTGTCACTTGAACTAAATATTGCCAAACCTCTTAGAGAGCAACAGGAGGAAAGTAAAGACGGATTCTGATTCTTAAATGCATTAAAGGAAAGCTTGATAGTAACTGCTTATATGCTGTGTAAAAAGGTACCGACAGCTCTCCTTAAGTGTTGTGCGAAAATCTTTACTATTTTACCTCAAGAGGAGCCCTAAGGAGAGCGAGTAGCTAAGCAAAGAGGCCTAGGGCCCTTTGGAATAGTCAGCCTATACCTGCAAACCTTCCATATTTAACATACAATGGGGAGAGCTAGGCCTGTCGTCCCAGCATTTACAGAACTGTGCAAGGCAGCATCAGAGGCGGGACAGGGTAGAGAGTTAAAGGCTCCAGGCAAGCTGTAAATGTGTCCCGGGTCATATGATCCGGGTAACCCGTTTACACTGCACCCTTACCTGGGTCATTCCTGGGTGCGACCCTGGTAGCTGCCCGGTAGGATTCCCGGGTCACTCAAACTTTTTTTTTTTTTTTTTTGAGGAATCCGTTCCCACTACCAGAAAACCTGGGCCTATGCACGCCCCCGTGCAGAAACCCATTTTTTTTAAACTAGTGGAAAAGTGGTATAAGGCAGGAACTGACTGATCATGTTAAGGGGGGATATCCTATTACCCACGGAAATTGGGGACACAAAATAAAAAGATTTTTGTCCGATTGGCATTATCAGGCTATCCAACTACAGCCCATTATTTGTGTAACCAATTACCCATTTTCACATGAAAACACACAGGATACACGAAAAAGCCATGGTAATGAGTTTTGTAGCCGCAGAAAATAAGATTTTACTTACCGGTAAATCTATTTCTCGTAGTCCGTAGTGGATGCTGGGGACTCCGTAAGGACCATGGGGAATAGACGGGCTCCGCAGGAGACAGGGCACTTTAAGAAAGAATTTGGATACTGGTGTGCTCTGGCTCCTCCCTCTATGTCCCTCCTCCAGACCTCAGTTTGAGAAACTGTGCCCGGAAGAGCTGACAGTACAAGGAAAGGATTTTGGAATCCAGGGCAAGACTAATACCAGCCACACCAATCACACCGTATAACTTGTGATAAACTTACCCAGTTAACAGTATGAACAACAGAGCATCAGATCAACCCTGATGCAACTATAACATAACCCTTATGCAAGCAATAACTATATACAAGTATTCCAGAAGAAGTCCGCACTTGGGACGGGCGCCCAGCATCCACTACGGACTACGAGAAATAGATTTACCGGTAAGTAAAATCTTATTTTCTCTAACGTCCTAGTGGATGCTGGGGACTCCGTAAGGACCATGGGGATTATACCAAAGCTCCCAAACGGGCGGGAGAGTGCGGATGACTCTGCAGCACTGAATGAGCAAACACAAGGTCCTCCTCAGCCAGGGTATCAAACTTGTAGAACTTAGCAAAAGTGTTTGAACCTGACCAAGTAGCTGCTCGGCAAAGCTGTAATGCCGAGACCCCTCGGGCAGCCGCCCAAGAAGAGGCCACCTTCCTTGTGGAGTGGGCTTTTACTGATTTTGGCAGCGGCAATCCTGCCGCAGAATGAGCCTGCTAAATCGTGTTACAGATCCAGCGAGCAATAGTTTGCTTTGAAGCAGGAGCACCCAGCTTGTTGGATGCATACAGGATAAACAGCGACTCAGTTTTCCCGACTTCAGCCGTTCTGGCTACATAAACCTTCAAAGCCCTGACCACATCTAGTAACTCGGAATCCTCCAAGTCACGAGTAGCCACAGGCACCACAATAGGTTGGTTCATATGAAAAGATGACACCACCTTAGGCAGAAATTGTGGACGGGTCCTCAATTCTGCGCTGTCCATATGGAAAACCTGATAGGGGCTTTTATGTGATAAAGCCGCTAATTCTGACACACGCCTAGCCTAAGCCAAGGCTAATAGCATGACCACCTTCCACGTGAGATATTTTAACTCCACGGTTTTGAGTGGTTCAAACCAGTGTGACTTCAGGAAACTCAACACCACGTTTAGATCCCAAGGTGCCACTGGAGGCACAAAAGGGGGCTGAATATGCAGCACTCCCTTTACAAACGTCAGCACTTCAGGCAGAGAAGCCAGTTCTTTTTTAAAGAAAATAGACAGGGCCGAAATCTGGACCTTAATGGAACCCAATTTTAGGCCCAAAGTCACTCACGCCTGTAGGAAGTGAAGGAAACGGCCCAGCTGAAATTCCTCCGTGGGGGCATTCCTGGCCTCACATCAAGCAACATATTTTCGCCATATACGGTGATAATGTTTAGCCGTTACGTCCTTCCTAGCCTTTATCAGCGTAGGAATAACTTCATCCGGAATGCCTTTTTCAGCTAGGATCCGGCGTTCAACCGCCATGCCGTCAAACGCAGCCGCGGTAAGTCTTGGAACAGACAGGGGCCCTGTTGCAACAAGTCCTGTCTTAGAGGCAGAGACCACGGGTCCTCTGTGAGCATTTCTTGCAGATCTGGATACCAAGTCCTTCTTGGCCAATCCGGAACAATGAGTATTGTTCTCACTCCTCATTTTCTTATGATTCTCAGCAACTTGGGTATGAGAGGAAGAGGAGGAAATACATAAACCGACTGGAACACCCACGGTGTCACTAGTGCGTCTACAGCTATCGCCTGAGGGTCTCTTGACCTGGCGCAATACCTCTGTAGCTTTTTGTTGAGGCGGGATGCCATCATGTCCACCTGTGGCAGTTCCCACCGACTTGCAATCTGCGTGAAGACTTCTTGATGAAGTCCCCACTCTCCCGGGTGGAGGTCGTGCCTGCTGAGGAAGTCTACTTCCCAGTTGTCTACTCCCGGAATGAACACTGCTGACAGTGCGCTTACGTGATTCTCCGCCCAGCGAAGAATTCTGGTGGCTTCCGCCATCGCCACCCTGCTCCTTGTGCCGCCTTGGCGGTTTACATGAGCCACTGCGGTGATGTTGTCTGACTGAATCAGAACTGATTGGTCGCGAAGCAGGGTCTCCGCTTGACGTAGGGCGTTGTATATGGCCCTTAGTTCCAGGATATTGATGTGAAGGCAAGTCTCCTGACTTGACCACAGACCTTGGAAATTTCTTCCCTGTGTGACTGCCCCCCACCCTCGGAGGCTTGCATCCGTGGTCACCAGGACCCAGTCCTGAATGCCAAATCTGCGGCCCTCGAGAAGGTGAGCACTCTGCAGCCACCACAGGAGACACACCCTGGCGGATAGGGTGATCAGCCGATGCATCTGAAGATGTGATCCGGACCACTTGTCCAACAGATCCCATTGAAAGGTCCTCGCATGGAACCTGCCGAAGGGAATGGCCTCGTATGATGCCACCATCTTTCCCAGGACTCGCGTGCAGTGATGCACCGACACCTGTTTTGGTTTTAATAGGTCTCTGACCAGTGTCATGAGCTCCTGAGCCTTCTACATCGGGAGATAAACCCTCTTCTGGTCTGTGTCCAGAATCATGCCCAGGAAGGGCAGACGAGTCGTAGGAATCAACTGCGACTTCGGAATATTTAGAATCCAGCCGTGCTGTTGTAACACTTCCCGAGAGCGTGCTACGCTGATCAGCAACTGCTCTCTGGACCTCGCCTTTATGAGGAGATCGTCCAAGTATGGGATAATTGTGACCCCTTGCTTTCGCAGGAGCACCATCATTTCCGCCATTACCTTGGTAAATATTCTCGGTGCCGTAGAAAGACCAAACGGCAACGTCTGGAATTGGTAATGACAATCCTGTACCACAAATCTGAGGTACGCCTGATGAGGTGGATAAATGGGGACATGAAGGTATGCATCCTTTATGTCCAGAGACACCAAAAAATCCCCCCCTTCCAGGCTTGCGATGACCGCTCTGAGCGATTCCATCTTGAACTTGAACCTTTTCAGGTATATGTTCAGGGATTTTAAATTCAATATGGGTCTGACCGAACCCGTCCGGTTTCGGTACCACAAACATGGTCGAATAATAACCCTTTCCTTGTTGAAGGAGGGGAACCTTGACCACCACCTGCTGAAGATACAATTTGTGAATTACAGCCAACACTATTTCCCTCTCTAAGGGGGAAGCTGGCAGGGCCAATTTGAGGTATCGGTGAGGGGGCATCTCCTCGAATTCCAGCTTGTATCCCTGAGACACAATCTCTATTGCCCAGGGATCCACCTGGGAGTGAACCCACTTGTGGCTGAAATTTCGGAGACGCGCCCTCACCGGGCCTAGCTCCGCCTGTGGAGCCCCAGCGTCATGCGGTGGATTTAGTGGAAGCCGGGGAGGACTTCTGTTCCTGGGAACTAGCTGTGTTGTGCAGCTTATTTCCTATGCCCCTGCCTC
The DNA here is from genome assembly GCF_028390025.1 of Pseudophryne corroboree. NCBI lineage: Eukaryota > Metazoa > Chordata > Amphibia > Anura > Myobatrachidae > Pseudophryne > Pseudophryne corroboree. The sequence continues at coordinate 194,179,963 of NC_086450.1, read as the reverse complement.
TGGCAAGAAAGGACGCACCTCGGACTTTCTTGCCTTTTTGTGAACGAAAGGACTGCATTTGGTAATACGGTGCTCTCTTAGGTTGTGAGGGAACATATGGCAAAAAATTTGACTTTCCAGCAGGAGCTGTGGAGACCAGGTCCGAGAGACCCTCCCCAAACAATTCCTCACCCCTGTAAGGTAATACCTCCATGTGCCTTTTTGAGTCGGCATCGCCAGTCCATTGCCGAGTCCACAGGACCCTTCTGGCAGAAATCGACATTGCATTTATTCTAGAGCCCAGTAGGCTAATGTCTCTTTGAGCAGCTCTCATATATAGGACAGCGTCTTTTATATGCCCCAGGGTCATTAATAAAGTATCCTTGTCCAAGGTATCAAGATCCTCAGATAAGGTATGTCTATGCTGCTACAGCACTACACACCCAGGCCGACGCAATTGCCGGCCTTAATAAGGTACCTGAATGTGTATAAATGGACTTCAGGGTACCCTCTTGCTTTCTATCCGCAGCATCTTTTAGGGTGGCCGTATCCTGTGACGGTGGGGCCACCTTCTTGGATAAGCGTGTTAGAGCTTTGTCCACCCTAGGGGAGTATTCCCAGCGTAGCCTGTCCGTTGGCGGGAATGGATACACCATAAGCATCCGTTTGGAAATCTGCAGTTTTTTATCTGGAGATTCCCAAGCTTTTTCACATAACTCATTTAGCTCATGTGAAGGGGGAAAGGTCACCACCTGCCTTTTTTCCCCATACATATGAACCCTCTCGTCAGGGACTGGGGTTTCCTCTGTGATGTGCAACACCTCCTTCATTGCTATAATCATATAACGTATAGCTTAAGCCAATTTAGGCTGTAACTTTGCATCATCATAGTCGACACTGGAGTCAGAATCCGTGTCGGTATCCGTGTCAACAATTTGGGATAGTGGGCGCTTCTGAGACCCTGACGGCCTCTGCGACATAGGATCAGGCATGGGCTGAGACCCCGACTGTCCTAAGGTTTCAGCTTTATCCAACCTTTTATGCAAGGAATTAACATTATCATTTAAAACCTTCCACATATCCATCCAATCAGGTGTCGGCGCCGTCGGCGGAGACACCTCATTCATTTGCTCCCGCTCTGCTTCCACACAGCCTTCGTCAAACATGTTGACACAAGCTTACCGACACACCACACACACAGGGGATGCTCTTTTTGAAGACAGTTCCCCCACAAGGCCCTTTGGAGAGACAGAGAGAGAGAGTATGCCAGCACACACCCCAGCGCTATATGTCCCAGGAATCACACAGTAACTTAGTGTTAACCCAGTAGCTGCTGTATATAGTGTTTTTGCACCTAATTTATGCGCCCCCCCTCTCTTTTTACCCTCTTCTACCGTGAATCTGCAGGGGAGAGCCTGGGGAGCTTCCTCTCAGCGGAGCTGTGGAGAGAAAATGGCGCTGCTGAGGAAGAAGCCCCGCCCCCTCAGCGGCGGGCTTCTGTCCCGCGTTTCTGTGTAAATTTATGGCGGGGGCTCATGCATATATACAGTGCCCAACTGTATATATGCCCAACTTTTGCCAAGAGGTCCTAATTGCTGCCCAGGGCGCCCCCCCCCCCCCCTGCACCCTACAGTGACCGGAGTATGTGGGTTTAGTGTGGGAGCAATGGCGCACAGCTGCAGTGCTGTGCGCTACCTCAATTTGAAGACTGGAATCTTCTGCCGCCGATTTTGAAGTCTTCTTGCTTCTTTCACCCGGCTTCTGTCTTCCAGCTCTGCGAGGGGGACGGCGCGGCTCCAGAATCGGACGACAAAGGGTGAGATCCTGTGTACGATCCCTCTGGAGCGAATGGTCTCCAGTAGCCTAAGAAGCAGGACTTATCTTCAGAGAGTAGGGCTGCTTCTCTCCCCTCAGTCCCACGCTGCAGGGAGTCTGTTGCCAGCAGATCTCCCTGAAAATAAAAAAACCTAACAAAATACTCTTATAGCAAGCTCAGGAGAGCTCACTAAACAGCACCCAGCTCGTCCGGGCACAGATTCAAACTGAGGTCTGGAGGAGGGACATAGAGGGAGGAGCCAGAGCACACCAGTATCCAAATTCTTTCTTAAAGTGCCCCGTCTCCTGCGGAGCCCGTCTATTCCCCATGGTCCTTACGGAGTCCCCAGCATCCACTAGGACGTTAGAGAAATAATATTTACTAATCGGCGATTTGGTTCCAACTTCCTCAGGCTGGCAAAACCAAATCCCCAAAATGTGCCGACATCCGGGTTAATAGGATAGCCCCGGGACAGTCCATTAGCCATGGTAAATTTTAACTGCGTTAAGTGTATTCCTGTTGAATGGTCAGGTGACTCCAGTGACCCAATGTCTGTATGGAGGTTGGCCAACCTCACTTACTGAAATGTAAGAACAAAGGGCATAATTCAGAGTTGATCGCAGCAGCAAATTTGTTAGCAGTTGGGCAAAGCCATGTGCACTGCAGGGGGGACAGATATAACTTGTGCAGAGAGATAGATTTGGGTGGGGTGTGTTCAAACTGAAACCTAAATTGCAGTGTAAAAATAAAGCAGCCAGTACTTACCCTGCACAGAGACAATATAACACACCCAAATCTAACTATCTGCAAATGTTATATTGTCCACCTTCGACATAGTGGAGTACCCCTGCGTTTGGAACTTCCATTTTGCTGGAACCGCTCTCGCCTTCATCTCCCATGCCAACTCTTTCCCAGTTGGTGAGTCACTCCATACTTTGGTGACTCAAGTCCTTCCATTTGGACAAGGGTCAAACCTTCCTGATGGATTGTATTGGATTCTTGGAAAACTGTCCTCTGTGAGGATTTATTATTGTATGTGTGGTGGGCCTATTCTGACTGGCATTTTTTTGAGTCGCTTGAATCCGATGGTTTTCTGTGTATCCAGTGTTTTTCCTTCTGACAAGCAGGATTAGTCTTGTTTTCAGCTCTCCTCCTGTAAAAGTATTATTCCTGTCAGTATTGTGTGGTGGATTTTTTTTTTTTTTTAGTGAAAAGTGCCACCTTCAGCGTTTCAGGCTCCCTTTATTCTTCCCCAGTGCGACGTGGGATTTGACACGTGTTGCAAGCCCTTTAGTCTCATCCCTATGAGCCTTTGGACTCCGTGCATCTTTATGGCTCACATGGGAAAAATAAGAATTTACTTACCGATAATTCTATTTCTCGTAGTCCGTAGTGGATGCTGGGGACTCCGTAAGGACCATGGGGAATAGCGGCTCCGCAGGAGACTGGGCACAAAAGTAAAGCTTTAGAACCACCTGGTGTGCACTGGCTCCTCCCCCTATGACCCTCCTCCAAGCCTCAGTTAGGATACTGTGCCCGGACGAGCGTACACAATAAGGAAGGATTTTGAATCCCGGGTAAGACTCATACCAGCCACACCAATCACACCATATAACTTGTGATCTAAACCCAGTTAACAGCATGATAACAGAGGAGCCTCTAGAAAAGATGGCTCACTACAGCAATAACCCGATTTTTTGGTAACAATAACTATGTACCAGTATTGCAGACAATCTGCACTTGGGATGGGCGCCCAGCATCCACTACGGACTACGAGAAATAGAATTATCGGTAAGTAAATTCTTATTTTCTCTAACGTCCTAAGTGGATGCTGGGGACTCCGTAAGGACCATGGGGATTATACCAAAGCTCCCAAACGGGCGGGAGAGTGCGGATGACTCTGCAGCACCAAATTAGAGAACTCCAGGTCCTCCTCAGCCAGGGTATCAATTTTGTAGAATTTTACAAACGTATTTGCTCCTGACCAAGTAGCTGCTCGGCAAAGTTGTAAAGCCGAGACCCCTCGGGCAGCCGCCCAAGATGAGCCCATCTTCCTTGTGGAGTGGGCATTTACAGATTTTTGGCTGTGGCAGGCCTGCCACAGAATGTGCAAGCTGAATTGTACTACAAATCCAACGAGCAATAGTCTGCTTAGAAGCAGGAGCACCCAGCTTGTTGGGTGCATACAGGATAAACAGCGAGTCAGATTTTCTGACTCCAGCCGTCCTGGAAACATATATTTTCAGGGCCCTGATAAAGTCTAGCAACTTGGAGTCCTCCAAGTCCCTAGTAGCCGCAGGCACCACAATAGGTTGGTTCAGGTGAAACGCTGAAACCCCCTTAGGGAGAAACTGAGGACAAGTCCTCAATTCCGCCCTGTCCGAATGGAAAATCAGATAAGGGCTTTTACAGGATAAAGCCGCCAATTCTGACACGTGCCTGGCCCAGGCCAGGGCCAACAGCATGACCACTTTCCATATGAGATATTTTAACTCCACAGATTTAAGTGGTTCAAACCAATGTGACTTTTGGAACCCAAAAACTACATTGTGATCTCAAGGTGCCACTGGAGGCACAAAAGGAGGCTGTATATGCAGTACCCCTTTTACAACGTCTGAACTTCAGGGACTGAAGCTAGTTCTTTTTGGAAGAAAATTGACAGGGCCGAAATTTGAACCTTAATGGACCCCAATTTCAGGCCCATAGACACTCCTGTTTGCAGGAAATGTAGGAATCGACCCAGTTGAATTTCCTCCGTCGGGCCTTACTGGCCTCGCACCACGCAACATATTTTCGCCAAATGCGGTGATAATGTTTTGGGGTTACATCCTTCCTGGCTTTGATCAGGATAGGGATGACTTCATCCGGAATGCCTTTTTTCCTTCAGGATCCGGCGTTCAACCGCCCTGCCGTCAAACGCAGCCGCGGTAAGTCTTGGAACAGACAGGGTCCTTGCTGGAGCAGGTCCCTTCTTAGAGGTAGAGGCCACGGATCCTCCGTGAGCATCTCTTGAAGTTCCGGTTACCAAGTACTTCTTGGCCAATCCGGAGCCACGAATATAGTGCTTACTCCTCTCCATCTTATCAATCTCAGTACCTTGGGTATGAGAGGCAGATGAGGGAACACATACACTGACTGGTACACCCACGGTGTTACCAGAGCGTCTACAGCTATTGCCTGAGGGTCCCTTGACCTGGCGCAATACCTGTCGAGTTTTTCCCAACGGTTTATAATCATGTGGAAGACTTCTGGGTGAAGTCCCCACTCTCCCGGGTGGAGGTCGTGTGCTGAGGAAGTCTGCTTCCCAGTTGTCCACTCCCGGAATTGCCGACAGTGCTATCACATGATTTTCCGCCCAGCGAAGAATCCTTGCAGCTTCTGCCATTGCCCTCCTGCTTTTTGTGCCACCCTGTGTTTACGTGGGTGACTGCCGTGATGTTGTCCGACTGGATCAACACCGACTGACCTTGAAGCAGAGGTCTTGCTAAGCTTAGAGCATTGTAAATGGCCCTTAGCTTCAGGATATTTATGTGAAGTGATGTCTCCAGGCTTGACCATAAGCCCTGGAAATTCCTTCCCTGTGTGACTGCTCCCCAGCCTCGCAGGCTGGCATCAGTGGTCACCAGGACCCAGTCCTGAATGCCGAATCTGCGGCCCTCTAGAAGATGAGCACTCTGCAACCAACACAGGAGGGACACCCTTGTTCTTGGTGACAGGGTTATCCGCTGATGCATCTGAAGATGCGACCCGGACCATTTGTCCAGCAGGTCCCACTGGAAAGTTCTTGCGTGGAATCTGCCGAATGGGATTGCTTCGTAGGAAGCCACCATTTTACCCAGAACCCTTGTGCATTGATGCACTGAGACTTGGCTCGGTTTTAGGAGGTTCCTGACTAGCTCGGATAACTCCCTGGCTTTCTTCTCCGGGAGAAACACCTTTTTCTGGACTGTGTCCAGGATCATCCCTAGGAACAGAAGACGAGTCGTCGGAACCAGCTGCGATTTTGGAATATTGAGAATCCAATCGTGCTGCCGCAACACTACCTGAGATAGTGCTACACCGACCTCCAACTGTTCCCTGGATCTTACCCTTATCAGGGAATCGTCCAAGTAAGGGATAACTAAAATTCCCTTCCTTCGAAGGAATATCATCATTTCGGCCATTACCTTGGTAAAGACCCGGGGTGCCGTGGACCATCCATACGGCAGCGTCTGAACTGATAGTGACAGTTCTGTACCATAAACCTGAGGTACCCTTGGTGAGAAGGGTAAATTTGGACATGAAGGTAAGCATCCTCGATGTCCCGAGACATCATGTAGTCCCCTTCTTCCAGGTTCGCAATCACTGCTCTGAGTGACTCAATCTTGAATTTGAACCTCTGTATGTAAGTGTTCAAAGATTTTAGATTTAGAATCGGTCTCACCGTGCCGTCCGGCTTCGGTACCACAACAGTGTGGAATAATACCCCGTTCCCTGTTGCAGGAGGGGTACCTTGATTATCACCTGCTGGGAATACAGCTTGTGAATGGCTTCCAAAACTGTCTCCCTGTCAGTAGGAGACATCGGTAAAGCCGACTTTAGGAAACGGCGAGAGGGAGACGTCTCGAATTCCAATTTGTACCCCTGAGATATCACCTGAAGGATCCAGGTGTCTACTTGCGAGTGAGCCCACTGCGCGCTGAAATTCATTGAGACGGGCCCCCCACCGTGCCTGATTCTGCTTGTAAAGCCCCAGCGTCATACTGAGGGCTTGGCAGAGGCGGGAGAGGGTTTCTGTTCCTGGGAACTGGCTGATTTCTGCAGCCTTTTTCCTCTCCCTCTGTCACGGGGCAGAAATGAGGAACCTTTTGCCCGCTTGTCCACGAAAAGACTGCGCCTGATAATACGGCGTCTTCTCATGTTGAGAGGCGACCTGGGGTACAAACGTGGATTTCCCAGCTGTTGCTGTGGCCACCAGGTCTGAAAGGCCGACCCCAAATAACTCCTCCCTTTAATAAGGCAATACTTCCAAATGCCGTTTGGAATACGCATCACCTGACCACTGACGTGTCCATAACCTTCTACTAGTAGAAATGGACAACGCACTTAGACTTGATGCCAGTCGGCAAATATTCCGCTGTGCATCACGCATATATAGAAATGCATCTTTTAAATGCTCTATAGGCAAAAATATACTGTCCCTATCTAGGGTATCAATATTTTTAGTCAGGGAATCCGACCACGCCAACCCAGCACTGCCCATCCAGGCTGAGTGATTGCTGGTCGCAGTATAACACCAGTATGTGTGTAAATACATTTTAGGATACTCTCCTGCTTTCTATCAGCAGGATCCTTAAGGGCGGCCATCTCAGGAGAGGGTAGAGCCCTTACAAGCGTGTGAGCGCTTTATCCACCCTAGGGGGTGTTTCCCAACGCACCCTAACCTCTGGCGGGAAAGGATATAATGCCAATAACATTTTAGAAATTATCAGTTGTTATCGGGGGGAAAACCACGCATCATCACACACCTCATTTAATTTCTCAGATTCAGGAAAACTACAGGTAGTTTTTCCTCACCGAACATAATACCCCTTTTTGGTGGTACTCGTATTATCAGAAATGTGTAAAACATTTTTCATTGCCTCAATCATGTAACGTGTGGCCCTACTGGAAGTCACATTTGTCTCTTCACCGTCGACACTGGAGTCAGTATCCGTGTCGGCGTCTATATCTGCCATCTGAGGTAACGGGCGCTTTAGAGCCCCTGACGGCCTATGAGACGTCTGGACAGGCCCAAGCTGAGTAGCCGGCTGTCTCATGTCAACCACTGTCTTTTATACAGAGCTGACACTGTCACGTAATTCCTTCCAACAGTTCATCTACTCAGGTGTCGACACCCTAGGGGGTGACATCACTATTACAGGCAATCTGCTCCGTCTCCACATCATTTTTCTCCTCATACATGTCGACACAAACGTACAGACATACAGCACACACACAGGGAATGCTCTGATAGAGGACAGGACCCCACTAGCCCTTTGGGGAGACAGGGAGAGTTTGCCAGCACACACCAGAGCGCTAGCTATATATATATATATATATATACACACATACAGGGATAACCTTATATAAGTGTTTTTCCCCTTATAGCTGCTGTATCTTTAATACTGCGCGTAATTAGTGCCCCCCCCCTCTCTTTTTTAACCCTTTCTGTAGTGTAGTGACTGCAGGGGAGAGACAGGGAGCTTCCCTCCAACGGAGCTGTGAGGGAAAATGGCGCCAGTGTGCTGAGGAGATAAGGCCGCCGATAAGGGGGCGGAGCCTATCTCCCGTTTTTCTATGTATTCTGGCAGGGGTTAAATGCATCCATATAGCCCAGGAGCTATATGTGATGCATTTTTTGCCATCCAAGGTGTTTTTTATTGCGTCTCAGGGCGCCCCCCCCCCAGCGCCCTGCACCCTCAGTGACCGGAGTGTGAAGTGTGCTGAGAGCAATGGCGCACAGCTGCAGTGCTGTGCGCTACCTTGTTGAAGACAGGACGTCTTCTGCCGCCGATTTTCCGGACCTCTTCTGCCTTCTAGCTCTGTAAGGGGGCCGGCGGCGCGGCTCTGGGACCCATCCAGGCTGGGCCTGTGATCGTCCCTCTGGAGCTAATGTCCAGTAGCCTAAGAAGCCCAATCCACTCTGCACGCAGGTGAGTTCGCTTCTTCTCCCCTTAGTCCCTCGATGCAGTGAGCCTGTTGCCAGCAGGTCTCACTGAAAAATAAAAAACCTAAAACTAAACTTTTCACTAAGCAGCTCAGGAGAGCCACCTAGTGTGCACCCTTCTCGTTCGGCCACAAAATCTTAACTGAGGCTTGGAGGAGGGTCATAGGGGGAGGAGCCAGTGCACACCAGGTGGTTCTAAAGCTTTACTTTTGTGCCCAGTCTCCTGTGGAGCCGCTATTCCCCATGGTCCTTACGGAGTCCCCAGCATCCACTTAGGACGTTAGAGAAACTGTGTTACTGTTGGCCATAGCTTCAGCCCGATGGGTGCAATCTCTGATAGAAGCTATTAGAGATGTATTGCAGATTCTTGATAAGGTGACAGTAGACGAGGAGGATTCTTACTTTCATGTAAAGAAGAAATCCTCAGCTACTTTTCATGCATCAAAAGTTAAATTCTCTGTTGGAAGTAACTTGGGTAAAGACATAAGTTTCAAATCCCTAAGAGGTTGCTCATTCCCTTCCTTTTCCCTCAGGGATAGGAAGAAATGGGAAAACCCACCAATCATAGACGCATCTGTATCTAGATTGTAACGTAAAGTTATTTTACCTGTCCCAGGCGCAGCCTCCTTAAAGGACACTGCTGACCACAAGATTGAGACCTCTCTCAAATCCCTTTACAAAGCTATGAGGGTGGCCCAGAGACCCACTATTGCTTGTGCACGGATAACTAGGGCCATTGCAAAATGGTCAGGTAACCTAATTGATGATTTGGATTCTCTACACAGGAGAGATCGTTTTGCTCTTGCAATATATACAAGACTCTGCTAACTTTATGGTGGAGGCCATAAAGGATATTAGTCCCACACTGCCATGGCAGTGTCAGCACGCAGGGGCTTGTGGCTACGCAAGTGGACTGCGGATTCCAGGAAAGGCGTGGGAAGCCTACCATTCACATGTGAGGCCTTCTTGGAGATGAACTGGATATGTGGATATCCAAGGCAACTGCGGGTAAGTGTACATACCTTCCTTCCGCAGCACCCCCAGCTAGGAAAACCTACTCTGCTCCAACTCTGCAGTCCTTTCGGACAGTGAAATTTCGTGACAAATCCAAAAATAGGATTTTGGTACTTACCAGGTAAATCCTTTTCTTTGAATCCATAGGGGGCACTGGAGTACTCTTGGGATATGGACGGGCTTCCGCAGGAAACAGCACTGAATATTCAAATTAGTAACACTCCACCCCTCCATATCCCTGAGCACTTACTCAGTGTTTTTTTACTGAGCCGAACAGGAATTAAGAGAGGTTAATAATGGAGTATTACATATAACATAACTGACAATAACGAAGTTAACACATAACGTTACTGACAACTAACAGTTGACACCCTAACCAGCACTTGTAACTTGAACCAGCCGGTGAAAGTGTGTTACCATAAGATCCTCAGAACTAACCACAAGTAGGTAAAACTGCTCTGGGTGGGCGTCCAGTGCCCCCTATGGATTCAAAGAAAAGGATTTACCTGGTAAGTACCAAAATCCTATTTTCTTTATCATCCACTAGGGGTCACTGGAGTACTCTTGGGACGTACCAAAGCTTCCCCCGTGGGCGGGAGAGCTGTTTGGCACTTGTAAAACTAGGCGGCCAAAGCTAGATGCTGATGCCGCAAAAGTATCAAACTTGTAAAAGCGCACAAACGTGTGCACGGAAGACCATGTAGCCGCCCGGCAAAGCTGCGTCGCAGAAGCCCCACGACCAGCTGCCCATGAAGTTCCCACAGAACGTGTGGAATGAGCGGTTACTGACGTAGGCGGTTGTAACCTAGCATGAAGGTAAGCCTGGCGTATGGTCAGTTTTATCCATCTGGATAAAGTTTGTTTAGATGCTGGCCAACCCATCTTGGCAGCATCATAGAGAACAAATAACGTATCCGTCTTACGAACTGAAGACGTTCGGGATACATAAACGCGTAATGCGCGAACCCCATCCAGAGTTCCAGAATGTGCTGTCAACACAGGAACTACTATTGGTTGATTGATGTGAAAAGATGACACTACCTTTGGTAAGAAGGCGGGATTCGTCCGAAGTTCCGCTCTGTCATCATGAAACACCAAATACGGTGGCTTGCATGACAAGGCACCCAAATCCGAAACACGCCTTGCGGAAGCTAAGGCTAAGAGAAAAATTGTTTTCCAAGTGAGAAACTTTATATCCACTTGTTGTAAGGGTTCAAAATATGAAGACTGTAAGAACTCCAAAACCAGATTCAAGTCCCATGGCGCTGTAGGTGGTATGAATGGAGGCTGTACCCTGAGTACACCTTGGAGAAAAGTGCGTATAGACGGCAATAGAGCCAATCGTCTTTGAAAGTAAATTGACAAAGCAGATACCTGCACCTTTAGTGTAGATAAACGCAATCCTCCATCTAAGCCTGTTTGTAGAAACAACAAAAGGCGGCATAACTTGAAAGCTGATGTCGGAAATTTCCGAGCTTCACACCAACCTATATAGGCACGCCATATTCTGTAATAATGAGCTGCCGTAACCGGCTTTCTAGCTCGTAACATGGTTGGTATAACTGAATCTGGAATGCCCTCTCTTCTTAAGAGGGCGGTCTCAACAGCCACCCCGTCAAACGCAGCCGCGCTAAATCGGGGTAAAGAAACGGACCCTGTTGTAACAGGTCTGGACGTATCGGGAGCGGCCACGGATCGTCTGCGAGTAATCCTCGAAGATCCGAGAACCAAGCTCTCCGAGGCCAATGAGGCGCCACTAGTATGACTGTGAGCGACTCTCTTTTGATCCGTTTTAGCACCAGAGGGAGCAGCGGAAACGGTGGAAACAGATACACAAGACTGTACGGCCACGCGACAGTGAGAGCATCCACCGCGACTGCCTTTGGATCTCTTGTTCTGGACACATACTGGGGCGTTTGATGATTGTGTCGAGATGCCATCAGGTCCACCTGAGGATAACCCCATCGCTGAACCAACATGTGAAACACTTCTGGATTTAATGACCATTCGCCTGGGTGAAAATCCCGACGACTGAGATAATCCGCTTCCCAGTTGTCCACTCCCGGAATGAACACGGCCGACAATATCACCTGGTGGCATTCCGCCCAATTGAGGATTCGAGCTACTTCCCGCATTGCCATGCGGCTTCTCGTTCCTCCTTGTTTGTTGATGTATGCGACCGCCGTCGCATTGTCTGACTGCACTTGGACAGGCTGAGAGCGAATCATGTGCACTGCTTGTCGTAGCGCATTGTAAATTGCGCGGAGTTCTAGAACATTTATAGACAGCAATTTCTCGTGATCCGCCCAGAGACCCTGGAGCTGACAATTTTGAATTACCGCTCCCCAACCTCTGAGACTGGCGTCCGTAGTTAGAATTATCCAATTGCAAACTCCGAACCGTCTTCCTGCGGTTAAATTGTGTTCCTTGAGCCACCATAGCAGAGAAACTCTTGCTATTGGTGACAACCTCACTCTGTGGTGAATCTGCAGATGCGAGCCCGACCACTGGGCAAGCACGTTCAGCTGAAATGGACGAGAGTGAAATCTTCCGAACTGAAGCGCCTCGAAAGCTGCCACCATTGTGCCTAACAGGCGAATGCACAAGTGTATCGACACTGTGCGTGGTTTGAGTACTAATTGTACTAGATGGCGTAGCATTTGTACTTTTTGTTGTGGTAGGTAAATCCTTTGATTGACCGTATCGAGAATCATACCTAGGAACTGAAGGCGTTGAGACGGAATCAGATGTGATTTCTTGAAATTTACAATCCAACCGTGGTGAACCAGTACATTGTAAGTTAGCAGCGCATGTTGGGTAAGTATCTGTGGAGACGGAGCTTTGATGAGCAGATCGTCTAAATACGGAACTATTGTCACTCCCAGGGATCTGAGGTGAGCTATCATCACAGACATTACTTTGGTGAATACCCGAGGCGCTGATGACAGGCCAAACGGCAGAGCCTGAAACTGGTAATGGTTCTGGCGTATTGCAAATCGTAAGAATTTCTGATGAGGCTGCCAAATTGGAATGTGTAAGTACGCATCCTTGAGGTCTAGCGCAATCATAAATTCCTTGGTCTCTAACCCCGCAATCACCGACCGTAGAGACTCCATTTTGAATCTGTAGTAAGTTACGTACTGATTGAGGCCCTTTAAGTTCAATATTGGTCTGACTGAGCCATCCGGCTTCGGGACCACAAATAGACTTGAATAATAACCCTGACCCTGTTGGTGTACAGGGACCGGAATCAACACTGCCGAATCCAGTAAGGACTGAATGGCAATTTGCAAAACTGTCCTCTTGTCGTCCGACAGAGGCAAGCCTGTCTTGAAAAACCGCAGAGGCGGCAGACAGTCGAACTCTATTTTGTAACCTTTTAACACTAAATTGCGAATCCAGCCCTCCGCGGATGTGTGGAACCACGCCCCATGGAACGTCTGAAGGCGTGCTCCCACAGTTGGAGAACCGAGATGGGCTGGTAGGCCGTCATGCCACTGGCTTGTCGGTAACCTTAGCGTCTTGGCGAGTTGTGTTGGTTTGATGGAAACCACGTCCTCGACCACGTCTAGCAGGCGTGGCTGATCCTCTGCCACGTCCTCGAAAGGGCTGAGATCTAAAGGATTTGAACGAAGGTCCAGCGTACCTTCTTCTTGGCGCAGGTGGAGGCACTGGTAAGAACACAGACTTACCTCCCGTAGCCTCCTTAATCCATGCGTCCAATTCTGGACCAAACAACTTCTTGCCATCGTAAGGCAACGCCTCTATACTTCGTTTGACCTCTGCCTCCGCTTGATAAGTACGCAGGTAGAGTGCTCTTTGTGCCGTAACTAGCGAAGATGAAATACGAGAAGTGAGCTGACAGACGTCAGTAGACGCTGTACAGAGATACTCTACAGCCTCAATCATTTGATTTACCTGAATTATCAGGTTTTCGTCATGTAAAGCAGATTTGAGTTCTGTAAGCCATATTATGAGCGCCTTAGTGACCCAAATGCCAACCAATCCAGGTCTTAGCATCACACCTGCTGCTACATACATGGATTTTAGCATAGTTTCTATCTTACGATCTGAAGGATCTTTAAGCGTAGTAGCTGATGGCACTGGTATGGTTAATTTCTTGGTAAGCTTTGACACTGAAGAATCAACTATTGGTGGATTCTCCCATGTACACGTTACCGAGTCTGGAAACGGATAACTAGACTTAAATCTGCGAGGTATAGAAAACCGTTTATCTGGATTCTGTCTTGTTTCTACTAACATCTGATTTAGAGAATCCGACACAGGAAAACTTACTGGCGTCTTCCGTCGTTTAGTAAATACGACCTGATCATTGGTGAGAGGCTGCTCAGCTTCAGGAAACCTTAGCGACTGCCGTACCGCTCTGATGAGATCATCAATGCCGGAACTGTTAACATCCTCGCCATCTGACTCCACTTCGCCCTCCTCCCCCTCATCGTGTTCCGTGAGGTCTGGGATGGAATCGTCAGAATGCAACATAGCAGACACTGGAAAATCATAAGACATATGAAAATTATCCCGTTTGCCCAAAATGGATTTGGACCGTACGCAAGGCTGAGACGCCTCCGGTAGTTCTGGCGGTCTCACCCTAGACTCAGATCTTAACGTTTCTCGCTCCAGACGAGCAGCGGTCATTTCTGTCTGAAATTTCTCCAGTACATTTACTAACATACCCCACGGAGGGTCCGGTGAGGAAATTGGTTGCAAAACCGGAGCAGAAATGGTATTCTGAACGGAATCCACAAAACATACGTTACATGTGGTAGATGCATCCGGTAACACACTGCCACATACTTTGCAAATATGCTTTTTAGTTTTTGCTGGTGCCTTACTCATGGCGACAGACAATACAATACACAAAAAACAGACACCTGCACGACTCAGTAAAATAGCAATAAGGTGGCTCTGTATATATATCTGGCCCAGTGCAATACACGTGGCCAGTACTAAGAAATTTGATCCCAAATTCCCACTAACACCCCTGCGCCTTCCGGTGGTGTAGAGATGTAAGGCAGGAACGTTCTGGAATCACAGCAGGAAAACACAGGAAGCATGTTAAAAATGTCTGCCCTGCTAACATACATATAATCACCGTGCTGGTACAACTTTCACTGATTATACTGTAACAATCTCCTCTGCTGCTGCAGTATTTCTCTGCGACATTATTATTGTCCCCCCTGTAATGGCTGCCTGCTCTTTTAGCTTATTACAGCGGCAGCGCAGCGTGTGGGCCCCCAGCGGGTATCGTAGAGCGCTATGTGCCTCGTGTGTCCCAGCGGTGGCCTCGTGTATAATAGCGGCGTCAGCTAATCAAGGTAGCGCTGCGGCGGGCGGCGGCCTGTAAGAATCGATCAGCGGTGCCTGCACGGAGGTCTGTGGCCGAACGTGCGGGCGCCTGAGCGGGGAGAGCCGCGGTGCCCGCACGGAGGTCTGTGGCCGACCGTGCGGGCGCCTGAACGGGGAGAGCCGCGGTGCCTGCACGGAGGTCTGTGGCCGACCGTGCGGGCGCCTGAGCGGGGAGAACCGCGGTCGAACGTGCGGGCGCCTGAGCGGAGAGAGCCGCGGTACCTGCCGGAGGCTGAGAGGGGAGAGCCGCGTAACAATCCCTCTGCCGTCACCAAGCACTATGTCCCCACACGTCGGGGCGGCAGCGGGAGCTGACCGCCCCGTTTCACATACCTTACTCCCGCAGACGTGCGGAGGCTCCGACGGGGCTTTTCAGTAAGCGCCGGCTAGCCAGTGCAGGAGGATGTGAGGGCTGTGAGGGAGCTCTTTCAGAGAGGCCCGACACGCCCGTGCTGCTATCAGCAGCTGCACGATCCCTGACCCTGCCTTTTGGAAGGGGGAAAGGGATGTGTACAAATAGTAGAAAAAATAAAAATAAAAATAAAAGTTTCTTCAACAAAACCGTGACTTCAGGTATTAAGCTGCTACCACGTTCAGCACAGAAAAAACACTGAGTAAGTGCTCAGGGATATGGAGGGGTGGAGTGTTACTAATTTGAATATTCAGTGCTGTTTCCTGCGGAAGCCCGTCCATATCCCAAGAGTACTCCAGTGACCCCTAGTGGATGATAAAGAAAGTTCTTCTACAGCATACAAAGGCAATAAGGGTAAACCCAGAAAACCAGCAGCTGCAGGTTCTCAGGAACAGACCTCTGCTTCTACTTCCTCAAAGCATTCAGCTGGAAGACAGACAGGTGGGAGTCCGTTTACGTTATTTCAGTCACATTTGGGCAACATCAGGCCAGGATCCCTGGGTCAAACATCTTATCACCCAGGGATAGAGACTGGAGTTTCAGGAACTCCCACATCACAGATTCTTCAAATTAAGCTTACCAGCTTCTCCAGAAGCAAGTATGACTTTACAGGCAGCCATTCAAAAACTGGTACAGACTCAAGTCTTTGTCTCCGTTCCACCTCTACTACAAAACAAGGGTTATGACTCCAACCTGTTTGTGGTACCAAAACCGGACGGTTCGGTAAGGCCCATTATAAACTCAAATCACTGAATCCGTACTTAAGGGTATTCAGGTTCAAGATGGAGTCTCAGAGAGGTGATCTCTGGTCTGGAGGAAGGGGAATTTCTGGGTGTCTCTTGACATCAAGGATGCATACCTTCATATTCCGACTGAGTAGCGGCCTTCCTCAGCAGACACGGCCTCCACCCAGGAGAGTGGGGCCTTCCCCCGCAAATGTTCGAGTCCTTAACACGTCTGTGGGGAATCCCACAAATAGACATGATGACATCTAGTCTTCACAAGAAGCTAACGCGGTATTGTTCCAGGTCGTAGGACCCACAAGCAGTGGCGGTGGACTCTCTGGTGACTCCATGGATCTACCAGTTGGTTTACCTGTTTCCACCTCTTCTGTTGATCCCAAGTATTCTCAAAAGAATGACATGGGAAAAAGGTTCAAGCGGATCTACTGGAGATGCTCCTAGAGGACCCGTGGCCTCTGCCTCTTCGAAAAGATCTTCTACAACAGGGGCCGTTCGTCTATCAAGACTTACCACGGCTACGTTTGATGGCATGGAAGTTGAGTGTCAAATTGTATCCTGGACAGGCATTCCGGACAGGGTTATTCCAACCCTCCCCTCCATCTATCCCACCCTGTCCTGCTTCAGACAAGGAAGTCCACTCCCTCATGTTATTCTCCCCCCCCCCCCCCCCCCCCCCCAATGCCTGCTCCCACCTTGCTCACCTCTTTAACCTGCTGCTCTCTACTGGCATCTTTCCCTCACCATTCAAACATGCTCTGATGTCCCCTATTCTCAAAAACCAACCTCGACCCTTCATCACTCACTAGCTACCGCTCCATCTCTCTTCTCCCTTTCGCCTCCAAACTACTTGAACGACTGGTCTACAGCCGTCTCACAAGCCACCTCTCTGACCACTCCCATCCTTGATCCACTCCAATTTGGCTTTCGCCCACTCCACCGAGACTGCCCTGGGGAAAGTCACCAATGACCTGCTTTCGGCCAAATTTAAGGGCCACTTCTCTTTGCTCATCCTTCCGGACCTCTCTGCTGCCTTTGACACAGTGGATCATCCTCTCCTCCTCCGCACACTCCAAAACTTTGGCCTCTCTAGCACCGACCTTGACTGGTTTACCTCATACCTCACTAACTGCTCCTTCTCTGTGTCTGCCTCCGGAACCACCTCACACCCTTCCATCCTCCCTGTTGGTGTCCCTCAGGGTTCTGTCCTAGGCCCCCTTCTGTTCTCCCTGTACACCTCTTCCCTGAGTGCGCTCGTTAACTCCTTTGGCCTTCAATACCACCTCTATGCTGATGACACACAACTCTACCTCTCCTCTCCTGATCTGTCCTCTCTCGGGTCTCCAGCTGCCTCTCTGCCATCTCCTCCTGGATGTCTGTTGAGCTTCAGAGAGCGCTCATAGACAAAACTGAACTCATTATCTTTCCCCCAGCCAGAGCAACACCCCCTACAAATATCTTTATCACTGACAACACTATCATCTCCCCCGTTCCCCAACTCTGCTGCCTGGGCGTCCCTCTTGACTCCTCCCTCTCCTTTGCACCCTACATCCAAGCTCTGGCGCAATCTTGTCGGTTCCAGCTACGCAACATTGCTCGTATCAGGCCATTTCTCTCCCAGAGTGCAACTAAGCTTATCATCCACCCACTGGTCATCTCACGACTCGACTACTGCAGTGTACTCCTCACTGGCCTCACTTGCTCCCACCTCTCTCCCCTCCAATCTGTCCTCAACTCCGCAGCTAGGCTCATCTTCCTCTCCCGCCGCTCCACTTCTGCCCCTCCCCTTCAACAAATTCTACACTGGCTCCCATTCCCCTACAGAATCCTCTTCAAACTCCTCACCCTCACGTACAAGGCCATCTCTAATTCCACTGCTCCCTACATCTCCAACCTCCTCTCCCTTCATACTCCCTCCCGCCCACTACGGTCGGCTGTTGACCATCGCCTCGCCTCTCCCCTGCCTTGGTCACTGCTTCCCATGCACGAGTTCAGGATTTTGCCCGTGCTGCACCCCTTCAGTGGAACGCGCTCTCCCACTCCATTAGACTCTCCCCGACCTTGCAAAGCTTCAAACGGGCACTGAAAACCCACCTATTTATCAAAGCCTACCCCTCCAATGCATAACCTTGTCCTTAGGCTGCTCCTCTATCCCCATGCCTTATGCCTTGAACATCTCTGCTTTGCTTGCATACACCCTCAGGCTTCCTCCTGCTTGCTTGCACCTCATGTCATCTGTCTGTCGCCCCTCCCCGCTAGATTGTTAGCTTTGTGAGCAAGGCCTTCTTTCCTCTTGTTGTCTAAGCCCACTTCTCGACACATTTCACTCAGCGACCATCTTTACCTGCTTTTTCTCCTACTGGTAAAGGCTCCTCTCTATCTATGGCCGCCAGCCCCAAGTAGTACAATGATTACTCCCTCGCTACTTATATCTAAGCTGTATTATGTTTTGAGAATTGTGGTGCTCTTTGTTACCTGCACTCCATTTTTGTTATTTATTTACTGTTATGCTAAGTTTTTTCTCCCTGTACTGTCCTTTGTACGGCGCTGCGAAACACTTGTGGCGCCCTATAAATAACATTTTATAATAATAACCCTGATCCAAGCCAGGAAAGGGGTAACGTCTACTTTCCCACCGTATTTGGGGAAAAATGTCTCGTGGTGTGATAACAGGAAATTTCCTGCAGTGGAATTTCAACTGAGACATTTTCTCCTTTTTCTACAGTCAGGTGTTGATGTGGGCCTACGTTTTGGCTCCTTTAAAAGTCCAGCTTTCGGCCTTATTCATGTTCTTCCAGAAACAATTGGCTTCCCTCCCTGAGATTCAGATGTTCTTGAAGGGTGTTCTGCACATCCAACCGCCCTTTGTGCCTCCCACGGCAGCTTGGGATCTTAACATGGTGTTGCAGTTTCTACAATCTAAATGGTTTGAGCCTTTACAGGAGGTTGACTTAAAATAGGATTTTGGTACTTAACAGGTAAATCCTTTTCTTTGAAACCATAGGGGGCACTGGAGTACTCTTGGGATATGGACGGCCTCCATAGGAACAGGGCACTGAATATTTAAATTTAGAACACTCCACCCCTCCATATCCCAGAGTACCTCAGTGTTTTTTACTGAGCCGAACAGGAGCTATAGAGAGGTTGACAATGGAGTATTACATATAACATAACGGACAACAATGAAGTTGACACATAACGTTACCGACAACTAAACAGTTGACACCATAACCAGCACTTGATAATTTGAACCAGTCGGTGAGAGTGTGTTACCATAAGATCCCCTGAACTTACCACAAACCAGGTAAAAAAAATGCTCTGGGTGGGCGTCCGGTGCCCCCTATGGATTCAAAGAAAAGGATTTACCTGGTAAGTACCAAAATCCTATTTTCTTTTTCATCCACTAGGGGTCACTGGAGTACTCTTGGGACGTACCAAAGCTTCCCCCGTGGGCGGGAGAGCTGTTTGGCACCTGTAACACTAGGCGGCCAAATCTAGATGCTGATGCCGCAAACGTATCAAACTTGTAAAAGCGCACAAACGTGTGCACTTAAGACCATGTAGCCGCACGACAAAGCTGCGTCGTAGAAGCTCCACAACCAGCTGCCCATGAAGTTCCCACAGAACGTGTGGAATGAGCTGTTACTGATGTAGGCGGCTGTAATCTAGCATGAAGGTAAGCCTGACGTACGGTCAGTTTTATCCATCTGGATAAGGTCTGCTTAGACGCTGGCCAACCCATCTTGGCAGCATCATAGAGAACAAACAACGTATCCGTCTTACGAACTGTAGACGTTCGGGATACATAAACGCGTAAAGCGCGTACCACATCCAGAGTTCCAGAATGTGCTGTCAACACAGGAACTACTATTGGTTGATTGATGTGAAAAGATGACACTACCTTTGGTAAGAAAGCGGAATTCGTCCGAAGTTCCGCTCTGTCATGAAACACCAAATACGGTGGCTTGCATGACAAGGCACCCAAATCTGAAACACGCCTTGCCGAAGCTAAGGCTAGAAGAAAAATTGTTTTCCAAGTGAGAAACTTCATATCCACTTGCTGTAAGGGTTCAAAATATGAAGACTGTAAGAAATCTAAAACCAGATTCAAGTCCCATGGCGCTGTAGGTGGAATGAATGGAGGCTGTACTCTGAGGACACCTTGCAGAAAGGTGTGTATAGACGGCAATAGAGCCAATCTTCTTTGAAAGTAAATTGACAAAGCAGATACCTGCACCTTTAGTGTAGATAAACGCAGTCCTCCATCTAACCCCGTTTGTAGAAATAACAAAAGACGGGATAACGTGAAAGATTATGTCGGAAACTTTCGAGTTTCACACCAACCTATACAGGCACGCCAAATTCTGTAATAATGAGCTGCCGTAACTGGCTTCCTAGCTCGTAACATGGTTGGTATAACAGATTCTGGAATGCCCTCTCTTCTTAAGAGGGCGCTCTCAACAGCCACCCCGCCAAACGCAGCCGCGCTAAATCGGGGTAAAGGAACGGACCCTGTTGTAACAAGTCCGGACGTAGAGGGAGCGGCCAAGGATCGTCTGCGAGTAGTCCGTGGAGATCCGAGAACCAAGCCCTTCGAGGCCAATGAGGAGCCACTAGTATGACTGTGACAGACTCTTTTGATCCGTTTTAGCACCAGAGGGAGCAGCGGAAACGGTGGAAACAGATACACTAGGCTGAACGGCCAAGCGATTGTGAGAGCATCCACCGCGCCACTGCCTTTGGATCTCTCGTTCTGGACACATACTGGAGCGTTTGGTGATTGTGGCGAGACGCCATCAGGTCCACCTGAGGGTAACCCCACCGCTGAACCAACATGTGAAACACCTGGATTTAATGCCCATTCTCCTGGATGAAACTCCCGACGTCTGAGATAATCCGCCTCCCAGTTGTCCACTCCCGGAATGAACACTGCCGTCAATATCACCTGGTGGTATTCTGCCCAATTGAGGATTCGAGCTACTTCCCGCATTGCCATGCGGCTTCTCGTTCCTCCTTGTTTGTTGATGTATGCGACTGCCGTCGCGTTGTCTGACTGCACTTGGACAGTCTGAGACCACAGCATGTGTACTGCTTGTCGTAGTGCATTGTAAATTGCGCGGAATTCCAGGACATTTATAGACCGCAATCTTTCGTGATCCGCCCAGAGACCCTGGAGCTGACAATTGTGAACTACAGCTCCCCAACCTCTGAGACTCGCATCCGTCGTTAGAATTATCCAATTCCAGCCGCCGAACTGTTTCCCTGCGGTTAAATTGTGTACATTGAGCCACCAGAGCAGAGACACCCTTGCCCTTGGCGACAACCTCACCCTGTGGTGAATCTGCAGATGCGAGCCCGACCACTGTGCGAGCACATCCAGTTAAAAAGGACGTGAGTGAAATCTTCCGAACTGAAGCGCTTCGAAAGCCGCCACCATTGTTCCTAAGAGGCAAATGCACAAATGTACAGAGACTGTGCGTGGCTTGAGCACTAATTGTACTAGATTGCGAATAATCTACTTTCTGTTGTGGTAGGTAAATTCTTTGATTTACCGTATCGAAAATCATACCTAGGAATTGAAGGCGTTGAGACGGAATGAGATGTGATTTCTTGAAGTTGACAATCCAACCGTGGTGAACTAGTACATTGTACGTTAGTAGCGCATGTTGGAGAAGCATCTGTTGAGACGGAGCTTTGATGAGTAGATCGTCTAAATACGGAACTATTGTCACTCCCAGGGATCTGAGATGAGCTATCATCACAGACATCACTTTGGCGAATACCCGAGGCGCTGACGATAGGCCAAACGGTAGAGCCTGAAACTGGTAATGGTTTTGGCATATTGCAAACCGCAAGAACCTCTGATGAGGCTGCCAAATTGGAATGTGTAAGTACGCATCCTTGAGATCTAGCGCAATCATGAATTCCTTTGGCTCTAAACTTGCAATCACTGAGCGCAGAGATTCCATCTTGAATCTGTAGTAAGTTACGTACCGATTGAGACCCTTTAAGTTCAATATTGGCCTGACTGAGCCATCCGGCTTCGGTACCACAGACTGGAATAATAACCCTGACCCTGTTGGTGTACAGGGACCGGAATCAAAACTGCTGAATCCAGTAGGGACTGAATGGCAATTTGCAGAACCGCCCTCTTGTCGTCCGACAGAGGCAGTCCTGTCTTGAAAAACCGCAGTGGCGGAAAACAGTCAAACTCTATTTTGTAACCTCTTAACACTAAATTGTGGATCCACCCATCCGCGGATGTCTGGAACCACACCAAATGGAACGTCTGAAGGCGTGCTCCCACAATCGGAGAACAGAGATGGGCTGGTAGCCCGTCATGCCACTGGCTTGTCGGTGACCTTAGCGTCCTGACGACTTGTGTTGGTTTGTTGGAAACCACGTCCACGTCTACCAGGCGTGGCTGTTCCTCTGCCACGTCCGCGAAAGGACTGAGGTCTAAAGGATTTGAACGCAGGTCCAGAGTACCTCCGTCTTGGTACCGGTGGAGGCAATGGTAAGAAAACCGACTTTCCTCCCGTAGCCTCAGTAATCCATGTGTCCAATTCAGGACCAAACAACTTCTTGCCACCGTAAGGTAACGCCTCTGTACCTCGTTTGACCTGTGCCTCCGCTTGCCAAGAACGCAGCCAGAGTGCTCGTCGTGCTGTAACTAGCGACGATGAAATACGAGAAGTGAGCTGACAGACGTCAGTAGAAGCTGTACATAGATACTCCGTAGCATCACACATTTGATCAGCATGAAGTATAAGGTGTTCGTCATGTAGGACAGACTTGAGTTCTGTAATCCATACTATGAGCGCCTTAGTGACCCAGATGCCAACCAAGCCAGGTCTCAGCAGCACTCCTGCTGCTACATACATGGACTTTAGCATAGTTTCTATTTTGCGATCTGAAGGGTCTTTAAGTGTAGTAGCAGCTGGCACTGGTATGGTTAATTTCTTTGTAAGTTTCGACACTGACGAATCAACTATTGGTGGATTCTCCCATGTACATGTCACAGAGTCTGGAAACGGGTAACTAGACTTAAATCTGCGAGGTATAGAAAACAGTTTATCTGGATTTTGTCGTGTTTCTACTAACATCTTATTAAGAGACCTTCGAAACAGGAAAACACATTGGAGTTCTCTGTCGTTTAGTAAATACGACCTGATCATTTGTCAGAGGCTCCTCAGTTTCTGTAAACTTCAGAGACTGACGCACTGCTCTGATGAGATTATCAATACCTGAGCTGTTAAAATCCTCACTATCTGACTCCACTTCACCCTCCTCACCCTCATCTTGTGCCGTGAGGTCTGGCATGGAATCGTCAGAATGCAACATAGCAGAGACTGGTAAATCATAAGACACATGAAATTTATCCCGTCTACCCAAAATGGATTTGGAACTTTCGCAAGGCTGAGACGCCTCCGGTAGTTCTGGCGGTCTCACCCTAGACTCAGATCTTGCTGCTTCCCGCTCTTGTCGAGCGGCGGTCAATTCTGATTGCAACCCAGCCAGTACATTGGCTAGCATTTCCCATGGAGGGTCCGGGGATGAAACTGGCTTTAAAACCAGAGCAGAAATTGTATTCGGAACTGAATCCACAAAACATACTGTACATGTGGTAGATCCATCCGATAACACACTGCTACAGACTTTACAGTGATGCTTTTTAATTTTTGCTGGTGCCTTACTCATTATGGAGACAGACAATACAATACACAAAAAACAGACACTTGCACGACTCAGTAAAATAGTACGAAGGTGTCTATATATAGACACAGGAAGCATGGTTAAAATGGCTGCCATGCTTAAAATTTTTGTCACAGTACAGGTTACAAGTCTTTAAACTGACATCTGTATGAAAATCCTGTGTAATTAACCCTGCAGCCTAGCATACTGCTGTTGCTGCAGGTTATCCCCCCTCGTGCCGCTGATTGTCCCTCTGCTTGCAGTGTAATGCCCCCCCCCCACACCCCCCCTGTATGCTCCGTTTGCGGAGGCAGCATGCGGGGCGGGCAGCGTTAGTGTGGGGCTGCCAGCGGGAGCCGGGTAGCGGGACGCGCTGAAGACAGAGTGGGGAGCGCCTGAAGCGCTCTGAGCAGCGGCGGCGGCCGGAGCAGCGGCGGCGGGTGGGCGGACTGTTTAGCGGCCAGTAGTATGGTGCGCCAGCGGTCTATTAAAGAAAACCTTGTCCCCACACAGCGGGGCGGCAGCGTGAGCTGACCGCCCCGACCAACATACCTTGACTCCTGCTTGTGGTGAGGCTCCGACAGGGCTTCTCTGCAAGCGCCGGCCAGCCTGTGTGCAGGAAGTCTGTCTGGCTGTGAGGGTGCTCATTTAGTGAGGACCGACACGCCACAGCTGCTAGTAGCAGCTTGCACTATCCCTGACCCTGCCTTTTGGAAGGGGGAAAGGGATGTGTATGAAAAAGAAAAATATTAACTTAAAAAAATAAAAATATTCAAAAGAATTGTGGACCAAGCCACAGAACCTGTTGCTACGTCGAGCACAGAAAAAACACTGAGGTACTCTGGGATATGGAGGGGTGGAGTGTTCTAAATTTAAATATTCAGTGCCCTGTTCCTACGGAGGCCGTCCATATCCCAAGAGTACTCCAGTGACCCCTAGTGGATGAAAAAGAGAGATTCTTATGTGGAAGACCGTTACACTGTTGGCCTTCGCTTCAGCAAGGTGTGTGTTGGAACGGGGGGCGTTGTCTCACAAAAGCCTCTATTTGATTTTCATTAAGATAGAGATGAACTCAGAATTCGTCAGCAATTTCTTCCAAAGGTGTTGTCTGCGTTTCATATCAACCACCCTATTGTGGTTCCGGTGTTTACTGACACCTCTGCTACCTCAAAGTCCTTGGCTGTTGTGAGGGCTTTGAAGATCTATGTGAAGCGGACAGCTCGTCACAGAAAATCGGACTCGCTGTTTGTTCTCTATGTTCCCAAGAAAATTGTGTGTCCTGCTTCAAAGCAGTCTATTGCTCGCTGGATTAGGCTTAGTATCCAGCATGCTTATTTATCGGCAGGATTGCCGGTTCCTAAATCTGTTCATGCCCACTCTACTCGGTCGGTGGTTTCTTCCTGTGCGGCCGCCTGCGGTGTCTCTGCTCTACAACTCTGCCGAGCAGCTACTTGGTCGAGTTCAAACACGTTTGCTAAATTCTAAAAGTACGATACTTTGTCCTCTGAGGACCTTCAGTTTGGTCAATCAGTTCTACAGGAACCTCAGCACTCTCCCACCCGGATTGGGAGCTTTGGTACATCCCCATGGTACTAATGTGGACCCCAGTATCATCTAGGACGCAAGAGAAAATAGTTTTTTAATTACCTACTGGTAAATTCTTTTATCGTAGTCCGGGTTTCCTGCACTGTTACTTCAAGTATGGTTATTGGTTCAGCTGTTCCTGTTCAAGTTTGGTTAGTATGGCTTTTCTCTTGTTTGTGTGTGCTGGTTTGAATCTCATCACTGTTCTGTTACATCCTTCATCAGGATATGTCCGTCTCCTCGGGCACAGTTTCTAGACTGAGTCTGGTAGGAGGGGCATAGAGGGAGGAGCCAGTGCACAGTAATGATTTTTTTTTAAAGTGCCCAGGACTCTTAGTGGATCCGTCTATACCCCATGGTACTAATGTGGATCCCAGTATCCTCTACGGACTACGAGAAAAGGATTTACCGGTAGGTAATTAAAATCCTATTTTCTCATCTTTCGTCTAGATCAGAGGTTCTCAAACTCTGTACTCGGGGGCCCACACAGTGCATGTTTTGCAGGTCTCCTCACAGAATCGCAAGTGAAATAATTAGCTCCACCTGTGGACCTTTTAAAATGTGTCAGTGAGTAATTAATACACCTGTGCACCTGCTGGGTTACCTGCAAAACATGCACTGTGTGGGACCCCGAGGACCGAGTTTGAGAACCTCTGGTCTAGATGATGCAGTTCTCTGTGCACGACTTGGTTACCTTTTTAATAAGGGTGTTTCGAAATTTCATATAAACCAAGAAATTGTAGTTCCCTCTCTTTTGGTACCTACGTCTTCTGAAGCTGATGTTTTCTTGGCTTCCCTGGATGTCGTAAGAACCCACTATCTATGTGAATAGGACCAACGAAAGGTGCAGATTTGATTCTTTGGGGGTAATTCAGAGTTGATTGCAGCAGCAAATTTGTTAGCAGTTGGGAAAACCATGGGGGTCATTCAGAGTTGATCACACGTAGCAACTTTTTTCCTGCCCATGCAGTCAACTCGACGCCGCCTATGGGGGAGGGCTTTTTTGCATATCAAGGCTGTGAACGCTTGTGCAGCCCTGCTATGCAAAAAAAAGTTGTGTGTAGAACTAGACCAGGGTAACGGTTACTTACCCTGTGCGTTCGATCCAGCAATGCAGGTCCCGGAATTGACATCAGACATTCGCCCTCCAAACGCCTGTACATGCCTGTGTTGGACTCGCCACTCCCTGAAAACAGTGAGTTGCCGGCCCGGAACGCCTTCCTGCTGTCAGTCTTCTTGCGATCGCACCAGCGATCGCTTTCTTTGTTCTTCTGGTCGTTGCCCAGGGATGGCTGTCGCTGGGCAACGATGCGCGTGTGCATTGTGGCCGCCGTGCAGGCACAGACCCGTCCCGTTCTCACTGCTGCGACAACCAGCAGCATGCGAATGGGTCTGAATGACCCCCCATGTGCACTGCAGGTGTGGCAGATAGATAGATATATCTTTCTATATGAACAGGCTCCCTAATGGCAACCCCCCATCCCCGTCCAGCTTCTGTAGACAGGGGGCGGGGTGTAGGGGAGGAGAAGCTTGTGCGGTCTTCAAGATGCTAACCGTTTGGTGCCCAGACTCCTCCAGGCCTGCTATACCCATGGTTCCAGTGTCTCCTATGGAGATGAGTATTACAGACTTTTGCCAAATCGAGAACAGATCAAGGTCAGCAGGCTCAATTAGACGTTGTGTATTTAGCTGGAGAGGACTACCAGTAGAAGAAAGTTGGTAGTTTTCTATATGACACCACTAAATAAAAGGCCACTATGCAATCCGATTATAGCCCAATGGGCAAAAATCAGCAGGCATATGAGTGGGTTGAATGTCCTATCCCTATCTTCACTCACTCTGAAACTTTGTGGGTGGTGTGGCATGAAGTTTCCATGGAGCAGTTATGTTGAGCAGCTACATGGTACTTGGTACATACTGTACATTCACAGATTCCATGACTCTGCATCCAGGGATGCATCCTTTGGACATGAAGTAATGAGCTTTTGTACAAACCCATGTTCAGGAGTGTCCCCAGATGGAGGAAGTAAGTAAGATTGTAGGTACTTACCATTAAAACTCTTTCTCCAAGTCCACCTGGGGGATACTACAATCCCTCCCTTATTGGGTTGTGCAAGAGGATGCAATCCTATCCTTATTTCAACCTATATTTACAGATTTTTATGTCCACACTAAGGTAGGGGTTAGAGGGGAGAAGCTTAGGCTAACTTTTTAGGGTATATATTAAGTGCTTGCTCCTCAACCCTCACTACACCCATGGTTAATCGTTCCCCAAATGGGCTCTAAGGTTTAACGAAAAGCACCAAAAATCTTATTTTGCCAGCTACAGCATCAATATAGAGCAGGGGTGGGGAACCTTTGGCCCTCCAGATGTTGTTGAACTACACATAGAGTGCCTTGCTACAGTTTTGCTATCTGACCATGCTAAAACTGTTGCAGGGCATGCTAGGATGTGTAGTTCAAGAACAAATGGAGGGCCGAAGGTTCCCATCACTGATATAGAGCGTAAACAACTTCCAGCTTTTAACCTAAAGGTAGATTTGACCATTAAAGTAATGTAATTTTATTTCTGACAACATACCCGGAAAAAGAGGTCAAGGGAGTCCTGTATAGACCTGGAGGGCAACTGTTTTTTCCGACGAGGAAGATCAATGGAGAGATCATTAAACTGTTCCCGCTTGAGAACCTTTTCACCACACCTAAGGACACAGAAATATAGCAACATACATTCTTGTATTTGTGATTAAATACCAAACATATCAATGGAATTAAATTACAACTATCACAAAGTCTTAAGATAGGTACACACTGCTCCGACTTGAAGGCAGAGCCGCCGTCACACCGACTGAGAAAGATTCAGGTAAGCATATTTACTTACCAATCGGACACTCAATATGCTGTTCCTGTCATCCAGCTGGGCAGGCATTTGTATTTGCCGGTCCAGGTGGGACATCAGTACCTGCAGCAAGTGTACCGGGGAAGGTAGGTGGTCCACCCATATACAAAACCAGATACGCTGATATCTGCAGGTATATCTGCCATCGGGTGTGCTGCAGTGTCAACCAGATATGTCTGAACGATGTTGTTCACATACCTATTGACCCGCTAACGCCGTATCAGCCATATCGCACAGTGTGGTACCCAGCTTTAAGTAAGCTTCCCACTGTCCTACACAAACCCTTGTTCAATGGTAACTGCCGCTCTTATTTGATAGCCCACAGAAAAGAGCAGTCCGCTCTGACACCAAAACAGTCCCAACCATTCCATTATGAGGCTTTGCATGGACTGACAGCTGAATTGATTAGACTAATCAAATGCTACAGATTACCATACGGTCAGGGGATTGAAACCCAATAAAGTGCAATAGCAGCTCTCTCCAGGAAGCACAGCTGCCAAACACAGTTCAAGTGTGGACAGCGCCTATAGCTTAAAACAGGTTATGGGTCAAATATTATACATTCGTGGCTCCCACACTCGGTCCTCAAGGCACCCTAAGAGTACTTTTTTTTTTTAGGATAACCATATTTCTGCACAAGTGACTTAATCAGGGTCTCATTTATTTTGATTAAACCATCTGTGCGCAATCCTGGTTTTTCTTAAAACCTTGACTTAAGGTCAGAGTTTGAAAACTAGACAAACAATTACAGCCCTATATTCAGGTCATTTGGGAAATATTTCACATGTAGGCAGGTAAAACACATCATACTTTAATAGTATGCATCTTGGATATGACAGATTATTACTTACATTTTACAGATGATTGAATGCTGAGCCTCAAACTCAAAATTGCAGATCACAGGGCAGGTATAAATATGAGTTGCAGCAATGTCGTCACTTGCTTTGCTGCCAAAAACTTCATCTCCTGATGATAATTCGGACTTCCATGTTTTATTCAGTTTTCCCATGTCTTCCTTCAGCTGGTCAAGGCACTGGCTTAAAAATTCATGGGCATCCTAAGAAGATAAATGGAACAGTTTCACATGGCAACTTATGGGTTACACAATGTGTAGGCAACATGCGACACTCCAGCTGCTATGGAAATACACATCAAAGAATGCACTGCCACAGTTTTAGGATGCTCAAGCAGCATGGCATGCTGGGATGTGTAGTTAAACAGCAGCTGTATTGCCACACATTGCCTACTCCTGAGCTAGATACGATAATTCTGCACAAACATGTACAATAAAAAAAAGACTATGTCCAGACATTGTATTCTAAAAGCTGCCAATGGCTGCTGCAAGCTACGGCTTTTAAAAGGTTTAGCTATAATTTAAAAAGATTGTGAACATTATTATCACAAACAAGTCGTTCTCCAGATTAGCTGCTAGCTATTGCCCCCATCTATCCCTCCCTATCCCAACCAGCAACTCTCCCTCCCACAGACACTACACCCCACGTCTCTTCCTAGCCAAACCCCCATGTCCTTTTCCTTTCCTACCCAGCCATGTCTCGCCTTCTTTCCATCTATTTCTCCGTTTTATCTAGGTTGTGTACCACTCTATTGTTCTGAACATCCATACAGTCTTGAGAAAGAAGAGTGGCCGCACCCCGGCAGCAAAGGGGTGGAGAGCCTCTCTCCAGCTCACATTGCAACTGACGGACACAATAGCAGCTTACATAAGTAGCATTTCACAACAAGTTACTGCCATAGCTTTTACATTCTACAAGGATAGGTATAAAATCCATTATGCACTGTAGTGCTTCCTAGTTCAAGGCTATATTACAGCATGTCTACTCAAGGATATGGACAAAGACAATTCAAAATCCTCAGATTCTAGTTTTCCCACAACAGACATCTGCAGAGGATACATACATTCTGCATGTAACCTGAAAAACGTTCTGCTGTCGCAGAGATTGCACTCTTCACTTTCTTAAGCAAATCCTTCTTCATTTCAGCGCTGCACACATCCTTCTTTGCCAGCAGAAAGGCAAAGCGTCTGTAACACAGGACAGCAGTGATTTCAAGTGAAAAAAAGAAAAGAAAAAAGAAGGCTGTTCTTCAGAACATTAGATATTGTGTGTCTTGGCTTTATACCTGATTAATGCATTCAATGGAATTCTCCTGTATGGGATGCCTTGTTTAAGTAAATCATTGGCAAAAGGCTGCAGAGAAAACAAGGACTGCAATATTGCATTCATGTAGCAGGTATTTCCCAAGTTGGAGAAACTGCAGAGATTGAACAAATAATGATTTTTAAAACTATACATAAATCTAGGCAAACTCACATTGAAAATTAGTGACAATGTTTCAAAAGTAAAAAAAATAAGAATTTACTTACCGATAATTCTATTTCTCGGAGTCCGTAGTGGATGCTGGGGTTCCTGAAAGGACCATGGGGGGGGGGGGGGGGGGGGGGGGTAGCGGCTCCGCAGGAGACAGGGCACAAAAAGTAAAGCTTTAGGATCAGGTGGTGTGCACTGGCTCCTCCCCCTATGACCCTCCTCCAAGCCTCAGTTAGGATACTGTGCCCGGACGAGCGTACACAATAAGGAAGGATTTTGAATCCCGGGTAAGACTCATACCAGCCACACCAATCACACTGTACAACCTGTGATCTGAACCCAGTTAACAGTATGATAACAGCGGAGCCTCTGAAAAGATGGCTCACAACAATAATAACCCGATTTTTGTAACTATGTACAAGTAATGCAGATAATCCGCACTTGGGATGGGCGCCCAGCATCCACTACGGACTCCGAGAAATAGAATTATCGGTAAGTAAATTCTTATTTTCTCTATCGTCCTAGTGGATGCTGGGGTTCCTGAAAGGACCATGGGGATTATACCAAAGCTCCCAAACGGGCGGGAGAGTGCGGATGACTCTGCAGCACCGAATGAGAGAACTCCAGGTCCTCCTTAGCCAGGGTATCAAATTTGTAGGATTTTACAAACGTGTTTGCCCCTGACTAAATAGCCGCTCGGCAAAGTTGTAAAGCCGAGACCCCTCGGGCAGCCGCCCAAGATGAGCCCACCTTCCTTGTGGAATGGGCATTTACATATTTTGGCTGTGGCAGGCCTGCCACAGAATGTGCAAGCTGAATTGTATTACACATCCAACTAGCAATAGTTTGCTTAGAAGCAAGAGCACCCAGTTTGTTGGGTGCATACAGGATAACAGCAAGTCAGTTTTCCTGACTCCAGCCGTCCTGGAACCTATACTTTCAGGGCCCTGACAACATCCAGCAACTTGGAGTCCTCCAAGTCCCTAGTAGGCGCAAGGCACCACAATAAGCTGGTTCAGGTGAAACACTGACACCACCTTAGGGAGAGAACTGGGGACGAGTCCGCAGCTCTGCCCTGTCCGAATGGACAAACAGATATGGGCTTTTTTGAGAAAAAACCCACCAATTTGACACTCGCCTGGCCCAGGCCAGGGCCAAGAGCATGGTCACGTTTCATGTGAGATGCTTCAAATCCACAGATTTGACTGGTTTTAAACCAATGTGATTTGAGGAATCCCAGAACTACGTTAAGATCCCACAGTGCCACTGGAGGCACAAAAGGGGGTTGTATATGCAATACTCCCTTGACAAACTTCTGGACTTCAGGAACTGAAGCCAATTCTTTCTGGAAGAAAATCGACAGGGCCGAAATTTGAACCTTAATGGGCCCCAATTTGAGGCCCATAGACACTCCTGTTTGCAGGAAATGCAGGAATCGACAGAGTTGAAATTTCTTCGTGGGGCCTTCCTGGCCTCACACCACGCAACATATTTTCGCCACATGTGGTGATAATGTTGTGCGGTCACCTCCTTCCTGGCTTTGACCAGGGTAGGAATGACCTCTTCCGGAATGCCTTTTTCCCTTAGGATCCGGCGTTCCACCGCCATGCCGTCAAACGCAGCTGCGGTAAGTCTTGGAACAGACATGGTACTTGCTGAAGCAAGTCCCTTCTTAGCGGCAGAGGCCATAAGTCCTCTGTGAGCATCTCTTGAAGTTCCGGGTACCAAGTCCTTCTTGGCCAATCCGGAGCCATGAGTATAGTTCTTACTCCTCTACGTCTTATAATTCTCAGTACCTTAGGTATGAGAAGCAGAGGAGGGAACACATACACCGACTGGTACACCCACGGTGTTACCAGAACGTCCACAGCTATTGCCTGAGGGTCTCTTGACCTGGCGCAATACCTGTCCCGTTTTTTGTTCAGACGGGACGCCATCATGTCCACCTTTGGTATTTCCCAACGGTTCACAATCATGTGGAAAAACTTCCCGATGAAGTTTCCACTCTCCCGGGTGGAGGTCGTGCCTGCTGAGGAAGTCTGCTTTCCAGTTTCCACTCCCGGAATGAAACACTGCTGACAGTGCTATCACATGATTTTCCGCCCAGCGAAAAGTCCTTGCAGTTTTTGCCATTGCCCTCCTGCTTCTTGTGCCGCCCTGTCTGTTTACGTGGGCGACTGCCGTGATGTTTTTCCCACTGGATCAATACCGGCTGACCTTGAAGCAGAGGTCTTGCTAAGCTTAGAGCATTATAAATTTACCCTTAGCTCCAGTATATTTATGTGGAGAAAAGTCTCCAGACTTGATCACACTCCCTGGAAATTTTTTCCTTGTGTGACTGCTCCCCAGCCTCTCGGGCTGGCCTCCGTGGTCACCAGCATCCAATCCTGAATGCCGAATCTGCGGCCCTCTAGAAGATGAGCACTCTGTAACCACCACAGGAGAGACACCCTTGTCCTTGGATATAGGGTTATCCGCTGATGCATCTGAAGATGCGATCCGGACCATTTGTCCAGCAGATCCCACTGAAAAGTTCTTGCGTGAAATCTGCCGAATGGAATTGCTTCGTAGGAAGCCACCATTTTTACCAGGACCCTTGTGCAATGATGCACTGACACTTTTCCTGGTTTTAGGAGGTTCTTGACTAGCTCGGATAACTCCCTGGCTTTCTCTTCCGGGAGAAACACCTTTTTCTGGACTGTGTCCAGAATCATCCCTAGGCACAGCAGACGTGTCGTCCGGATCAGCTGCGATTTTGGAATATTTAGAATCCATCCGTGCTGTTGTAGCAGTATCCGAGATAGTGCTACTCCGACCTCCAACTGTTCCCTGGACTTTGCCCTTATCAGGAGATCGTCCAAGTAAGGGGTAATTAAGACGCCTTTTCTTCGAAGAAGAATCATCATTTCGGCCATTACCTTGGTAAAGACCCGGGGTGCCGTGGACAATCCAAACGGCAGCGTCTGAAACTGACAGTTCTATACCACGAACCTGAGGTACCCTTAGTGAGAAGGGCAAATTTGGGACATGGAGGTAAGCATCCCTGATGTCCCAGGACACTATATAGTCCCCTTCTTCCTGGTTCGTTTTCACTGCTCTGAGTGACTCCATCTTGATTTGAACCTTTGTAAGTGTTCAAATTTTTTTAGATTTAGAATAGGTCTCACCTAGCCTTCTGGCTTCAGTACCACAATATAGTGTGGAATAATACCCCTTTCCTTGTTGTAGGAGGGGTAATTTGATTATCACCTGCTGGGAATACAGCTTGTGAATTTTTTTCCATACTGCCTCCTTGTCGGAGGGATACCTTGGTAAAGCAGACTTCAGGAGCCTGCGAGGGGGAAACGTTTCGACATTCCAATCTGTACCCCTGGGATACTACTTGTAGGA